>NC_090440.1:920480271-921093521 GCF_031143425.1 Pleurodeles waltl
TGTCCGGACACGCGATGTGGGTTTCCTCTGTGGTGATTTCTACCTTCGGACTTAGTCGTTTTTTCGAGATGAAAATCCTTCGACCGGGGTAAACCTGGATCTTGATCCGACGTCCGTGGAGCCCTTCTCGGATACGATGGCTGGTAGGTCCCGGTCAACTTTTTACGTTCGGACTTAGTCTCTTTTTCGGATGTTTTTCTTTACCGGGACGAACCACGAAGTCAGGCCGGGTCGCGGTTGAGGCAAGCCGGCTAGAATTTCCGCGGCGGGTCGGTCCCTCTCTGGAGCTTTTTTACAAAATTTGTCAAATCTTCTCCAAACTTCTGGGGCTTCACCCAGATGTTCTTTTAAGGTTCTTTTGGGGTCCACAGCTCACCCCAAGGGTCCAGAAGTTCTGTGATGGTCCTTGGGGGGTGCGGACTTCAACTCCCAGAATGCACCTGGCGCAAACTCCTTTTGGGCCACTGGGCAGTGGTCAACTGGTCTCTTTTTTTAGGAGTTGGTGCAGGGGACTCTGGATAGCAATTTTTCACCTGTAGCAAACAGGGAGTCCCTCCTTGAACCAGTTGAAGCCAGGCAAAGTCCTTCTTGTGGTGAAGCCCAAGTGTGCAGCTGGTGCAGTCCTTCTGAGTGCAGGGTCCAGGTGCAGGCCAGGGGTCCAGCAGGGCAGTCCTTCTTCTCCTTAAGTTCCTTCTTCTTGAAAGTTGGCGGGGATCTGAGGTGTGGGGGCAGGTCTGCCAGTTTTATCCTTGCTCCTGGGTGAAAAGCAGGGGGGTCCTGTTCCTCCAATCAGGTACAGGGTCGTCCCCCTGTGATGACCACTTCCTGGGAAGTGTGGCAAAAATCCATCCCAAAAGGCAACAGTCTCTAAAAATCCAACATGGCTGAATCTGATTTTTGGAGGTTACATCTGGCTGAGCCCACCCACTGGTGTGGCTAAAAATCATAAACACACCCCTCTCCTGCCCTCTCCTAATCTAATCAAGGTGGCACCTAATTGTCTGGGGTTGCAGGATGTGGGGGTGTTGCTGGGTGCTCCAAATGTCCTTCTCTGCCTTTGAAGACCAGTTTGGCCGCCCTCCCCCTTCCTGTCTCACCATCTGCTGAGGGGAGATTCTCTCCCCCAAGCACATTCCTTTGTGTGAAGCCAGGCCACTTCACACCTCATCAAGGCAGCCTGGCAGAAGCTGCTGCAGGCTGGCCAATCAGAGCACAGCAGCAAAAACAATGCAGAGCTGAAATTGGCAACTTTTTAGGTAAAGTCTAAACTTTTTACCTGAACAAGTTATATTAAATCCAACAACTGGAAGTTGTGGGATTTATTACAACAATTAATTTGATACCAAATTCTTGGTATGCAACATTTAAGGAGACTTTAAAATGTAAAATAAAGTCTGCCCATTCTAGCCTATGAAGGCCATTTACTTCAAAGAGGGAAAAACGAATTTGGCTGTTTTTACCTCACCAGGGCTTATAAATCTATTTTTATAAAGTCCCTGCTTATAGTTACATGGCACCCAGCCCTAGGGGCACATAGGGCACACCTTAGGGGTGACTTATATGTAAAAATAAGGTAGTTTAAGACTTTGGAAGTTCCTTTAATTCCAAAGTCGAATTTGCATATAACTTTAATTTAAAAGCAGCCAGCAAGGCAGGCTTGCTTTTAAAATGACACTGGGCACCTCAGCAATGCACCTAGGTGTGCACCACCTATGCTGTGGTCCCTAAACCTACATGCCCTACCATATACTAGGGAATTATAGGTAGGTTAACTTAGCCACTTATAATTAGCCTAATTTGCATATCCATTTTACACAGAGCACAGGCCCTGGGACTGGTTAGCAGTACCCAGGGCACAGCCAAGAGTCAGTAACCACCATACCTATCCAAAAAGAGTGGGGGTGATCAGGCAAAAAAGGAGGACTTTCCTACACTGCCCCCCCCCAGATGAAAGGTGATGGGTATTAACCTACACCCTGGTAGTCCTCATCAGCTAAGTGGAAAAACCTGGAAAGGCCATCTGCATAGGCAGTCCCAGGTCTGTGCTCCACTGTGAAGTCCATCCCCTGTAGGGAAATGGACCACCTTAACAGTTTTGGGTTTTCCCCCCTCATCTGCATTAACCATCTGAGAGGTCTGTGGTCAGTTTGTACACGGAAGTGAGTGCCAAACAAGTAAGGCCTCAACTTCTTCAGGGACCAGACCACAGCAAAGGCCTCCCTCTCAATGGCACTCCATTTTTTCTCTCTGGGGAGTAGTCGCCTGCTGATGAAGGCAACTGGGTGATCATGGCCCTCTTCATTAACTTGTGCTAACACTGCCCCAATCCCTTCCTCTGAAGCATCTGTTTGTACTACAAACTCCTTGCTATAGTCAGGGGCCAGTAACACTGGTGCTGAACACATAGCCTGCTTTAGGGTGTCAAAAGCTTTCTGACACTCTGGGGTCCAAATGACCTTCTTGGGCTGTTTCTTGGAGGTAAGCTCAGTCAGAGGGGCCACTATGGTCCCAAAATTCTGAACAAACCTCCTGTAGTACCCAGTCAGGCCAAGAAAGGCCCTGACCTGAGTCTGGGTTTTTGGAGCCTCCCAATCCAGGATAGTCTGGATCTTGGGCTGGAGAGGTTGTACATGGCCTCCACCAACAAGGTGGCCCAGGTACACAACAGAGCTTTGCCCTATCTGGCACTTGCTTGCCTTGATAGTCAGGCCTGCTTGAAGCAGGGCCTGAAGCACTTCCTTCAGGTGGACCAGGTGGTCCTTCCAGGTGGAACTAAATACAGCTATATCTTCCAGATAAGCTGCACTGAAAGATTCCAACCCAGATAGGACTCTGTTCACCAACCGTTGGAAGGTGGCAGGAGCATTTTTCATGCCAAAGGGCATCACCTTGAACTGAAAGTGGCCCTCTGGTGTGGAAAATGCTGACCTCTCCTTAGCTCTTGGACTTAATGCAATCTGCCAATATCCTGAGGTCAGATCAAATGTGCTCAGGAATTTGGCAGCCCCCAGCCTGTCAATGAGCTCATCAGCTCTAGGTATGGGGTGAGCATCAGTCCTAGTGACTGCGTTTAGACCTCTGTAGTCCACACAGAATCTCAATTCTTTCTTCCCACCTTGGGGATTAGCTTTGGGCACCAGTACCACTGGACTGGACCAAGGACTATCAGAGGGCTCAATTACCTTGAGGTCCAACATCTTAGCCACTTCAGCTTTGATGTTGGCCTTGACCTGGTCAGACAGCCTGTACAGCATGTTCTTGACAGGCAAGCTGTCACCAGTGTCAACATCATGGACACACCAATTGGTGAGTCCTGGGGTCAGGGAGAACAGACTAGCAAACTGTCCCAAAACTTGCTTACAATCTTTTTGTTGCTGGTCTGTCAATTTGGGAGAGAGTACCACTCCCTCCACTGACCCATCTTTTGCCTTTGAGGACAGGAGGTCTGGCAGAGGTACACCCTCCTCCTCCTTCCCTTCATCAGTGACCATTAGCATGGTCATGTCTGCCCTGTCCTGGTGGGGTTTCATCCTATTAACATGCAGGATCCTGTGAGGATTCCTGGGGGTGCCAAGGTCCACCAAGTATGTGACCTCTCCTTTTTTCTCCAGAATTGGATAGGGCCCAGTCCACTTGGCCTGTAGTGCCCTAGGAGCCATGGGCTCCAAAACCCACACCAGCTGTCCTGGGTGATACTCAGGCAGGGTAGCCTTTTGATCATGCCAGAGCTTCATGAGCTCCTGGCTGGCTTCCAGGTTTCTGCTTGCCTTCTTCATATACTCAGCCATGCGTGACCGCAGGCCCATTACATAATCTAGCACATTCTCCCTGGATTCTTTGAGAGGCTTTTCCCAAGACTCTCTCACCAAGCACAATGGGCCTCTTACAGGGTGCCCAAACAGTAACTCAAAGGGGCTGAATCCAACCCCCTTCTGTGGCACCTCTCTGTAGGCAAACAGCAGGCATGGGAGGAGGACATCCCATCTCCTCCTGAGTTTGTCAGACAAACCCATGATCATGCCCTTCAGGGTCTTATTAAATCTTTCTACGAGACCATTGGTCTGTGGGTGGTAGGGGGTGGTGAACTTATAAGTAACACCACACTCATCCCACATGGCTTTCAGATAGGCTGACATAAAGTTTGTGCCCCTATCTGAGACCACCTCCTTTGGGAATCCCACTCTGGTGAACACACCAAGTAGGGCCCTAGCCACTGTGGGAGCAGTGACTGTCCGTAGGGGTATTGCCTCAGGGTACCTGGTGGCATGGTCCACTACCACCACAATGTACCTGTTACCTGAAGCAGTTGGTGGGTCTAGGGAACCAACAATGTCAATCCCCACCCGCTCAAAGGGAGTCCCAACCACTGGCAGTGGTATCAGGGGAGCCTTTGGTTTGCCTCCTGTCTTGCCACTGGCTTGACAGGTGACACAGGAGCTGCAAAACTCCCTGACTTTTTCTGACATTTGGGGCCAATAAAAATGGTTGACCAGCCTGTTCCAGGTCTTGGTCTGTCCCAAATGACCAGCTAAGGGGATATCATGGCTTAAGGTAAGGAGGAATTCTCTATACTTCTGGGGGACCACTACTCTCCGAGTGGCCCCTGGTTTGAGGGCCCTTGCCTCAGTGTAGAGAACTCCATCCTCCCAGTAAACCTTGTGGGACCCACTGGTATCCCCTTGTTCTTGCCTGGCAGCAGTCTGCCTCAGGCTCTCAAGAGTGGGACACTCTCTTTGTCCCTGGCACAAATCTTCTCTGGTGGGCCCACCTGCCCCTTGCAGTTCTGCCAAATCAGGCATAGTTTGCAGGGAAAGTGTCCCTCCCTCAGAGTTCAGATCCTCCCCCTCAGGGTTGGATTCTTCCTGACCCTCTGTACTTGTTGGGGCTGACAATCCAGACCCAGTGCCCTTTCTCTTTTTCTTGGAGGCTTGGCCCATTGTTCCAGGGTCCAAGTGTCCAGCATTTCCCTGTTGTGCTGCCTGTGACCTGGTCACAGCACACACCCATTCAGGGAGGTCCAGCATCTGTGCATGGACCCTTCTCTCCACTTCTGACCATTCAGATGCTTCAAGATAATTTCCCAGCAGACACTCTACTGGGAGGGCAGGAGCTACAGCTACTTTTTTAGGGCCAGTCACACCTCCCCATTCCAGACTTACCATAGCCATGGGATGGAGTTTGGTTCTAGTATCTGCATAAGTCACCTGGTGGAAGACACCAGGTAAGACCTGCTCTGGAGAAACCAGCTTTTCTGTGACCATTGTCACACTGGCTCCTGTATTTCTCAGAGCTTCCACTTCAGTCCCATTGACTTTAGGCCTCTGCCTATACCTCTCCATGATGGGAGGTAAGGTGGCCATAGTTGCAATGTCCACCCCACCCACTGATACTAAGGTGACTTCAGTGTACCCTGATTCCACCCCTGGGCCAACTTCCACCCCCAACCCTACACTAGCAATCCCCTGGGATTGCCCACCAGTGGGGGGCTTCTTGGAGCAGATAGCATCTCCTCTTTTATGTCCAGGTTGATGACAATCAAAACACTTGCCGGCCTTAGCAAGCTCCTGAAACCTTCCTGCTTTAGCAGGATCAAAATTCTTTCCCTGATACCCTTTCCCTTTAAAAGTGAATTGGCCCGGGGCTCCCCCTCCCTGAGAAGTTTTTGGGGACTCTTGTGAGGACTCTTTGGGTTTTTTATCATCTTTCCCTTGGTTCTTCCCCTGAGAAGAACCATGTCCTCCCTTTTTCTGATCACCCCCTGGGGGTTTCTGGTTAACCCTAGTTCTTAACCAGTCATCTGCTGCCTCCCCCAGCTCTCTGGGGTTGGTCAACCTAGAGTCTACTAGATACTGGCGGAGCCTCTCTTGGACACAATTAGTTAGAAGGTGCTCCCTCATAATCAAATTGTACAGCCCCTCAAAGGTACTTACCCTGTTGCCCTGTATCCAGCCCTCCAGTGCCTTTACTGAAATGTCCACAAAGTCCACCCAGGACTGGGTGCTTGTCTTTTGGGTGTCCCTAAACTTGAGCCTATACTGCTCTGGGGTCAGACCAAACTTTTTAGTCAAGCAACTCTTCATACTGGGGTATGAGTCTGCATCCTCCCCACTCATGGTTAGGAGCCTATCCCTCCCAGAGTTGGAAACTAACTCCCAAAGAAGTGAACCCCAGTACTGAGGCTTGACTTTCCTCATCTGGAGGGCCCTGTCAAAGGCCCCCAGCCACTTATCTATGTCATCCCCCTCTACATAGGCAGGAACCACCCCTTTGGGTAATCTGGGGGCAAAACCCCCACCCAGGGACACCTCAACCTCTTTATCGCTGCCACCATCTCTTTTCTCTTTGCTTGCCCACTTTTTCTTTTCTAGGGCCAGCTTCTCTGCTTCCAAAGCTATGTATGCTAGCTGGGCCTCCAGCTCTCTTTCTCTGATGGATGGGTTCTCTCCTCCTGAAGGGACCCCCTTCCTACCACTAGCTTTGGGTCTGCCCCTAGTGACTATGGCCCTCATTCTGACCTTGGCGGGCGGCGGAGGCCGCCCGCCAAAGTCCCGCCGTCAGGTTACCGTTCCGCGGTCGAAAGACCGCGGCGGTAATTCTGACATTCCCGCTGGGCTGGCGGGCGGCCGCCTTCAGGCCGCCCGCCAGCCCAGCGGGAAAGAGGCTTCCACGATGAAGCCGGCTCGGAATCGAGCCGGCGGAGTGAAAGCTGTGCGACGGGTGCAGTTGCACCCGTCGCGTATTTCACTGTCTGCGCAGCAGACAGTGAAATACATTTAGGGGCCCTCTTACGGGGGCCCCTGCAGTGCCCATGCCAGTGGCATGGGCACTGCAGGGGCCCCCTGGGGCCCCGCGACCCCCCCTACCGCCATCCGGTTCCCGGCGGGCGGACCACCGGGAACTGGATGGCGGTAGGGGGGGTCGGAATCCCCTCGGCGGCGCAGCTAGCTGCGCCGCCTTGGAGGATTCCAATGGGCGGCGGTACACTGGCGGGAGACCGCCAGTGTTGCCGGTCCGACCGCGGCTTTACCGCCGCGGTCGGAATGCCCATTGGAGCACCGCCGGCCTGTCGGCGGTGCTCCCGCGGTCCTCCAACCCGGCGGTCATGGACCGCCAGGGTTGGAATGACCACCTATATCTATTGAGGACCGTTCTTCCTCTTCCTCACTTAGGCTCGGATGCCTTCCCTCCCCTGAGTGGTTAGAGTTAGCATCTTCCCCTTTTTCTTCCCCCTCTGGAGCTTCCTCTGTCTCTACCTCTTGGGCCTCAGCCCATGCTGTCAGGGATTTAATCAGGATTTGCTTCCTGAGATCAGTGGTTGCAGGCAACCCTCTATCAATACACAACCCCCTAAGCTGGACTACTGTCAGTGTGGGTAGGCTAGCCAGATCAAGCTCCATGGTTCCCTAGTTTTGTGTCAACAAAAACTTTTTGCAAAAATTGGAAACAAGAATTTAGAAAAATTACAAAAATTCAATAATTGAAATTAATCCAAATTAATAATTAATAAAAAAATTAAAAATTAAAAATTAAAAACAAAAGACAAGACAATTTAAAGGATTTTTAACTTGTTTTACTTAAACTGTAACGTGATACTGAACACAAGTACAGGATCCCACCGCTGCCACCAAAAATGTTGGAAAATGGGTTATTGGTAAGGGCAGGTAGGTACCTACACCTAGCAACAAGCCACTAACCTCCACCTAGGTACAGTTAGGTCTCAGTAAATTAGTCCCAGCTCAACCCTTGGTAACTTGGCAACAAGCGTCAAGGCTTAACTTAGGAGACAGTGTGTAAAGCATTCAAATATCACAAAACAGTAATTAAATAAAACACAGGAAACAGTTTAAAAATCCAAAACCAATTTATAAAAATAGTTTATATTTTTATCTTTAAAATGACACAAAAATGATTAAAATCGGTTCAGGGGAACCGGAGATATGAATTTTTAAAGAATTATTATTTTTCTAGCGCTTAGAAACAAAAAGCGCCAATCGGGTCATCTGGTTGCACCAGGACCGGGGCAAAGTCAAAGTTTCAGGCCGACCGCGATGGAGCCCTGCTCGGCTACAAGTCGCGGGAGGCCTCGGTTAAAAAGTTACCTTCTGACTTAGTCTTTATTTTGAAGTTTTTCTTCACCGGGACGAACCTGCCAGTTGAATCCGACCTCCTGGAGCCCTTGTCCGGATACGCGATGTGGGTTTCCTCGGTGGTGATTTTTACCTTCGGACTTAGTCGTTTTTTCGAGATGAAAATCCTTCGACCGGGGTAAACCTGGATCTTGATCCGACTTCCGTGGAGCCCTTCTCGGATACGATGGCTGGGAGGTCCCGGTCAACTTTTTACGTTCGGACTTAGTCTCTTTTTCGGATGTTTTTCTTTACTGGGACGAACCACGAAGTCAGGCCGGGTCGCGGTTGAGGCAAGCCGGCTAGAATTTCCGCGGCGGGTCGGTCCCTCTCTGGAGCTTTTTTACTAAATTTGTCAAATCTTCTCCAAAATTCTGGGGCTTCACCCAGATGTTCTTTTAAGGTTCTTTTGGGGTCCACAGCTCACCCCAAGGGTCCAGAAGTTCTGTGATGGTCCTTGGGGGGTGCGGACTTCAACTCCCAGAATGCACCTGGCGCAAACTCCTTTTGGGCCACTGGGCAGTGGTCAACTGGTCTCTTTTTTTAGGAGTTGGTGCAGGGGACTCTGGATAGCAATTTTTCACCTGTAGCAAACAGGGAGTCCCTCCTTGAACCAGTTGAAGCCAGGCAAAGTCCTTCTTGTGGTGAAGCCCAAGTGTGCAGCTGGTGCAGTCCTTCTGAGTGCAGGGTCCAGGTGCAGGCCAGGGGTCCAGCAGGGCAGTCCTTCTTCTCCTTAAGTTCCTTCTTCTTGAAAGTTGGCGGGGATCTGAGGTGTGGGGGCAGGTCTGCCAGTTTTATCCTTGCTCCTGGGTGAAAAGCAGGGGGGTCCTGGTCCTCCAATCAGGTACAGGGTCGTCCCCCTGTGATGACCACTTCCTGGGAAGTGTGGCAAAAATCCATCCCAAAAGGCAACAGTCTCTAAAAATCCAACATGGCTGAATCTGATTTTTGGAGGTTACATCTGGCTGAGCCCACCCACTGGTGTGGCTAAAAATCATAAACACACCCCTCTCCTGCCCTCTCCTAATCTAATCAAGGGGGCACCTAATTGTCTGGGGTTGCAGGATGTGGGGGTGTTGCTGGGTGCTCCAAATGTCCTTCTCTGCCTTTGAAGACCAGTTTGGCCGCCCTCCCCCTTCCTGTCTCACCATCTGCTGAGGGGAGATTCTCTCCCCCAAGCACATTCCTTTGTGTGAAGCCAGGCCACTTCACACCTCATCAAGGCAGCCTGGCAGAAGCTGCTGCAGGCTGGCCAATCAGAGCACAGCAGCAAAAACAATGCAGAGCTGAAATTGGCAACTTTTTAGGTAAAGTCTAAACTTTTTACCTGAACAAGTTATATTAAATCCAACAACTGGAAGTTGTGGGATTTATTACAACAATTAATTTGATACCAAATTCTTGGTATGCAACATTTAAGGAGACTTTAAAATTTAAAATAAAGTCTGCCCATTCTAGCCTATGAAGGCCATTTACTTCAATGAGGGAAAAACAAATTTGGCTGTTTTTACCTCACCAGGGCTTATAAATCTATTTTTATAAAGTCCCTGCTTATAGTTACATGGCACCCAGCCCTAGGGGCACATAGGGCACACCTTAGGGGTGACTTATATGTAACAATAAGGTAGTTTAAGACTTTGGAAGTACCTTTAATTCCAAAGTCGAATTTGCATATAACTTTAATTTAAAAGCAGCCAGCAAGGCAGGCTTGCTTTTAAAATGACACTGGGCACCTCAGCAATGCACCTAGGTGTGCACCACCTATGCTGTGGTCCCTAAACCTACATGCCCTACCATATACTAGGGACTTATAGGTAGGTTAACTTAGCCACTTATAATTAGCCTAATTTGCATATCCATTTTACATAGAGCACAGGCCCTGGGACTGGTTAGCAGTACCCAGGGCACAGCCAAGAGTCAGTAACCACCAGTACCTATCCAAAAAGAGTGGGGGTGATCAGGCAAAAAAGGAGGACTTTCCTACAGAAATGAGGTAATTGCACTAGCGTTGTGCTCCGTCGTGGTAGGTGGTCAATGGCCGCCGCGCAACTTCGCATTGGTTATCACTGGGCCCTATGAGTTCCAGAAGCCAATGGCGATGTACGCCGGCGGTGACGGTACGCACCGCCGCAGACATGACCGCCATTTTCTATCTATCCACTCACTTGCTACCTGGCCATCAACAGGAGAGGACCTACATTGCAAGTGCTGCTGTGACCTCTGGCTGGAAGCGACAATGGCTCGAGTGTCTGGGGGAAGGGCCCCTGCCTTCACTGCGGAGGAATTGGAGAAACTGGTGGATGGGGTTCTACCCCAGTACACATTACTCTACGGTCCTCCAGACAAACAGGTGAGTACACTGTGAGCATGATGCATGGACCATGAATGTCTGGAGTGCTGTGTGTATAAGCCACGTGTAGGGGGGAGCTGAGGAGTCCTGCCCAGAGTGCAGCATGTAAGGTGGTCAATGTATGTGCGTCAGGGGATGGGTGGGATCTGGTGGGCAATGAGTGTGACAGACTGGACGGGTGACTAATTCCCTTTTCTGCTGTCTTTTCCCTGCAGGTCAGCGCCCACCAGTAAAAGGGTTTCTGGCGTGCCATCGCCAAGGAGGTGCGGACCCTGGGGGTCTTTGACAGGTGGAGCACCCACTGCCGCAAGAGGTGGGAGGACCTGCACCACTGGGCAAAGAAGACAGCGGAGGCCCAGCTGGGACTGGCCTCCCAACAAGAAAGGGGTGCCCATCGCACCATGACCCCCCTGATGTTCTGCATCCTGGCAGTGGCCTATCCGGAGTTGGATGGGCGCTTTAAGGCATCACAGCAGCCACAAGGGGGTGAGTACTGAATCTGACTCCTGCTGTGCACACCTTAAGAGTTACCTGGGTGGGGGCTATGGGTGCCCCTAGGTCAGGGCGAAAATGGCAGGGTAGGTCCCTTGTTGGGCAGGGTCTGAGGCACACCTACACCAATAGTGTTAGTGGGCATCTACTACTGGGCCGTGTCTTTTAGGTTTCTGGGGAGCAGCTGATGGCGTTAAGCATTGTACCCCATGGGCTGGTGACTATCTTAGGAACTGGTTGGGCATGTCCTAGTGATAGGGCTGCTCCCTGGGTGTTGTGTACACCAACTGTAGTGGTGTTGCTGGCATTGACCAAGTGCATCCTCTGACTCTTAGCCACCCTTTTTGTTTTATCACTCTGACCTTATGTGCATAAGCATCATCTGGCAGAGGAGAAGAGGCACCAGTGACGGAGGGAGCCGCATCCCACATGGGCCTGGAGGCCGAATCCACAGAGGGTGAGGGCACCAGTGGGATGGAGGGCAAGGGGAGCACCACGGCGGGGACAGGAGGGGAGACCACAGACATCTACTCCTCCTCTGATGGAAGCTCCCTGGCGGTGGCAGACACCTCTGTGCCTACCGCAACAACAGGAACAGCTGCCACCCCCCCTACCAGCACCGCCCTCCCAGCAGCCCCTCAGCATGTTTCCCATTCCCGCTCACCCAGGAGGGTGGACATCTCCTTCGCCCCAGGCACCTCAAGCCCTGCCCCAGTCAGCCCTGCTGCCCTCAGTAAGGAGGATATTGACCTCCTGAGATCCCTCACTGTTGGGCAGTCAACCATTCTGAATGCCATCCAGGGTGTCGAGAGGCACTTGCAACAAACAAATGCATACCTGGAGGGCATTCACGCTGGCGTGGCAGCCCAACAGAGAGTATTTCAGGCTCTGGCCTCAGCACTGATGGCAGCCATTGTCCCTGTGTCTAGCCTCCCCCCTCCAACTTCCTCTACCCAGTCCCAATCCCCTCAACCCCAGCCTATCCCAAGCACATCTTCAGACCAGCATGCACACAAGACAACACACAGGAGTGGTTCAGGCAAACACAAGCACCACACATCATTACACAGGCACTCACACAAGCACCATCCCCATGCAGACATACCAACATCCACTGCCTCCACTGTGTCCCCTCCTCCTCCTCGTCCACATCTCTCCCAGTATCGTCTCAACTCACACCTGCATGCACTACATCCTCATCCACTACCTCCATCACCAGCACGCCCATCACAACACACCCCTCATGAGCAGTCACCACCCCCACAACCATACACACGTCCCCTGTGTCCTCTCCCAGTGTGTCTGTGACCCCTCCTTCCAAAGTACACAAACGCAAGCACCCACCCACCCAACAGCCATCCACCTCACAATAGCATCTAGCACATGCACCTTCACTCAAACTCAGCAGACAGACACCTCCTACAACCACTCCCTCTTCCTCCACTCCCAAATCCTCTCCCTCTTCCCGCCCCAGTGTGTCTAAAAAACTTTTCCTAGCTAACATTGACCTGTTCCCTACCCCCCCCCGCCATTCCCCTCGGGCCAGGGTGTCCAGAACCCAGCCCTGCACCTCAGCCACCAAGTAGTCGTCCAATGTGGAACCTGCAGCTCCCAGAGGCTCAAAGGGGGCATCCGTCAGGAAAGCCAGTGTACCAACAACCCCTGCAAAGGACCAAACCATACCGCCACCTGCCAAGGTGAAGAAGGGGCCAGCATGCAGGAGGGGCAAGGATCACGACCCACCCAGCACGGACTCCTCCAAACCTCCAGCTGACAGAGCCAAGAGCAAAACAGCATCAGCCAAGGTGAGGAAGGGGTAGATAACCAAAGGCAAGGCACTTCAGCTGACGGAGGATGCAGGTGAAGCCCTGGTGCCCACCAGCAGAACCGCCAGCCCCGCCACCTGCACTGCGTGCAGCACCGCCAGCAGCCCCGCCGCAAGCTCCGCCACCTGCACCGCCGCTGCCACCACTACTGTCAGCCTCAGCATCCCCAGTGTGCAGCTGTCCGAGGCTGAAGGAGAAGGGCTGGGGCCTCCCTCCAACACTGGCAGCACCTGCACCACGGCCAGCACCACCAGTAGCCCCACCGCAAGCACTGCCGCAAGCACCGCCACCTGCACAGCTGACAGTAGCACCACTACCAACACCAGCAGCCCCAGTGGGCGGCCGTCCGAGGCTGCAGTAGATGGGCTGAAGCCCCCCACCACCACTGGCAGCACCCCCACATGCACCGGAACTACCACCACTTAGTAGCCTTAGCCGCCGCAGGATGGAGTCTAGCCTTGCCTCCATGAACTATCATGCTACCTGTTCCCTGCAAATCTTGTGCCTCAGACACCCAAGTGGGCGAATGTGTACTGGCACACCCCAAGTACTGCATCACTGAGCCCCAAGCCCTCTCCAGAACCAGTGGAGAGATGCATTCAATTACCCCCTCCTTGACAGGATGAAGCACTCTGGGCACCAAGCCCCTCCAGAACCAGTGGAAGAAGGCATCCAGACACCCCATCCTTGGGAGGATGAAGCACTCTGGGCACCAAGCCCCCCTCCAGAACCAGTGGAGAGATGCATCCACTCACTCTATCCCTGGCAGTATGAAGAACACTGGGCACCAAGGCCCCTTCAGAACCAGTGGAGAGATGCATACACTCACTCTGCCCTTGGCAGGATGAAGCTCTCTGGGCACGAAGCCCCCTCCAGAACCAGTGGAGAGATGCATACACTCACTCTATCCTTGGCAAGATGAAGCACTCTGGGCACCAAGCCCCCTCCAGAACCAGTAGAGAGATGCATCCACTCACTCTATCCTTGACAGGATGAAGCACACTTGGCACAAAGCCCCCTCCAGAACCAGTGGAAGAAGGCATCCACTCACCCCCTCCTTGTCAGGATGAAGCACTCTGGGCACCAAGCCCCCTCCAGAAGCAGTGGAGAAGCCACCCACTTAAGAGACTGTGGCTTTGCACTTCCCAGGACCAAGCAGTTGGCAGACCACCCACTTGAGACACTGCCCCAGGGGCAAGCAGTGGGCACACCACCCACTTGAGAGACTGTGGCCTTGCACTCCCCAGGACATCGCTCTGGGCAGACCACCCACTTGAGAGACTGTGGCCTTGCACTCCCCAGGACATTGCTGTGGGCATGGAGCCCCCACGAGGAGCAGTGGGGTTGTCCCATCTTCCGGCTGAGGTGCCCCCCCTTCCCCATCCGCCTGAGGTGCCTGTGTGTTTACGACCTGATGCCCCTGCAGTGTTCTCTCCGTATTGAGGCAGGAGTCAAGTGTGGGTTTGGCCCATGAATTTTGGCCCAGTGGCCCACGGACATTTGTGGATGGACAATGTACGAACTTCTGTACATATTGTATATTTGTGTAAATATGTTTTTCAAAAGCTATAGTATATCTGCCTATTTCTAAAATATCACTAATTTGACTCAATTCCTTTGGTCCTTGAGTTCTTCCAGTGGGTTACGGGGTGTATCTGTAATGTAGTTGGATCTGTTTGTGTGTATGGTGTTGTGGGTGGGGTGGGGGTGTTGCGTGTTGCGTGTGTGTGTGTCACTCTCTTTTTCCTCCCCCCGTGTACTAGGTGCAGTACTCACCGTCGTCAGCGCCACTGTCTTTGATGTTCCTGGTAGATGAGGAGGTAGACCAGCATCAGCAGGACCTGTAACTCGGGCTCCTTGGCGTCTTGGTTCTTCGTTGAGTGTCAAGAGGTGAGTGGTTTCCCTTCTGTGTACTGTTTCTGCCGTGCTTTTGATGGCGTTGGTACCGCCCCGGAAAAGCTGGCGAATAGGCATGTTGTGATGTGGTGGGAGGTACATTGTCTTCTACTTGGCTGTTGGCGGTTACCTCCGCGGTGTTTGTTGCTACCACCGTGGTAGTCGGTGTGTTAAAGTGGCTGTCTGTGTTGGCGGTTTCCGCCGTGGTCATGATCCCATTTTTTTACCGCTGGCCTGTTTGCAGTGTTACCGCCGCTTTAACACCGACAGCCAGGGTTGTAATGCGGGCCTATATTTGTTCCGTCAATCGCCCCAATAATATTAGGTATATGTCCCATTGCATAGAATCCTGCCTTCACAGTGGCCAAATCTTCCACCTGGGAGAAAGCAATATAGCTTCACATGTGTCTGACCAAGGCAGACAAAACTCTTGCCAGCGTGATTGAGAACTTTGGCTGTGACATTCCTGCTGCCAAGCCCATTGTCACTTGGAAAGAACCAGTTGCCATGAAATGAGCACAGATGGAACTTGCACAAGAGAGGGGATCCCAGTGGGATGACGGATAGCTGATATCAGATCAGGCTCCAATTGAGCACACAGCTCTGTGATTGTGGCCCTGTCCAGTCTATGGGTCGGTATTTTGTGCTTGTCCTCCAGTGTAGCCAAGTCCACAAGAGGTCTGTGCACGGAGTCTTGTCTCCTCCTCCTCTTCATTTGCAGTAGTAGGTATCTAAATGACACAAGAGTGAGTAGGATGTCACAATTTGAACAATAGAACTGCCACCTCAGTCTACATTGGGCATAAATGTGTTGGCACTATGGGAATGGAAATGTATGTGCAAATCATAGTAATGACGCAGTTCTAGATTATCTGAATGTTGTCCACCACCATAAAATGGCGAACAGGTGGAGGTGAGGTAACGCCGCCAATGTTGGGCATCATGGCAGAAAGCGGTCTTGCACTGCCGTGCTATTCCTTATTGGCTAATGTGGAGTACAGTGGCCAATGAGGTTCACCGGCAGCAGTGACAGTGTACACCTCCGCAGACATGACTGCCATTGTCTATCTATGACCTCACTTGGTTACTGACGTTCCACAGGACAACATCTACACTTAATGTGCTGCTGTGACCTGTGTCTGGATCCTGCCATGGCCCGTGTTACCAGGGAAAGGGCCCCTGCCTTTACTTCGGAGGAGTTGGAGCACTTGGTGGATGGGGTCCGACCCCAGTATGGACAGCTGTATGGGCCTCCAGACCAACAGGTGAGTACACCATGGGCATGATGCATGTCACAAGGTTGCATGGAGATGTGTGTGCAAGAATCGTGTCATTTGGGAGGGTGGTGTGTCTGGTGGCAATGTACATGGTGGGCGATGGGTGATGCGTGCCAATGGAGATGGAAATGGGATTTGTGGGGCATATGTGTGACAGGCTGGATTGTATGTGTAATGGTGTTCTCCTGTCTGTATTACCTCTGCAGGTCAGCACCTGTCAGAAGAAGGGATTGTGGTGTGCCATTGCCAAGGACGTGCCAACCCTGGGGGTCTACAGCAGGTGGAGCACCCACTGTAGGAAAAGGTAGGAGGACCTGAGACGCTGGGCCCGGAAGACTGCGGAGACCCAGCTGGGGATGGCCTCCCAACGAGGGTGGGGTGCCTATTGGAACCTGACCCTCCTGATGGCCCGCATACTGGCGGTGGCCTACGCAGAGCTGGGTGGGTGCTTGAGGGCATCACAGCAAACACAAGGCGGTGAGTACAGTGGGTGTCACAACTATAATTGGTAAGTGGCATGGGATCCTGGTAATGGGTGTCCGTTAGTGGGTGCCCCTTAATGCCATTTCAGCGTGATCCAGTTCAAGGGTAATGGGTGTATTGCAAAATCTGGTAACCTAGCTAGGTTTCATTCCATGTCAGACAAGGCTTAGGGGGTCCCAGAAGGGGTGCAGTTGGCAGTGTTTGGTTCTCATCTTACTGTGGTACCTAGCCAATGGAATGGCAGTGAGATGCAGGGAGATGCATGTTAGATGCATGGTACTCAATCCTGATCCCTGTGTGTGCCGGTAATGTGCATGCCATCTGTGGTGTTGGTGCTGTAATTGACCCAGTGCTCCCTTTCTCTCTCTCCCCACTTTTTTCTTCTGTCATCCTGTCCATGTGTGCATTAGCATCATCTGACGAAGGAGCAAGGGCAATGGCGACAAAGGGAGCTGCATCCCACAGGACTCAGGAGGCAGAGTCCACAGACGCCGAGGTAACCAGTGGAACAGAGGGGGAGGGGAGCGCCACAGCGTAGCCAGGAGGTGACAACACTGACTCTGATTTCTCCTTTGATGGAAGCTCCGTGGTGGTGGCGGACACCTCTGTGACCACCCCAGCTACAGGTACACCTGCCACCCCCGTACCAGCACCGCCTTCCCTGTAGCCCTTCACGGAGTTGCCCGAGCCCGCTCACCCAGGAGGGTGGGCATCTCCTTCACCCTAGACATCTCAGGCCCTGCCCCAGTCAGCCCTGCTTCCCTCAGTGAGGAGGCTATTGACCTCCTGAGATCCATCTCTGTAGGGCAGTTAACCATTGTGAATGCCATCCAGGGGATGGCATCCCAGATGCAGCAATGAAATGCATTCCTGGAGGGCATCCACAGTGGATTGGCAGCCCGACAGAGATCATTTCAGGCTCTGGCCTCCTCTCTGATGGCAGCCATCGTCCCTGTTCCTACCGTCCCCAATCCAACTACCACTTCCCAGTCCCAGCCTCATCAACCCCCAACCCATCCCATGCACAGATACAGAGAAGCATGCACACAAAACATCAACACAAGAGTAGAGCAGACAAACACAGGCAGCACATTTAAGGCCACAAGCACTCACACAAACAACAGACAGTTACACACACAACATCCACTGCCTCCACTGTCTCCCCCTCCTCCTCCTCCCTCACAGTCACATCCGCACTCACACCTGCATGCACTGCACACTGCATATCAACAGCCACCACCACCATCACCATACCAAGCAGCACACACACCTCACTGGCAGACACCTCCACAACATCCATCCATGTGTCCCCTGTGTCCTCTCCCACCCTGTCTGCCCCCCTAAGATACACAAATGCACGCACTCAGACTACCAACAGCCATCCACCTCACATCCGCACACTGCCCATGCACCTGCACCAAAGTCCAGCAGACGTACATGTCCAACAACCACTCCCTCAACCTCCACTCCCATCTCTCCTCCCTTATCCCGGCCCACCGTCCCTAAGAAGCATTTCCTTGCCCAACTTGACCTCTTCCCTCCACCCCCGTCCTGCCTGTAAGAACAGGGTCTCAATGACCCAGCCCAGCACCTCCCCCAAACAGTCCACAGGGACAGTGGAGGCATCTCCTAGTCATGGAGGCAAGAAAGGGAAGGATCCCACTCCACCACCCAAGAAAGGGAAGGATCCCACTCCACCACCCAAGAAAGATAAAGATCCCACTCCACCACCCAGGAAAGGGAATGATCTCACTCCACCACCCAGGAAAGGGAAGGTTCCCACTCCACCAACTAAAAGGAGGCAAGGTCCCCTCCTACAGCAGTGGCCAAGTCACCTCCAGCTGTAACACAGCAGCCCTCACCTCCTGGGAGACAGCGGCCCTCACCTCCAGCTGGGAGACAGCAGCCCTCACCTCCAGCAGAGGGCATGTAGCCCACCTTCAAGGGGCTGTGGTAGAAGGAGCCCCCCCAGAACCAGTGGACAAGTTCTCCACCTCAGGGACTGTGACCTTGCACTCCCCAGCAAAGCAAAATAGGCATGGAGCCCCCTCCAGAGCCAGTGGGCACGTTCCCCACCTCAGGGACTGTGAGCTTGCACTTCCCAGCAAAGGAAAATGGGCATGGAGCCCCCTCTAGCAAGTTCCCCACTCCAGCTGAGGTTTCTCGCACCCCACTTCCCCTTGAGATGCCTGCCCTTTTCCAGCATGATGCCCCTGCACAGTGTAGTGCAGGTATTGTCAGGGAACAAGTTGGGGCTTGGACTGTGGCCTGTGGCCATGTGGGTCTTTTGTACTTTGGACTGCCCGTTGGCCTTTCTGAACATTTATCCCCATTTCTTTTATTACATGGACAATATGGTGGCTGTTGTCATCAAAGTACAATATTAGTTACACCTATATGTTGTCCTCACATTATTATGACGTGTGTCCTGTGACATTGGTTTTCCTCTGCAGCTGCTTGTGTGTATGGTGTGTGTGTGAATGGTGTGTGTTATGAGAGTGTGTGTCACTCTCCTTTTCCTCACTCCCTCCCTTGTGTGCTAGGCGGCTGTACTCAACACCATTGTCTTCTTCGGCGTTGGTGTTCCAGGTGGAGCATGGGGTAGAAGAGCTTCGGGAAGTCTTGCAGTTCCGGTTCCATGGCGGCGTTAATCTTCTCTGTGTCTCTGATGGTGAGTCCTTCGTCTTCTGTGCAGTGTTTCCGCCAGGCTTTTGATGGCGCTGGTACCACCCCGGAAATCGTGGCGGTTTGCTATGTCATAATATGGTGGGTGGTACCTTGTCTTCCACCTGGCTGTTGATGGATGCCACCGTGGTCAGTGGTGTTAATGCCCTGGAGGTTGGTGTGGTACATTGGCTGTCTATTGGAGTTATGACTGCCATGGTCATAATTTCGTGGTAATTACCATCAGCCTGTTGGCGGTATTACCGCCACTTTCACAGTCACCGCCATTGTCATAATGACTACCTGTATGTCCATATTTGCATTCCATAATTTCTGGAAATCAGGATAATAATCGTTAATACATTTGGAAGCCTCTGATCTTTTGAGATTATATGTATTTTTTGGTGATTTGATTGTCAGTGTGTGCCTCACTGCAGAGAAAAAGATGTTCACTCTTCCCTTAGAGAGGATAGGCCTTGGAAAGCCAAAACTTTCCTTTACATCTATATCTTCATCTGCAATACTAGCCACATCATTGTGTTTGAAAAAGTAGGGCTTGCTGTCTTAAGGGTTTGTTATTATTCTCATCTGGGATGGTGCATGAAGCATACTGCTCTATGAAAGACATTACAGAGCCATCAGTGTTTGTTAAAAATGTAGGTGCAGCCTTTATCCATAAGAGCATGTTTATATGAGGAGCACCTCTTGCCTAGTATTTTTTCTCTCAAAAAAATCTGTAACTTCTCCAAGAGGAGGATTTGTTTTATTGTATACAAAAGCCAGCATTGCTTGACACTTGTGATTCAAATATCTACATACATCAGCAGGATCCAAAGAGCAAAGTTCTCCTGTTGTCTTCAAATGTATATCCTTTATGTTAGAGGTTGCTTCTCTTAGAAATTCTAGTAAATCATCCCATGCATACTCCGCGCCTCTAAGTGTTAAAAACCAAGTAGGTGGACTTAAATTGAGGAGCATACATTTAAGTTCTCCATGATGACGGTACCAGTATTCTTTAGTCCCATGTTGACATGCCATTAAATTGATTAAGTTGTACTTGAGATGTTCATCCTTACCTTGTAGCTTATCAACAAAATCTCTTGCAGAAAGATTTTGGAGATTAACTGTTTTAAGAATATGAGAGTCCAGATAAGTCACTCTCAAATAACAGACGGAATATATACGGAATACTTTGTTGAAAGATAGGGTCCTCTGAATATAGTCTTGTTGACCTGTCTTTAGCTGCTCGTATTCATACAGGTCAATCATCATAACAGCCACCTACTCCTATGGTAAATAGGTGTGGAAAGGAATGAGCCTCTAAACGTTTTTCCCAGACACTCAGTGGAGCTTCTCTAGTCTGTTTCATGTTCAAACAAATCAATAGCATCTGGAACAACATCCTTTGAATGTAGTAAATGAATACTATAGTGTTCATATATTTCTTCTGACTTCTTATCCACTTTTTGTATTTGTCTACTCGATTGTAGTACTTCATCATCAAAACAGCTTACATCTGCAGTAATATCAATATTTTTATTTAAAAAAATTATTTTCTTTCAAACATATTGTAGCTTTTTTTACGTCCTCTAATTCTTGACAGATTTTTTTTACTTTTTGTGGGAACTCCATTTACTAGAATAATCAGTGGTTCATTTACATCTTTATGACACCCACATTATCAATAGTTTTTTTTTTTTTTTAATCTAGAGATAAATACACAACTCTTCCCTTAAGTCATTTATGTAGTTCTGTTGCTGGCAGTTACCCTGTTTTTGGCTCCATTCAAGCAATTGCTTGAATCGGATGTATGGTTTGCATTAAAATTGATTCATACACATTTAATTCATTATGTTCATATGGCATGGGTGCAAATTCTAATCGATTATGTATTGTTCTAGCTGGAATTCTATTATCTTTGAATATGTTATAACAACATTTACATATTATTTGCTTTGTGGCTAAATCAAAGCATTCTCATACAAATAGATGTGCACCAAATTCCTACCACTTATCTTTGTTGTCTTCTTCAGTTTTAGAAAATACAACTACATTACAAGTTTGGTTTGTATTGTGAGTGAGGCTACAGCTAACATAAATATACTCCAGTTTCTCAGAAGACACTGAACTGAACTTGTCTATTTCTTTTCTAAATATTTCAATACTAATTTCTGTGTCTATTTCCTCTACACCTCCAATCAGTACCTGTTTGTTCTCTCTGTTCTCTTCTTCAGGGCCAAAGAAACGGAAATGAATGTCTTCACAATCTTTTTCAACCTCTGCCACATGTAAGTGAGCTCTTTTCAAATCTCCTAAATATATAGCTGGAGTTTTCACATGATAAATTCTCCCTACCAAATTTCACATTCTTGAATGATGCACAAATAGAATTCTAAAGTGATGAAAAGTGTGTTGACACACTTTCTTTGAAAGATATGCCGATGAATGGCTTTGTAAGTTAGAGTATTTTCTAGCTCTGCGTGGATCTAATTGTTGAAGCATTTTAATTTTCTGTATGATGCTTTTCCATGAAAATTCACTCAATAAAGTTTTCAATTTATCAAGCCTGTTTACACCTTCCTTGTACTTCTTCAGCTATCACTTCTTCTACATTTCTAGTAATTATATTTTCTTTTACTACAGGATAACCATATTTTACTTCATAGCAACGACTAGTTGTGTCAAATGCATGCACTAATGTATTCTCCTGGAAATAACTCTCTTCATTAAAAATTGTTTTGTGTTAGATGAGTGCACCCATTCACCTTTAAAAAGCTTGAAAAAGTACTTTTTTTAATAACTCTCTTTCTTAATGTTCTTTTCCTCATGGATATAACTGTTTTATCTAGTGTTGTCATTCTGTTCAATATTAAAATAAATGTTTTCCTCTTTACAACAAATGCTTTGTCATCTTTATTCTCAATATGATGATTTTGCTTTATGAGCACACTGCTCCTTTTATACTTCTACATCTTGTTTAACAAATTTTGAACTACTCTGTTTCAAATTTTTTTACTCTTAATTCTTTAAAGTGCTGCTGTCTGAAACTCTGTGGTTTGATATTGGATTTCCTAATTCTCATAACATCCATTTGTTCATCTTTATTACAACATTCTAAGCTTCTACTTTTAATTGACGCCTTCGTCTTATTTTGCATTTTACAGCATTTTGTTTTTAAATAGCTAGGACTCTTACCAGTCACAGTTTTCTTTCTCTGGACATTTTCCACCTTATCTTGTATTTTACTGTCAGTTTTAAGCAGATAGTATAGTTGTTCCTGTTTTTTTTCTTCTTTCTGTTTTGTTAGGCATTGTGAATCTTCTTATTTAGCTAGAATAGATATCTAGAAAATAAATAAAGAATACATTTAGACATACAGGACAAAAACCTAAGAATCTTTTTTTTCTAATACAAAGTTGAGTTCATAGTGAATCTGCACACCTACACTATAACACTATAGGGGTCATTACAAGTTTGGCAGTCTTCTAACAAGACCGCTGCTGTGGCAGCCACCAAAAGACCGCCATGTTGGTGGTGATCTGACTGCTGTATTAAGAGTCACACAGCTAAGTCTGCCAAAAAACACCCAAATTTCCAAAACCGTCAGGACACTGCAGGGCAGGAAGGAGGCAGTTCCACCACCAGCCAGCTAAAAAACCTCCAATCATAGTACGATCCACAAATCATGAGAGCGTTTTTTCCATGGTGGAAAACACTTGTTGGTGCGAAACGCGACAGTCACATCAGTAATACACCACACCACATTGGATAGTTTGAAAATCCCACCCCTGACACACATCCACACACCCGACACACATACTAACTGCACTATATAACACACCCCTACAAACCCACAATCCTTCGCAACCAGAACACCACACACAGCCACAGACAAGCCAAAAATTAAAGTTATACCAAATCCCTCAAAAGGCACCCCTACACATTTCACTCAGCACTCAGTCCACACTTGCACAATATACACAACACACAAGTTAGTACCCCACACAATACACAACAACCATCACCCACTCACATCACAGCACCCACACCTCATCACCAATTGTTGATGTTTTCCCTATTTTTTACTACCTCACTGTCTTGTCCACCACTACCATGTCCCCACACAAATGTCCATGTTTCACTGATGATGAGTTGAGAGTCATGGTGGACGAAATTAGCAGAGTACAGCCATACCTTTTTGGAGCACAGGTTGAGCAAACATCAATATCCAGGAAAATGGAGTTGTGGCAAAGGATAGTTGAAAGGGTGAATTCTGTAGGCAGTTACCTATGCACAAGGGAGTACATCAGGAAGAGATGGAATGACCTCAGGGGGAAGGTACATTCCATGTCCGCCAGGCACCATCTGGCGGTCATCAAGTCTGGCGATGGACCACCACCTCCTTCCCCTACTTTCACATCATGGGAAGAGAAGGTCTTGGACCTCTGGCATCCTGAGGGCCTGACAGGTATACCTGGGGGAGTGGACTCTGGTAAGTCACTACACCAATAATGTCACCATAAAGTTTTGACTTGCATGCTCCCTGATCACCTTTCTCCATCACAATGACCAAACCACACACTACCCTTGTGCCCAAATGTCTAAACACCCCTCTCTGGCATGCCAAATGTCTACTAAACTCACCTGAGGCCACAGTGTTTGTGTATGGCATGTGAAGTACAGGGTCTGACGGCATTAAAACTCCCAGCAGGCACTGCCCCACCTGTAAGAAAACAAGGACAGTGTACTACATTTTAAATAGTCTTGCATGTGAAACTAACAAAACTAACAATCAATTTAACACATCCTGAAAGCTCTATTATTTAACAGTTGAAGGCAATGACAGCAATGCTATGGCCCACTACCAGTGCAATTAGAAGCAGAACAGAGCTTCAGCTGGGTTCCCTACTAAACTAGCCTTTGAGAAAACCTTCCAAACTATGTCATATACTTACCCAGGGTGAAAATATACGGCAAACTGAATGTAGCTGCAGTACACCCATACAGAGGCCCAGGTCAAATGGTAACACCCATACTCTTGGCCAGCTCTGTCACCATTGTGCATTGTCTAGCTATTAGTGTAATCAATGATACACCTTACTAGGAGATAAATGTACATTGTCATTTCTTTACTCAGATAAGATATGAGGGCAGCAGCAGTCATCTAACCACCAACATACTCCAAGAGCTTGGAGCACGGTGTATGCAATTGCAAATCTCTGTGTCCCTCATTGCTCTAACCCAGATTTGGAAGCAGCGGTCATTGTCATATCGGTGGATCATGTAAAGGCATTGTGTGTATGTCCTATAGAATGTCTAATGGTCAAAGTTAAACAACACTTGTTGCATCACTTACAGCAACTGTGTGTTCTACTTCTCTTACAGGTAACCTTGCCATTCTGACCAGGGAAATGACACCAGGGACTGCCACTACCCTTCTGGATGAAGGCCCCAGTGAGAAAAACAACCCTGGATGTTTGGACACTGAGGACGAAGCTGGGATGTCAGGGACACCAGGTCAGCCAAGAACTGTAAGCCTCACCATGCCCACTTCCACTCCTTCCAGCCCTGTGGTATCCACATCACAGGCAAGCATTCACCCCCAAACCTGTGTCACAAAGACAGTGTCTTCCATCGTGTGCCCCCCAGTACAGGTGCCTGAGTCTCCTGTTGTCACCCCCGACAATGATGGACCTGCAACCAGTGGGAGTGGGCACACTGTGCAAGAGGCACAGGCCGTGGGGGTAGGGTGTGTGGGTGGGAGGGTGTGGGCCAGAGGATGGGGACTCCAAGGGATGCGACTGGCCAGAGCACTATCTCCCAAATCTTGGCAGCCTACCAACATTCTCAGGGTATGATGCTGCAGGTATTGACCATGGTAGGTGAGATCAGACAACTGCAGAGGGACAACCACCAAGAAGCTATTCAGCAGTGACAGGCACAAAATGCCATTCTGGCTTCATTGCTGGGGTGCTGAGAGACATGAGTATACCCTGTGTAGGTTTTGAACTCAACATCAGGCCATTTCCACTAGCAATGAAACATAAGACCCTTCTTGTTAGAAATGGGGTCTTTGGTTGGCAGTTAGGTTACCTCATGTCCAAGCAAGGACCCTCACTCTAGTCAGGGTAAAAGAGAATCATCCTCAGCTAACCCCCACTCACCACGTTGCCAGCTTGGCTCAAGCAGGAAGGCTTAACTTCAGAGTGCTAGGTTAAAGTATTTGTACCAACACACACAGTAACTTAATGAAAACACTACAAAATTACACAAGACAAGTTTAGAAAAATAGGAAATATTTATCTAAACAAAACAAGACCAAAACAACAAAAATAAACCATACACAAGTCAAGTTATTAATTAAAATGCAAAAAGAGTCTTCATGTTCTTTTAAACACAACGCTAACGTTGTTAGCGTGAAAATGTACCTGGGTCGCATCAAAATAACCCACACGGGCGAGTGTGCGTCAAAAAAGGTAAGCAGTGTGTCAATTTCTCACCCGCAAGCGGTGTCGTGCGTCGTTTCTCCTTCTCCAGTCCGATTGCCGTGCGCCGATTCTTTCCCTGCAGGATAGAGATGCGTCAATCCAGACAAAACACCTAGGGTCCGGGCAGGCTTGTGTTGTTTTTCCACACCCAGTGATGTTGCGTTGTTGCAGACTCCGTCAGTGATGCCAATGGTCGTTTCTCCAAACGCTTGCGTTGATTTCCCAGCCGTGCTGCGTCGATTTCAGCCGCGAAGCCTGCGGCACATCGTTTCTTTAGCTTCTCTCAGAGGGTGTATCGGATATTTCCCCACACGCGATCTGTGCCTGGATTTCCAACCTTGGTCCACCAGCTTCACCTGTCAAGGCCCCAGGAAGTGGATAGGACACCATTTGGCAGGGCAGGAGTCTCAGCAGAGGCTCCAGGGCTAGCAGAGAGAAGTCTTTGCTGTCCCTGAGACTTTAACAACAGGAGGCAAGCTCAGTTTCAAGCACTTGGAGAGTTCTTCACAAGCAGGAAGGCACACAAAGTCCAGTCTTTGTCTTCTTGCACAGGCAGAAGCAGCAACTTCAGGATAGCTCCATAAAGTACAGTCACAGGCAGGGCAACTCTTCTTCCTCAGCTCTTCAGCTCTTCAGCTCTTCTCCTGGCAGAGGTTCCTCTTGGTTTCCAGAAGTGATCGGAAGTCTGTGGTTTTGGGTGCCCTTCTTATGACCATTTTGCCCTTTAAAGTAGGCTTACTTCAAAGAAAAGTCCCTCTTGTTTGTGAAATCCTGCCTTGGCCAGCCCAGGCCCCAGACACTCACCAGGGGGTTGGAGAGTGCATTGTGTGAGGGCAGGCACAGCCCTTTCAGGTGTGAGTCACCACTCCTCCCCTCCCTCCTAGCACGATGGCTCATTAGGATATGCAAGCTACACCCCAGCGCCCTTTGTGTCACTGTCTAGAGAGAGGGGCAACCAGCCCAACTGTCAAACTGACCCAGACAGGGAATCCACAAACAGGCAGAGTCACAGAATGGTTTAAGCAAGAAAATGCTCACTTTCTAAAAGTGGCATTTTCAAACACACAATCTTAAAATCAACTTTACTAAAATATGTATTTTTAAATTGTGAGCCCAGAGACCCTAAACGCCACATATCTATCCGCTCCCAAAGGGAATCTACACTTTAATCATATTTAAAGGCAGCCCCCATGTTAACCTATGAGAGGGATAGGCCTTGCAAAAGTGAAAAACGAATTTAGCAGTATTTCACTGTTAGGACAAATAAAACACATTAGTAGATGCCCTACCTTAAATATACACTGCACCCTGCCCATGGGGCTGCCTAGGGCCTACCTTAGGGGTGCCTTACATGTAAGAAAAGGGAAGGTTTAGGCCTGGCAAGTGAGTACACTTGCCAATTTGAGTTGGCAGTTTAAAACTGCACCCACAGACACTGCAGTGGCAGGTCTGAGCCATGTTTACAGAGATACTTTTGTGGGTGGCACTACTAGTGCTTCAGACCCACTAGTAGCATTTGATTTACAGGCCCTGGGCACCTCTAGTGCACTGTACTAGGGACTTACCAGTAAATCAAATATGCCAATCATGGATGAACCAATTACATACACATTTTGTGTAGGAGCACTTGCACTTTAGCACTGGTTAGCAGTGGTTAAGTGCCCAGAGTTACAAAAACAGAGTCCAGCACACATCAACAACCTGGGAAACAGAGGCCAAAAGTTAAGGGAGACCATGCCAAGGATGAAAAGTCTAACACTTCTACATCTGTGGCAGCTAGGTGAATGGAGGCCCTGCCAGGTGAAGGGAATGCCTCAGACACCCCTTCCTATGTAGCTGAAGAACCCCCCGCAAGCATGGACATCCACCCAGACATCCTGGAGGAGCAGATGCCAAGACTAAAAGCACTGCCAGGAAGTGAACCTCTACTGATTGGTTCACCTTGTGTGCCACAGATACAACCTGTTGACTGTTCTGAAACCTGTCTCTATTACTCTCTGGTACAAGGACACTGAACATGTGTTTCCAAATGGTGTAGCAGCTACCCTAATGATTTCATCCACCATGACTGAATCATTCACTGTTTACTTGTGTTATTCCGGTTTCTAATCCCTCTGTTTGCTGTGCACTCCCTAAAAAAATACCACTTAACCAAAGATCATGTGTTAGTGTGAGTTATAAACAATACATAATCGCCATGTATAACAACTCTGGTATTAAAATGTTTCTCTCTAATGTAAAACCTTTGCCAGATTGATTTGGAGAATTCCAATGACACATAGTGAAATATTGCTGCTAACATCTGAGTTTCAGCATAGGTGTCATACACTACAAATCCACATACTTCTGAAGTTAGGGACATGTCAGTGTTTCACTATACCAGGAGGCAAACATATCCGTTCAATGCCTCATCAGCTAAAGCCTTATCACATACCCATACCATAGCTCCCAAATACCCAATATCCCATGCAACAGACACAGGTCAGTACTACTGTTCCCAGTCATGGAACCTTGCACTTACCATGGTCAGGTATCTGTAGGCTTGCCATTCACTTATGTCAGTCCTCAGACACATGCACATTGGTCTGCTAAGTGGAAACACACTGACTGCTATGTATAAGTTAGTTATCATCCAACACAAACCATTATGAAGTTTGAGGGTCTGGATACCACATTATGACGTGCCAGAGACAAATGAACACACACATGGCACCATTGGCCCACCTCCAATACCAAACAGGTCTTGAGTTTGGAAAAGGAGACTACCATCCCACTCTCCTGACAGTCTGGGCATAGAATTCACACACCACAAATCTCACGCCAAACAGTACCTAGTTTAATCCATGTTCACTTTACTTGTCAGTCTGCAAATCCAATCTGCCTATGACACTGTCTGATATTGCCAAATGAGGATGAGCCAAACAGTCAATCTGCAATCTGTAATTGACAAACATAAAGTATAGGGCACATTGATACATAAACATTACAACATTCATATGTAAAAATGTGACTTTGATTGTGCTTTGTGAAAACATTAGACAATTAACATTACATGCCTGTACACAACTCCAAGTAACAATCTGCATGTGTATCGGAGTCATGGGCTTTGGATCCACTTATGACCTATCTGACGCTCATTATAAGAACCATATCTTGCATTCCTAACCTGACCAACACCCCACTAAATCACTTTAATTACATTACATCACATACCTTAAGTCAGATGAAGTACTGATTGATGAGATCAGCCCTGATGTCTCCAGCTTCATCCTCATCACGCTCATCCGCACTTGGCAAATCTGCATTTCCACCCACAGGATCTGATGGCTCCCCCTCATCTGGTATGAATTATATCTGCCGTCTCAGGGCGAGGTTGTGGAGCATGCAGCAGGCAACAATAATTTGACAAACCTTGTTGTGTGAGTAGAGGAAGGATCCTCCAGTTTTATCAATGCTGCAAAATCTTGCCTTCAGGAGCCCAAAAGTTAACTCCATGATATGCCTTGTCCTTCCGTGGCCCACATTGAAGCGGACTTCCCATGCGTGGTTTGGTACCAGACTGGTGTCAAGAACCAAGGACTGTTTGGGTAGCCAGCGTCTCATATAGGGAATAGTTGCAACAAGCCAAACATTAATCTTGGACATCCACATATATGGTAGCAGATAAAACATACAGACACACATGACATATATGACTTACCAGCCTGCCAGGCCCTCTCTGTGTATTGTTGTGTCAGTAGCAGTGGGATATTGCTGTTCCGCGTGATGACCTAATCATGGACTGACACAGGATACTTTGCACAAACTTGTGATATGTAGAGGTCAGCCAAACACCACTTGGACGTTGATGGAGTAGACGTTTTTCCTGTTCCTATGTACCTGTTCAATGGCATTTGGGGGAGCCAGGACTACATGGGTGCCAACTATGTCTCCAATCACATGTGGAATGTGTCCCAAA
Source organism: Pleurodeles waltl (assembly GCF_031143425.1). Classification (NCBI taxonomy): domain Eukaryota; kingdom Metazoa; phylum Chordata; class Amphibia; order Caudata; family Salamandridae; genus Pleurodeles; species Pleurodeles waltl. Next base: position 920,509,832 of record NC_090440.1, read on the forward strand.
GCATAAAAATCAGCTTTTACATGGGCCAAATCCTCATGTTGTGGAAATCTGATGTAGCTGTCTAGGTGTTTCAACAACGCAGACAGCACAGCCTTCAAAACCAGACTGATCATGGGCTGAGACATCCCCGCAGTTAGAGCCACTGTATTTTGAAAGGACCGAGTGGCAAGGAAGTGTAGCACTGACATGGTTTGGATAATGAGAGGTAAGCTATTGGGATTATAAATGTCGGGTATCAGATCTGGTTCCAGCTGATGACAGAGATCTATGATTGTATGCCAATTCAGGTGGTATATTTGTATCTCATGTCGCTCCTCCCTGGTTTGCAGGTCTGCTAGTGGATGGTACACTGGAGGTTGTCTTGCTCTTCTCATGCTACGGTAACTATGTGGAACAACACCAGTATGTATGTGTATGACTCATTCTATGCATCATAAGTATGATCACACCAACTTCACACATGAAGCTTCATTTTGTCACATTAAACAGTGAAAACATTGTATTAAGAACACATCTAGGCAACATTTGGCTAATAACTGCATTCAGATCCCTTAACCTCTAGCATGTTCTTTAGATGGAGAAACATGTCACTGAAAGTAAATGTGACATCAACAAACTTAACATGTTGAACATGCTTCATAATTTCATACTCTCTACTGATTGTCATTATTCTGCTGACAATATATTTTTCATGTACATGACTCAGGATACACCAATTTAACATCCTCTACATAATACATGCACATTTATACATGTTCGTATAACCCCAGCAGATAACACAATGTCATAAATGTGTTTCATAGTCAATGACGCACTTTTCATAAGATTAACGTACATATATGAGACTCAAAAAGACAGTTGCCTGACCTACTGTACTGGACATCAAGAAGTGACCTAACTTCGCCAGCGTATGTCATCATGGCAGTAGGCGGACACAACCGCAGTTGACATTGCCATGGGAACATATTGCTGCCTTTGGTGGACTTGGGCGAATGGCAACGTCTGCTGGGGATGATGGTCCTGTACGTGGCAGACGTGACCGCCATATCATACTTCATCCCTCACTTGATTCCTGACACTGCTGCCAGCAGGACCTCCACGACCTGAATGCTGTGTACTGCCTCTGGGAGCAATCATACCACGTCCTGCAGGTGATATGGCACCTGCCTTCTCAGTGGAATAGCTAGACAAACTTGTGGAAGAGGTCCTACCACTGTATGACCAGCTCTATGGTGCACCAGAGGAGCAGGTAAATGCAATGCAATAGCAGTGTTGATGTTCTGGAAATGTGGTTGCATGAAGGTTTGGGATAATATGTGTGGGTAGATGGACATGTGCACAGTTGCTTAGATGGATTTTGAGGCCTGATACATAGTAGAGAGTGTGTGATGTACGTACCCTGACCCACCTACAAACTGTAAAGCTAGAAAATTGAAGGTGGTGTCATAAATACTTGAACACGTGTACCATGTTTTAGTTTAAGACATGCTTGTGATCTGGTCATATGATTCTACCCGATACATGGTGCTGAATATGCATGTTGTATGCCTGACTCAACTTCACACATGGCCTGACTGCAGATTGACATTCCCCACAGAAGGGTATGTTGGAGGAAGTGTGTGCATGGCTACTTTCACTAACTTTTGTTTCACCCTTGTTATTTCGGTGTGGTGCATGTGGACATGACTTTCTCCTCTTGTCTGTGTCATCCATGCAGTTCAACGCCAATCAGAAAAATAGAATTTGGCATGCTATTGCCAAGAAAGTACAGACCCTGGGTCCACAGCCGCCAGACCACCCACTGTAGGAAGCAGTGGGAGGACCTGAGACGCTGGGCCCGGAAGACTGCAGAGGCCAAGCTGGGGATGTCCTCCCAAGGAGGAAGGGGTGCCCGTGGACCTTGACCCCCCTAATGGCCCTCACATTGGTGATGGCGAACCCTGAGTTGTATGGGCATTTGAGGGCAGCACAGCAGCCATAAGGGGGTAAGTACAGACCTAACACATTTTCATTTGTCTTCCAGGTAAGTGTATGAAGTGATAGAATCTAAGTTGTGACAATGTGGGTCCAAAGGGCCAAATGTCTCCAAGGAACACATGGATGTATTTTCCTCAACATTGGTACACAGGTGTGCACATTCTATTCTGTATAGGGACATATTACTCTCCTATGTTATCCTCTCTGTACAGAAGCATTTGATGATGCACATGTTACTGTGTCATATGTGTACCACTATACAGCTTTTCATACCCTGCTGATTGTTCCTTCCCACCTACTGATCTATACTCCCAATATTATGATGGTAAGTTGTCCATGTCTTTGCCATCTGTCCATTTTAACATCCCATGATGTCTGTGTACAACATGAAGTCTGACAATTTAAAGTAATTCCTACCTTTCTAAAGATTTCTGATGAGTGACAACTTCATGTGAGGCTGTGATGCCCATCTGTCATTTCCCATGGAATACTTGCTAAACTTACTCAGAGCTGTAAGGAGCTGAACTCTTTTGGTAAGTGACGGCTGTACATTGGCCCCTGTTATGTGCCATCTGAGTAGACATCCTACATGTAGGTAACCATGGAGGTATTGTCTGACTCCTATTGGATCACATGCATTGATGTCAGAGCTATGAATGTTAGTACTATGTTCATGTTCTGTGGATGACAAGTCGCAACATAGCTATTTCCTTAGCCATTGTGTGGTAATGATTAGTGTCATAGCTCTAAGGGTATGATGGTATTGCAGGTGAGAGATGGGTTGCTTAGCTGGTGTGTGACATTATTGTTATTTAGGGGTGTAGATTGTATCTTGTTGCGACATGATGTTGGCACTAACCTGGTTCTACCTGCGGGTGTAGTGCCACTAGATAAAATGTTGAAGATGTTTACAGTGTGATGTTAGTGTATTAAAAGAATGTGATGACCCTACCTCTCTTTCTGTTTTCCAGCATCAGCATTGACAGGCAAAGGAGATGGGGTACAGCCGAGTGGGGAAGCTTCTGGCCACGGGACCTCAAGTCATGATACCACTGACAGCAAAGGACCCAGTGGCCTAGAGGGCGAGGGGAGAGCCACGGGGTAGACAGGATCCACCTCATCATGCTTGAAATCCTCCTCCAGTGGACAGTCCCTGCCGGTGGCAGACTCATCTGGGCTCTCCCCAGCACCATCTCTCTCCACCACCTCTCTTTCTATCACAGCCCTCCCTGTAGCTCCCAACCCAGTTGGCCGTGCCCGCCCATCCAAGAGGGTGGGCGTCTCACTTGCCACAGGCACCACTGCCCCAGCCCCTTTTAGCCCTGCTGCCCTCAGTGTGGAGGCTATTGACCTCTTGAGGTCCATCTCTGTGGGCAGTCAACCATCATGTATGCCATCCAGGGACTGGCAACTCTGATACAGCAGAGGAATGCATTCCTGGAGGGCATTCATGGTGCACTGGCTGGCCTACAGAGATAATTTCAGGCTCTGGCCTCCATACTGACGGCAGCCAGTCACCCTTTGTCTACCGTCCCACCTCCACCTTCCTCTTCCCAATCCCAAATCCCCCTTCCCCAACCCAGCCAAAGCACACAAACAGACAGGCATACATCCACCTTAGCATCCAAGGGTAGTGCAGACCAACCAAAACACCCCAAGACACACCACCGGCATGCACACAAGCAACATACACCTGCAACAGTCACAACCTGCCCTGACACACCATCACCCCCAGCATCACAGACCTGCAAACACCAAACCAACATTCACAGTTGTAGCCACCACATCCATCCTAACTGCAGACAGCACACCTGCAGACCCTCAGACATCCACCACAGGCACCACACCCATAGACACTGCAATCTACATGCAGCACATCCACCATACCTGTAGTCAATACCCCAACAGACAGACACCCACCCACCACTCTGTTTCTTTCACCTAATATTCATTCATTTCCTTACTAATACTTTATAAAATAAATTGCAATGCACTATACATACCTGATACATGTGGTTGTTGGAGTGTATTTTCATCCTTCAGTATCACTTAGAATTTCTTCTCACTGGAAAATGTTAAAAAAACCAACCACAAGAACGGAAATCCACTCTCACAGCAAGCAACCATTAATGACAACATTTTCAACTTTGCTTTGAAGGTTACTGAATCAGAAAATCAATCACAAGTTCACTTTCATGTTAAACCTATGTTCTACCACTTATGACTGGCGTATATCGTTAACCCACACCAACACTCCTCAAAAGATAGTCCAATTTGGTGGGAGTTTTTTTCAGATCCCCGGATCCATCTGCTGGGCTCGGCATGGCTCCCATGTAAATCCGCAAGTAGATCCCAGGGACTCAGCACGGCCCCCCGTCCTCCCTTGTGTAAGTCCGAAAGTGGATCTGCAGATCCACGAGGAAGTTTGGAAATTATTTTTTCAACATATTAAAAAACACACATCCATATGTATGCCTTTTTTCACACAAAAGCAAATCTCACCACCAAATAATCATTGGAAATCATCATTGCCTCTTCGTTTGCAGCAAAGAAGTCATATTCTAGCCTTTTTTGTATTCCCTTCCCCATCATGGTCTTATAGCTGTGTTACCATGGTGACACAGTCTGCAACATTCTGCTGCAGCTGGTCACAAGTTCATAGCACTTTCTGAGTGGAGCATGCCCACTTTTAAACCATCTTTAGCAGGTGTGGTTGAACCTTTCACAGTAAACATATTATGGGTAATAATACTGTTTTCCAATTTTTTTAAAGCCAATCCAACATTTATTTACAATTCATGTAACCTCACTACCTACCTCCACTGACAAACATATCAACAAAAGCCAATTAAATATGTTCTTTCAGATTCTACCTTCTACCCTTCAATTGAACTGAATTTCATTTCAAACCTGCCTCATTCAGCTGCAGCCTTCTCCTGGGTGCTACTCCAGATTACTTCCAAGATGCTCAAAGTGCGGATTGCGGGACACAGCTTTACGTTTTGGGCCAGAGAGACTGCAAAAGAAGTGGTATTGAGAGGAACCTGGGTTTTTCTGAGGATATTACTTGGATTGGCCAGAGAGTGTTAAAGTGTCATCAATTACACTCTTTGGTTGAATCCATTAATGATTGCCAACATCCAGACCTTATGATTGTGCACTGTGGTGACAATGACCTGGGCAGAGTTACAGGGGTTGATCTGGAAATCCTAATGAAAGATACATGTGGAAAATGAATGACACTTTTCCCACATACTGCCTTTGTTTTTTCACACCTTTGCCAAAGGAACAAGTGGACGTGGTCAACTCAATTCTGCCCACAAATATACAAATCCAGGAAATATGGTAGTAAAACTGTTTCTGCATTCCTTGGGGACCATAACATGGGCTCTATATAACACAATAACTTTCGATTTGATATGGATGGTATATACAGAAATGGTGGAGTTCACCTAACAGACAAAGGTAACACGCTGTTTCTGCCTAACTTGAGAGACTGCATCCACTTTCATCTGTATTAATCACCTACACATCATAAACACAAAGGCTCTTTTTAGAGCCAATCCATTTACCATACAAATATTTATCTATTTTTATGTACTCATTTTTTTTAAAATGTCATTCGGATCCGAGAATCCACCCACAGATCTCGAAAACAAAAAAACTGCTTCTAACATTCTGTACACATTTTGTTCAATATTCAATATTTATATAAATGTATGTAGCAATGGAACTCCTATCCTAGCTCCTTCATATGCATCAGTGCTCACATATTGGCATCAGGACTCTTTTCCACTGACTGTCTCTCCGGGTATATCAGTGGTTGTGAGAGTGCCTATCTGGGGGTGAGAATGTGTCTAAGAGTGTTCCTTAGTGTGAGGCTGTGTGTGTGAGTGTCTACCTCAAAATGAAAGTGGCTATAATAGTGTCTATCTTGCTGTGAGACTGGGTGTGGGAGTATCTGTCTAGGTGCAATATTGAGTGTCACAGTATGTATCTGGGTGTAAGGCTAAGTGTGAGAGTTTCTGGGTCTGAGAATGGGTGTGGCAGTGTCTGTCTGGATGTGAGAGTGGGTTTGAGAGTGTCTCTCTCAGTGTGAGAATGATCGTGAGAGTGTCCATCTGGATGTGAGAGTCAGTGTGACAACATCTCTCTTGAAGTGAGACTGGGTGTGATAGTGTCTATCCTGCTGCAAGAGTGGGTGTGAGAGTGTCTGTCAGGGTGTAAGGGAATGAGTGTCAGAGTGTGTCTCTGAGTGTGAGACCATCTCTCTGGGTGTGAGAGTGACTGTAAGAGTCTCTGTCTGGGTGTAAGAGGGAGTGTCACAGTGTCTACCTGGATGTGAGAGCGGGTGTGAGAGTCTCTATGAGTGTGAGAATGAGCATGAGAGTGTCTGTGAGGGTGTGAGAGTGGGATTGACAGCATCTCTCTAGATGTGAGAGTGGGTGTGACGGTGTCTATCTTGCTGTGAGAGTGGGTGTTAGAGTGTCTGTCTGGATGTGTGAATGAGTGTCAGGGTGTGTGTCTGGGTGTGAGACTACATATGAGAATGTGTATCTGGGTGTGAGAGTGAGTGTGGGAGTCTCTGTCTGGGTGTCAGAGGGAGTGTGACAATTCCTGCCTGGATGTGAGAGTGGGTGTGAGAGTCTCTCTGAGTTTGAGAGTGAGCATGAGAGTGTCTGTGTGGGTGTAAGAGTAGATGTGACAACATCTCTCTAGGTGTGAGAGTCAGTGTGACAATGTCTACCTTGCTGTGAGAGTGGGTGTAACAGTGTCTGCCTGGATGTAAGAGTGGGTGTGAGAGTGTCTCTCTGACTGTGAGAGTGTCTGTGTGAGTGTGAGACAGGATGTGACAGCGTCTCCCTGATTGTAAGAGTGGATGTGATGGTGTTTGTCTGAGCGGTTCAATGGGCATATGAATATATATTGACTTTTTTTTACATTTCATGCTATTTGCAGATCCACCCACGGATTTATACCGGGAGACACGCTGAGCCCCGTGTGTGGATCCATGGAGCTCGCACAATATCCCAAAAAATGTTTTTGGACATTTCAAGCCCATTATTTGGTGCATCATTACAACTTTATCACCCCAATGGTTTCAAGGAACCTCTACCCTGACCCCATCTGCTCTATTGCTCCCTCACATTTCAGCCCCGGGGACCGTTTCCCGATAAAATAAAATGGCGGTCAGAACATTTCAGTGAGGTTGTGACCAGCCAATCAGAATTTTCCTGTGGTGCGTGGATCTACCTATTGATCCTCGGTGGACATGCGGAAGATCAGTCTCCCTAGATATCTATATATTTTGGACTTAAATTACTCCACAACTAATGAATGGATTTGCACCAAACCACAAAAGTGATCTAGCTTCATTCCAAATGTGGTGTAATTCTGTTTAGTGATTTGTGCTGTAGGTGTGTCTAAATACCCTATGGAAAAATGAATGGGGAAAACATGCTTTGGGATTCCCCTTTTTGTCAGCCCGCTCTTGAAGGACCACCCCAAAACTTTCAAGACTGCAACTAAACTGACCAAAGTAGTATGAGTTTTGAAAATTTCATAAAGATTCATCAAGAGGCATCAAAGTCATTGGCAGAAACAAAAAACACTCTGTCTATGGAAACTAGGTCCTAACTATGGCTACCTAGTGGTGACTGACAATAGGTAATATATATATATATATATATATATATATATATATATATATATATATATATATATATATATATATATATATATATATATAATATAGACAGATAGATAGATAGATAGATAGATAGATAGATGATAGATAGATAGATAGATAGATAGATAGATAGATAGATAGATAGATAGCTAGGTAGATAGATAGATAGATGATAGATAGATAGATAGATAAAGATATATATATACATATATATATATATATATATATATATATATATATCCAAGAAAGAAGTGACTCAAACAGATGATCTCACTAAAGAACAAAAATATATTTCTACTACGTTTCAGCTTCCACCTTCCTCAAGTAGTACAAGATTGTTTGCTCGGTGGCTGCACAGCTGACACTGGTGGATTTTAAAAAAGCATCATGAGTGAAGATTCCAATTGGAATGTGGAATCAATGCAGTCCTGAGAACTCTTCAGATATGCAGAAATCAAGTGGTATTGTCAGTGATGTTCAGTCCATCCGGATGCAGTGATTTTACGGTACATCCAGAAATTTTCTCTGATGTCCAGTAGTTCTTCCTTTAAAACATGTTCCACAGGGAAAATCTTCAAATCTGATAATAAATGGTCCACAAGGTTAAAATGGTTGGCTACAGGCTGGTCAAGTTTCTTGTTAATTATTGCTGATTTGTGGTTCCTGAATCGTGTACGGAGGTGATTCACAGTTTGACTTACATATTGTTTTTTACAGCTTTGACGTTGGCACTGAATCACATAAATAATGCATGTTGAGCGACATGTAAGATGCTGTCTTATTCCATAGGTCCTTTTTGTAACAGAGCTAGTTACTGATGATGTTTGTAAAATGTATTCACATGTGATGCACCTTTTGGAATCACAGCAATGAACTCCTGCATTTGTTACAGCTTGCTTAAGTTCAGCTCTCACAATAAGTGATCGTAAATTGGGAGGCCTGCGGTAAGCAATGACTGGCGGTTTTGGAAAAAGCTTTTGCAATTTTTCACAAGTAGATAGTAAGGGAAAAGTTGTTTGTATTATATTTCTGTAGTTGGGAGCTGATGGATGATAGTCAACCACAAAAGGGATTCTGTCATTTTTGTTTCTTCTGTTGTTATTCCACATAAGTGCTTCCCTGGGTAACTGCAAAGACTTGTCAATTTTTTGCAGAATGATAAGCAGAGGATAGCCTCGCTTTTTAAATAATCTAACAAGCTCCTGTAGATGGCCTTTACAAGTGTCTTCATTGCTGCAGGTGCGTCTTATTCTGAGTGCTTGGCTGTAGATGATGCTGAGTTTGGTGTGGCTTGGGTGACATGAAGTCCAGTTTAGATACAAATGAGCATCTGTAGGCTTGTGGTAAAGAACAGTTATAATTTTTTGTTCATGAATGGTGAGTAACACATCCAGAAAAGGGAGATGACTCTTCTGTTTAGTATTGCTGCCAGTGAATTTGATGGTAGGATGGATACTGTTGATAAAAGCTGTAAATTGCTCAAGTGTTCTGCTTCCTGCATTCCATATTATAAATATGTCATCAATGTATTGTAGCCATACCAGTGGTTTGATGTTAGAACTCGCAAGTATATAGTCCTCCAGTTTTCCCATGAAGATATTTGCATAGGAAAGAGCCATCCGAGTACCCATTGATGTCCCTTGTATCTGCAAATAGTGTTTACCATTAAAGGTAAAATTGTTGGATTTAAGGATAACTCTTGCAAAGTTGGTGTTAGACCTGACATGCTTTAGGGTGGTCACCCCTAACTTTTTGCCTGCCTCCCTCCGCTTTTTGCACTCTGTTATTGCTGGCTCTTAGACTCTGCCCACTTTACCACTGCTAACCAGTGCTAAAGTGCATATGCTCTCTCCCTTTAAACATGGTAACTTTGGATCATACCCAATTGGACTATTTAATATACTTATAAGTCCCTAGTAATGTGCACTGTATGTGCCTAGGGCCTGTAGATTACATGCTACTAGTGGGCCTGAAGCACTGGTTGTGCCACCCACTCAAGTAGCCCCTTTACCTTGTCCCAGGCCTGCCATTGCAAGGCCTGTGTGTGCAGTTTCACTGCCACTTCGACTTGGCATTTAACAGTACTTGCCAAACCTCAAGCTCCCCTTTTTCTACACATAAGTCACCTCTAATGTGTGCCCTAGGTAACCCCTAGAGCAGGGTGCTGTGTGGGTAAAAGGCAGGACATGTACCTGTGTAGTTACATGTCCTGGTAGTGTGAAACTCCTAAATTCGTTTTTACACTACTGAGAGGACTGCTCCCTTCATAGGCTAACATTGGGGCTGCCCTCACACATTGTTGAAGTGGCAGCTGCTGATCTGAAGGGAGTAGGAAGGTCATATTTAGTATGGCCAGAATGGTAATACAAAATCCTGCTGACTGGTGAAGTTGGATTTAATATTACTATTTTAGAAATGCCACTTTTAGAAAGTGAGAATTTCTCTGCACTTAAATCTTTCTGTGCCTTACAATCCACGTCTGGCTAGGTTTAGTTGACAGCTCCTTGTGCATTCACTCAGACACACCCCAAACACAGGGTACTCAGCCTCACTTGCATACATCTGCATTTTGAATGGGTCTTCCTGGGCTGGGAGGGTGGAGGGCCTGCTCTCACACAAAGGACTGCCACACCCCCTACTGGGACCCTGGCAGACAGGATTGAACTGAAAGGGGACCTGGTGCACTTCTAAGCCACTCTTTGAAGTCTCCCACACTTCAAAGGCACATTTGGGTATAAAACAGGGCCTCTGCCCTACCACCTCAGACACTTGCTGGAGAAGAAACCTGAACCAGAACCTGCATCTTGCCAAGAAGAACTGCCTGGCTGCTCAAAGGACTCACCTGTCTGCTTTCTACAAAGGACTGCTGCCTTGCTGTTGGCCTGCTGCCTTGATGAACTCTTGTCTGGCTGCCAAAGTGCTCTCCAAGTGCTTGGATAGAGCTTGCCTCCTGTTCCGTGAAGTCTCAGGATCAAAAAGACTTCTCTTTTTCATTTGGACTCCTCGTGCACCGAAAAATTTGACGCACAGTTTGCTCCACGGTGAGAAAATCGCCGCACGCCGACGCTGCCCGACGCGACACCTACAGGGCGACCGGAACTTTGACGCACGGCCTTGCATGGACAATGACGCCCTGCTTCCAGAGAGGAAATCGACACAACGCCTGCGGTGAGAAAGAAAATTCCACGCACAGCCTCCCGGAATGACGCGCAGCCGGATATCAAGCCGAGGAATCCACGCACAGACCCTGGGACATCTGGTAATACCGCGAACCATAGAAGGAGTCGGCCCGTGTGCTGGAAAACGACGCACGTCTTCCGCGAGTGAAAAATAACACCGCAAGTCCGTGTGTGAAGGGGCGAAACCGACGCACACACCATTTTTCTTCCCGCAGAACGACGCACGTCTCCCCGCCTGAGAAATAACGGTGCAAGTCCGTGTGTGAAGGGGCGAAACCGACGCACACACCATTTTTCCAGGCATCTCCTCCTCTGCGGCCCTCTGCGGAGATTTTCCACTCCAAACCAGGTACTTTGTGCTTGAAAGAGACTTTGTTTGCTTTTTAAAGACTTAAGACACTTTGGGGGTCATTTTGACCTTGGCAGACGGCGGAGGCCGTCCGCCAAGGTACCGCCGCTGAATGACCGCACCGCGGTCAAAAGACCGCGGCGGCCATTCAGACATTTCCTCTGGGCCGGCGGGCGCTCTCCAAAAGAGCGCCCGCCGGCCCAGAGGAAATGCCCCTGCAACGAGGACGCCGGCTCAGAATTGAGCCGGCGTAGTTGCAGGGGTGCGACGGGTGCAGTTGCACCCGTCGCGTATTTCAGTGTCTGCTTAGCAGACAGTAAAAATACTTTGCGGGCCCTCTTACGGGGGCCCCTGCAGTGCCCATGCCATGGGCATGGGCACTGCAGGGGCCCCCAGGGGCCCCGCGGCACCCCCTACCGCCATCCTGTTCCTGGCAGGAGACCCGCCAGGAACAGGATGGCGGTAGGGGGTGTCAGAATCCCCATGGCTGCGGAGCGCGCTCCGCAGCCATGGAGGATTCACAAGGGCAGTGGTAAACCGGCGGGAGACCGCCGGTTTACCCTTTCTGGCCGCGGCTGAACCGCCGCGGTCAGAATGCCCTCGGGAGCACCGCCAGCCTGTTGGCGGTGCTCCCGTGGTCGGTGACCCTGGCGGTCACCGGCCGCCAGGGTCAGAATGACCCCCTTTATGTCACTTTTCAGTGATATTCCTACAAATTCTTATTGCATCTTTTATTGTGTTGATCTACAAATATCCAGACAAATATTCTACATTTTTCTAAACACTGTGTGGTGTATTTTTGTGGTACTATATGGTGTTATTGTATGATTTATTGCACAAATACTTTACCCATTGCCTTCTAAGTTAAGCCTGACTGCTCGTGCCAAGCTACCAGGGGGTGGGCACAGGATAATTTGGATTGTGTGTGACTTATCCTGACTAGAGTGAGGGTTCTTGCTTGGACAGAGGGCAACCTGACTGCCAACCAAAAACCCCATTTCTAACAGTTGGTAAGCACATTTGTTGATGTTTTTTTCACAGTTCTTTTATTAAGAGCGTCAGATAATGCCATAAGCCCATCATCATGTGGTATATTGGTGTATAATGATGTAACATCAAATGTAGCTAGAAGAGTGTCATCATCAAAAGTATAGGTTTGGTTTAATTTTTCAATAATCTGAAGAAAGTGACTGGTGTCCTTAACAAATTATGGAAGTTGTTGGACAATGGGCTGGAGGTGAAGGTCAACAAATAAAGATAGTCTCTCAGTGGCTGTATCATTGCCAGAGATGATGGGGCGGCCAGGATTGTTCATTTTGTGAATTTTGGGAAGCATATAAAATCTTCCAGGTCTTGGTTTAGGGTGGACAATTATATCTGCTGTTTCATCAATGAGGTTTAAGCTCCTGTACTTTGCAACCATGTTCTTGATTTCTTTGTTCAAGTCTTCTGTGGGATCAGTTACTAATGGTTTGTAAGTGTTGGTATCCATCAGTTGTCTCATTCCCTCCTCAATATATTCACATACTTTCATGGCAACCACTGCACCACCTATGTCTGCCGGTTTTATAATGACATCTAGATCATGAGGTCTTGGGGCAGCCCTGTAGATTTTAAGATCATCTACCACTTGCAACAACAAGGGTGATGGTAGGGGGAGTAGCAGCAATCATAAATTACACATTTTCTATTAAGGAATTAGCAATTCCAGAGTTCTCCTTAGCAACGCTAATGGGTTTTGTAATTTCATCCCCTGGAACTCTTACTTTAAGTGGCATTGTTTGCTTTCAGCCAAGAACCCTGGTGGAAAAATTAATTGTTCCTTTCCTAGACAGTGCACTTCCTCTGCCCTTGGAGTATGCCTATTTTATGGTAGTGGCTAACGTTAAAATCTGGGCTGACCAGCTCAAAAACTTAATGTGTAGTAGATTTGTCAGGGCATAAAAGCTTTAGGATTGCTTCAGAAAGTCTACACTCAAACTCACTAAAAAGGCCACATAAGAGATTACGAACCCGGCGCTCAGCTATAATGTGGGGTTAAGTCCCGCCAACAGGCTGGCGGTACTCATCGCCACATTGGTGGGTTGGCTGGAGCCAAACCGCCAATGTACCACTCCGACCGCCACTGTGGTAACAGCCGCCAGGCTGGAGATATCCGTTTCCAGCCCGGCGGCCGCCATTGTTCCACCTGCGGGATTATGACCCCACCTACCGCCATGTCTTTCGTGGCATTCGTAACGCCATGAAAACCATGGTGGCAGGCCATATCAGTGACAGGGAATTCTTTCCCTGTCACTGATATGTTTCTCCCCCACACCTCTCTAGTTGCCCCCCCACATTCACATCCCCTTTACACACACACACGCATACACACACTCATTCACACATACATACACGCATGCATACATCAAATCATGCACACATCCACACACACTTCCAAACATACATGCAGACACGCATTCACATTTCACAACATACATGCACTCACACGTCCGTACATGCACACACGCATTCAACACTCATCACACACCCGCATTCACGCACACACATACATGCACACCCCCCCACACACACACAACACTCCCCACCCTCCTCCCCTGTCGGAGACCCGACTTACCTGGATCCAGGGGGTCCTCCGGCAGGAGACAGGACGGGGCACTGCTACCGCCAGCAGTGCCCACCGGCAGAACACAGCCAGCCCATATTATTTGTCATAAAACGGCTGGTGGCGTCTACTGGTGTGGCGCTGCTGGTGGCAGCAACGCCACCTTACTGCTACCCGCCGGTATGGCCACAGCCAGATTTCCGCCATTTTTGTGGCGGAAACGTGGCTGTGGTCATAATATGGCGGACGGCTGGTAGCTGCGGCGACGGTCTTTTGGTGGCCGTCGCCGCAGCAGTAGGCGGTTTTTACCACCAATGTTATAATGAGGGCAAAAATCTTCTGTGCCACTGACACCATCTACTAGGTGGAAACCATACAGTGTGGATGGACCACTTCTTCAGTAAGTTCAGTCTATGTCCCTGGCCCACTACTTCTCACAGTGAATGCAATTGAGGGATGTAATAGAAAAGGCATCCGTAATCTAAATTAGACGCATTATATCTAGCATGTAGTCTTCATACTAAGACCAATATAAATAGCCAAATCACTGGCTCTGTGAGCTACAAGACATACTCAATGGATTGCATCTTCTCTTGAAGCAGTGATTGCAAGGAAATTTTTTAAACCAAGCATGAAGAGCTCTTCCGCCCAATGGCATTCATTCGTGCTAAAGGATGATACACTGGGCAGTAAAAAGCTTGAAAGAACCTGAAAAAAGGACTATTCTTGCATAGCCAAATTAGAATTGAAAAAGGGATGTGCAAACTACAAAAAAATGATCATTGAAACATAAAAGGAATTTTATTCTTATAAGATCTGCTAGGCAGAAAATTATTCCAAAATGATCTTTAAGATTGTCCACTCACTCTCCTCTCCTAAATGTGCAATATACTTTCTTCTTACTTTGAGGAGAAAATTACAATCATTTGGAAGTCTTTGACGAATACTTGTATGGATGCCATTCTGCAGGTCCAACCCCTGCTGATGACTAACAATTCAGGCTAAGGGTATGGTTCAATCTTGCCATTTTTGAAAGCTACAGCAGTCAAGGGACCGACCACTGCTCTCCATAAGCTGAAGCAGGTGGAACCTTTACATTAGTTTAATTTACAAATAATATTGCATCTATCTCGCCAGGTCCTCCTATCAGTTCCCTTCCTCTGGATCAGCGGAAGAAGATTTTGAGTGTTCTTGCCCTCCATTGCTGGACTTTTGAAATGAGTCCTTAATAAAGAAACTTGTTACACCTGAGTGGAAAAAAAGCATTATTATTTCCTTTGTTGAAGAAATCAAACACTAACCCAAAGATGATGTCTAATTTGAAGCCCATTTTGCTCCTGCCCTTTCCAGTTAAGATATTGTCGAAACACGTAAATAAACTTATTTTCTCTTTCCTGAACCAAAATCTGATTCTAAATCTGGTTCAGTCAGGTTTCTGACCACATCACAGTACTGATACAGCTTGAGTGTCAGTGGAGCATGGTCTACTAAGGTTGACAGACAGCTCTGTAGCCCCAGCACTGGTGCTGTTGGGCCCATCTGCCACATTTGGGGGCAAATTTAAGAAATGTGGCACTGCACCTAGTGCAGTGCCACTTTTCTTGCACCGTTTACCACTTCCCTACCACCACCATATGTGTGCCGTATTTAAAATACGACGCACTATGGCGCAGGGGTGAGGCAATAGCGTCATTTTGTATGACGCTATTGATGTACTCACCAGGACTAGCGCCAAAATGTTGGTGCTACTACTGCAGAGTACATAGGGGCCCACTGTAAACAATGGTGTGCCCCTTGTTAATGCCTGCTCTGAACAGGCATTAATTAAAAGTGCTGAAAAAAATGATGCAAGGAAATCTGTTAGATTTCCTTGCAAAAAATCTTCGGGCCCCCTAAAGAGGGAAAGCACCCTTTGCATATATTATGCCTGGTACGGCATAAAGTTGTGCAAAGGGTTACAAAGTGTCTCAATGCATGCATTGCACCACTTTGTTAATATGGCACTGGGATTTGGGCTTCTTGGGCTTTGATGTGGTGTCTCATACCATTCAGGATGCAAGAAAAACTGTGATTTGTGAGGTGGTCGTCTAGTGGTGTTAATCCTAGATTGGTGCCAAGCAGATAATTTGCCCACTAGTAGGTCTGATTTTAAACCTCTAAATCAAGGTGCACACCAAGGTTTGGTGCTAAGCTCAACTTAGCTTTAATACTTATAGTCACCCATTGGAACAATGAATTCAATCATTTGGCCTCAGTTGTATGAATTACGCTGACGACACTCAAGCGGTCATTGCCATGGATAAGCTGAGCTCCATTCCTTATGAGGGCTTTAACCAATACATAGCCACAGTTCCTGCCTGGCTTAGAGTTGGAGAAACTTAGAATTTGACTCCACCCCTACACGTTACAAATAAGCAACATGTATGTGCACTTAGCACTACATACGTTCTAAATTTATTAATGTAAAGTGTTGCACTTGAATCCAATACTGAAGTTACTTCACTGTAGGATTAGAGGTTCATATATATTGTGTGCCTTAACCTTATTAAATTAGATGTATTCTTTAGAGATGAAATTAAACAATGTTGTGTAATAACATCAGAAACAAGAAACCGTAATGGAAACATGTGTACTAATGTTTTCATATGTAAACTGTAGTTCCTAGTTGCATCTATACTGATGTGTTTCGATTTGCATTGCATTTACTATGATGAAAATTTACATTAATTTGAACTTATATACTGACATTCTTATTTAGTTGTAGTTACATGTGCACAGTTAACACACATATTAAATGTGCACTATTGAATCATGTGTTTAAATTGAATGGACTAGGCTTGCATTTCTCTCGACCTAAATGCTGTTTGTCACTTCTGCTGGCATGTCGTTTTCTTAGCAGAAATGTTCACATGAAAGCCTAGCTTGGGAATACTGTAGATGTTACACTGTCTTAGTAATAGAGAGCTTGTGAAAAAGACCTTGATGGAGGAACAACGAGAAACAGGGCATGAGCTGACAGTCTCTCTTCAGTAATGCTGCAGGTGCTCAATGACAATATCTTTCTCAGGACTGCTCTGAGAGAAACTGTAGATGTTTCAGCTTACAACGTGAGAATGGAAAAGACAATGGAGTCCCTGATGGTGGGAACAAAGGGTGTTGCTTAGAAGGATTTGAGTGATATTAATTAGTGTTCACATATATTGTTAGGCAGATCTCCTTGGGCTTTGAGAGGTACAGACCGCTGTCCTTTCCCCTTTGTTCTGTCCCCTTTTTGCTAAGTGTGGCATAGGCTAACACTTAATTTCTGATTTAAGAAGACTCCTCACCGTGCTTCCTAAATGCCGACATCTTCCCAATATGCGTGAGCATATTTTTTTCAGTCTTTGCCTTTTTCAGGCATTGAAGATCTTTCCCTAGACTTAGGAATTCTAACTAATCTAGGTCCTTAGCTAGAGAATCTTGGATGTTACTCATGTTGAGGATCGATAATCGAAGACTGTTCTCTGAACACCAAATCTCATTGCTACTTTTCTGTATTGTTGTGATTAAACATTTTGTATGCCTTATGCTGCTGTGCCTAAACTTCTTCAGAAGGTTATCCTGTTGTGGTCTTGTACCTTTACAGCATGTTTTGGAGATTGGGTTACATTAGCCTGACTGTTAACGTGTAATACAATTCATTTATTCCCAATTTCTGGTACTCATTGTGTAGCCAAATGTGTTACACTGTTAAATGGAAATTATTTTGACTGATGCTAGCTCCCAACATCATTCAGATCGTCTAAAAAAAGTCCATCGGCTGACCGAATATAGAAGAGTGGCCCAGTTTCTCCTTCAGAGGCAACACCTTAAAATGTGATTGAAATAAGACTAGTCCTCTGAAAATACCATTCTAAAATACCCTGTTTTCTCCCTGCTGACTTCTGGCCTTTCTTAGTGAATTCCTCTCCATGCTCCACTAAAGCAGTTAAAAAATTGGTATTTATTTAGAGTCAAAACTGTTCCTTGCAAGGCAAATTAATCACTGTGCATCCACTTGTTTTCACCTGTTAAGGACTACAAAAATGATCCAACCATTTTTACCCAGATCTGCTCATCGTTTTGTTATTCAGACTGCCATTTTCAGTTGTTTAGATTATTGAAGCTCGCTCTATCTGGCACTTCCAGTGGGTTTTCTTAAGATGTTGCAGAAGACTCAAACCATGACCTTAGGTCTCCCAAGATTTGTTTAATCTATCAAGGCCCTTGAACATCTACATTGGATACCCGTGCATAAGAAAAGTATTTTTAAATCTCTGTGCAACATGTTTAAGGCTGTTTATGGAGAAGCACCAGTATATTTGAGAACAAAATTCAACATTTACACCCCTTCTTACCTGTTATGTTCCAAAGAATTGTCAGGGAGACCGGATCCTTTGGGTTTGCGCCTGATCCCATTATGTCCACCTCCTGGCAGCTCCAAAGTCTACTTGCTATTATAGCACAGAGTTAAACAATGGCCAAGTGGGGGGTGGGGTTTTAGGTTGGGAACACCGGGGAAGGAGAAGTGCGGAAGCAAGAGTTAAGAGCACAATAGCAAAAGTATGCACATTGACTTTCATAAACTTTGTTCCTAAATATTTATATATTGATACCATGAATAATCAAAAGCTTTTCTTTAACATGACATTAATAGTTCTGGATACCTGGAAAATGAAGAAGGATTATGCAAACTTTTCTATGAACGTTCTTAGAATACCATATTATGCTTTGAACATTAAACTGTCTCAAGTTAGTTCTCAGAGTAGAGACTACATTATAACAAGAATCAATAATCACATTAATTTTCATAAATGAACTGCGATAGACTCATGAATGATACTGCAAGGTCAAACTCTGTCTTGAATTTCACGATTCAATTGACTCGAAATTATTAATTACTTCAATACAAAACTGTGCATCCAGATTTTCAATGCCTAGAAATGATCGCACAATCTGCCGATCTAATCTACAAGGATTAATGGCCAAGAATGAATCACGCACACTTTTGCCGATTCAACCATCAATGTTTTAATGCCAGGGAATGATCGCACACACTGATTGCACACACTGAACTGCAAGAGTTAAATGCCAGGAATGAATTGTGCACACTGCTGGCAATTCAAACACCAAAGTTTAAATACAATGATTACGATTGCGCGTTCTGCCGATCTGTACTGCAAGAGTTAAATGCCAGGAATGAATCGCGCACACTGCTGCCAATTCGAACATCAAGGTATCAATGCCAAGCTTACAATTGCGCGCTCTGCCAATCTGAGCTGCAAGAGTTAAGTGCCAGGAATGAATCATGCACACTGCTGCCAATTCGAACATCGAAGTTTAAATGGCAAGATTATGATTGAGCGTTCTGCCGATCTGAACTGCAAGAGTTAAATGCCAGGAATGAATCATGCACACTGCTGCCAATTCGAACATCAAAGTTTAAATGCCAAGATTACAATTGCACGTTCTGCCGATCTGAACTGCAAGAGTTAAATGTAAGGAATGAATCGCGCACTGTGGCGGGCTGGAACCCGTTCGCCTGCACATGGCCCTCACTTTTGCTGACACTGCCACTGGTAATCCCAGGCTTCTTGGCCTCCCATCCCATGATTTGTGGGAAGATCGGCAGTGGCGGGACGCCGGGAGGTCAAAAGCGCCACTGTCAGAACATACGGCGTTCGGAGGCTGTGAGGAAGAAGTTGGAGGCGAGAAAGCACCCGTGAACCACCCCTCGGAGGAGGAAACTGGAGAGAGAGAGGCGAACGAGGAAGACAAAGAGCAGAGCCCGAACAGGATCTGGAGACAGCGGAACCAGTATTGCACTTGAGGAGAAGGCTGGATATGTGTGACGGAAGCCCCTGTACCAGGCGACCAGGAGGACGAAACGCTGCATCCCGCCACGCTTCTGGAGAAGCGTGGCAGTTCAGGTGCATGGGACCACGTCCCTAAACGAGAGTGAAAGAGAGAGAGAAAGAAGGAGGGGTGAGAGGGGGGTGTAAAAGGGAAGAAAAGGGCACGGGCACTGAGAGGGGGGGAGGGGAGGAAGAAAACAAACCGGGAGAGACATAAATACTTACCACCGGCCACCATAGAGCACAGTATCCAGAACAGTCCACCTAAGACACCGCGCACAGGAACGTATGAGCACTGAAGAAGAGTAACAAGGCAGAAAGCACAAGAGTTAGATCAAGAGTAAATAGACAGAGGAAAGCGCATAGTACAACGAGAACCAGTCTGAGAAACGTAACACTGAAAAGAACAGTGAGACAGGAAGAGAAAATAAGAAAATCTTAAGGATACAAAATAGATACAATTACCTTGTCCACTTACCGCTATTATTCTCTTCTCTCCACATGCGCTTCCCGGGGGACAACCTGCGAAACAGGGAGACAGAAAGAGAAGAGTGAAGAACAAACCTCAGGAACATCCCACCACCCTATCCCCAGCATTCGAAGACTTACGTATACGTACCTGATCAATACCACATCAAATACCACAATAAAATTTCCTTTTCAAAACTAGAATGCGGTCCAGAGTGTTTCATCCACACCCATACGGTCACACGCACACTGTTGCCGATTCGAACATCAATGTGTAAATGCCAAGGTTGCGATTGCACGCTCTGCCGGTCTGAACTGCAAGAGTTAAATGCCAGGAATGAATTGCGCACACTGTTGTTGATTTGAACACTAAAGTTTAAATGCCAAGATTCAGACTGCGCGTTCTGCCGATCTGAACTGCAAGAGCTAAATGCCAGGAATGAATCGTGCACACTTTTGCCGATTCGAACATCAAAGTTTAAATGCCAAGATTACGATCGCACATTCGATCAACCCAAAAGGCCCAAAACTCAAATATGCCTGATAACGGAGTCGGGGACTAACCTGACCTCCGTCTTACCGCCCTGCTGGAGGATCACCAAGATAATGAAGGCAGGGCCTGAAAAAGCCTAGGTAGGCCTTTGGCACAGGAGCTCAGGAAAATGCTGCTGCTCTGCACCGGGACCTCTGAATAGTGAGCACGTGGAGCTGGGCTGGGTCCCTTAAATAGACCCAAGCCCTGCCCATGTGTCACACCCAGTCTGACTGCAGGAAGCGATTCTAGAAGGGCTCAGAATAAGGACCACACCCTGCAGTCCTGTAGCAAAGCCTTGAAAATGAGCAATACATTGCATACAGTATTAAAGACATTTCAGGATAAATCTCTGCAATGCAAAAGGTTAACATGCTACATCAACACACAATGCATGAATTATTACATTACATAAGGACTGGCTTTTTGCATTACATCGCCCGTAGAGCGCGCACTGTCCTGATGTTGACAAGAATCCTGTTAGCTGTGTTTAAATGGGTGACATGAGAATGTGAGGCCTCTTCCATAGAAGCAGCAAAGGTTGAAATGACCTCCCCGATTCCCTTTGTAAATCTCAGGAGTTGACACATAATGGACAAAGGCCCTGTCTGAAGAATCACCCCAAACCTTTTGCCTTCCCCCTCCTCTTTTTCTGACCTCATTGGTGTTGGGTTTAGGACTGGGGGCACTTTACCACTGCTAACCAATGCTAAAGTGCAAGTGGTCTCTCCCTAAAACATGGTAGCATTGGCTCATATCCAATTGGCATATTTAATGTACCTATAAATGTAAAGTACACTCATCATGACATTGGTGGTAAGTGATAAAGTGGCGGAAATACCGCCAATAGGCCAGCGGTGATTACCACCAAATTATGACCATGGTGCTGAGAACTCTCATAGACAGTCTATGTACCACACCATCCACCAGGGTGTTAACACCACACACAGGGGGCGTGGCTAGGCCGACCAGCAAGATGGCCACCACTCCGTGAGGCTCAACTGGGCTGGGGACCCGATCCGCTCGTTTATCCTGGTGAGCGGCCGCCTGGCTCCTGTGATGGGTCGGAATCGACACTAGAGGTTGTGGGGAAGGCGCAGGTCGCTTCGGCGGGCTGCCTGGATGGCTGGAGGCGCTTCGACCTGTCCCGGGGCGGGCCTAGTTGCACTTGCAGTGCGTGCGGACCTCGGCTGCAGTGGCAGGCCCGGCGGTTGCTGGGTCGGATTGGTGAGTGCCCCCTGGGGCGGCCCTTGCTATTGTGCTCCTATAGCTCCTGTTATCTGGGGCTGAGGCCTGGTGGCGGCCTCGTCGGCCCACCTAAACAACACCCTGTATTCTTCTCCCTGCTGGGCCCATTCGGCGGTTATGTCGGACCTTGGGTGCCCGAGGGGTTTGGGGCCTCATATTGCACTGGGTACTGGCCTCTCTGCTTCGGCTTACCTGCAACTGGGCATATTTTGGAGGGCTTGCTGCTGCCCCAGGGCTATTGGAACACCGTGGCCCGGCGCCCTGGATTGGACTGGGGCCCGGCTGTGAACATTCGGTGAAGCCTGCCCGACGGTGGGACCCGGGCTGCTTGGCCCTGGGGTGGAGGCGGGTTTGCCGCCCAGGACTAAAGTGACTGGCCATATACAGCAGTATTTGACCGTGCAGTGACAGCGCGGAGTCGACCTTGGAACCCGCTGCTCTGCCTCTTCTCCATGCTGAGACGGGCCGTCAATGTAGTGCCAAAGTGAGTGATTGGGTGGTGCTATTTGCCCTGGTGGACCTCTCCCCCCCTGGTGACTACTATTGGCATGGTACGGCTCATTCTTCTGGACGCTGGTTTGGTTGAGGGAGCTGAGGATGGGGAAGGCCGACCATAAGCAGCCTAAGCTTACTTTTGAAGGGGGTAAAAGGAAGGGTGGTGAGACTGGCCCTCGGGTGGACGATCTGCCCTCTGAGGAGGTGTCTTCGGCTTCTTCCTTGAAGGCTATGTTCCTGGACCTTAAAAATACCCTAGCTGGCATAGACGCTAAGATTGACCATCTGGCCGAGCAAATGGATTGTATAAAGGAGCGCTGGATGTCCATGACGCCCGTTTTGAGCAGCTGGAAGCATGCACTTCAGAGCTGGAGGATGGGCGCCACAGAGATGGAGAACAATTGCTCCATATGGAGTGTGTACTGGATCTGCAGCAAGAATGAGGACTTGGAGGCTTGTTCGCACCGAGGTAACATTCGCATGCTCGGCCTCCCGGAGTCGACAGATATAGGGCATATGGAGGACTATGTTGAAACCATGCTGGCTGAGCTTTTCCCTGGTGGGCTCTCCCGGATGCTGGTGGTGGAGAGGGCCCACAGGTCTCTGGGAACTCGTCCGCCGCCGGGTACGCAGTCACGCCCTATTACTGTACGCTTGCTGAATTATCGAGATAGGGACACCGTACTTAGGCTGGCCAGAGAGCGGAGACCTGTGATCTGTAATAACACTGAACTGAGCATCTTTCCTGATTACACTCCAGGGGTGCATGTGGCCCGTAGGGCTTTCTTGCCGGTCAAGTAAACTCTGAGCCAGACCGAAGCTAAATACTCTCTCATTTACCCAGCTAAGCTGCAAGTGCAGCATAAGGGCAAGCTGTATTTCTTTACTGATCTGAAACTGGCTACTAGGTTTGTTAAATCTCTCCCTAAAAAGGTGTCGTTGGAGAGCCGAGAGAATACTGGTGGAGAGAGAGATGCCCTAAGTGACAATGACTAATTGTGTCTTATTGTCCGGGGCCCCGGTGGCACTCCTTGAGTCCTTATGGAGGGCAACATGTCACTGTTATACTTTTTCATGTTGGCTGCTCTACTATATACCCTGTTAGTGAGTCCCCTCCATCTTGCTCGGGATAGTGTATCGGATGGCCTGGCTCACACCCATTGGTTGAGTCCTCTCACCTTGTTTATTATCATTTTCTGGGGTGTGCATTTAGGGATGGGAGGGTCTGTAGCTCTGACCCATTTGGGGGGTCAGTGTGGGTGGGGGTGGCAATGTTCTGCTTCTGGCTTGTTTTCTCTATACTTCTTCTTCCCTTTCTGCTCTTCTTCATGCATGCTGCTTAAGCCTTAACTGTGATGGTTTGAGAGGGTGTGTGCTTCGGTTGGATATCGAAATGGCATGGAAGAGCGTGATGCCTGTGCGCTGCCTTACTTGGAATGTGCGCGGACTGAATGATGGGCGCAGGATGAGACTACTGTCTGCCTATATGCAGCGTCATGCGATTGTCATTTGCATGCTGCAAGAGACCCATTTGGTTGAGGCGACCAAAAACCGGATAAAAGCTGGCTGGATTGGAAAGTGTCATGTTGCGATGTATTCGCGATACTCTAGAGGGGTGGCGATTTTGCTTTGGAAAGGGCTGCAGTAGTGAACTGAAAAGGTAATTGCGGACCCTAATGGCCGTTATGGTACGTGGCACATTGCTGGATGGAACTTGCAGACTTGTATCGATTTATGGCCCTAATACTGATGACCCCGAGTTCTTTGGGGAAGTGTGGTGGTTTATTGAGTCATTGGGGAATGGGCCTTTGCTGTGGGGAGGTGACTTCAATGTCATATTGGATCCTGTGGCGGATCGCGAAAGCCTGTCTCGGCCGCAGCATGTGGCGGCTGCCAACGTCCTATCGCTTGTGATGGCTGAGGGTGCTTTAGTAGATATATGGAGGCAAAGCACAGAGTTGCCAGGGAGGGCACCTATGTCAATTATGTTCATAGCAGTTGGTCCGCATTGATAGATGGCTTGGTACCAGGGATGATGATCTCGGGACACAGTCGATTGAACATATGGCGCATACCCTGTCAGATCATTCGCCGGTCCTGCTGGAGCTAGCTGTACCCGGGGGTCCCGGTGGTCCCGGGCGTGCTTTATGTGGAGACTGCCTCATGGTGCACTGCGTGATCAAGTATTCAGAGATGAGATCCATGATGCTATTGTACATTATTTTGCGGAGAATCGGGGGTCTGTGACCTCGGCTGGAACCCTGTGGGAGGCTTTTAAGGTGGTGATTCGTGGAATCTGGCTCTCTAAACAGCATAGTGTGATGAAAATTTTGAGGCGGGATCCGGCAGATCTGGAGGCCCAGCTCATTGATATGGAAAAATGTTTAGTCGAGGACTGGTCTGTGGACCTTTTGGCTGCCCTGAGAAGCACTATCACACAGTATGAGAAGGTGGCGCTATGTGAGCTCTGCTTTCTGGAGAGACATGCCGCGGCGAGGAGATACGACGAGGGGGAGAGGGATTGTCGTACACTAGCAAATATACTCCATAAGCCATGGGCAAGTAATTATACTGTTGAGCTGTCGGATTTAGCCGGTGAGCGGTTCTCTAGCACTGAGAAGATCAGGCGCGTCCTCACTGACTTTTACGCAGACTTATATGCAGAACAGCCTGGGTTGGACTCTGCGGCGGCCAATGACTACTTCTCAGAGATTAGTCTGCTGTGGTTTGAGGAGTCTCATAGGTCATATTTAGATGCCCCTTTTTTGGTGGAAGATGTGATCCAGGCTATTCGTAGTCTGCCGGGCGATAAGGCACCTGGGCTGGACAGCCTAACTCAGTCCTTTTATGAGGAATATACTGATATCCTTGTGCCCCACCCCTTGGAGGTTTATGCGGAATCGCTTGAGACCGGGGTCCTCCCCGCTTCACGACGAGACGCTCTAATTGTGACTATTTTAAAGACCGGGAAGGACCCGTGCAGTTGCGATTCATACTGGCCACTTTCCTTAATCAATATAGACAATAAGATTCTGGCAAAGATGATAGCTGCTGGTTTGCAGTCTTTGCTTCCGACTCCGGTGTTGCCGGATCAATCCCTGCTTCGTGCCGGCTCTACCCTGCATAATATCCGTACGTACTTTACGGTAGCTAATACGATTGACCCTGATGACCGTGCGGCAGCGGTGTTTTTAGATGACACTAAAGCCTTTGATTCTCTGGCAGGGTCATACATGTTTGCCGTGCTGGCTAGGGTGGGACTGATCATCAGGTTTATCCAGTTGATCCGCTTGCTGTACTCTGAACCTTCATCTCGGTTGCATGTAAATGGGACTATCTCTGACCCCTTTTTGATCGCTAGGGGCACTCGTCAGGGTTGCCCACTTTCTCCGTTGCTTTTTGCAATAGCGATGGAGTCGCTGGCGGCACGCTTGAGACAACACCTCAACCATAGAGGACTGGCGTTTCAACAGCGTCCAATATTCATTTCCATGTATGTGGATGACATTGCTTTGTATGTCCGCGATCCGCAGCGTCATCTCGATGCACTGCTGGATGAAATAGTGTGTTTTGGACGGTTTTCCAGAAACACCATCAACTGGTCCAAGTCGGTGTTGCTGCCTCTTTCTGAGGCTACGGCGTGGTTACCCTCTGAATACCCTATTGGCTGGGCTGATGGTCAGTTGCACTATTTAGGTGTCTGGCTGAGCAGGGACGCAGAAACGATTTGGTCCGCAAAATACGGCAAGGCTATTACATGGCTAGAGGACAAGGTGGAGATGTGGTGCTCGCTGCTGCTTTCGCTCACGGGTCACATTGCGATGGCGAAAATGGTCATTCTGCCCAAATTTCTCTATCTGTTTGTCAATTTACCTCTTGTCCTTACAGTGAGCTTTCTGCAGAGACTTAGGTCTGCTCTGATAAAACCGGCGTGGGCTGGTGGACAGCCCAGAATATCGTGGGAAAGACTGACACTTCCGTTCAAGTTGGGAGGTTTAGCTGCTCCAGACATAGAGCTCTATTATCACTGTGCGCAGGCACATTTTGCAAATTTTTGGCTCTGCCCCACCAGATACCAGCAAACACCTGGCACCTGAAAGCGATGCCGTGCGGCTGGATAGATTACTGGGGGTGCTTGGGAGCCCATTTAGACCCAGACTATGTGGGGTGGACACCGTGACTTGTGCGGCAAGGGCCTGGACTGCGCTGTTGCGCCAGGCCAATGTGTGTGAGCCTTTTGCTCCTGCGATGCTGGTGTTGAATGTAGCGGATATGCAGTTGTCGGGGGATACCCGTGTGCGTGAATTTCTTCGTGAGTCGAGCTTAACCACCTTGGGCGCTTGGTTTTCTGATGGGCTGTTTATCTCCTTGGAGGTGGCGCTTCGCATGATACTGAGCTGCACCGGCTATATGTACTTAGAATCGTCGCGATGCTTGCATTGCACTTCCCCTGTTTTCCTGAGGTGCCGCTGGTTTGCCGAGCTCTGGAACGAATGTATCAAACGCAATCCCCGTGCAGACTTATTACCAAGCTCTATGCTTGTATGCAGAGCGAGATGCCTGAGACTGAGATTAAAGCTAAGGTGTGCTGGGAGTTGGACATGGGCGAGACCATTCACGATGAAGTGTGGCGAAAATGCTGCGCACATATGAGGGAGCTGTCTCTTAATTGCAGACTGCGCCTTATTCATTTTAAGTTCCTACATCATTTGTATTATACACCCTGTAGCTTGCCCAGTATGGGTCTGCATGTTGATGCGTGCTGTGCCAGATGCAAGGCCCCTTACACAGACTTTTTGCATCTCGCGTGGAGCTGTGTTGCTTCGCGCACATACTGAACAGAGGTGCTGCGGATGATTCAGGCGATGAATGGTCTTGAACTGCTATATACCCCTAAACTAGCCCTTTTGGGCTGTGTGGAGGAGATCCTCTCCACTTATAGGAAACTTGTGGGACTGCTGCTGTTGCTGACTAAGCGCAGAGTTGCGATGTGCTGGGGGCGTAGTCGTGCTCCCCGTTGTTATGAGTGGCTGCGAGATGCCTCGTTCTGTCAAGAACAACTAATGTTATATTGTATTGTATTGTATTGTAATCGTATTTATATAGCGCTTACTACCCCTGACGAGTTTTAGTATTATTATGAGTTAATTTGAGCCGCGGATATGAGAGTTTGTTAGTTAGATTGACTGGAGTAATGGAGGGGTGGAGGAGGAAAGAAATCCAGAAGTGTTAGTTGGGAGTATATCCTTCATTTACTCAATCCAAAGGCTTGGGATGAATAAAGGGGGGAGAAGGGGGGAAGAGTATGTGGAAGGGTTAGGGAGAGCATAGTAGCAGGGTGAGATGAATGCAGGAGAATTTAGTAGGGTTGTGTGGGAGGTCACAGAGGTAGAGTGAGGTTTGGTGAGTTAGATGTGGAGGTGGAGGGAAGAGCTTAGGCAGAGATATTTAGGAGATGAAAGTGATCGAAGGGATTTGGGATGAGTCAGAGTGAGAATGGAGGATAGTTTGATAGAGACATGACATAAGAGTGATGAAAAATTAGAGCAGAAATTCATAGATATCTAGTATAACAACCCAAAAACCAGGAGCCATGCAATGATCCACAAACATGCCAAGCACAGAAACAACATATACACATACATACACATATATATATATATATATATATATATATATATATATATATATATATATATATATATATATATATATATATTTATACACACACACATGAATACACACACATATGCACATACAATACATAATTAGAATCATGGGTAAAAAATACTTAGTCAGACAGGTTTAAAAGAGTGTGTGTGTATTTTATTGTTATGACAGTAGCAATAAATATTTTCCAAAGAAACTATAAATAAATAGAAATATACATATAATCTGAAAAAAATATTTATCCACATAGGCATATGCAGTTCATAGTTGTTTGAAAAAGGTGGTTATGAAGGAAAGAGCCAACTCTTGAGTAGTTTTCTGAAAACAAGAAAGTTATCTGTGGCTCTTATAGTTGGGGGTAATGAATTCCATAGTTTGGCTGCTTGGACGGAGAAGGATGTACCACCTACAGTCTTTTTCTTGTATGGTGGTGTTCTAAGGCGGGGTGCCAGTCTTGAGCGGAGGGTTCTTTGTTGGATGTATTTGGTAATTTTCTTTCTGATAAAAAGTGGTCCTGTTCCATGTATAGCTTTGTGGGTGATACAAAGCAGTTTGAAAGTGCATCTTCTGGCAACGGGTAACCAGTGTAGTGCTCTCAAGGCAGGGGAGATGTGGGCTTGCGGCTTTATATGTAGTAGTAGCCTGGCTGCGGAATTCTGGATACGTTGTAGTTTTTTCATAACAGATAGAGATGATCCATGGTAGAGGCTATTGGCATAATCCAGTTTGGATAATACAAGCGAGATAGTAGCTTGCACCATCTTGGGAACTGATGCCTGAGGGATCCCGGCCGAGAGACATATGGGCCCCCTGCGCTCATTCTTGGAATCTGAGAATTTGGTGACATCGAATGGCTAGGCGCTTTTCGTCGTGAATATAAATTGCTATGCTTTCCTTCCATGCTATGCATCACAATCTGCAGTTATACTGGTAACTTGACGGCTGCATTGTTTTTCTGTGCTTTCCTCTTTCGTTGATATCCTATTCCCCCCTCTTGTCTTTCTCTGTCTTCTTTCTTCTCTTCATCTTTCTGTTCTTAGCTTTCCGCTGTTTTATGTTTTTGCATTCCTCACTGTGCTTGTTGGGAGGCCACAGGACATCGGTATGTTGTGCTGCATTTTGTAAAATCCTGTCTCCACTTATTAGTATACTGTACGATGATGCATGCATTTGTTACTGCCTACACTTTAATCAGTGTACAAAATGTAAGTGTTGGCCTCCCAGATGGGGTACAATGGTAAAAAAAAAAAAAAAAACATGACGCACAACGGCGGAGGACAAAGTAACGCCCACCATATTATGACACAGGAAACTGCCAGGATTTTCGGGGCCGTGCCAAAGCCATTAAAAGCCTGGTGGAAACAGAACACAGAAAACAAAAGACTCACCAACAAGTACACAGAGGACTCCGCTGCCGCCATGGAACCGGAACTTCAAGTCATCCTGATGCTCATCCATGACATGCTTCACCTGGAACACCAACGTCAATGAAGGCGACAACGGTGAGTACAGCTGCCTAGCACACAAGGGAGGGAGGGAGGGAGGAAATGGAGAGTGACACACACGCACAACACACACCAGTCACACACACCCCATACACATAACCAGCTGCAGACATAAACCTATCACACACGACACACGGCACAATAAAATTACCCGATTTCAGAAGTACTGAAAATGTATTCGCAAGGGAAAAGCCACCACATGAACCTGATATGTGCAATTGTCCACAAAGGGCCAGTGCCCAGTCAAAAGTACAAAGGGCCCACATGGCCACAAGGCACAGTCCAAAGCCCAACCTGTCTCCTGATATCAACTGCACAGAACTCTGCAGGGGCATCATTTTGCAAGTGGGCAGGCACTTCAGGGGGTTAGGGGGTGGGGGGCACCTCAGCCGAATTTGGGAGCTTTCCCACTGGTTTTGGAGGGGGCTCCATGACCATTTGTCTGTGCTGGAGAGTGCAAGGCCACAGTCTCTCAGGTGGGTGACTTGCCCACTGGTTCTGGAGTGGGCTCCATGCCCATTCTCTGTGCTGGGGAGTTCAAGGCCACAGTCTCTCAGGTGAGTGACTTTCCCACTGGTTCTGGAGGGGGCTTCATGACCATTTCTCTGTGCTGGGGAGTGCAAGGCCACAGTCTCTCAGGTGGGTGACTTTCACACTGGTTCTGGAGGGGGCTTCATGCCCATTTATCTATGCTGGGGCTGCAAGGCCACTGTCTCTCAGGTGGGTGACTTGCCCACTATTTCTGGAGGGGGCTCTTTGTACAGCAGTCCCAGGAGGCTAGCCTACATGCCCTCTGCTGGAGGTGAGGGTGCACTGTCTCATCTGGAGGTGAGGGCTGCACTATCTCAGCAGGTGAAGGTGCCTCCTGGGCAGCCTCTGCTGGAGGTGAGGGCTGCACTGTCTCAGCGGGTGAAGGTGCAGCATCTGCCAGATGAGTGGGCTGCACTTCCTCAGCTGGAGTTGAGGGCTCCGTGACCACTGGTGGTGGTGGCGGTGGTGTCATCCTGCCAGCCTCTGCTGGAGGTGAGGGCTGCACTGTGTCAGTAGGTGAAGGTGTCTCCTGGGAAGCCTCTGCTGGAGGTGAGGGCTGCACTGTCTCAGCGGGTGAAGGTTCAGCGTCTGCAGGAGGAGTGGGCTGCACTTCCTCAGCTGGAGGTTGCATGACCACTGGTTGTGGTGGTGGTGTCATCCTGCCTACCTCTGCTGTAGTCGAGTATTCTTCCCCTTCATAGCAGGAGGTGCGGCCTCCTTCCCCTTCATGGCAGGAGGTGCATCCTCCTTCCCCTTTATGGCAGGAGTTGAGGGCTTCTTCCCCTTCATGGCAGTGGCTGTGGGATCTTTGCCCTTCCTGGCTGGTGTGGTGGGAACCATCACTGTCTTGCCTCCACGACTAGGAGGTACCTCCACTGTCCACATCGACTGTTTGGCTGAGGTACTGGGCTGGGTCATTGGGACCCCGCTCATACGGGCAGGACGGGGGGAGGAGGAGGGAACGTGTCAAGATGGGCAAGGAAAAGCTTTTTAGTGACGGTGGGGCAGGAAGAGGGAGAAGGGATGGGAGTGGAGGTTGAGGGAGTGTTTGTTGAAGGAGTACGTCTGCTGGACTTGGATGCAGGTGCATGGGGAGTGTGCTGATCTGAGGTGGATGGCTGAGTGTTTGCGTTTGTGACCTGTAGGAGGAGGAGGGACAGACAGGGTTGGAGAGGTCACAGGGGACGTATGCATGGATGTTGTTGAGGTGCCTGCTAGTGAGGTGTGTGTGCTGCTTGGTGTGGTGATGCTGGTGATGGATGTTGAAGCAGTGTATGCAGGTGTGAGTGTGGACGTGACTGTGAGGGAGGTGGAGGAGGAGGAGGAGGGGAAACAGTGGAGGCAGTAGATGTGGTTGTGTCTGCAACTGTCTGGTGTTTGCGTGAGTGCTTGTGTGTTGAATTGTGGTGCTTGCGTTTGACTGTGCTATTCTTGTGTGTTGTGTTGTGTGCATGCACATCTGTATGAGTGCATGGAATGGGTTGGGGTTGAGGAGACTGGGACTGGGTAGTGTTAATTGGAGAGGGGACGGTAGGGACAGGGACGATGGCTGCCATCAGAGAGGAGGCCAGAGCCTGAATCGATCTCTGTTGGGCCACCAATCCACCGTGGATGCCCTCCAGGAATGAATTGCATTGCTGCATCTGGGATGCCAGCCCCTGGATGGCATTCACAATGGCTGACTGCACTACAGAGATGGATCTCAACAGTTGAATAGCCTCCTCACTGAGGGCAGCAGGGCTGACTGGGGCAGGGCCTGAGGTCCCTGGAGCAAAGGAGATGCCCACCCTCCTGGGTGAGCGGGCATGGGCAACTCACTGAGGGGCTGCTGGGAGGGCGGTGCTGGTACCGGGGTGGAGGCTGTACCTGCAGCTAGGGTGGTCACAGAGGTGTCCGCCACCACCAGGGAGCTTCCATCGGAGGAGGTATATGAGTCTGTGTTGTCACCTACTGTCTTCGCCGTGGTGCTCCCCTCACCCTCCATCCCACTGGTTCCCCCGGTATCGGTGAACCCTGCCTCCTGGGACCCGTGGGATGCAGCTCCCTCTGTCGCCGGTGCCCCTGCTGCTCCGCCAGATGATGCTAATGCACACATGGATAGGATAACAGAAGATAAAGGGGGAGAGAGAGAAAGAGAACACTGGGTCATTTACTGCACCAACACCACAGTTGGCATACACAGCACAGTCACACACAGGGATCAGGATTGAGCACTATGCATTGCACTGCCATTGATTTGGGTAGATGTCACAGCAAGATGAAGGCCAAACACCGCCAACTGCACACCTCCTGGGACCCACTAAGCCCTGTGTGATATGGAATGCAACCTAGCTAGGTTTCCTTGTTTTCCCTTTCACCCATCACCCTGGAGCTGGATCACGCTGCAATGTCTGGCCTGGCATTAAGGGGCACCCACTAACTGACACCCACCACCCGGATCCCATGCTACCTACAAATTATTGTTGTAATGAACACAGTACTCACCCCCTTGTGGCTGCTGCGATGCCCTCAAGCGCCCATCCAGCTCTGGGTAGGCCACCGCCAGTATGCAGGCCATCAGGGGGTTCAGGTTCCGACAGGCACCCCTTCCTCATTGGGAGGCCATCCCCAGCTAGGCCTCTGTGGTCTTCCGTGCCCAGCGTCTCAGATCCTCCCACCGTTTCCGACAGTGGGTGCTCTGCCTGCCATAGACCCTGAGGGTCCACACGTCCTTGGCGATGGCACACCATAATCCCTTTCTTTTGATGGGCGCTGACCTGCAGAGGCGATACAGATAGGAAGACACCATTACACATACAATCCAGCCTGTCACACATATGGCCCACCGATTCCATTTCCTTCACCATTGGCACACACACATCGGCTGGCGCACACCATGTACACCACCACATGACATCACCCCCCGATGACACAATGCTTGCACACACATCTCCATGCATCCTTCACACATGCATTGCGCCGAAGGTGTACTCACCTGTTGGTCTGGAGGCCCACACAGGAGTCCGTACTGGGGTAGGACCCCATCCACCAATCACTCAAACTCCTCTGAAGAGAAGGCAGGGGCCCTTTCCCCGGTCACAGGGGCTATGGTAGGTTCCAGACACAGGTCACAGCAGCACAGGCAGTGTAGGTGTTCCCCTGTCGAAGGTCAGGAAACAAGTGAGGAATCAGATAGAAAATGGCAGTCACGTCCGCGGTGGTGTACACCGTCACCGCCGGCACAGATCTCCAGTGGCCACTGTACTCTATAGAGCACCATATTATCCAATGAGGCATAGAACAGTGGTGCAAGACCACCTTCCGCCACAGTGCCCTACGTCAGTGGAGTTACCGCACTTCCACCTGTCCCTACATACAGGACAGGCGGTCGCCCTGTCATGGTGTTTGACAACCATCAGATTAACCTTTACTGCGTCACTGCCTAGATTTGCACATACTTTGTCATTCCCACTGTCCCATCACATAAATGCAACATGTACACTGAGGTTGTGGTTCCATTGTTCAAATTGTGGTAGCATACTCACTCTTGTGTCCCTTAGACACCTACCATTGCGGATGAATGGGAGGAGAAGACGAACCCCTGTGTACAGACCACTTGTGGACTTGGCTACACTGGAGGACAGGCACATTATGCTGACTTATAGACTGGACAGGGCCACAATCACAGAGCTGTGTGCCCAATTAGAGCCTGACCTGATATCAGCTATCCATCATCCCACTGGCATCCCCCCTCTTGTGCAAGTGCTATCAGTGCTCCATTTCCTAGCAACTGGCTCTTTCCAAGTGACAGTGGGCTTGGCAGCTGGAATGTCACAGCCAATGTTTTCCATTGTGCTGGCAAGGGTCTTGTCTGCACTGCTGAAACACATGTTTAGCTACATTGCTTTCCCCCTGGTGGAAGATCTGGCAACTGTAAAGACAGGATTCTATGCAATAGGCCATATCCCCAATATAATTGGTGCAATTGACAAAGCCCAAATTGTGTTAGTCCCCCCCCACCAGAATGAACAGGTGTTCAGGAATTGTAAGAGTTTCCACTCACTGAATGTGCAAATGGTTTGCCTGGTGGACCAGTACATCTCCCACGTCACAGCCAAGTAGCCTGGGTCTGTGCATGATGCCTTAATCCTGAGGAATAGCAGCATCCCAAATGTGATGGGCCAATTACAGTGGCAGAATGTGTGCATATTAGGTGAGCCAGATCCCCCACCCACTGTATGTCAGTGTATGCCTTCAAGTGTTATCCCCATAGCACTGTGTAAGGCTACATGTTGTCCCTCAATACCTGCAGGTGACTCTGGCTACATAAACCTATCGTGGCTGCTGACCCCTGTGAGGAATGCCAGGACAGGGGCTGAGGACCGTTATAATGTTGCACATGGGTGAACCAGAAGAATAATCAAGTGGACCTTCGGCCTCCTGAAGGCCAGTTTCTGGTGCCTCCATCTGACAGGTGGATCCCTGTGCTACTTACCCAGAAAGGTCTGCCAGATAGTAGTGCCATGCTGCATGTTGCACAACCTGACCCTCAGACGACATGCGCCTTTTCTGCCGGAGGAGGGGACTGGAGATGACCCTGTGGCAGCAGTGGTCCCTGAGGACAGTGAGGATGAGGAGGCAAAGGACGAGGAAGAGGACAACAGAACATCAGTTATACAACAAAACTTCCAATGACAAACAGGTGAGACAGTGGAACTGACCATTACTCTGACTATTGATTTATCTGTGTGCCTGTGGCATGATGGCATTCACATCCTTTGCATCTCAGCTAACTGTCATCTATGGCTTCTCATTTTCCAGATGTTGGTGATATGACAACATTGTCCTAATGTTATCACGACAGATATTTCTTAGCTATCACAGTGTTCAGATCCTTTGCACTCGATGTGACTGTTCCCACAAATGCACATTTAAGACACCTAAAACAGTGCTACACAAGTTGTGTTCAATGGTGTTTATTGTAGTGCTATAAAATTGAGGGTAAAGTGCAATTGAATCGGGTGATGGTGGAGGAAAGTCCAGGGTATTGTCCTAGTCTGTTTGTAGAACAGGTCCAGTGTCAAAGGGGCCATAGGAAGGGGAGAAAAGGCCGTTCAAGTGGACAAGGTAACAGGGTGGAGCACAAGGGGGACAATCAGGAGAGTCTAATTTCCTGGCAGTGATCTTGGTCTTGGCAAGTGTCTCTGGCTTCTGTCTGGTTCATAGGGAATGTTTGCAGGGTGGTTCACCTTCTACAGGGGGAGGGGTGTTGGTGGCCTGTGGGTCCTGTGGAAGGGCCTCCTATCTACTAGTTGCAGTGGATGTTGTGGCCTGGTCAATAGACTGGCTAGTGGTAGAGGCCCGTTGCTGTGCAGTCCATTCCCTCATGATGTAGGCCATGTTTTCCAGCACCCCTGCTATGGAGATCATGGTGGTGTTGAGGGCCTGTAAGTCCTCCCTGATCTCCTGATGGTGTTTTTCCTGCAGCCGCTTGTTCTCCTGCATGTTGTTCAGGATCTGGCCTATTGTGTCCTGGGATTGTTGGTAGGCCCCCAGGACATTCTTGAGTGCCTCCTGGAGAGTCGGCTCCCTGGGCCTGTCCTCCCCCGGCGCACGGTGGTCCTCCCAGTGTCCCTGTTCCCCTGTGCCCCTGTTCCCTGAACGATATGCCCACTGTCACTGACCCCCAGTCCCTGATTGTCTTGGGTATGAGGTGTGGACTGAGGTCCCTGTACAGGTGGGCACACTGCTGATTGACGAGTCCTGGGGACAGAGGTGTGGGTATGCTGGGTGGGTGCTATGGTGTTGGTAACTGATATGGGAGGCTCTTAGGTGGACTGGGAGTGGACTGGGGTGACGACTGACCAGTGGTCCCTGATGGGCCAGGTTGTTGATCCAGATCCTGGAGTCTAGAGTTACTGTCATCACTGGGGGCATCTTCTGTTGGGGGACTGGATAGTCGTGGCACCTCCTCTCCACTGAGATTGGCTGGGGCATCTGTGGGGATGTAAGTGATGTATTATGCTTCATGCCTATGATATGTTGTACATCCTATCTTCCCCTCTATGGTTGCTTTTACCCTGCTACCTTTGATTGTGTATGGTGATGTATTATGGGATAGTTAGTTCCCCTATGCTGTTTGGTGACGGGTGTCCATGCAAGGCTGAGAGGGCTGTCCATGCATTGGTATGGCATGCAGGGCTGGGCATTGTGGTTAGTCATATGTGTAGGTGCATAGTAGTGATGGGAGTGAGGGTGAGGGGGTGTGATGGCATGCAGGTATGGGGGGTGATAAGTGGTACTTACCAGTGTCCAGTCCTCTGGCTACTCCAGTGAGTCCCTCAGGATGCAGTAATAGCAAGACTTGCTCCTCCCATACTGTGAGCTGTGGGGGAGGAGGTTGGGGCCATCGCCAGTCCTCTGGATTGCGAGCTGGTGCCTTGCTTCCATGGAACGCACCATCCCCCGTAGGTCATTCCACCTTTTCCTGATGTTGTCCCTTGTTCTTGGATGCTGTCCCACGTCATTCACCCTTTCCATGATTCTCCGCCATAGCTCCATCTTCCTTGCAATGGATATCTGCTGTACCTGTGCTCCAAACAGCTGTGGCTCTACCCTATTTCCTCCACCATGACCCGCAACTCCTCATCTGTGAAACGGGGGTGCCTTTGTGTGGCTATGGGTGTTGTAAGTGTGTGGGTGTTGGGTGGTGTGATTGGGTGTGCATTGTGGAGTGCATGAGGGATGTATGGGTGTGTGTGTATTTGTCGCTGTGGTCACAATGTCTGTCTGGTGACAATGATTTGTATTCGTAAAGTGTTATGGGTAATGTGGGTGGGTGTTTTATAGTGGTGTGAGTGGGTGGGTGTGGTGTGTGTATGGGTGCCAGGTGTGTGTTGTTTGAATTGGCCAATGTTGTGTAGTTTAGTATTTGGGTGTCCATTCTTAGCGCGGTGTGTGTACCTCCAATGGATTACCACCATTGAATGTCTGCTGTGGTGATTCGTGGTTCATGATGTGGTGGGCGTTGTTCTGTTGGTGTAATGGTATAGGTGTTGGTACCAACAGTTTACCACTGACCTTTGGGCTGGCAAATTTGTGTTTGTGACTGTATTCTGTCAGTTTGGTGTGTGTGTGTCATAATATGCCAAACGGATATTCGCCACTGTGGCGGTATGTTGGCGCCCGTCAGCGTGGCAGTAAGCAGTTTTTACAACCAATGTCAAAAGGCCCGAGCCTGTAAATTAAATGCTACTAGTGGGACTCCAGCACTGAATGTGCCTCCCTCATAAGTAGCTCCTTAATCATGTCTCAGGCCAGCCATTGCAAGGCCTCTGTGCGCAGTTTCACTGCCACTTGAACTTGACACTTCAAAGCACTTGCCAAGCCTTAAACTCCCCTTTTATTAAATGTGGCTCACCCCTAGGGTAGGCTCTAAGTAGCCCGCAAGGCAGGGTGCTATAATGGTAAAAGGTAGGACATGTACTTGTATGTTTTACATGTCCTGGTACTGAATGACTCCCAAAGTCATTTTTCTCTACTGTGAAGCCTGCTCCTCTCATAGGACAGCATTGGCCACCCTTACACCCTGTCTCCAATACACGTCTGGTCTGTGCTGGTTGACAGCTTCCCTTGTGCATTCCATCCAGACAGCCATAAACACAGGACACTCAGCTGCATCTACATTCATCTGCATACTGATGTGTCTTCCTGGGCAGGAAGGGTGGAGGGGCTCTCACTTACACTTCAAAGGATAGTGACCTGAACTCACACAAAGGACTGATAACCCTCCACAGATGTCCTGTCAGACAGGACTGGGTTGTAAGAGGAACTGGTGCACTTCAAAAACACTCTTTGAAGTTTCCTCCACTTCAAAGGCACATTTGGGTGTATATATACTGGGTCTGTGGCCCGCTAAAATCAGACACTTCTGGAGCTACAACTGGACTCTGTCAGATGGACTGCTGTGCTGCCCAAAGGATTCATCTGGACTGCTTTTCTGGAAGGACTGCTCTCCTTCTTGTTGCCCTGCTGCCTGTTGCTCGGACTCTGCTGGAAGGACTTTAAATTCCCCCACATGTGAACGCCTAGGGTTTAGACTGAGCTTGTCTCCTGTTAAGAAGCCTCAGGAACATCAAGGACTTCACCAGAGGGAGAAAATCCACTGTACCTGGAAACAGACACAACACCTGCAAAAATTAAAGCATTTCCTGCAGAATTGACGCATTGCCTGTTGCATCATTGCAGCACATTTTGGATTTTCCATGCATCGTCCCTGAGTGTCAGAATATCCCAACACCGCAGTAAAGGAACTAAGGCTGTGCGGCCGGAAATTGACCCATCACCTTGCCCACGAGGAAAGAATCAATGCATCACAGATTGATTTACTTTCTGACGCATCACCTCCTCTGTGGCCCTCTGCATTGTTATTTTTGGCGCATCCCATGTGCTTTGCAGTAAAAAGATACATCCATTGATTCCTATGGATTAAGACTTGCTTAAGCCCCTAAAAAGTGATCTCTTGACTTGTGCATATCGGATCTTTGCCACTTTGATCTTATTTTATTCAGATTTATCTATTTTTCTAACCTGGTGAGGAGTACTTTTTGTGTTTTCACTGTGTTAGTGTATGAGTTATTGCACAAATACTTTACACATTACCTTCTAAGTTAAGACTGTCCTCTCTGTGTCAAGCTACCCGAGGGTGAGCACAGGATAATTTAGGTTGTGTTGTGACTTACCCTGACTGGGATTGTTGTCCCTACTTGGACAGGGTGTATACATCTGCCAACTAAAGACCCAGTTTCTAACAATACATCTTAGGAAATCCTTAAACACAGGGGTATTCAGGCTTTAATTTCCTACTCTTCTATCAGCAATTGTCTCTCATAAACACAAGGACAGCGTTTTAGGTGTTTACTTGTGTTTTACAAAATATGCAACAGAACATACTGTAGTACTACTTTACATACCACAAAATACAGCTTGTGAGTAGGTCCCTGAATGTGTGCGGGCTCTGCATATGCCCCAGTGTCAGGCCACTACACTGAATGACACAGGTTCTGAATTCATAGTAATAACAATTGCTACCAAATCCATATTTCAGAGGGTTTCCATTCTGGAATAGTAATGAATGCTGTTAGAAATGGAGTCTTTGGTTGGCAGTCAGGTTACCCCCTGTCCAAGCAAGGACCCTCACTATAGTCAGGGTAAGTCACACACAATCCAAATGATCCTGTGCCCACCCTCTGGTAGCTTGGCACTGAGCAGTCAGGCTTAACTTAGAAGGCAATGTGTAAAGTATTTGTGCAATAAATCATACCATTACACAATATAGCACCACAAAAATACACCACACAGTGTTTAGAAAAATATATAATATCTGGAAATTTGCAGGTCAAAATGATAAAAGATGCAATAAGAAATTGTAAAGATATCACTGGGAAGTGATAGAAAGTGTCTTATGTTTTTAAAAAGCAACAAAGTCTCTTTCAAGCACAAAGTACCTGGTTTGGAGTGAAAATTCTCCGCAAAGGGCAGCAGAGGAGATGTGTGGAAAAATGGTGTGTGCGTCAATTTCGCCCATTCACACACGGACTTGCATCGTTATTTTTCACGCAGGGAAGACGTTGCATTGATTTCCGGCGCGCAGACAGGTCTCCTCTGTGGGTCGCTGGGTTTTCAGATGCCCCGGACTCTGTGTGTGGAATCCTGGGCTTGTTGTCCGGCTGTGCGTCGTTCCAGTGGGCGATGCGTGGAATTTTCTTCCTCACGGCAGGCGCTGCGTAGATTTCCCCTCTGGAAGTCGAGCGGCATTGTCCAGGCGGGCCGTGCGTCGAAGTTCCGGTTGCACCGCAGGCGCCGCGTCGATCTTTTCCTTGCGAAATCGAGCGGCGGCGTCTTGGGTCGGCGTGCAGTGAATTTTTCACCGCGGAGCAAGCTGTGCGTCAAATTCTTTGCCGCACAAAGAGTCCAGTTGCAAGAGAGAAGTCTTTTTGGTCCTGAGACTTCAGGGAACAGGAAGCAAGCTCTATCCAAGCCCTTGGAGAGCACTTCTTCACCACAGCTAGGGAACAAAAAGGCAGCAGGGCAACAGCAAGGCAGCAGTCCTTCAGAGAAAGCAGTCAGGTGAGTCCTTTGGGCATCCAGGCAGTTTTTCTTGGCAGGAAGCAGGTTCTGGTTACAAGTTTCTTCTCCAGGAAGTGTTTGAGGTGGTAGGGCAGAGGCCCTGTTTTATACCCAAATGTGCCTTTGAAGTGGGGGAGACTTCAAAGAGTGGCTTAGAAGTGCACCAGGTCCCATTTCCGTTCAATCCTATCTGCCAGGTTCCCAGTAGGGGGTGTGGCAGTCCTTTGTGTGAGAGCAGGCCCTCCACCATCTCATCCCAGGAAGACCCATTCAAAATGCAAATGTATGCAAGTGAGGCAGAGTACCCTGTGTTTGGGGTGTGTCTGAGTGAATGCACAAGGAGTTGTCAACTAAACCCAGCCAGACGTGGATTGTAAGGCACAGAAAGATTTAAGTGCAGAGAAATGCTCACTTTCTAAAAGTGGCATTTCTAAAATAGAAATATTAAATCCAACTTCACCAGTCAGCAGGATTTTGTATTACCATTCTGGCCATACTAAATATGACCTTCCTACTCCTTTCAGATCAGCAGCTACCACTTCAACAATGTACGAGGGCAGCCCCAATGTTAGCCTATGAAGGGAGCAGGCCTCACAGTAGTGTAAAAACTAATTTAGGAGCTTTACACTACCAGGACATATAAACTACACAGGTACATGTCCTGCCTTTTACCCACACAGCACCCTGCTCTAGGGGTTACCTAGGGCACACATTAGAGGTGACTTATATGTAGAAAAAGGGGAGTTTTAGGGGCTTGGCAAGTACTTTTAAATGCCAAGTCGAGGTGACAGTGAAACCTCACACACAGGCCTTGCAATGGAAGGCCTGAGACAAGGTTAAGGGGCTACTTAAGTGGGTGGCACAACCAGTGCTGCCGGCCCACTAGTAGCATTTAATCTACAGGCCCTAGGCACCTACAGTGCACATTACTAGGGACTTATAAGTAAATTAAATTGTCCAATTCGGTATGGTCCAAGGTTACCATGTTTAAAGGGAGAGAGCATATGCACTTTAGCACTGGTTAGCAGTAGTAAATTGCGCAGAGTCTAAGAACCAGCAAAAACAGTGTCCAAAAAGTGGAGGGAGGCAGGCAAAAAGTTAGGGGTGACCACCCTAAGGCTGTCAGGTCTAACATGTGTCCCCCCCAGCTGAAAGTGGGGAGAGCTACCCAACCTCCTGGGAGCTCTCATCACTAAGGCAAACATATCTGGAGAGACCATCAGCATTGGCGTGGTCAACCCCTGAGCGATGCTCCACCGTAAAGTCCATCCCCTGTAGGGAAATGGACCACCTCAAGAGTTTTGGATTTTCACCCCTCATCTGCATAAGCCATCTGAGGGGCCTGTGGTCTGTCTGAACCCGGAAGTGAGTCCCAAACAGGTAGGGCCTTAACTTCTTCAGTGCCCAGACCACAGCAAATGCTTCTCTCTCAATAGCACTCCACCTCTGTTCCCGTGGTAGCCTTCTGCTAATAAAGGCTACTGGTTGGTCTGAGCCCTCCTCATTTAGCTGTGCTAGAACAGCCACTATGCCATGCTCTGAAGCGTCTGTCTGCACAATAAATTCCTGGGAGTAGTCAGGGGCCGTGCACATGGCTTCCTTCAGAGAATCAAAGGCTTTCTGACAAACCTCTGTCCAATTCACCAACCTAGGTTGTTTCTTGGAAGTGAGTTCTGTCAAGGGTGACACAATGGTACTATAGCCCCTGATGAATCTGCGGTAGTATCCAGTGAGGCCTAAAAAGGCTCTCACCTCAGTCTGTGTTCTAGGTGGTTGCCAGGCCTTGATAGTTTCAATCTTGGCCTGGAGTGGCTGCACCTTGCCACCACCTACTAGGTGTCCCAAGTACACCACGGAACCCTGCCCAATCTGGCACTTACTAGCCTTGATGGTCAGGCATGCCTGTCGCAGAGCCTGAAGCACCTCCTTGAGGTGGAGCAGGTGTTCCTCCCAGCTGGAACTGTATATAGCTATGTCATCCAGGTAGGCTGCACAGTAGGCATCCTTGCCAGCTAGGACCCCGTTAACCAACCGTTGGAAGGTAGCGGGCATTTTTCAACCCAAATGGCATCACCCGGAACTGGCAATGGCCACCAGGTGTGGAAAATGCTGATCTCTCTTTAGCCCCCTCAGTCAGGGCGATCTATACCCTGAAGTAAGATCAAACGTACTCAGGAACTTGGCAGCGCCTAGTCTGTCAACGAGCCGGGGGATGGGGTGAGCATCAGTCCGTGTGACTGAGTTGAGACCCCGGACGTCCACACAGAACCTAAGTTCTGGCTTCGCACCTGGGGTAGTAGCCTTAGGATCCAACACCACAGGGCTGGCCCAGGGACTACTGGATTTTTCAATAACCCCTAAAGTCAACATCTTGGAGACCTCCTCCTTGATGCTGGCCTTC
Organism: Pleurodeles waltl; assembly: GCF_031143425.1. Lineage (NCBI taxonomy): Eukaryota > Metazoa > Chordata > Amphibia > Caudata > Salamandridae > Pleurodeles > Pleurodeles waltl. Next base: position 920,552,461 of record NC_090440.1, read on the forward strand.
ACCTTATCCGATAACCTGTAAATTTTGTTCTTCACAGGGGGAGTGTCACCTGTGTCAATGTCATGAACACAGAGGTGGGTGAGTCCAGGAGTAAGGCAGAACAGGGAGGAGAACTGCTCTAACAGCTCATAGCAGTCTCCTCTCTGGTTTAGAGTCAGGGAGTCAGAGAGAATGATACCCTCCACTGACCCATCACCTTCTTTGGCAGAGAGGAGGTCGGGAAGAGGTTCACTCTCCTCTTCCATGCCCTCATCTGTGACCAGGAGCATACTGACCTCAGACCTCTCAAAGTGAGGTTTGTGCTGGTTGTGGTGGAGGACCCTAAGGGGGTGCCTAGGGGTCTTGAGGTCCACTAGGTAAGTGGCCTCCCCTTTTTGCTCCTTGATCTCAAAGGGGCCAGTCCAGCGGTCCTGGAGAGCCCTGGGCTCTACTGGCTCCATCACCCAAACTTTGTCTCCAGGTGAGAACTCAACCAGAGTGGTCTTCCGGTCATACCACTCCTTCATCACCTCTTGACTGGCCTCGAGGTTACTCTTGGCCTGCTTCCAGAAGCGTTGGGTTTGGTTACGGAGGGCCAGCACGTAGTTGACCACATCCTGGATAGGTGTCTTGGGAGCTTTCTCCCAGCCCTCTTTAACAATGCTTAGAGGTCCCCTGACAGGGTGGCCATAGAGAAGCTCAAAGGGGCTGAACCCCACCCCTTTCTGGGGCACCTCTCTGTAAGCAAACAACAGGCATGGTAAGAGGACGTCCCACTTACGCCTCATGGGTTCAGTCAGGCCACTAATCATGCCCTTCAGGGTCTTGTTGAATCTCTCAACAAGCCCATTGGATTGAGGATGATAAGGGGTGGTAAACCGGTAGGTCACCCCACACTCATCCCACATGGACTTCATGTATGCAGACATGAAGTTTGTGCCCCTGTCAGACACAACCTCCTTAGGGAATCCCACACGGGTAAATATTCCCAACAGGGCTCTGGTCACCACCGGTGCAGTCACTGTTCTCAGAGGGATTGCCTCTGGATAGCGGGTGGCATGGTCCACCAAAACCAGGATAAACCTGTTGCCCAACGCAGTTTTGGGGTCCAAGGGACCAACAATGTTGATACCCACCCTTTCAAAGGGGGTGCCAACGACCGGGAGTGGGAGCAGGGGAGCCTTTAGCTGTTTCCCTATCTTCCCACTAGCCTGGCAGGTGGGGCAAGCTCTGCAGAAGTTATCTGAGGCTATCCTCATTCTGGGCCAATGGAGGTGGGTGGCAAGCCTGTTAAAGGTCTTGTCTTAGCCCAGGTGTCCTGCCAGGGGATGTCGTGAGCCAGACCCAGTAGGAAGGCCCTGTAACACTGGGGGACTACCAGCACACGGACTGCCCCAGGACCTGGAATCTTAGGCTCACTGTAAAGGAGATCATTCTCCCAGTAAATATGGTGAGTGCCAGAGGCGTCACCTGCTGCTTGGGCTGTGGCCTGTTGCCTCAGACCCTCAAGGGTGGGGCATTCCTTCTGCGCCTTGCAGATTTCTGCCCTGGTTGGCCCACCCTCTACTTGCCAGCCTGCAAGTTCAGGTAGGTTTCCGAGGTCAGCTATGTCCTCCCCAGTTGGCCCAGGGGCCTCCTCCTCCTCAGGGGCCCCCTCCACCACCGTGGGAACATTTGAGGTGGGTTTCTCGGGCCTCTTGCCCTTCCTCTTTGCAGCTGTCTGTGCGATTGTTCCAGGCTCCAGACGCCCTCTATTCCCTTCCCGGGCAGCCATGGACCGTGTGGTCATGCAGACCCACTCAGGCAAACCTAACATCTCCAGGTGGGATCTGAGTTCTACCTCTTTCCAAGCAGTATGCTCAGGATCATTGCCTAACAGACAATCTACAGGCATGGCAGGACTCAGCTACTTTCAGAGTACCAGAGACCCCCCCTCAATCAAAGGTAACCAGAGCCACCGGTAGGTGACTCTCACGATTGTCAGGACAATGACCTGGTGGAATGTATTAGGGACTATCTGCTCTGTTGACACCAGCTGACTCTTGACAGTAGTCATACTGGCTCCTGTGTTACGCAGAGCCTCCACCCTTTGCCCATCAATGGTGACCCACTGCCGATACTTTGAAGTATTTTCTGGCATGTGGGCTTTAGGCACCATCTCTCTTTCTCCCAAGGACACTAGGGAAACCTCTGCCTGCTCCCCAAAGCTAACTGGGACTGTCTCCCCCCCCCCCGAGCGCTACACTAGCCAACCCAGGTGTCTGTCCAGTGGTGGACTGTGCCCTCTTGAGGCAGTGGGAGTCGCCCTTAGAGTGTCCATACTGGTAGCACTCTTAGCATTTGGGGATGAACTTCCCTAATGTTTTATCAAAATACCCTGGCTTCTTTGCAAACCTAGGAGAGGAATGGTGACCCCCCACCTTGGGAATTCTTTTGGGGGCCTTTTGCGAACTCCTTATCTTTAAGTTTTTCTCCCCCCTCTTTCTTCTTGTGGGAACCCTGACCACCTTTGTGGGAATCCCTCCCCAGATACCTTTTTGGACACTCTGGTGCTAACCCAGAGGTCCGCCTCCTCAGCAAGCTTCCTGGGGTCAGTCAGCTTACTATCTACCAAGTGCTGGCGCAACTCTGTAAAAGTAACACTGAGCATATGCTCTCTCAGAATCAAGTCATATAACCCTTTGTAATCATCTACTTTGCTGCCCCCCACCCATCGATTCAGTGCCTTACTGGAAAAGTCAAATAGAGCTACCCATGTTTTTTTGGATAGTTTGGTGCTGTCCCTGAACCTCTGACGGTATCCCTCAGGGGTCAGCCCATACTTGGCAAGTAAAATGGCTTTCTGAAGTGGGTATGTGTTTCGATCCTTAGGATCCACTGTGAGAAGTGTGTCCCTCCCCAGTACTGGTACATAACTCCACATAGCTGTACCCCATTGCCCTTCAGGAACCTCATGAGCCTCTAGTGCAACTTCATAAGCAGCTAGCCACTTATCTATGTCATCTCCCACCACAAAACTGGGCACCACATTTTTGGGTATACGAACCTTCTTTTCTCCAGCAGGTCCTGTCTGTATGCTGCCACCATTACTGCTGGACTCAGACTGTCTTGCCTTGATCTCCAGCTCCTTGAGACTCAGTTCATGAGCCAACAATGGTTTCTTTTCAGCCAAGGATCTCTCAGCTGCAGCTTCAGCTCTTTCAGCATCAATCTGTTTGGCTGCTCTTTCAGCCTCAGCTTGCTTGGCTTCTCTCTCTGCCCTCCTTTCCTCCTGTTGAGCCTCAATTTTTAGCCTTGCCATTTGCAACTGAAACTCTCTCTCCCCTCTCCTTTCCTCTGCGGTCAGGCTTTGATCAGAGACACTGCTCCCTGGTTTTGCAGGGGGCACAGTTGCAGTGGTAACATCCACTGATGGCACAAAATCCTCTGGGGGGCAATCTTCTGGCTACCCTTCCTCCTCAGCACCCTCCTCTGAATGGGCTTCTGCCCAGGCCCTCAGCGCCTTTTGAAATTCCTCCATTCTGGAGGCACCTTGGGTGGGTACTCCCATCTCCCTGCAGAACCTTTTCAGCTGTTTGACAGTGTATGTCTCCAGCAGGGCTAGGTCAAAATCTCCTGCTTGAGACCCAGCCTGAGATATGTTGAGTGAGAATTTTGGTCAAAAAATTGTCAGGAAAAATGAAATTGCAGAAAGAATATAAAAATCAAGTTGACCTTCAACTGTGGGTAGGTAGTGAAATACTTAGCTATGGTATGTCACTGCACAAATACAAGTCCTATCCTCACCGCTGATCACCAATGTTAGAAATGGGGTCTTTGGTTGGCAGTCAGGTTAGCCCCTGTCCAAGCAAGGACCCTCACTCTAGTCAGGGTAAGTCACACACACAATCCAAATTATCCTGTGCCCACCCTCTGGTAGCTTAGCACTGAGCAGTCAGGCTGAACTTAGAAGGCAATGTGTAAAGTATTTGTGCAATAAATCATGCAATAACACAATATAGCACCACAAAAATACACCACACAGTGTTTAGAAAAATATATAATATCTGGATATTTGCAGGTCAAAACGATAAAAGATGCAATAAGAAATTGTAAAGATATCACTGGGAAGTGATATAAAGGGGGTCATTCTGACCCTGGCGGTCATGGACCGCCAGGGCCAACGACCGCGGAAGCACCGACAACAGGCTTTACCGCCACGGTCAGAAAAGGGAAACCGGCGGTTTCCCGCCGGTTTTCCCCTGGCCATAGGAATCCTCCATGGCGGCGCTGCAAGCAGCACCGCCATGGGGATTCCGACCCCCTTCCCGCCATCCTGTTCCTGGCGGTTCTTACCGCCAGGAACAGGATGGCGGGAACGGGTGTCGTGGGGCCCCTGGGGGCCCCTGCACTGCCCATGCCACTGGCATGGGCAGTGCAGGGGGCCCCTCACAGGGCCCCATAATGATTTTCAGTGTCTGCTTAGCAGACACTGAAAATCGCGACGGGTGCCACTGCACCCGTGGCACCCCAGCAACTCCGCCGGCTCCATTCGGAGCCGGCTTCATAGTTGCTGGGTCTTTCCTGCTGGGCGGGCGGGCGGCCTTTTGGCGGTCGCCCACCCGCCCAGCGGGAAAGTCAGAATGACCGCTGCGGTCATTTGACCGCGGTGCGGTCTTCTGGTGGGGGAACTTTGGCGGGCGGCCTCCGCCGCCCGCCGAAGTTGGAATGACCCCCAAAGTGTCTTAAGTTTTTAAAAAGCAACAAAGTCTCTTTCAAGCACAAAGGCCCATATTTATACTTTTTGACGCTAAACTGCGCTAACGCAGTTTAGCGTCAAAAAGTTTTGCGCCGTCTAACGCCATTCTGAAGCGCCATGCGGGCGCCGTATTTATGGAATGGCGTTAGACGGCGCAATCAGACCGGCGCTGCCTGGTTTGCGTGGGAAAAAACCACGTAGACCAGACAGCGCCGGCGTAGGGGGAAAATGGCGCATGGGCGTCTTAAAATGGGGCAAGTCAGGTTACGTCGAAAAAATCGTCTTAACCCGACTTGCGCCATTTTTTTTCGACGCCCATCCCCCATCAACATGACTCCTATCATTGTAAAGATAGGAGTCATGCCCCCTTGCCCAATGGCCATGCCCAGGGGACTTCTGTCCCCTGGGCATGGTCATTGGGCATAGTGGCATGTAGGGGGGCACAAATCAGGCCCCCCTATGCCACAAAAAATTATTAAAATAAAAAAAAAAAATACTTACCTGAACTTACCTGGGGTGGGTCCCTCCAGCCTTGGGTGTCCTCCTGGGGTGGGCAAGGGTGGCAGGGGGGGGTCCCTGGGGGCAGGGGAGGGCACTCTGGGCTCATTTTGAGCCCACTTGTCCCTTAACGCCATGCCTGACCCAGGCGTTAAAAAGCGGCGCAAATGCGCCGTTTTTAGCAACGCCCACTCCCGGGCGTCTCTTTTGCCCGGGAGTATAAATACCACGTAAAGGCCTGGGAGTCATTTTTTAGACGGGAACGCCTCCCTTGCATATCATTAACGCAAGGAAGGGGTTCACGCTAAAAAATGACGCACATTCCGGGAACTTTGGCGCTATTCGCCTCTAACGCCATAGTATAAATATGGCGTTAGTTTGCGTTAGTTTTGCGTCGAAATTGCGTCAAAAAAAACGACGCAATTTCGGCGCAAACGGAGTATAAATATGCCCCAAAGTACCTGGTTTGGAGTGAAAAGTCTCCGCAAAGGGCCGCAGAGGAGATGCGTGGAAAAATGGTGTGTGCGTCGGTTTCGCCCATTCACACACTGACTTTATTTTTCATGCAGGGAAGACGTTGCATCGATTTGCGGCGCGCGGACAGGTCTCCTCTGTGGGTCGCTGGGTTTTCAGACGCCCCAGGGACTGTGTGTTGAATCCTGGGCTTGTTGTCCGGCTGCGCGTCGTTCCAGTGGGTGATGCGTGGAATTTTCTTTCTCATGGCAGGTGCTGCGTCGATTTCCCCTCTGGAAGTCGGGCGGCGTTGTCCAGGCGGGCCGTGCGTCGAAGTTCCGGTCGCACCGCAGGCGCCGCGTCGATCTTTTCCTTGCGAAGTCGAGTGACGGCGTCCCGGGTCGGCGTGCTGTGAATTTTTCACTGCGGAGCAAGCTGTGCGTCAAATTTTTGCCGCACAAGGAGTCCACTTGCAAGAGAGAAGTCTTTTTGGTACTGAGACTTCAGGGAACAGGAGGCAAGCTCTATCCAAGCCCTTGGAGAGCACTTCTTCACCACAGCCAGGGAACAACAAGGCAGCAGGGCAACAGCAAGGCAGCAGTCCTTCAGAGAAAGCAGTGAGGTAAGTCCTTTGGGCATCCAGGCAGTTGTTCTTGGCAGGAAGCAGGTTCTGGTTACAAGTTTCTTCTCCAGGAAGTGTCTGAGGTGGTAGGGCAGAGGCCCTGTTTTATACCCAAATGTGCCTTTGAAGTGGGGGAGACTTCAAAGAGTGGCTTAGAAGTGCACCAGGTCCCCTCTCAGTACAATCCTGTCTGCCAGGTTCCCAGTAGGGGGTGTGGCAGTCCTTTGTGTGAGAGCAGGCCCTTCACCCGCCCAGCCCAGCAAGACCCATTCAAAATGCAGATGTATGCAAGTGAGGCTGAGTACCCTGTGTTTGGGGTGTGTCTGAGTGAATGCACAAGGAGCTGTCAACTAAACCCAGCCAGACGTGGATTGTAAGGCACAGAAAGATTTAAGTGCAGAGAAATGCTCACTTTCTAAAAGTGGCATTTCTAAAATAGTAATATTAAATCCAACTTCACCAGTCAGCAGGATTTTGTATTACCATTCTGGCCATACTAAATATGACCTTCCTAATCCTTTCAGATCAGCAGCTACCACTTCAATAATGTATGAGGGCAGCCCCAATGTTAGCCTATGAAGGGAACAGGCCTCACACTAGTGTAAAAACGAACTTAAGAGTTTTACATTACCAGGACATGTAAACTACACAGGTACATGTCCTGCCTTTTACCCACACAGCACCCTGCTCTAGGGGTTACCTAGGGCACACATTAGACTTATATGTAGAAAAAGGGGAGTTTTAGGCTTGGCAAGTACTTTTAAATGCCAAGTCGAGGTGACAGTGAAACTGCACACACAGGCCTTGCAATTGCAGACCTGAGACAAGGTTAAGGGGCTAATTAAGTGGGTGGCACACTAGTAGCATTTAATCTACAGGCCCTAGGCACCTACAGTGCACACTACTAGGGACTTATAAGTAAATTAAATTGTCCAATTGGGTATGATCCAAGGTTACCATGTTTAAAGGGAGAGAGCATATGCACTTTAGCACTGGTTAGCAGTGGTAAAATGCGCAGAGTCTAAAAACCAGCAAAAACAGTGTCCAAAAAGTGGAAGGAGGCAGGCAAAAAGTTAGGGGGGACCACCCTAAGGCTGTCAGGTCTAACAAAGGCCAGATCCAACTGTTTAATGACAATAACTCCCATCTCATTGGAAATTCCTCAACAGTGGTACGATGGTGCAGATTGAAAATAGGCGTTGCCTACTCAAACGAAAGTGCTGCTGTCACCATCATGTCAGGAACCTGTTTGAGGACAACATTTTTAATGTTTTACAGAAATGCTTTTAAGCAGTCATCCAAACAATGTGTATTTCAATACTCACTAGATGGCCTGAGGGTAATAAGAGGCACCTGAAACTCTCCCTCCGTGCATACAGGTCATAAAACAGTTTATAAATCAGCCTCTCCGAAACCTGCAACCCCTGAAAACTTGCATCATTTGCAAAATTCAAAACCGCTCTGGTCCCGAAAACCTCTTTAAAACTCACAACCTTTCTGGTACTTAAAACAGCATAATTCCTGCAAACTCTCAAATGTCTTCAGAAGTTGTAAATGATCTGTTAGAAACATGCACTATGGATGCTTCAAGATACATACAATTTGTTTAAGGCAGTACAAGAATGAATGTATTACTAACGCGCACTGCACACTTCAATACATATCCTCATTCACCACTCTGGGAGCATTAACATTACATGAACAAGCTCCCGCCAACTTACGACCCTGTGGAACTTAACTTTACACAATACATAAAGTCAAAAATGTGCAATCTCTGTCCTTCCTGCCTCTCCCGAACCGATACCTTCTCAGAAACTCTCAAAAGATCTGGAACACACAACCTATCTCTGGAACTCTCAAACTCAGTGGCGAGTCCAAACTCACCTCCCCCGGCCGTCACAATCCCACAAAATGCCGGTACCAGCAAACTCTCCTTAATTCACATCCTCACTGGAAAGCAGAATTCTTCTGAGGTATCTACAATTTTGCTTTCCCTTTTGAAACAATCATTGTTTCATCCACATGTTAGTGATCAACTTTGCAACATGGAAAAAGAAATCGAAGTGAAAAAATAAACACTAGCCACTCACTTTTCCCTCCAATTCCACTCCCCGTTACTTATTGGATGTATACAATAGATGAGAAAGTAATTTTGTATTATATATCATCCAGAGACTGGTAGTACCCGTGCATAAAATTCCGTGACTTACAATGTGTTTAAAAAGAATCTGTTCAAATTAACAGAGTATCCCAAATAGTCTCTTCTACCTCTTTAATCTCCCAACTTGGTCAAACATCATTGCGGATGGTGTTCTACTCCATAGTTCACATCTGTCTTCTAATATCATTGTATTTTGCTTTATTGATGGTGTCATATGTAGTAGTTAAGGGCAATTGTCCCAGCGAGGCAGAGGTAACACTCTGGGGTGCACGTGTGTTTGGGCACGCTGAGTGTTCCAAACGAACAATGGTTACGTTTTTAGAGCAAAATAGAGCTAAAGCCAAGGTTTTAATTCAATTCAATCTTTACAGTCCAAATAGCTTGTATATGTATGTATTGTTTCTTCTTGTTCTAGGTTGACAGACAAAGCAGAGCAACAAGGCTGATGAAGTGGTAATAATCAGTACAAGTCCAAATGCTTCAGTGAAATATGTAGTACAAAAACACATAAAGACTATGGTTTGTCTCACATGCAGTAAAGGTTTGCCAAGATCTTAACTAATTTCTTTAACTATATCTAGAATTATACAGACACATTCTTGTGTCTCATGTTTACTACCTCGATTTGTTTCAACCTTGTAAGCAAAATTTAAAGACGATCTTGGCTAGGACAAGGATGAGCTCAAAACATGAGCCACCAGACCCTCCTCCTGTTTGCCCTTCCGATGGTTCCCCTGGCAGTGTGGATCAGGGGAGACAAGCGAATCTGGGTTTTCAGTGGGAGTGAGGGCTGGAGAGCCGCATAGCACTACACGCACACTGTGTGCTCTTATTCATGGGGTGCCCACAAAATATGGAACCAAGACTACTTTGGAGTACTTCAGTTCTTTGGTAAATCCTCGGGCATTCAGGTCAACTGGTTCACATTACTTCTAGTCTGGCAAATTCAACTCCAGATTCACAGACCACACCTTAAACATTTGGGCATACAAATGCCGCTGTTACCAGATTCTGCTTGGACCCTGAATCTCTCTTCACTATTAAGCTAAATCTATGCAAATGTTGACCGATGGCACACGCTTCTGCTCACTCTGCTGGGCAGGACAGTCCTTTTAAAAAAGCTGGTCTTGCCGAGTATATAATGAAATGTTTTCCACAATTTATACTTAGGAGCTGGTTTACTAAACTGCGAGCCAAAGAGTGTTCCTTTCTGTGGGCAAACTGACTGCCACACCCAACATTTGATAATTGTGTCCAATGGCGTGCAGGAATAGTCCGATCTTCAGCTACAACATTGGGTGTCGCAAATACTAGTCCTTGGTGACTGGCAGTATGGCGATCATGAAGACCCAGCATTCCAACACAAGATTTCCCTTGTGTGGCTAGAAAGGTCCTGGCTGTATTGTGTGGCACCCACGCGCTTAAAGGCTCCAAGACACCACTTTGGCAGTTATTTTAGGCTGGAGATCTGCACTCTGAAGGACCCACTTGGATAAAAACTATCCCTAGAGACTCCTCTCTGGAAAGACTGGTGGGTCTTCCATAATGTACAATTGAGTTGGTTCGGACTTGGGACCTCCTAGGTATTTCCAAACTGGGCAGTGTTTTCCAGGCTGCACCCATGAAGCAGTTTTGAAATCGAAGCCTGCAGGTGGAGTTTGACTTGCATCGATCACAGTTATATAAATATGAATAGATTTGCCACAGAGGCATGCCATCGTCAAGACTTAGAATGTCCTCCTGAATTTAGCCCTCTTGAACCCCAAATCACTCAAGGTCCGACTGGGCCTGGAGGTATTTCACATCTATTCAGTTTCCCAGGTATAAACACCCTGGACCTGCTTAAAAGATAGAAAGAGTGATGGGAGACCTGGTAGGCCGATTTGGTGAAAGTGACTGGCGATGCTAAAATGGCCCCTATGGAATTAGCAATTTCCTCAAGGCTGCACCTATTCCAGCTTAATTACCTACACTCCAGATATCTTCCCCTAGATTGTGGTGGAGGGCTGGCAGGCTTCCAAAGCCCAAGTGTTTCTTTCCACTGTGATGATGTGCGGTGATTTTCTACATGGGATGGCTCTGTCCAGTAATGGGGTGGCTCTGCCCAGTAATTGTTAACTATTGGACTGACACATTAACAGAGTGGTCCTTGGCTATTGGGGGGCGGGTGGCAGTTGACACTTCTGCCAAGATAGTAATTCTAGGCATTTTGGAGGACTTACATGGAGGAAAGCTATTAAGCATTGGAACACTAGCAGCAAAGCGTGATATTGCACAAAACTGGATTTCGCCGACCCCTCCATCAATTCCTGCTTAGAGAATAGCAAAGGACAGATGTGAAAAAGTGTAGAAGCACATTTGCGCTGCAAGACGCTGCCCTCAAAAGTATTATGGGATATGGAATAAATCGTGGGATTATTCAGGCCTACTAGACAACTGAAGCATCATAGTATATTTATCTTTCTCAGATGCTGCATTGTCGAAACGTAATTGCACCTTTCCCTGTACTGTAAATTGTGTCTGTTCTTCTTCCTAAAAATCAATGCAATTTGGTTTATAAAAGTCTGCTGCCAGAGGATAAGATGATAAGTGAAGACTGGCAGGTCCCATGTTCATTAACATTCATATTGCATCCTTGATAAGTGTTAAAATGTTCATACGAAAAAGAAACACATCAGGTAAGTGCATTGAAGAGCTTTATTTGGATATATTCACACCTACAATGAGGATAGCAGTCACACTCCTTAAATTCCCAGCTCCAAATATCATACTGGAATTATCATTATACATAAAAAGGACAACAACATACATTGAAACAAAATCTAAAATAATGTTGTTACACCATATAGGTGAGGCCCTTCACCCAGTACCCGACTGTCTGTCTTCCCAATCCGACCCTCCTGTGAATCTGTCTCCACCTCAGTCTCTCTCTTCCTGGTACCTTTTTGTTTCCTCGTGTGTCTTTTTTCCATATCAATTTCTGTTTCACATCGGTGTCTCTCCCACCCTGTCTTTCTCCATGTCGACCCGTCAACGAGCGCCTTTCTCCATGCCAGTCTTGCCACTTAATGTGTCTCTTTTCCTGGTAGTGCCTCTTCATTGTGTCTCTCTGGCAGTCTAACCTCCGCTTCTGTATCTCCCTATCAGGCTCTCTCTACCTCGGTGTGTACGTATCCCTGTATCCCCCTGTCAGCCTCTACCCGCTCAGGGCGTCTCTCTCTACGAGAGTCTATCTCCCTCCTGTATTGTCTTCTGCCTTGTCAGTCTCTCTCCCTACCTCCGCGTCACTCTCGCCCGTGACTGTTCATGTCGGCCTCTTTCCCCTCAGCTGTGTGTCTCTCTCTGTTAATCTCTTCCATCTTCAATGCGAGTGTATTTCCGTCAGAGGCCCCTTACTGTATCTTCCTCTTCATCAGTTGCCCCTCCTCGGAACACTTCTCTCCCCCTCTCACTCTCTAGGCCCGCCCTACTCAGAGCGTGCCTCTCTTCCTGGCTAGGCTGTGTTCTCCTCGCTATTTCTCTCTCCCTTGATTTGTCTTTCTCCATGTCAGTAACCTCACCCTCCGTGGCTCATCCCCTCTCTATGTAATTATCTCCCTCTAGCTTAGATCTCGAGTCTCTTCCCTTCAGTGTGCCTCATGGTCGACCTGGGACAAAAAATAGCCCGGAACAGTCCGGGCTCCAAAATAAAAGTGACCCGAATAATGAAGAAGATAGCGATTACAGTGGCCACATTTGCAAACAAGGCCACTTTGGGACTAATAACGTCACACTGTATAGGCATTTTACAAGGTATGGGACACTGCGTGCATTGGTGTCTGTTGCAGGCAATTCTTGCGTGACGATATTAAGGAAATAAACACTAAAAACGTTCCCATCTGGCTATAATATCGACCCACGAACCACTAAAAAACTCGGTCCACACTGCCTGATTGCTTTATAGGCCAGTCCGACCCTGGTGTTCTTCTCTCTCTGTCAGACTCGCCCTGTCCCTGTCTCTATTCTCCCTCCACGCTGTCACTCCTCCCCACCCTCCTCTCCTGCCCGCCCCGCCCTCTAGTAAATAACCTGAGTGAGCTCAGGACAGAAGTCAGTCGTTTATCGTTCTCAGGAGCTGCTCGTCACAAGTACAATACCAGGAGGGGAGAAGTTGATTGTGAAAATGAGGCGCCAAGAGATGAGTCTGCTGTGGGGGGTCCTCCTGGCCGCCCTCCTCCGAGAAGCAGGTACCTGCTCAGCTTACACAGTCCATTAACAAAGTAATAGTAGGGATGAAGAGGGCAGTCGTCTTTGCACAGCCTCACGTGCCCTACTTCAGGAGGAACTGGAATTTTGGTTAAAAAATTACCAGGCCTTGGCTAAGTACTATGGCATCAGGGTTCATATCTATTCATTTCCATTTTAAAAACGACGTGGCAGCAAAGGAAACATTTTTTCCTGCTTGCATTAAGTCCCACTGCATTATTACCGTACCTAAATTGCTATGACGTCAGAACTCTAACTTAGTTTCATATCTATTTACATATTTCATTTGCCTAGATAGCTGAAGAGCGCTATGGATGTTAGTAGACAGGAAAAGCTGTCCTGTGACAGGCCACATTGGTTTCTACTCAAACATAGACTTGGCAATTGGTGCGTTTTTAGGCACACTAGAGGAACCATGAAAAATCAAAGGTGGTTTAATGTCCCAGCTGTTTTTAAGCAGGACACTCTTTATGGCACACGACTTCCAGCCATGTTGTAGTGACTGGGAATCTGGATGGGTGGATTCAATGGCGTTGGAGCAGAAATGTTCCTTGCATGACATACAGTCGTGTATTCCTGCTCCGAGTGCCCAACTGCGGCCATATTACAAATAGGGTACACAGTCCCTGTTTGCGCTGCACCACAACTTCAGATTTGTTTGCTGGTCTTTAATAGGGACAGTGAGCCCTATTACTGATAACGTGTTCCCCAAAGGTAGAAGCAAAATCATGGCTTCCTTGAAGCGGTACATTAGAGAAAGACAGAGCGGCTGCTTCTGTTCTTCATAGTACAGGTGGCATCTGCCTGCAGTTCAAAGAGGGGCAGAGTTCCTGTGCAGGTAGACAGTCGGAGAACCTCCAGACAATCTCTTTGCCTCTGATCTGCATCCATAAACGGTACAGGCACAGAGGAAGTGGTTCTCTCAATTCCGTGGGGCCACACCAATATGCAAGTAAGGGAAAGTTCTCCCATGGTAGCATCTGTGCTAAATTTGTGCCTATGCTATCATTATTACATAAGGGACTTCACAAGCATCTGCAGCCCCTTCTGTAATACAACAGTATCACAGAAGCACAGAAAACTGACACACACACCCATTGTGCACCCCGGGTACTGTCTGTAATGTAATGCATCTGGATCACTCTGAGTGAGGCTTACTGGCCCACCGGTGTAAAGTTCCTCTTCTGTGTGTTTGCCCAGACCGTGGCACTAACATCTTGAGTGTGTGTTGAGAGTATTTGTTTGTGTACCCAATTTACAAATGCATGATGTGCGAGTGAGCCAGAGTAAGGGAGACCAGTGGGATCCATTTTAGATTCCCCTGGCCAGGCCTGGCCTAGAAGAAGATGGAGGGTGGGAATGGTGCTCTCAGACAGTGGAAGTGCATAGCTTGCCTTTCTGTAGCTGCCGAGATGATATTCAGACACCAAAGTGAGGAGCAGAGACATGGCTGCCTGCAGATATTCTATGAGTCTTTTGATTTGCAAGGAGCTGCTGATTAGTCTTCCTGAACATTGACATGTGGTGGATGGTACTGGTGAGGTGTGACTAAAGACTGTTGTAAAAGGTGAAGTAGTCCCTAGGTGACACCTCACCTTTTGTCTTTCTCATATAATTTATTTGGGCTAATTACAGCCAGGTACCCTCTTTTGGGGGGTATGTCCCGATGGAGGCAGCCCTAGTGTTACCTCCTATGAGATATTTCTCTCTACACAAAGGCTTTGTACAGTGAATCTGCTGTCTCCGTTTAGAAGTTGTGTATGAAAGTGAGACTCAAATCACCCCATTTTGTTCCAATTTCAAGTCCTCTGTGACCAAAGAAGGAGGTGTTCTACAGAGTACTGAGAGCACTGCTGTGCAAACAGGACTGGTATCTCCTAAGCAGCCAGTCTCCTGTAGGAGAGGTGACTTCATCTGAAGTCTGTATTCCCTGCAAGGAGCTGTGCACCTGTCATTAAACACCTACAAACCTGTCTGCATACTTATAGAAAATTAGTCTTCCTTGCCCTTAAGAAGGACCGAGGTTTAGGGTATCCTCTGTGGTTTTGGACCATCCAGGAAGAAACGGTCTGTACAAGCGGTATCTGGAAGACCCAATCCCTGTCATAGACTTTCACTCCGGTTTCTCATGGACACAATAGGGGCTTCAACTGCTGATTCGCTGAGGGGCCGGTCAAGGACTGTACCAAATATTTGCTCAAAAATCTAGAGAAAATCAAGATGGTCTGCATCCTTCCAATCTCCTGAAAGAACCTTTGAGTTTTTTCTTGTGAGAATGTAACAAAAAAAAGTTTTCTTCTTCCTGTGATACTGGGCAGGGAAAAGGCAATTTTCTGTGTAGGTGTTCTTATACCGAGATAGGTATGTCCTATGCACGAAACGTCTTCTGAGGTCCTCTTCTTAAGGCTCTTATTGGTCTTCCTCAGGAGCAGCTTATGTAACATCTTTGGTGCTGAATCTCTGCCTCTTGCTTGTAAAGCTGCTACCCCTACTTGCTCAGTCATTTTCTGCAGCATGAGTATAGTGGGGCTTTTGGCACAGCAGCCCACCCATCTCTTCACTCAGAAGGTGGTGAGTCAGGAGGTGGTGAACCACGACAAAGGTGGTACCTCTTTGAACATTTCTGTGGCTCTATTCTATTGATAACCACCAGGAAAGCCGGAGAAAGAGAAACTTCTGTTTAAATATTTGTATTAGGTTTCTTAAAGATAATGTACAGTAACAAGTGAACAACATTACACAATTTACAATATATGTTTTGCAAAGTTCCTGTTAAATAACTCAGTTTCTAAAGTTGTTGTGGGTGTAAAGGGTAGGCACAATTATATATTGTTTGTGATATTAAACCTGACTTGGGTGTTAAGTAATCTCCCATAAATCAGTGTCTAAAATATAACTATAACTCTGCAAACTTTCTTCTAGTTAGGCTACACCGCATAAACCTGGAGATTTACACCCTTAATAGATAAAAACAGACAATTCACATTTGTATTAAACAGCAAAGTAGAGAGAGTGAGTCTGATGCAGATTCTATGAAATCAGGTGTGGGGCTGACCCACTACATGGCAGAATACAAGTGACTACTTCAATAAATGCTTCTATTATTGTCTGAATGGACCTTTGTGTTCATCACTATTTTGCTGAGGTGACGCTCATAATAAGAAAGAATGCATCTTTTATCTCGAAGAAAAAACCCCAAATGTCCTTGAATTCCTCGTGTGTGGGGACAGGGTTGTCTTCCATTTTCTGAAGATACATAATTTCATTGTTGCTAGGGAGGAGGCAAACCATCTTTTGATGTTGGCATTACGTCCTATGAATTTTTCAGTATCGTAGAGTGATGCTAACTCCAGGGGTGGACTAAGTCTTACTGAAAGAGACATTTCAATGTAGGAATCAGCTAACACTACCTTTACCTGCCAGTATATATGGCAACAAAACATCACAAACCACTCTGAGATCTTGTGAGACCACACAATTTTAGGATCACGCAACGGCTGCACTCACGAACCCCAGGAGGATAGCGGATCAGAGAAGTTTTAAGGCAGAGTCAAATTGGGCAATTGCCCGTGGCCCCCACCTTCCAAGTGGCCCCCTGTGAATGTAAACTTTCTCTCTATGTGGCCTCTGTCTATGCTATTTCTCTCTCTCTAAACTTCTCTACCTCTGCCAATGTCTATCCCTGACTCAGTCTCTCTAGCCATTGTTCGTCTTTGGGATCCTGAGCAAGACATAGTTCAACTATTGTGTGGTTCATTTAAAGGTTACCTTATAACAGCATTATAGTCAGTACCATTACGGAATGATCTAGCTACTATCAACAGCAACTATTACCGTAGCACAAATAACTCGTAGCAAGGGCCATCTAAGGCAGGACCTACATTAAGAAGAACATAAACAATATGAACATTAAACATACATTGGCAGTTAAGGTGGTTGATTTTGCCTCTGAGGTTTTTAGAAGCACCTAGGCTAGGATCCCGGGAAGCGTTCATATTGTCTAATATTTAGCTAAGATAGGTAAACCCTTTCTGTTTAGTGTGGCACAACCTCACACAATTAGTATTTGCAGAAAGAAGACGTGTTAGGGGGTAATAATATTGCTCAATTATGGAATTATGCAATGGCTGAATGCAGGGTGATGTGCAAATGGAGACTTTTTTTCCTTTGCTTTTCTTCCACTAGAAAAACATTTTTCCCTTTGTAGAAATCCCCTCTAGTTCTACCCCTTTAAGTTTGTAAGAAATCAATTTCCATTCCCACACTGGAACGAAAATAACTCCATTATTTTTGCTGGAGTAACCTTTGGGCCATTTTCATTACCATTTACACCCTGGTCGATGATAATTACACAGTAACAAGACCAAGAACGTCTGTCAGGAATCTTCTCCGATCTCCTGACAGGCATAAATGAAGATGTTATCAGCCATAAATGTAAGTTTACATCCAAAAATGTTTTCAAAGTCAGGTGTAATTTCCGGTGATGGAATGTAAAATTCTTTAATATCTTTAAAGTATTAAAATAACTTGCAAGTATCTTCATATCAATGTGCTGTCTTAGAAACAAAAACTCCAATCCCTCAACTGCAATCTTTGCCCTTTATGTGCTGGACATTAGGAGATCCTAGTTTTTCTGCCAATTCTCACATAGTCTTTCTAGCTATCAGACCATTTGATTCAGGTTTATGGTGGACATTAAATGTTGTTTCTTTTAGATATGATGTAAGTCAAAAACCTCTGCTTTGTATATACACAAAGAGTGGTGTGTGTATGTACAGAAAATGGAGTTTGGTTGGTCCCTCTGCAGACATTGGCTTGATGGCTGTAATTCATTTCTTTTGGATCAGTGCACTCCCTTTGGTGGATATTAACATTTTCTTTGGGTTAGTAAACAAGTCTCTTTAGCCTTCACCACAGCGCATGCTTGGAGCAGTTGTGTGTAGCTTAGTGGTGAGGGTGGACATTGCAGCAATTGCCCTGCACAGTGTTCACAATCGCAGGCCCTAGCACACTGAAACAGCAGACGTTGTGGCATTCAGAGCTACAGCAGCATGAGCTGCATGTCTAAGCTGAGTGCAGTCCGACTATGTCACTAGGTTGAAGAAGTGTGTCTGGCCATGCACATCTCTTCTCCTGTCACTCCACAGCCATGCCAGCGAAGTCAGACAAGCCTTGCAGGAGCACACCCCTGCCAGGAGCTTTTCTATCGCTGCTGGAAAAATCAATGCTGGGAATATTATTATAGTTTGTATATTGGATTTTTCTTGGTTTATAATGTAACAGGTTTTCACATTACCTGAATGGTCGAGTTATTCGTTTATGTTACTCTCTTTGCAGTCCTTCTGCACTGTTTATGCCCCTGATTCTGTGGCTGTATTTGGTGGGTTCCATTCTGCATATAAAGGGAGAGACGGCTTGGTCTGGGAGATCATTGTGTGGTATAGTGAGGATGATGGATGAGCAGTTGCAGATCCCTGTACTGAAGGGATGAGTTGGGATTCTTCTTGGAGTCTCACTGCTCAAAGGAGACTGTGGCTAGAGGAGGACATGGAGTCTGTAAACTCTCTACCTCTGCCAATGTCTATCCCTGACTCAGTCTCTCTAGCCATTGTTCGTCTTTGGGATCCTGAGCAAGACATAGTTCAACTATTGTGTGGTTCATTTAAAGGTTACCTTATAACAGCATTATAGTCAGTACCATTACGGAATGATCTAGCTACTATCAACAGCAACTATTACCGTAGCACAAATAACTCGTAGCAAGGGCCATCTAAGGCAGGACCTACATTAAGAAGAACATAAACAATATGAACATTAAACATACATTGGCAGTTAAGGTGGTTGATTTTGCCTCTGAGGTTTTTAGAAGCACCTAGGCTAGGATCCCGGGAAGCGTTCATATTGTCTAATATTTAGCTAAGATAGGTAAACCCTTTCTGTTTAGTGTGGCACAACCTCACACAATTAGTATTTGCAGAAAGAAGACGTGTTAGGGGGTAATAATATTGCTCAATTATGGAATTATGCAATGGCTGAATGCAGGGTGATGTGCAAATGGAGACTTTTTTTCCTTTGTTTTTCTTCCACTAGAAAAACATTTTTCCCTTTGTAGAAATCCCCTCTAGTTCTACCCCTTTAAGTTTGTAAGAAATCAATTTCCATTCCCACACTGGAACGAAAATAACTCCATTATTTTTGCTGGAGTAACCTTTGGGCCATTTTCATTACCATTTACACCCTGGTCGATGATAATTACACAGTAACAAGACCAAGAACGTCTGTCAGGAATCTTCTCCGATCTCCTGACAGGCATAAATGAAGATGTTATCAGCCATAAATGTAAGTTTACATCCAAAAATGTTTTCAAAGTCAGGTGTAATTTCCGGTGATGGAATGTAAAATTCTTTAATATCTTTAAAGTATTAAAATAACTTGCAAGTATCTTCATATCAATGTGCTGTCTTAGAAACAAAAACTCCAATCCCTCAACTGCAATCTTTGCCCTTTATGTGCTGGACATTAGGAGATCCTAGTTTTTCTGCCAATTCTCACATAGTCTTTCTAGCTATCAGACCATTTGATTCAGGTTTATGGTGGACATTAAATGTTGTTTCTTTTAGATATGATGTAAGTCAAAAACCTCTGCTTTGTATATACACAAAGAGTGGTGTGTGTATGTACAGAAAATGGAGTTTGGTTGGTCCCTCTGCAGACATTGGCTTGATGGCTGTAATTCATTTCTTTTGGATCAGTGCACTCCCTTTGGTGGATATTAACATTTTCTTTGGGTTAGTAAACAAGTCTCTTTAGCCTTCACCACAGCGCATGCTTGGAGCAGTTGTGTGTAGCTTAGTGGTGAGGGTGGACATTGCAGCAATTGCCCTGCACAGTGTTCACAATCGCAGGCCCTAGCACACTGAAACAGCAGACGTTGTGGCATTCAGAGCTACAGCAGCATGAGCTGCATGTCTAAGCTGAGTGCAGTCCGACTATGTCACTAGGTTGAAGAAGTGTGTCTGGCCATGCACATCTCTTCTCCTGTCACTCCACAGCCATGCCAGCGAAGTCAGACAAGCCTTGCAGGAGCACACCCCTGCCAGGAGCTTTTCTATCGCTGCTGGAAAAATCAATGCTGGGAATATTATTATAGTTTGTATATTGGATTTTTATTGGTTTATAATGTAACAGGTTTTCACATTACCTGAATGGTCGAGTTATTCGTTTATGTTACTCTCTTTGCAGTCCTTCTGCACTGTTTATGCCCCTGATTCTGTGGCTGTATTTGGTGGGTTCCATTCTGCATATAAAGGGAGAGACGGCTTGGTCTGGGAGATCATTGTGTGGTATAGTGAGGATGATGGATGAGCAGTTGCAGATCCCTGTACTGAAGGGATGAGTTGGGATTCTTCTTGGAGTCTCACTGCTCAAAGGAGACTGTGGCTAGAGGAGGACATGGAGTCTGTACTAAGCTTGTGCAATGTAGGGACAGCAGCCGCAAAAGGAGGCAGACACTCTGCATGCACAGGCTTCAAGCCCGATTCAAAGGAACCTGTCATAGATGTAGCAGGCACCTTGAAATGCAAGCAGATAGTGAAAACCGAGCCAGAGGTGGCAAAACTAAACAATTTCTAAAATCCTTCTGGTGACTGAAAGCTGCAGCAGGAGTATCTTGTAGACAACTTTGCAGGCAGTCGTAAAATTCCTCCTTATGTTCATCATTAAAGGTAGTGATAGTTTTGTACATTCAGAGGTTGCAGCAGCAAACTAAAGGTAACATGCAGGACACAGTTGTGAATCCTGCTATGAGCTCTTTAATAATGTTGAACAGGATACTTTTTTGAAAACTTATTTTTTGGGTTATCAGAAAGTCCAGCACATCTTCTCAGGTCAACACTCAAGTGCCCAGTAGCCTAACCATTGAACATGAAACATTCAAGAGGTAACATTCCAAACTTCAAAACAAACAGAAGCTGAAAGGGAGCCATAGTGGAAAGAGGGACGAGAAATGATGAATTGAACTCATTTGTGTCCCTTGATAGAAGAAGAAAAAGGCAGAGAGAAAGGAAAGGAAAGAGGGTAAAGGGGCAGTAGGCAAAAAAACAATTCTTTTAATATCTTTTAAAGAGGGAGACTGTTGGACCTGGCTTTTTTGACAGGGTCATCCCCAAACCTTTTGCCTCCTTCCTCCTATTTTTTCTGACCTGTTGTTGTTGGCTTTTGACCTCTGGGCACTTTACCACTGCTAACCAGTGCTAAAGTGCATATGCTCTCTGTGTAAATTGTACTATTGATTGGTTTATCCATGATTGGCTATTTAATTTACTTATAAGTCCATAGTAGAGTGCACTATATGTGCCTAGGGCCTGTAGGTTAAATGCTACAAGTGGGACTGCAGCACTGGTTGTGCCACCCACTTCAGTAGCCCCTTAACCTTGGGCCTGCTCCCTTTATAGGCTAACATTGGGGCTGCCCTCATACACTATTGAAGTGGTAGCTGCTGATCTGAAAGGAGTAGGAAGGTCATATTTCGTACTGCCAGAATGGTAATATAAAATCCTGCTGACTGGTGAAGTTGGATTTAATATTACTATTCTAGAAATGCCACTTTTAGAAAGTGAGCATTTCTTTGCACTTAAATCTTTCTGTGCCTTACAATCCACGTCTGGCTGGGCTTAGTTGACAGCTCCTTGTGCATTCACTCAGACACACCCCAAACTCAGGGTACTCAGCCTCACTTGCATACATCTGCATTTTGAATGGGTCTTCCTGGGCTGGGAGGGTGGAGGGCCTGCTCTCACACAAAGGACTGCCACACCCCCTACTGGGACCCTGGCAGACAGGATTGAACTGAAAGGGGACCTGGTGCACTTCTTAGCCACTCTTTGAAGTCTCCCCCACTTCAAAGGCACATTTGGGTATAAAACAGGGCCTCTGCCCTACCTCATCAGACACTTGCTGGAGAAGAAACCTGAACCAGAACCTGCATCCTGCCAAGAAGAACTGCCTGGCTGCTTTAGGACTCACCTGACTGCTTTCTACAAAGGACTTCTGCCTTGCTGTTGCCCTGCTGCCTTGCTGAACTCTTGTCTGGCTGTGAAAGTGCTCTCCAAGGGCTTGGCTAGAGCTTGCCTCCTGTTCCCTGAAGTCTCAGGACCAAAACGACTTCTCTTTTTCACTTGGACGCTTTGTGCGCCGAAATTTTCGACGCACATCTTGTTCCGCGGCGAGAAAAACACCGCACACCGACGCTGATTGACGCGACGCCTTCGGGACGACCGGAACTTCGACGCATGGCCTCGCAAGGACAACGCCGCCCGACCTCCAGATGGGAAATCAACGCGACGCCTGCCGTGAGAGCGAAACTTCGATGCGCAGCCCCGCAGAACGACGCGTAGCAGGAAAACAAGGAGGAGAATCCACGCACAGACCCGGGACATCTGGTTATCCCCGCGATCCACAGAAAGAGACTGTCCGCGCGCCGGAAAACGACGCACGACTTCCCCGCGTGAAAAATAACGACGCACACACTATTTTTCAACGTATCTCTTCTTCTGCGGCCCTTTGCGGAGATTTTCCACCAGAAACCAGGTACTTTGTGCTTGAAAGAGACTCTGTTTGCTTTTTAAAGACTTAAGACACTTTATATCACTTTTCAGTGATATCTTTACAAATTCATATTGCATCTTTGATCGTTTTGACCTGCATATACCCAGATAAATATTATATATTTTTCTAAACACTGTGTGGTGTATTTTTGTAGTGCTATATTATGGTATTGTATGACTTATTGCACAAATGCTTTACACATTGCCTTCTAAGTTAAGCCTGACTGCTCGTGCCAAACTACCAGAGGGTGGGCACAGGCTGATTTTGGATTGTGTGTGACGTACCCTGACTAGAGTGAGGGTTCTTGCTTGGACAGAGGGCACCCTGACCGCCAACCAAAAACCCCATTTCTAACAGAGACCCTCGTACAAGGATTGTACTGAACTCGGTCAGCAATGGTAGAATTGTTGAGAACCCTAGTCGGTATCTCATGGAAAGCTAGTGCTTAACAAAATAGTTGGGTGTCTTCATAAACTTCAGAAGTATCAGTGGGGTATTCAGAAATGGATGCTGTCTCAGAGTCTGTACCATGGTGATAGGCACAAGTTTGTATCATCTTTAGTGCTACCTCACCATCTAATATCTCTGCTCTCCACCTTTTTTGTTCTGCATCCTGTAGGAAAGTAGCCTCTTTCTAGCTTGGTTACCCCCACTTTTGGCCTGTTTGTCAGTGTGTTTGACTGTGTCTACTGTGATCCTGCTAATCAGGACCCCAGACGTTATGCTCTCTCCCTTAAATGATGGTTGTTGCATACTAGTAATCGGTATTTAACCCAGAATTAGGATACTGGTGCCCCCTTGTAAGTCCCTAGTATATTATACCTAGTTACCAGGGCATTGGGGTTCCAGGGGATCCCTATGGGCTGCAGCATTTCATTTGCCACCTATAGGGAGCCCATGCAAAGGCTTCTGCAGGACTGCCATTGCAGCATGCGTAAGAAAAAGGTGCATGCACCCTTTCACTGCCATTGGCACTGCACCAGATCACTTATAAGTCACCCCTATAGCAGGACATCCAGCACTGAGGGCAGGTTGCAGAGCACCTCTGTGTGAGAGCATCCCTGCACTAGCAGAGGTGCGCCCACGATCTCCAGGACTATTTTCCCAGACTTCGTGAGGGCTGGAATGCCATTTTACACATGTACTGGTCATAGGTCATTACTTATGTCCAGCTACATAATGGTAACTCCGAACATAGGCATGTTTGGTATCAAACATGTTGGAATCATACCCCAAGGCTTTTGCAAACATTGGTAGCATGATTCCATGCACTCTGGGGGCTCCTGAGAGGTCCCTCAGAACTGCCATTCCAGCCTTCTGAGGTTTTCCATGCAGCCCCAGCTGCTGCCAACTCTCAGACAGGTTTCTGTCCTCCTGTTGCTTGAGCAGCTCAAGCCCAGAAAGGCAGAACAAAGGATTTCCTTTGGGAGAGGGATGTTGCACCCTCTCCCTTTGGAAATAGGTGTTACAGGCTTGGGAGGGGTAGCCTCCCCAAGTCACTGGAAATGCTTTGAAAGGCACATTTGGTGCCCTCATTGCATAATCCAGTCTATATCAGTTCAGGGATCCCAGTCCCTGCTCCGGTGTGAAACTGGACAAAGGAAAGAGGAGTGACCACTCCCCTGTCCATCACCACCTCAGGGGTGGTGCTCAGAGCTCCTCCAGAGGGTCCCTGGGTTTTGCCATCTTGGATTCCAAGTTGGAAGGGAACTCTGGGAGCATCTGAGTGGCCAGTGCCAGCAGGTGATGTCAGAGCCCTCCCCTGATAGGTGCTGCTTAACTGTTTAAGTGACCAATCCCCCTTTCAGAGCTATTTAGGGTCTCTCTCTTGGGTGGTTCTTCAGATTCGGATTGCAAGACTCCATCAGGAATCCTCTACATCCTTTATTTCACCTTCTTACTGAACAAACTGCATCTGGACCCTCCAGGAACTCAACTGCAACAAAGAAGCAAAGACGACTTCTGCAACATTGTATCTTCATCTCCTGCCAGCAACTGCAACTGTTTCCCTGTCGTGCATCCTCAGAGGAAAGCCTGTCTTCAGCCTGCACCAAAAGAACAAAGGAATCTCTCTTGGAGTTAAAGAGTCACTCCCCTGCTTCAGCAGGCACCTCCCTGTAATGACGACTGGTTGTGTGGGACCCCCCCTCCTGATGAGCTGCATGGATCCTGCATCACAGGTGTTGGACTGAATTGGTCCCAAAGGTCATGACGTCCAACTGTTCAACTTTGATGGAGGTAAGAGCTTGCCTTCCGACGCAAGACAATACCCCCATGCACTGCGTGTTTTGCAGTTGCCAAGACTTGTTGGCATCCTTCCACAAAGTTCTTCATGCACTTTGCAGCTCCAGCCCCCAGCTCTCCTTCCTGCGATGCACAGCTTCCTGCGTGGTTCTCCAGCGGCATGGGACCCTCTTTTTAGTGCTGCATGGGCCTCCTTTTGCACCTTCTTCGTCCCCATGCTGTGGGACTCCTGTGCATGCTGTCTAGTCTTCTGAGGGCTCTCTGAGTTGCTGAGAGCCTCCTATGATTCCCCCTCCTGGGCAGAGTCCACCAGGTCCCTCCTGGTCCCGGGCAGTGCCATTTTCCACTAACCCCAAGCTTTGCGTATGCCATGGCTTGTTGGAGGAACCCAGCAATGCAAACCAGACTGCAGTCATCCATCCAGCGTGGGACATCATCTGCACCAATCAGGAACCCACATCCATCTTCTTGGGTACCGTACTGACTTTTGTTCTTCACCGGTGGTTCTTCTTGTGCACCTTTATCCGGGTTAGCAGGGGCTCCTGTTCTCCCTGGACTCTTCCGGGCTTCTTGGACTTGGTCCCCTTCTTCTACAGGTCTTCAGGTTCAGGAATCCATAGTTGGCGTCTTGCAGTATCTTCTTGTTCTTGCAATAACTTCTTTTTCGAGTTCTTGTGTGTTCTAGGAAAGTTACTATGATTTACTCCTGCTTTCCTGGGCTTTGAGGTTGGTTCTATTACTTTCTTTGGTGGTTTCTAATCCTCCCAGAGCACCTCTACACACTACACTTGCCTAGGTGGGAAACCGACGTTCGCATTCTACTTTCTTAGTATGGTTTTTGTTCTCTCAGGCCCATTTCTAACCATTGTGATTTTCACTATTTGCACTGTTTTTAAACTGTTTTTTACAGTATTTCTGCATACTAGTGTATATAATTTGTGTATTACTTACCTCCTAAGGAAGTTTAGTCTCTTTGGTGTTTTTGGCATTTGTGTCACCAAAATAAAGTACCTTTATTTTTTGTAATGCTGAACATTTTCTTTCATGTGTGTGAGTACTGTGTGACTACAGTGGTATTGCATGAGCTTTGCATGTCTCCTAGTTAGGCCTTGGCTGCTCATCCACACTACTCCTAGGGAGCCTGTCTTCTAGACACTTCCTACATTTCACGAATAAGGGATAACTGGACCTAGTAAAAGGTGTAAGTACCTTAGGTACCCACTACAAACCAGGCCCTCCTCCTACAAATCCCATCTAGCGTCCGCTAATGTCTTAGCTGCTTTCTGCATTCTATTCTCAAATTTTGCCATTGCTTTCTGCCTTGCAGCAAGTTCCCAGTTATCAAGCACTTTGAATTGTGTGGATCTTAGAGGGGGCTTTAATTCACAAATTGTCTAACACTCTCAAATTAAAGGTTATATAAGGAGGAAAAGCTAGTGAACTCTCTTTCTTGGTTAGTTTATACCATGGTCCAAGCCATATGCATGCTGAAACTCCGTTTGTTTCTGACACTTCATAAGCTGGGGTTCCCTCAGGAGGACTTCTTCACCCTCTCTAACTAGAATAAACACATCTCCCCTTAGCGCACTTCTTAATACTTTTAAAATTTTCATTTTTGAGCAAATTCAATTAACCACAACAATTTTCAATTGAATCAGGAAGTAAATTCAATCCCACAATCCTTTTCGCAGGCTGTTCTCAACCAATAGCAACACAGTACGGTCCACCAATACCAGCGCAGCTTCACACTAACTGACCTATACCAGCGCCTCACAGAATGGTATCACACTTATTTCTTTCAGCAGCTGCAGTCACTTCACAACAACCTGTCTGCGCACTATGGGTAGGAACTCAAACACTTCAGAAGCTGTATGGGCTGCATTTCCGAGGCTGGCTTTCACAGTTACACAATGAGTGGAACTTGACCAGCAATTTTCACTCCTTTTTCATATAGTAGGCCTTTCGGATTCACTAAATACCAACCAACAATTCACACTCACTCAAGGAAAACTATTGGCACTGTCAATGACGTCTCATGACAAGTACCTCACTGCAGACAATAAATTAACCAAGTGTCTTCTACACTTGTGCGTTATCCCTGGATCGTAGGCCTCGACGAGCAACAACAACAACCGCAGACATTTGTGAGCACAGAGCGCCACAATCACTTTGAGTACACAAAGCACTTTACAAAATCACACTTCACTGCAATCTTCAAGCAAAAAGCATTGCAAGTGCAAAACTCTATACTCATGCAACACGTCACTAGTCGTCACAATGCAGGAACGTACCATGGGATGAATTACAGGGTGGGCAAATTTGGGAATAAACAATGACATGAAGTAAATCCTAACTCCCTAACACTAAACAAAAATATGGTTCCCCCTTTTATGTGATAAAATCACCAGTCTGCTATCAGAACTGAGGATGCATTTTTCATCCTTCTCAGGAATCAAATGTGCAGTGAGCTTGAAGGACCTTTGGACCCAGAAAGATGTGTGGTGAACCATCAACAGTTTCTTCATCACCACCCCAGTAATTGTGACACCATGACCAATGTGGCCATGGAAGGAAAATTCCAATCATGAATAAATGTAAAAGCTTTATTACAAAAACAAGCTCAAAGTCATGTAGACAATGAGCAAAACCAAATTATAGAGATGCATAATCACCAAGGGTTGCCCAAGGCAATTCAATAAATTCAGGTGTACTAAAATCAGTAAAACTCAGCGTTCAAGAAGAATGATACAGAAAGTCAATAGAAATATCTGTGATACAGAAATCACATGGTGCTCAGATTGCATAATCATTAGTCAATTCAAAATTTAGCAATAATCTTTAGCTTGGCACAGGTCAACCCTACAGCTAACAAAATTAGGGAAACACATGCGTGGGGAAGAACACATGGAGCCAAAATACAAAAATACAAAAGGACAAAAGTAATTTTGAAAAAGACTAACTTGGTCTATAAGTCACTAACTAAATAAAGGAAAAACAAAAGCGTCAGCATGGTGGAGTTTCTAAACTAAAAGGGCATTTTAAAAAGGCAGTGGCAAATGGCCCAGAGGAAGATACTTCTCTAAGGGATACAGCATTCAGGGAATCTTCATCAGCAAGCATCAGGTCAGCAAGGCATCTGCAAGCATCAGGAAAGTGTCTGTCTCTGATCAAGACAGGACTGCTTTACGTAAAGTTTGAATATTCACCGCAATGTTAATTCACATAAAGCATTCCATTTTGTCAAATGTGTCAGTTTATATTACTGTGAAGGGGCATCATCCAATTAAAATTGATCACCAGAATCCAGGTTGCAACAGTTCATCATTTTCCCAAGTCTGTCATGGGAACATCTCTTTTCCTGTATGTTTTCAAACAGGTTGGTATCAAATGTATACAATCTTAGTCTATGTTCCTGCACTTTAACATTCTCATTAACAAATTGATATAGTTCTTCTACAGTTAAACTATAGACTTTTTACAAATGGGACTTTGATAACGAAATCTGAAAGAAGACTTCACGTTGTGAAAAAATAATTCAATATTTCTACATGACTGCAAAATGCAAGCTCTGGAGGGCACAGTTTTGCTAACACAAGAAAAATATAAACACACTTAGTTTAATACTTGTTAGAACTGATTTTTTCTCTCTTGCATATATTTTCAATCGTTAATCTTTCATTGAACGCAATAAATTCAAATTTGTTTCTACAAATGCTACAAGTTTAAAGTCTAAATTACATTTTAACATCAACTTCAACCTTCTAACATATGCTTTAATTAAAAAGGCACCTACGGAGAACCTTGAAATAGAAGCAAATTTCACATTTAAAATGCATCAGTGCAGCCTTATACGTTAGTTTTTCTCTTGTTTCCATTTATAAACTTAAACTTGTCACAGTCTAATGACTTTAGTGACACAAGGGACAGTGCTAAAATTTTACACTCTATCAGGACTAAGTGCAGCACAGTAGGCCTCTGTTCAAGACTCTACTTCCTGGTCATCACACCTCTGAGGTACCTTACAGATGTGTTTACATTTGCAGGGGCAAATATAGAGAAACACAAATAGAAATCCATACATTTTGAGCCTTCCAGTCAGGATTCCTTTTAAATTCATCTGCAGATATTCCTCACCCCACAGAAAGAGAGGTGGAGGCAAATATTACACCAGCATGAAGGCTTTGAAGACAAAGTTAGAAGAATTCTCCAGGGAAAATCTTGCCTCATTTAAATTTAAAGAGGCAAATAGAAAGAAGAACAACTTATCTGACATTTCATCTGTATCTCAAGAAGAAAAGTTAATTCCCTTGAATGAACAAGAGGTGAAATACATCAACAAGGAGCTTCTACTCGAAATCCTTTCAAGATTTTGCTGTAATATGGGGCTTTCAAATTAAGAGGTCCCCTCTACTTCTACTGAACCAGTCCTTAATCAGTTTTTTTAGGCTAGTTCTCCCACTCCAGCACATTATCAACATGCTCTAGATGTGATTCTTTGTGCAAGATAGGATCCTGACAAGACTGTAGTTCCCTGCTTCATGTACAGATTTTATCTGTTATAAGAAAAGGATAAGATATTCCAAGCTTAGTGGGGAGAGCTTTAATTGTGAAGAACATGTTTTATATACAAAATAGTAGACTTTGCTCTAAATTAGAAAGAGGTTCGGTCCAATCGTGCCATGAGAGCTAATATTTACACAGCATACACTAATCAGAACCTAACATCGGACTTTGAAGAACTTTTTTAATCTGTTCAAGGAGGATTTGAATGTATGGCACCTTTAGACAATTTGAAGAGATAAACTGAAATTCTTTCAGATACCTCCTTTGATGGTGTTGGAGCAGGCACAGAGGGGGCTATAGTAGCAGCCAAAGGAAATTGAGGGGCAGATTTAAGAGCGCCTAGCCTCTCCTTGTGCCACATTAGTGTAATTTTTTACGCTAATATGGCCCAACAAGGCATTGCGCCACTTTGCAAACCTTTGTGCTACATTATGCCTGTGCCGTCATAATGTATGCAAAGGTGTCATTCCCCTGTTTGGGGGGGGGGGGGGAAATAGCGCAAGGAAATATAAGCGATTTCTTAGCATCATTTTTTTAAGCACTTTTAACATCTGCTCAGAGCAGGCATTAAAAGGAGGCACACCATTGTTTACAATGGTCCTACATGGGCTTTGCAGGATTAGCGTCAACATTTTTTACGATAATTCTGCAAAGCCCTGAACTAGTGTCAAAAACGTTGACGTTAGTTCTGTAGCTACCGCCATGGTGCACCGTATCTTATATAGGCGCACACATGGTGGCGTTAGGGGGGTGCTAAGGGCAAAAGGGAAAGTGGTGCTGCACTGGGTACAGCACCACTTTCCTTAAATTTCTTCTACTCTAGCAACTGATTCAGCTGGAAAGAAGACAGCATTGTGTCTACATTTTGAAAGGAAAACTCGGTTGTTCTGAACTAGAAGAGAAACTACACAGAATATTCAAGGAAAAGAAACACTCTTCCTCTTTCCATCAGACTCATTCTTCTTCATATTCATCTGGGCAGAATGTGTCTGTCTTAATTCAAACAACCATCTAGTAGGCAATCAAATTAAAGGTAAGGGAAGCAAAGAGGAAGGGAATTTAAGAATCCACTATAACAAAAGAAAAGGCTTGTTTCTTTGAATGATTTTCAGTGTTCGTGACTATGCCAAAGGCGGCCCAGAGTGACAGTTCAAGGAAGGATAGAACAATCTACCAGACCGGGAAAGACCCATTGGTTCTGATGGTAATAAAGAAAAACTACAGGATCCAGTTCCTAACTGTTCCTCCATCTCTCAAGACCATTTTAATGCCAACTCCTCAAGGTCCATTGAAGTTAGCAGGCATGAACACTGCAATTCATTCTTTTCTTCTGAAACAAGCCATATTGTGTGTTTCCAAATATCAGCAGAACACGTGAATCTACTCAAGGATATTCCTAGTCCCAAAAGCTACTGGAGGATTCAGAATGATCATAGACTTAAGATGTTTCTATAAAAGGATAAAATGAATTCACTATAAGATGGACACTCTATGGAAGATCCTACCTCTAATTTAGCCAGCCAGAGGGAATCTTGACAAAATCGAATCTGAGGGATACATACTTTCATATCCCCATTGTTGTGCCTTATCAGACATTTCTGAGATTTGTCATCTTTGGGAAACATTATCAGTTCCAGGTCTTGCCCTTTGGGATCAAATCTGTTCGAGAGTCTTCAAAGAAATTATGTCCCCCTTGATCTCCTTGTTACATCATCAAGTCCTTTTAGTTTCTGGATTACTGGCCCAAGGCAGTTCCTTCAGAGGATGTGGCTCTAGAGGGATCAAAGGATGAACTGTCTTACCAAGCATTGTCTCCCGGTGAGCCTCCTGAAATGTCATGTGATTCCCTGTCAGGGTCAAATTTTCATAGAAGCTTATTTCGGAGCAGACTTGGAAATAATATATCTTCATTGAGAAAGACTTAGGAAAGCACCAGCCTCCCTAATGGCTTAGAGTCAAGCATTGGCAAGAGCACGGTTAAATGTTCAAGGGCATATGATATTATATGTGTTCTTGGTTCCTTTAGCCAAGCCCCATCCAACATCTCACTTTGGTCACCTCCTAAAAAACTGGAGACTATCATTGATAGAGTTCAAGAAATTAATTTTAGTGATGAGTCACATCTCTCTGCAGTTTCTGTGACGCCTGAAAAACGAATCTCTAGAGAAGGACTGTCCCTCGCATCTTCTCCTCCTTTCATAGTAACAGCAGATACAAGTTTTCTAGATTGGAGTGAAACCCTTTTGAATCTGATGACTCAAGGGAAACGGTCTTCAATGGAACATCATCAATAATTGAACTGGAGAGAAATGACTGGCAGGTGGAGAGTCCTGACCCCCAGGTAGTATTATCTTTCTGTAACTTTTTTTTACATCAACATGCCTTGATCAGAACAGACAATCTAGTTGAGACGTCATATGTCAACAGAAACATAGAAGCATTGTCCACATATCTGAGTTCAATGGTGATGAGAATAGCAGCTTGTACAGAATAAAATATGCTATCTTTAATTGGCAAGTATATCAGAGGCAAGGAGAATTTTGTGACAGAGTCTTTGAACCAGAAACGTTTAACATCTAAGAATCTACCAGAATTGTTTTTAATGGATTATGGTACAAATTTGGGAAACAAGAAGCAGATCTCATCATCTCTCCTCTCAATTAAAATCTGGAGAAGTTCTATTCTCGATTTCCAACATAATTTGTATGAGGAGGGAAATTCCTTGATCCCTCTTCTTCTTAATATCATCCGTCATTTTCCTCTAGTTTCTCAACATGTTCTAAGAATTCAGAGGGATGCAGCAGAAGTAATTCTGATAGTTTAATTCTGGCAGACGATGTCATGTTTTTTTCTCCCTTTATCTATGGCTCTTTCTTCACCATGGAGAACTCCTCTCTTTCCTTCTCCAGTTCTATCTCAGCCGTTACTTCTTCTTCAAAATTTGCCCCTTTCAGTATGGCGATTGAAAGGATTGGGCTGCTAAAGAAAGGTATTGCAAATATTTTAGACCTTCCTATTCAATCCTCACATCCTTTCACTCACAGGGCTTATTTCAAACATTTGAAGAATTTTCATGACTGGTGTTCTGTAACATCTATCTTGCATGTGGAATGTGAAATGCACAGAGTTCAAACTTCAGGATTTCAGCTTTTCAAGTCAGAAGGAGTGCATTCTGATGTCATCCAAGGCTACAGAACCTGGGAGGCACCTCAAGGGAATCAGGAGCTCACTCAAGCAGAGCGCTGTAGGGCTCAAGCAGGTACAGTTGAAGGTACATGCGAGTCCTGTGAAGCAGGGCAGCTGGCCAGTTGCTGAGAGGACTCTGGAGCTTGTTGTGACCATGTAACTCAGAACAGGGTGCTAGCTAACTAGCCCTTGGAGTCACTCAGATAGCCTGGGATGAAGGGAGTAGGTCGAGTCTTCCTTCTCAGACAGCAGGGCAGGCCTAAAGCAGCAGGGCAGTACCCTGGCAGGAGGGCAGTCCTCCTTCTGTAGTGTCCACAGGCCCAGGAGTGTACTGAAGAGTGGGTTTGAAGGTTCTAGTTTCATACCTGGTAGCAGGGGGAGACACGTCTGGAGTTTTAGTCCCAGAAAAGTGTCTGCCTCCCTGCCCTGGTCCCAGGATGTCTGGGTGCACAGTAGGCTGATGTGAATCTATTTGTGTGTGTACTGTGGCAGACTCATTGAAATGCAAGTGGGGCTTTGCACAGTTCCACTCCCCATCTTGCTTGAATTACCCATCCTACCAACACCCACTATTGTGGGCTGTCTGTGAGGAATACACATTGGCAATTACATCTACACCTAGTCATGTGATACAGACTGCAGGCACTAAATGTTTAGGACAAGAAAATGTCAACTTTCTAAAAGTAGTATTTTCAGGACTGTGATTTAAAAAACGACTTTAACATTAAGGGAGATTTTAAATTACAAATCTTTAGACACCAATCGTGTAATTTCTACCTTCTCCCAGACAAATGTTATTACTTATTAAATGGAATGAGGTGACCCAATGTTATCTCATGTGAGAGAAAGGTTTGACTGTAGTGAAAAATGTTTTTTTTAGTTTTTTACTACTAGGACATGTCAAACTGGAAAGTACATGTCCATCTTTTTAAATATATTACACCGTGCCCTATGGGCTGTTAAGGGGATACCATAGGGGTGACTTATATGTATTAAAAGGGAGTGTTAGAGAGTTATATGTATTAAAAAGTGAGTGTTAGGTCCAGCAAGGAGCTTAGTTTGCCAGGTCAAATTGGCAGTTTATACATGGAGGCTGCAATGGCACGGCTGAGACATGTTAAGGGGCTATTTAAGTGGATGGCATAATATGTAATGCAGGCCCACTAGTATTATTTAATTTGCCAACCCTGGGTATATAGTATGGTATACCATTTTACCTGGGACTTATAAGTAAGTTAAATATACCAATCAGGTGTAAGCCAATATTACCATGTTTTAGGGAGTGTGTACAAGTCCTAAAGCCAGAAAAAACTAATTCAGCAAGCAGAAGGGTAGAGACAAAACATTTGAGGGAAGATCACCCCAAGTTGTAAATGTATAAAAAGGAGCTCAATACATTTCCAAGGCTAGTCATGTATCCTTCCTTCATCATTTCAGTTTCTAGATTTCAAGTCACAGGAATGCAGTGAATATACTTTGGCTACCTGGGGAAGCTTATCCATAAGCCATCCTGTGCTATGCTAAAACATGGGCAATCTAGACTCCATCACAGTAGTCCCAGCACTCAGCCTCTCGACATACAAAGGCCCTCATTTATCAACACATTGCTCCATAGACCCAGAATAGATAAAACCCTTTGATACTTCAGACCTCAATAATCTTACTACTGCACATGCGCTGCACATCTACCAGACATAAACGCACTTAACAAACACACAATTGGAATGT
The DNA here is from genome assembly GCF_031143425.1 of Pleurodeles waltl. Lineage (NCBI taxonomy): Eukaryota > Metazoa > Chordata > Amphibia > Caudata > Salamandridae > Pleurodeles > Pleurodeles waltl. The sequence goes on from NC_090440.1 coordinate 920,586,484, forward strand.
CATCACAAGGGTCTGGAAGACAAATTAAAATGGAACTTTACTCAACTGATGTTAGTTGTTTCACTCTTCCTTGGCACAGAATAAAAGTGTTGTCAAAACTAATCATTCACAAATTACAGTACACTGCCATCATTATTTCATGTGATCAACACAGGACATGGACAGTAGTACCATGTGTGTTGTAAGGCCATGGGCCTGATTACAACTTTGGAGGACGGTGTAAATCCGTCCCAAATGTGACAGATATACCACCTACCGTATTACGAGCCGATTATATGCTATGGAACTCGTAATACGGTGGACAGGATATCCGTCACATTTGGGACGGATTAACACCATCCTCCAAAGTTGTAATCAGGCCCCATGTTTGGTGCACCCTCTAGGTAACAGTACAGTTTCTGGAAATTGCATTTCCATGGGCAAGCCTAGGACTCTGTGTATATGCTAAATTAGTGTGGCAGTGGGCCACAAAAAGTCAGAATATCAGTTTCACATGCAGTTGGGCAGTAAAGGGAGGGGTGCCCTTCGGTATGCTATGCAGGGTACTTTCCCATACCAACATTGTCTACATTTCTTTATTAAACAGCCCATATCAGTGCATCAAAGTTTAGCCCAGAACCACAGCACTCATTCAAACTACCCTAATACACCCATTCCATTTGCGCAACTCTATCACAATCTCTTCCATGCCTCTTTCTATAAAATTCTGTTAAAGACCCCCTATTCATAGGCTATGATTATGATTACCTTTAGCTTGTGTATACCCTCCGAGCTTCTCTGCTAAGTTTCAGAGCATATCCTATTTTTTATCAGCCCAGTACCTTTCAGGTGGCCTTTAAAATACCCACCAACGTCAGACAAGCTCTCTGCCACCCCTTCCTCTCATGACCATCAAGCTCCAGGGCAAAGACTCAACTGTCTCTTCCAGACCTCCACCACTTTCCCTCAGACCATAACTCTGTCTGGTTTTAGCCCGCTGCCACTAAGAGGCTTTTATTTCTTATGATAACCCACGTGCCCAGAACACATCTCTCTTCTGGAGCTCACAGCTCCAAAGGAGAGAGGTATTCAGTGTCCCCACTTCCACTGCCCCCCAAAGCCAATAGGCCAGTGGCTCTAGGAATCCTCTTGCAGGTCCACAATTCTTATTCAGTGCTACTGGCTTTGGAATTCCTTCCTAGTCCACACAGGCCCTCAGAATTATCCAAACGCTCCAAGCTCTCTCTTTGCTAAACCGTATATCCCTCCAGTGGCCCTTAGAGACTGTCCAGTCATTCTGCAAGTTTGGCTCTTGATTTAAGAGCCCACCCAGTCCTCTCTATCAGCAGCACAACATTCAGGCAGCTACTTTTTCAGCAATCAGAACCTATATAACAGTGCTTAAACCACCTCTCCCCCAGTTAAAATTCAGACTCTCCACCTATCTGTGTGAACCACCCTTACTCTTAGTGGACAGTCTCTTGGCTGGATGCCCTTTGATTATCTTGCTATTTAAAGCTCCCTCCAGCACCTTCTTAACCTTTATATAACCCTGTTGCCTTCAAGTACTCACTTTTGTCAACTTTCACTCTCTCCTGTCTCCCTTGACCCCTGTACTTGCTGCCCCTCAAGACTTCATTCATCCCTTTGTCAGCCCTTGCAAACCACTGAACCCAACTGTTGCCCATATTATAGCTCCCACAGTGTCACCTTTGACTTCAGAATACTTTGTCTGACTCTCTGATGTTTCCTTTTAACACACAGAGCCCCTCAGTTGGCCTGAAGACCACTTCTGCCTGATCTCAGCTGGCACAACAGCCCTCCAAACCTTCTCTCAGCCTTAAAGCCCAAAATTCATCTTCACATTCCTCTGCCAACTAGGCGTTTCACTGACAGTCTTGAAATTCAAATCCTCTTTGCTGGACGTCAAACTCTGCTGCCAAATGCTTACCTCCACCATGCTTCAACTTGCCCTCAGAGCTTTGCAGAACAGTTGTCTAGTACTGAAGCTACCACTGCTGACCTTGGTTCTCAGTGTAAACACAGATGGCCAGCAGAGTCACTTGTTACTCAGATTTACTCTGTGAGCCTTCTGAACCAAACTATTTCAGCTTCCCTGACTCCCTCTTCTGCTTGTCAAAGCCTTATTCAGATCTTTAGCTATCCTTTGCTGACTGCCACAGGCCTTTAACACCTTTTGTTAGTTATTAATCATTTTGGTTGACTTCGCCCCCCTAGTGTCCCAAACCTTTTCTGCCATCCGTCAATTTGCAGTACCACTGCTTCTGATCCACCCTCAGACCACTGTGCCACCTTCAGACAGCATCTGCTGCCATTCAAGTTTATAGTGTGACAGTTCTGGCTTTTTATCCATTTTGCGTGCTGTGGTTTTTCACCATACACTTATAGTCAGTGCTCTAAGTGGGCTGAAAATGTGGGGTTTTCACCATACACTTATAGTCAGTGCTCTAAGTGGGCTGAAAATGTGGGGTCTCAAAGGTTTGACTTCAAAAGAAGCATGCCTAACTTCTTCCTTTTCTTCCTGGCCTTCTATTCCTCCTGGCTTTGGCGATCCTCCAGGTCCTGTTTTAAGTTCTGGTTTTCTAGTTTATTCTGATCCTCCTAGTCTTCTTTCTGGCCCTGGTCACCCTGGTACCTGTTTTATGAGTCTGGTTCTTCTGGTTTTAGGCCACCCTGGTCATGGTTTTCCTAGCCCTGCTCCTTTCTGACATGTCCTGGTTCCAGTCCTTCTTTGTACTGGTCCTTTCTGGTCATCCTCGCCTTGTTCTCCTCTGCCCTTAACCTACTGCCCATTCCACCTGGACTTGCTAGTCTTCTGGATCCTCAACCATCTGTCCTTTCGTCTTAAATCTGGATCTCCTAGTCCTCCTGGTTTGGGCCATCCTAATCCTCCTGGCTGTGTTCCATCCTTGTAGTCCATCTGGTACTGCATCCACTGGTCCTGGTCCCCTTATTTGGTCCTCTTGGGCTTGGCACTGGTGTGGCTCTAGTTGCCTTAATCCTCCTGATCTTCATCAGCTTTGCCCTTTTACCTTTGGCCCTAGTTAGGGGTGAGAGTAACTTCTGCAATTTTCTGTAGCGGAGTTACAGCTAAATGATGAGAGATTATGCAGAAATACACAAGGAGTGTAGCTGTGCATTTAGCTCTATTTTCTTACCACAGAATGCAATCTTGTGTCCAAAATGGACCAGAGGATGTATTTTATGCCAAGAAAATAACAGTAAATGCAACAGAACTCGAGCAGCAGCAGCCATAAGCCACTTGTCGCTGTGCTCCTGTCGTGGCATTTTTCCCACAAATTACGCTTGCTTAGGTGAGCAGGCGTAATCGCATAATTGTTTGGTAATTCTTTGTCACAAGAGTAAATTACTCTGATTAGTCAGGTGTAATTAAAATTACTCCCAGACCTAGTCCTGGCCCTCCTGTTCTACTAGATACTCCAGATCCTGGTTCCCTTGTTTAAGGTTCCTGGTCCTCCTAACCCTATTCTAGGTCCCACTTATCCTTTTTCTAACAACTTTATTTTTATTTTACAAGCACAGATATAGGCACTCATACATTCTTCAAAGTAAACAACGGTAATGGGACAGGCATTCATCAAATGTAGAGCCCTTGAGCTCATAACTTCTATCAATATGACCATGGGGTGGCACAGCTCTGATGTTTTGCCTGGTGTGACCACTTTATCATTGAGTCTTGTAGTTAAACTAGGTGGAAGGCAACAGTCATATTCATCATGCAGAATCATGATTATCTCTTTAGGTGAATGGAAGTAGCATAGCTGAGTTTGTCTATGTATGTCTAATAGGACTGCCAGGCCTTTGCTTCTTAATAGGGTTCTTTTCGTGTGTGTTATGAACAGTTACCAAACCCCGTCAAATGTGTATACTTTGTCATGGTCTAAGACCAATAGCTTCTCCATAGCAAACATACCTCACACCTTACCCAACCACACATTCAGAGGAGGAGCTGCCATTCACTTCCACATCCGGGCGACAGACAAATGCACTGCCAGAAGTAAAGGAGAACTCAATTTTCCCAAGGATATTGTCACAGAGAAAACACTATTCTCTCCTGGTTCTCTGAATAATATCATTAATGGCTGGAGAGGCAGGGTTGTCTCTGTTATAGCCTTTACATAGGATAGGACCTCACTTCAGAATGTTTTAATATGCATAGTGGATGAGCACTCCCCTCTCTCTGCAGGCCTTTCAACATAAGCCTGAGCCCCCAAATATCGCTTTTATCCTGGCAGGTAAAAGATACGTTTTTATTATGAGTTTATAGACATGTTCTCCATATTGAACACAGGAAGGGTATTTCATTGATTGCCTTCAGTTTGCCATCCATGAGTCCTCTGGAATTTCTGTCTCTAATTTCTTCTCCCAATATAGAATGTATTTATGTTTGGGTTGTGGTCTGAGATTTTGAATCTGTTTATATAATCAAGTAATTCCCTTTCCCTGATCTTGTTTGGGAATAGGTACTGTAGCTGCATTTGTTCTCTACAGAGGCCCTTATTAGATGCCCAGTGTGTCAGCTGTGAGATGTGGGAATCCTCTGTTCTGGGTAGATCAAAGTGATCTCTCATAACCTCATTGGATAATAGTTCTCCATCTTCAAAGAACTCACCCATATTTGTGTGGGGTACCCAAGTTCCATGTATGGAATTTAGGATCTGACATACCTGGCAGGATGTCTGGGTTGTGTATGATGGGTGTCAGTGGGGACGGGGAAGTCATGGACTCCTTGTAGTGAATCACTGCTTGCAGTTTTCTAGTAGGGTTGATGAGAACTGAAGAAGGGTATGTAACCCCAAGTGAGCTCTGGAAGGGAGCCATAATAAAAATTGGAGTGGGGTCCTAGAATACTGTTGCTCAGATTGTATCCATGTTTAATTGTCAGTGTTCTGATTTCAGTTCAATGCTAGGCATATTTGGGCTGCTTGGACTATGTGAAAAAAGACATGTTTGTAAAAATTGCCTGGTTGAGGGGTGAACGTTACAGTGAATGATACCCTTGTTTGTATTGTGAGGTGAATTTGCCACCCCCAGCCCTGAGTTTATGTGTAGCTGATTTTGAAATTGTCGAGTTAATTTTGAAGAGCTTGTAGTGAGGATTCTGGTTAGACACAGAAACATAAAATATAATCTGCTAATAGGGCCTGCTTATGTTAATACTCCCCAACCTTAATGTCATTTATGTCCAGATTTCATAAAATCTGCTGATTTTGCAGGTCCATTGAAAGCGCAATTACATCCCTTAGGATGAGGACACCCCAACCTTGTTCCCTTGGATATTGGGATGGTAGGCAAGACCTCACCAATTATTTTGGTTTTGGTAGAGTAGCTGTGAAAGAATGGGTGAATGTACGTTTTTATCTTCACTCCTACTGAAGTTTTAGCTAGTATCTTGAATAGGAATGACCATTTGACGCCCTCGAAAGCACACTATACATCAAGAGAGAGGAGTGCTGGAAGCCTTTTCTTTTTAGCCATCTGTGTTAGATGGAAAACCCTGTGTTGTCCTGAACTTGTCTCCTTTAATGAAGTCCTATTGCTGAATGGATATCATCTTGGGCCAAATTGTGTGGTGCCTGCTAACCAGAATGGAGGCAAATAGCTTCACATCACAGTCCAGAAGTGCAACTGGGTGGTGTGGCCAGAAGTCCGTATGTTTTTTATCTGGTTTGAATAACAGTGTTAGTTGAGAAACCAACACAGAGTCTGTAACTGATAATGATATTAAGAACAAACTAAATACTCTCTTCAGGGGTGTCTTCCAGTATGCTTTTGCATGCTTTGTAAAAGCCTGGGAAGCAATCTGGGCCCTTACAATAGGCATGAATGGAATTGTCTCTTGTATTTCTTCCAGTGTTATATCATCTTCCAGTTCTTCTAAATTTTCATGTCGGGTAGGAGGAGTGTACACCGAGGGATAGTCGTCTTGACTTTGGTGATCTAGTAGCAGTCTTCCAAAAAAGTGCGGATGAATGTGGGATAACGTTTTCTAGTATTTCTTCATTAGAGGCATATCTGTTACCCTTCATGTCTTTAATTTCTTTCATATGATTTCAGGATTGGGGATTGTTAGAAATGGGGTATTTGGCTGGCGGTCAGGTTACCCCCTGTCCAAGCAAGGACCCTCACTCTAGTCAGTGTAAGTCACACACAATCGAAAATGTCCTGTGCCCACCCTCAGACAGCTTGGCACTGAGCAGTCAGGCTTAACTTAGAAGGCAATGTGTAAAGTATTTGTGCAATAAATCATGCAATAACACAGTAGAACACCACAAAAATACACCACACAGTAATTCGAAAAATATATAATATTTATCTGATAAGATGCAAGTCAAAACGATTAAAATGAAATAAGCATATGTTGAAATATCACTGTAAAAATGATATTAAGTCTCTTTAGTCTCTTAAAAGCAATAAATGTCTCTTGCAAGCACAAAGTACCTGGTTTGCATTCAAAATCTCGGCAAAGAACCACAGAGGAGGAGATGCGTGGAAAACAGGGAGGTGTGTGTCGATTTTTCGGGCCGCACACAGCGATGCGTCGTTTATTTTTCACGTAGGGAAGGCTTTGCGTCGATTTCCAGTGCTCGGTCATGGATCCTCTTCGGGTTGTGGGGTTTTCGATCGCACCGGGGGCGATGTGTTGAATGTGACTCAAAGGCCTGATTTAGATCTCAGTGGAGGGGATAACTCTGTCACAAATGTGACCGATATTCAGTCCGCTGTGTTATGATGGCCATAGGATATAATGGATAATAATACAGCGCACAAGATGTTCGTCATGATAGAGTATTCTGCTCCACCAAGATCTAAATCAGGCCCTAATTCTTGGTTAGAAATCTTGAGACTCTAAGGCGGTCATTCTGACCGCGGCGGGCGGCGGTCGCCGCCCGCCATGCGGTCACCGCCGAATGACCGCACCGCGGTCAAAAGACAGCGGCAGCCACTCCAACTTTCCCGCTGGGCCGGCAGGCGACCTCCAAAAGAGCGCCAGCCGGCCCTGCGGGAAAGCCCCTGCAACCATGAAGCCGGCTCCGAATGGAGCCGGCGGAGTAACAGGGGTGCGACGGGTGCAGTGGCACCCGTCGCGATTTTCACTGTCTGCTAAGCAGACAGTGAAAATCTTTGTGGGGCCCTGTTAGGGGGCCCCTGCACTGCCCATGCCAGTGGCATGGGCAGTGCAGGGGCCCCCAGGGGCCCCATTACACCCGTTCCCACCATCCTGGTTCTGGCGGTGTAAACCGCCAGAAACAGGATGGCGGGAAGGGGGTCGGAATCCCCATGGCGGCGCTGCAAGCAGCGCCGCCATGGAGGATTCCCTGGGCCAGGGGAAAACCGGCGGAAAACCGCCGGTTCCCCTTTTCTGACCGTGGCTTTACCGCCGCGGTCAGAATAGCCCAGGAAGCACCGCCAGCCTGTTGGCGGTGCTTCCGCTGCCCTCCGCCCTGGCGGTTTCAAACCGCCAGGGTTGGAATGAGGGCCTAAGTCTTGGTTACAAACCTCTTTGCTGATGACCCATAGATACAGATTATTGTGCCATGTACGATTTTCAATATTGTCCAAATTTTCATAGATGGCTGTTGGTGTTGTTGTAAGTCTTTGATTCTGAGGCTGTGTTCATCCTGTTTGTACTTAGGTTCTGACAAACTATCTTCAACTTGATTGAGTGAGGACTCAGACCTTTTTACAGAGTGGTCTATTTCTGTACTTTTTACTGTAATATCTTCTCTCAAGGAAATTAAATACTTACTAAAATCTGGCTAAAGGATATAAATGTCTTCTTTCATGGCTGTGGCCTGGAGAGCTGCAGTTTCTGTTGATCATATTTTTCCAGGGGTATGGGAGCTAGTTTGAGCTTGAAAGTTGTCTCCAGCATCTGTTTTAGGACATCCTAATTCCTCACTCCTCATTCCTACTTCTCATACATGCTTCTCATCCATCATCCCTACTTCCCATTCATCATCCATCATCCCTACTTCTCATCCATCATTGCTGATTCTCTTCCATCATCCCTCCTTCTCATCTATCATCCTTACTTCTCATCCATCATATATCATCTCCACATCTCATACATCACTGCTGCTTCTCTTCAATTATCCCTACTTCTCATCCATCATCCCTACTTCTCATCCATCATCCATCACCCCTACTTCTCATCCATCATACATCATCCCTACTTCTCATCCATCATTCATCATTCTTACTTCTCATCCATCAACCCTACTTCTCATCCATCATACATCATCCCTACTTCTCATCCATCATCCATTATCCCTACTTCTCATCCCTCCTTCACATCCCTATTTTTCATCTATCATCCCTACTTCTCTGCCATCATCCCTACTTCTCATTCATCATACATCATCCCTACTGCTCATCCATTGTCGTTACTTCTCATCCATCATCCCTGCTTCTCATCCATCATCCTTACTTCTCTTCCATCATTCCTACTTCTCATCCCTACTTCTTTCCCATCACCCCTGCTTCTCATCCCTAATTATCTTCCATCATCCCTACTTCTCTTCCATCATTCCTACTTCCCATCCTTCATCCTTGATGATGGATGAAAAGTAGGGATGATGTATGATGGGTGAGAAGTAGGGATGATGGATGAGAAGTAAGAAAGATGTATGATGGATGAGAAGTAGGGATGATGGATGAGAAGTCGGGATGATGTATGATGAATGAGAAGTAGGGATGATGGATGAGAAGTAAGGATGATGTGTGATGAATGAGAAGTAGGGATGATGGAAGAGAAGCAGGGATGATATATGAGAAATAGGGATGAGAAGTAGGGATGAGGCGAGAGGAATGAGAATGTCCTAAAATGGATGGTGTAGTTCTCAGACTTTTGGGATTGTAACATTTCTTTGATAGATGGTGTCTTAAACATCTTGCCCTGTTACCAGCTATTATATGTACCGTTAGAATACAGGTTGGCCCGGGCAGGTGATCTCACTTTGGGCCTCTGCTATAATCTGTGTGTTTAGGGCTAGACAGGCCTCTAGGTGATAAAGTTGTGGATAGACTTCCTCATAATAGAGGAGTCATCTTCCTCTTAAAGAGGACAGGCCATAGTGCTCATCTTGCTTTGGTGTGACTTGAGGGCCAGGATGGTATGTATATTGCATAGCTGTCCTCTGTGTATTGGGGATTAGCCCTAATCTTCCATTAGGCTTGGTGTGAATTAAGGGCCCGGAAGGTGCTCATATTGCAGCATAATCAGGAGGCCACCAAATCTGACATGTTAGCTTTTATGTGCTCCCCACTCCCATATTGTTTGGCATGCTTTGCATGACTACACCAGTGCACAATGGGATTGGAAAACCACCCACCTCCCAATCTCTGGCATTCCACGCAGTCATATGGTGTCCCTGGTCCTTTTTGTCACTCGTAAAGCAGTGAGTCATCTTATAGGTAATTCTAGGCTGGTGAGCTCACCTATCTTGCTCTACCTGGGCCATGGACTCCCTCACTCTCTTGCACACTTAGGGCTCTGGTCTCTTAGACTTGTGATACAGGCTGTTTCATGTCTGTCAGCTATCTTGCATTCAGACATCCCATGGTGTATGCTTTTTCGAAGAACAGTATCCAATGTGGTGTATTTGTTGGTGCTGCCGTTCATTTTCTGCTACCCCACTGCTGGGATCCTATTGCTTGCCATGAGACTTGTATTTTGGGCAAAAATGTGTCATCTTTGGCTCAGCAGTAACCTGGTGCATGGAGCTTAGCACAGATGCATCCTTGTTGGTCTCCGCCCTGGCCACGCAGCTGGTCCCACTTATTCTGAACCTTCTAGGTCACCTAATCCTCCTTACCTTGGTCCCTGATACTAATGGCCCCAATACACCTACTCTTAAGTGCCTGAATCATTGGGATACTCCTGCATTTGATCATCATTCCTCTAGCTCTGGTCCTTCAAACCCTGCTGCTCCATGTCCTTCTGGTTCAGTACTAGCATATCCTTTGAGTCCAGAACCTCCTTGTTCAGGTCAACCTGGTCCTTCTCTCAACCATCCTGGTTCTGATTCCTCTAGTCTTCCTTTTCCAACTCACTCAGTTCTCAGTCATCCTGGCTCTCTCTGTCTTGATCTTCCTAGCCCTCTTGGTTGTGGTCCCACTGATACTCTTTGCCTAGGTTCTGTTAGATCCTGTCATTCTGGCCCTGGTTGTTTAAACCTCTGCTCCTGATCATCCAGACTCTGTCCTTTTAGGGCCTGATTCACAAAGGTAAACTTAAAGGTAAACTTACACTTTTGCGATTTATAAAGCAATTTTAAGGGTAGTATCTTTATGACTGCGGAGTCGCCACACTCATGGTGAAGACTCTGCACATAAAAGGGCAAGCAGTTGTAAAGATAACAACTTGTAAATAAATTGCTTTATGAATTACAAAAAATCATAGACATACACTGAAGTGTAAGTTTACCTTTTTGAATCAGGCCCTGAGTCTCCGTCACCCTGGTTCTAGTCTACCCAGCCCTGGTCTTTATATTCCTTGTCCTCACAGTTCTTCTCCTGCTAATTGTGTGCCCACTGGACTTGATCCATATGGCCTTAGTACTCATTGTTCAGGGCTTTGTACGCTTAGTCTTTTTGGTCCAGTCCTCCTGGTCACCTTTGTGATTCCAGGCCCAACTTCTCCTGACCCGTGCTTGTCCTTTTGATCCTCCTCACTCTGTTTATTCATTTCCTGTGACCCCCCAAGCCTGGTCCTGCTGGCTCCATTGGTTCACCTGGCCTCATGTGTCGTGGTCCTTGTAGGCCTGGCCATCTTTTTTCTAATCTTCCTGATTTGGATTTTCCTGGTTCTCCTTCCCTGTTCCTTGTCTTCTTTGTCCTTCTAGTACTGTTTGCAAAGGTCCTGGTATTCTATGTCCTGGCCCTCTTCGTCCTGGCTTTATTTGGGTTCTCCTGGATCTCGTCATTTTGCCCTCATCCTCCTTGTGTCCAGGTCCACTCCTTTCTGGTTCTGACTGTCCAGGTCCTCCCGATTCTCTCAATATGGTCTTGTTACTCTAAGACCTTTTTGCTACACTTGGTACTCCCGGCACCAGTCTGAGTTCCTGACCCCCGGATACTCTATGTCCGCTACCTGGTCTTCTTGGTCCTGATCCATCTAATTGTACTTGCTCTGGTCTTGGTCCTCCTGACTGCGGTCCTCCTGGTCTTCTTGGTACTGCCTCTTCCTCACCCTAGTCCTACTGGGTATACTAATCCTTCTACTGATCTTCCTAGCCCTCATTGTTCTGGTTCTGATCCTCCCGGACCTGTTGTCTTGCTCTTTGTCTCCATGGTCCTGCACACTCTGGTCATGGACCTCCTTGTTGTGGTCCTCCTAGTCCTGACCTTCCTCTTCCTCAGTCTCTTTGCTGTCCTGTTCCTAGCCCCCTGGCCTAGTCCTCCTGGCTGTGATCATCTGGTCCTGGGCTCCTTTGTTCTGATACTCTTTTTACACTTCATCCTGGTCCTCCTGGTCCCAGTGTACCAGACTGTGGTTGTCAACGCCCTGATGTTCCTGGTCCCCTTGGTCCTATTTCAAGTGCTTCTCTTACAGCCTATCCTTATGACTGTGGTTGCCTGGGTCCCTTGTCTGATCACCCTGGTCCTCTGTGACCTGGTTCTCCTGGCCCAGACCCTCCTATCCTTTTCCTTTCTGGTTCTCTTGGCCCTGGTCACTTTGTCCTGGTCCCCCTCACCCAATACCTTCTAAACCTGATATATCAGTGAATGCTCCTGCTGTCTCCTGGCCCATCTGGTCACTTCATGTCCTGGTCTTCCGAGGCCTGGCTCTCCTTGTTCTTGTCATCCCTATTGTCCTTGTGGATCTATTCCTTGCCCTCTTGGTCCTCTTGGTACTGTATCATTAGTTCTGGATCTCTAGATCCTGATGGGGCTCGTTAGGATCCTTCTAAGCATTGGTCAATTTGGCATGGTCCTTTAGGCCACACTTGTCTAGTCTCCTTGGTTTTCCTGGTCATGGTTGGCCTTGTGACATCTGATCCTCCTCACATTTTACTCCGGGCCCTGGTCTCCTAGGTCCTGATCTGCATGGCCCTTGTAGCCTTTTCGTCCCCCTGCTAGTCCTGATCGTCTTAGTCCTCTGTGTTCTGTTTCCTTCAATCAGTCTGGAGCTCTGTGTCCTGGCCCCTGATCTTTCTAATCTCTATCCTGCATATCATGGACCTACTGGCCATTGTCCTCTTCTTTCTGATCTTCATAGTCCTCCTCAATCTTGTCCTTATTTTTACCTGCTGCTCCTTATTGTTCTTCAATACCTTGTTCTGGCTCACGGCTGACCATCCTAGCCTTTCCTAGTTGTGATGGACCAGGACCTCCTGTCTATGGTAACTTTACAGCTTCCTGGTCATCTCCTGGAACTTCTTGTTGTCTTCCCCAGATACTCTTTCTCCTTGTCCCCAGTCCTTATTCCTCTTTTCCTGTTCCCCCTATATTCAGTGGAGTGGTCACCCAGGTCCATGTAGTCCTTATCATCTTGGTTCATGGTTCTCCTAGGTCTAAACCTCCTGAATCTCCTGATCCTGGCTTGCTGGGTCATAGTGCTTTTTTTTATTTTTGGTTACTTTCAACTATGCTGCACTGCTGCTGTGCTGCTAAATAGCATGGCTTAAAAAAATATTTACAGAGACAAAACAGTTGAGCTATTGGGCTTTATCTTTTTTTTCTGCCATGTTGTAGAACAGTATGACTTCTGTGCAAGCCAGCATTGCCCCCTTCCCCTCCCTCCTCCTGTATTTCCCTTTACCCTCTATCACTGTCGTTGCTTCTCCTGCCTTGTGCTTTTCCCCCATTGTTGCTTGCCTAGTCCCCTTCAGTATCCCACATTGTTGCCCAGTTGTTGTTGCTTGCCCCATCACCTTTCCCCCTTCTGGTAAGTTGCTTGACCTGTTCACCCCTTCCCTCACCCTGTTCCCCATCATTGCTTGCCCTGTCCGACGCCCCCTCGCTGCTTGCCCTGTGGCACCACCTTGCGTCTGTCATTTCTACCCCACCCTCCACCACCGCATACCAGAAAAACAAGCATTGATAAAACCAACACGTCTTACCTATTCAAAATCTATTGGCTTTGTCAGTTTTTGTAAGCCATATTGTACAGCGTGAATGCTGTGCAGCATGGTTGAAAGTAAAAAAAAAAAGCTGTATGGCAGGAATAACATTGACCACGTCAAAGTGCTTTTTTATTTCTTCCAGCCGTGCTGCACAGCAGCCACACAGCTGTACAACATGGCTACAAAAACATTGACAAAGCCAATGGATCTTGCATAGGCAAAGCTATTGGCTTTGCCAATGGTTGTTGTATCTGTTTCTGTCTCCACTTTCTCCTACATCTCCAAATCGTTCTATCGATTTTAGTACACCGCCTTCTGTCGCTTTTTCTTTCTTCCCCTCCTTTCATTGCATCCAATGCCTCTCATAAATTTTCTTATTCTGTCACAATCCCGCTTCCTGGAATTCCCTCCACATTCTCACATTCCGTCACTTTGCTTCTTTCGTTATCTCTGTCTCTATACTTTCTCTCATTCTGTTGCTCCCCTTTTCTTTCTACCATCCTACCACATCCTTTCCAGATCACCCTCTACCACACTTTCTAATTTTTCCTCCATATTCCTCGTTCTGTCTGCCATTCGACCTCTTCTTTTCCTTCCCATGTGCCACTACCATAGACGTAATTTCACTAAAATACTAGGGGTAGCAGAAGTGACATCACACGCCCATTTGACCTTTACTTTCACTCACACACACGCTTACACATATACACACATTTCCTCTTACATAAGCACACTCTCAGCAGCAAGGAAACGCACAACATATATTTAAAAGCTTTTTTTACTTACCTCAGCTGCCCGATAGGGTCATATTCCAGCTAGCTGTACTCTATTTTTATTACACTATTAGTGAATAATATTATGTTATTTACTACAAGAGTAACAAAAAATGACTGAAAACAAGGAAAGTGGATCTCCAACCAAAGTCTATAGGGCCAGTTGCCCCAGTGTTCCTGGCACTAATGTTGCCACCTCTGAGGCCAGGGTTCGCAAAGGTAGTGTCAGAGGTCACAAGGGTCAAGTCAGAGGTCACAGCTGCGGCCCCTGAAGGACGTCCATGTCCACTACAGCTCCTGTAGCTCAGGCATCTCAACGATGAATATTGTTCTAAGACATAAGCCCTGTGCCCCCTCCACCGACCTCGTCATTGTGCGCAGAACCTACTTTTTTGCATCTTTTTGTAAATCATTAACCCGAAAATATCACCACGAAACGACATCTACGTTTGCCTCACTTGTATTAGGCAACATGATATCCTTTAGGGTGCTGTGCAGACCATGGCTCATGAAAATATTAAGCTTTATACACATACCAATTTAGGAAAGGACAGTATTGGTCACTCAACATTAATTCCCTAAAAGAGCAAAACAAGAATGTTCACTTATTCTTACTTTTTTATTAAAAGGAAACATTGCCTTTAGCTCTCTTCTGCAAGAACCTTACTTGAGGAAGGAAGTTTACACACCATGGTGCACTAGGGCCATCTAGTGACCACAAAGAATAGGCACACTGCAGCCAATGGACTTGGCTTTCCGGCTCTCTGGTAGTGACCGCAAAGTGCAACCTGCTACTCTCGAACCTCCCTCCCCTGTTTAGCCTCTGCAACTAAATCCACATGATGATAATGCAAAAACGATGTGCTCTTGGGGATGTTGAACCTCGTTGACTTCAGCCACCAAGAGGTGCCTCCCGGCCCCTCCTGAACCTGATTAGAAAAATTAACCCTGACAATGTATTTATTATCGTTTTTTTTCCATACCGTCTCTAGCACATGGAGTGGTCACAAAGCTTTACGGACAATATTTTATCCTGACACAGACCCATATTTATAGGCTTTTTTCCTGCAGGGCAGCGCAGCAAGTCACCTTGCTGCGCTGCCCTGTGTCACAGGGAAAAGGCAGGGATGCATGGTATTTATCCAATTCGGCATATTCCTGTCCTTTCCCCCTCTGTTGGCTTCCTTTTGGCAGCCTAGCGCAGCCAAGTGCCAACGGAGTCACCCTTTCACCTTGCACCATTATGCGAAATACGCTTGGAAGACTGTCAAGTAAAAATGGTTGCCCAGATTTACTCTGATTTTGCATCAGGGTTGCGTCACTTTTCTGGTGCAACCACAATGCAAAAACAGTTTTGCATTAATTAAACTACGCAAAGCCACTTTGCGTGCTTTTTTAGTTGTTTAGTTAATAGAAAATACAGCAACGCACCCTTGTGTTACTTTGCATCAGGTAGGCGTCACATGGGTGAGCATGGCAGTTCCCATGCCTCCACGTATGGATTACTTTTAACACAAATCCATATTTACAAGGACTTGCTAACCTGGGTTTGTGTCAAAACTGTGCCTCTACCTGACAGAGGCAAAACAAGGAGAAATATCTTAATTTCCCATTGTTACTTCCTATTTCCATACATGCTGCATTCCGCAGCTCACATCCAGAGAGGACTACCCCTACACGGATTGTTGTTGTGCAGGAAGGTCTCACTTCCTGCACAAAAACTATCCTGCCTGAGGCTGTAACACAGACACCCCTGCATCGTTACGCAAGGGTACCTGCATTGTTGGTTGGTAGCACTCAGTGAGGCAGCACAAGGAGGGCAGAAATGCTCCACATCTTTGTAAAAAGGAGTTCTCTCTCCTTTGTGCAATGCTTCACAGCAAGTTCCCTTGTGTACAAGAGTCTAGTGAGATATCTGCTCAATGTATTATCCATACACTTTATAAAATTATCTGAACCTAGGACATGTGGTCGTACCACATGTTCAGTTTCAGAGTTCCATAGAGACATTTTCCATTTAAACTAGTCTCCTACTAGTGAGAAAATACACACAACATTTACAAGTAATTAGAAGAATGCAAAGTAGCTAAAACCTATAATTAAAAGTTCCAAGCTAATATGATAATTAAAAAAATGACCATGCTTCTCACCCATAAATCAGCAAGGCTAAATTAAGACATTGAGATAAGTCCTAAAGTGGTCACTATGAGAAAGTGGATTATTACGTAAAGGTAACAATGGCACTATTCTTTACCAGGTCCAGTTAGGTCACAACAATTTATGCCTGAGCTCAGCGGTGTAACAAAACTTGGGATGGCCACCCTGCAAAGTACATAGAGGGGGGCACGCCTTGGACTTACTTACCTGAGGAAGGGGTTGAAGTCTGGGGGCTGTGGGTCCTTTCTTATACCACTGTCTGAGCTCAATCCTTGTTTGCTGTAGCACAGAGCAGACAGGCTTAATTTTCGAGTAGTATATAAAGCATTTATCAGTACTAAAACAGTTCAAAAGCAGAAAATAAAACACAATGAAAAAACACTCTCAAATTTATAAAAGTAAAGAAAATGTTAATGAGCAAATAGATCCCAACTGAGAAAAATCAGTTGGAGTTTTTTATAAGTTTCCTGTCCCAAAAAGAGAAACGTGCCAACCACGGGTATGTGGTCATGCTAGACCAGCTCAAAGTCAAACGTTAAGGCCGACCGTGATGGAGTTCCGGTGAAATACAGTGAAAAGTTTTACCTTCTGACTTAGTTTCTGGAATCAAAGTCAAAAACCCTCACAGAGACAAGGAAGCAGGAGGTAGCCAAGAGGGATTCCAAGACAATTTGGTACCTGCTGCCAGCGTCCTCTGCAGTGCTTAATTTGTAAAGCAGTAAGTACTGGTGCCCAAAGATTTGCTCAAAAGAATGAAGGTGACACTATGAATATCAGGGGTGCCACATACCAATGATGCATACTCTTGATTCAACAACATGCCTATTTCATCCACCATCAGACACCCTCTTATCTTCACTCATGCTTGTTCTTTTTTGTTACTACTTTCTTCTTTTGTCACTATTTTTCGATCTTTCGCTTCCTCTTTGTGAGAAATTGGGTCTCTAGTAGGCAGGGGTATGCACCCTGTACAAGTAGGGACCACAACCCCTAGTCAGATACACCCTAAATAGCAGATTGGCACAGAGCAGTCAGGCTTAACTTAAGAGGCAATGTGTAAAGTATTTGTGAAAAACACACTGTAACACAATGAAGACACCACAAAAAGCACTCCCCACCAGGTTAGAAAAATAGAGAATATTGATCTGAGTAAAACAAAACCAAAACAACAAAAAATCCAATAACTAGAAGTCGAGATATTAATTGTTAAAGATTAAATGTGAAACCAATGCTTAGAATTCACAAGTAGTCAAAAGGTTACTTGAGGTCGCGAGTGACCAGTGCAAATCCAAAATCCAGGCCAACCGTGATGGAGTGTAGGCTGGCTAGAGAACCCATGCAGGGCCCACTTAAAGAGTACCTTTGATGGAACAAAGTGTTGACGTTGAGGGCATGATGTGTCATTTTTTCAGAAATCAAATACAGAGCACACTTCTGTGGCCCAGGACTGGAGGGTGGGGGACACCTCAGGCAAGAGTAGGAATTACAGATGGCAGAGTCCAGTAGCCCCAGGAGAGTTGTAGGCGGTCTTTGAGGTCCCTGAGACCGCAGGAGAACAGAGGGCAAAACAACAAGCCCTTGGAGAATCTTGGGTTCAAGGATGCAGAGAACAGGTTCAGTCCTTCTCACTGCAGGAAAGAAGCAGCAGGCAGCAGGCCAACATAGCAAAGCAAGTAGATAAGTGGTAGTCCTTCCTACAGTGCAGCTCACAGCAAGCAGTAGGCCAACACAGCAATGCAGTTAAGAGTGGCAGTCCCTCCGATAATGACATCAGTCCTTTTTCCTTGCAGAATGTCCTTGGTTCGAGTAGAGTTTTCATTTGGTGGGGTTTGGGGTCCAGTACTTCTACCTAATTATTCCTTTGAAGTGGGAGAGACCACAAAGAGGCATTTGAAGATCACAAGGTCCGAGTCCTTCCTGCCCTGGATCCAGACACTTTACAGGGCATTATGCAGCTCTTTGTGTGGAGAGAGGTACAGCCCTGTTCAGCTGTAAGTGATGCAGTGCTAAGCTCTGCCCCCCTTTAAGCCAGCTAATGGCCTATTAAGGCCTATTAAGTCACACCTATGTTCCCTTTGTGAGTAATTGTCTAGAGGGAATGCACAAAGCCCAGCTGTCACCAACCCCAGATGTGTATTCAGAACAGGCAGAGGCACACAATTGCTAAAGTAAGAAAAGTGGCATTTTCAGACTGATAATTCAAAATCCGACTTCACCATAAGTTGTGATTTTAAATTGTGAGTCCAGAGACACCAACTCAAAATTTCTCTATTTTCCTAATTGCAAGTTACACGTAGAGGCTGCTTCAAGGTAACCCCAATGTTAACCTATGGGAGAGATAGGCCTTGCAGCAGTGAAAAACACATTTAATAGTTTTTCACTACCAGGACATGTTAAAGTTGAAAGTGCAAGCTTAACATTTTAAATACAATGCACCCTGCCTTTGAGACTAAATAGGGTCTATCTTAGTGGTGACTTATATGTAACAAAAAGGAAGGTTTGGGCTTTGCAAATGGGTATACTTGCCAGGTTGAAATGACGGTTTAAAACTGCACACACATGCTCTGCAGTGGCAGGCATTGGGCATGTTTACAGGGCTACTGTTGGACCTGGCCCTTCTTGCAGGGTCATCCTCAACCATTTTTGCCTCCTTCCTCCTATTTTTCTGACCTGTCTTTGTTGGCTTTATGACTCTGGGCAGTTTACCACTGCTACCCAGTGCTAAAGTGCATATGCTGTCTGTCTAAATTGTATTGGTGATTGGCTTATCTATGATTGACATATTTGATTTACTGGTAAGTCCCTAGTAAAGTGCACTATGGGTACCCAGGGCTTGTAAATCAAATGCTACTAGTAGGCCGGCAGCAGTGATTGTGCCACCCACATGAGTAGCACTGTAACCATGGTCCAGACCTGCCACTGCAGTGTCTATGTGTACAGTCTTGCACTGCCAATTTGACCTGGCAAGTGTACCCACTTGCCAGGCCCAAATCTTCCCTTTTACTACATGTACGTCACCCCTAAGGTAGGCCCTAGGCAGTCCCATGGGCAGGGTGCCATGTATTTAAAAGGTAGGACATGTGCTGGTGTGTTTTACATGTCCTGATAATGAAATACTGCCAAATTCGGTTCTCATTATTGCAAGGCCTATGACTCCCATAGGGTAATACAGGGACTGCCTTTTAATGTTTTTTAAGTGTAGATTCCCCTTGGGAGCAGACACTGAGCTGGAGTTTGGGGTCTCTGAACTCACAATTTAAAAATGCATCTTTTGGTAAAGTAGGTTCTCAGATTGTCTGTTTGAAAATGTAACTTTTAGAAAGAGGACATTTTCTTGCTTAACCATTCTGTGCCTCTGCCTGCTTGTGGAATCCACCTCTTAGTCAGACTGACAGATGAGCTGTTTGTGAATTCCCCCTAGACATTGACACAAAGGGAGCTGAGGAGTGTTCTGCGTATCCTGACAAGTCTCCTGGGTAAACGTGGGAAGGGAGAAGCTGACATGTGCACCTGAAAGGGATATGCCTGTCTCCAACCCCCTGGTGTGTGTCTAGGGCCAGATCTGGACAATGCAGGATCTTGTGAACAACAGAGACTTTCCTTTGAGGTTTGCCTACTTCAAAGGTAGAAATGAGTATAAGTAGTGGGCCCAAAAATCCAGACTTCTAGATTACTTCTGGATCAATAGGAACCTCTGCCAAGAAGAAGAGCTTGATGCTTGAGGAAGACCTACCACTCTGTCTGTTGCTTTGCTATGCTGGCCTGCTGCTGCTGCTTTTCCCTCAGAGGGAAAGGACTAAACTTTGCTTTCTGAAATCCTGTTTGTGAAGTTTCTCAAAGGGCTTGGACTGAGCTTGCCTCCTGTTAAGAAGTCTCAGGGACAACAAAGACTTCACCTACCAGCCTCTGGGTTTACTTGCTGTGGACCCTAACTCACAAGGTGGTGCCGATTCCAGTCTCTGGACCCCAGGGAGTGAAAGCTGGTTGAAATACAAGAAAAACCAGTGGCACCGACTCCGGATGATGCCACGACTGATGCCGCTGCCTGACTCTGCAACACCGCCTGAAGCTGTGGTCCCCACTGGAGTGCGACGATGTGACATACTCTGCAGGCCTGATAATGTCCCATAACTTCATAAATTCTGAGTGCTGTGTCATTGATGTTCCGGACACCCGACTCCGCTGCAGCACTTGCAACCCTGTGGCATAATCGCAACCCCCAGAGGTCACCCACAGCGTCTTGAACCACTGGATACATTAACTCCACCAGAGCTTAAGGAACCAACGCTTCGCACCGATCCTGCATTGCCTACCCTGCTCTTAAGTAAGGAACAGACGCTGCACAGGACACAGTGCCTCCGTGCTTCCCAGACTTTGTGCACTGGCTTGTTTCTTAATTACCAAAGCTACTGTACCTGGGGGTCCGTACGACTCTGTGACTGGCGCCATTGGCATCAGATTGCTGGAAACTACTCTGTCAGGATGCTGTGATAACACTAAATTGAAGCATTTGTGCTTCTAAGCGTGATATTGAAGTTTAATAATTGAAGATGTATAACTTTGCTGGTGTATGTTGGATTTTTGTCATTTTGGTCTCGTTTTACTCAGATAAATATTGGTTATTTTTCTAAAGTGGTGTTGAGTGCTTTTGTGGTGTTTCCACTGTGTTACTGTGTGTGTTGGTACAAATACTTTACACATTACCTCTAAGATAAGCCTGACTGCTTGTGCCAAGCTATCAAGGGGGTCAGGAGGGGTTATCCTAGATGTGTATCGCCCTCACCCTGCCTAGAGTGGGGGTTACTGCTTGGACACAGTGCAAACTGACTCCCAACCACAGACCCCATTTCTAACATTGGTGATCAGGGGTGAGGATAGGACTTGTATTTGTACTTGACATACAGTGATTGGTGTACACTACTGTTTCAGCGCAGACCATTACATACCAGCATACTGTTTTTCTCTTTCTGTGTTTTTTTTTCCCGCAACTCTTGAGTTTGGACCACAATCATGTCTCAGTCTGGTGAGCCATTAGCAGTAGCTGCAGATTTGGTGTTTGAACAGGAGGGGTTTGAAACCTATATGGTGCCTCAGCCTCATAAGTTCTGCAGAAACTTCAAGTGTTCTTTTAAAGGCTTCAATAGGCAGGAGGAACTGCAAAAGGCGCTGAGGGCATGGTTGACAGCCAGGAAGGCTGGTGGGCACACAGAGGAGGGGAATAATGTTGTTTGAGGAGAAGGAGCAACATCTGAAACTGGGGCGTCTGTAGGGCAGGGGGCTAGCCTAAATGGCAGAGGAGCTCCCTCCAGAGTTGGCAGCAGTGTTTCCTCACCAGGCCTGTCTCCAGAGGAGTTGGAGAATAGGTGGGGAGCCAGGAAGCTTGAGTTGGAGAAGCTAAAGCTCAGGTTAAAACAGGAGAGAGAAAAAGCTTTTGCGGAAATGATACTGGCCCTGGAGAAGGAGAAAGCTCTTTTAGTTCAGGAGCGCAGTCTGATGAAGCTTGACCTGAGAACCACGAGGACTAGGTCCAGCACAGATTGTGGCAGCAAAATTGTTACATCTAATACTGTAGGAGAAGTGCACATGCCCAGAGATGTGGTGTCCAACTTGAAGGAGGGGCATGACATAAACCAGGATGTTTAGGTTTATGAGGTAGCTCCAGTGGTGCACAGGGTCCCGAGGTGAATTGGGGAGCTGGCATTGGGAGTCATATACGTAGTGGTGGGAGGGACTCTACTGACTAGGTGAGAGTGACAGGGAGAGAGGTTCCCCCTGGGTAGAAGTCCTGACAGTGAAGTATTGAGAGACACCCCAGAAGAGTGTGGGTTGAGTGTCAGGGACAGTTAGATACCTTCTCACCAGTTTCAGGAGCGTGATGTGGGGTACATTTTCAAGGCACTGGATGGTGAGGTAGAAGGTAGGTTGGTTAACACATGTGAGTGGCTGTGTGATGTGATTGCTGGAAGGCATATGGTCAGTCCCTGTTTTCCAAACGTATGTCAATACCAGGCGGAGTGTGAGTTGTCTGACCCCAGGAAACTTGTAGTGGAGGGTTCCATGAGAGAACACCAGGGGGAAGCCTAGCCTGTACTGGGAGGCCATCTGTTGAGGTGGACCCCATAGTGTCATGATGACTTGGGGGGCAGCTGTCACCAGCATCCTACCAATCTTGGGGCCAGATGTATCAAGCTCCCGGTTAGCATTTCTAAAATAGCGAATTTTAAGAAATCGCTATTTTAGAAATGCAAAATCGGATGTATGAAAACTGCTAGTCAGTAATAGCGATTTCTTAAAATTCACAATCGCAATTTGCGAGTTGCAAATACCGAATTGCAAAAAATAGCGAATCAGTATTTGCAAATCGCAAATTGCGAAAACGGCAACCTGGAACAGCCTGATAGCATCACAACCAGGAAGTGAGTCAGCCCATGCTGTTTCCACAAACCCCACTCACAGGAGCAGGCAGAGAGACCCAGCCAAGCACCAGGGAGGCAGCCTTGAGAGCCAGCCAGGACCAAACAGGATCATGGCTACTGATGGGAATGTGAAGGAGAAAGGAGACAGGAAGCGCAAGCTCAAATTCAGTGAGCTGGAATTGGAGGTGCTCACCGAGGAGGGGGTCAGGAACCACGACAAACTTTTTGGGGAAAACTCACTACAGGTACTGGAAAGTGAGAAGAGGAAACTGTGGTCAGACATCCAGACCAAGATATGCGCAGTGGGTGTTGCACAGCGCTCGGACGAGGAGATACGCAATCAATGGTACGACTTGCGTTCACGTGCCGAAGAGAGGATAGCCAGCAGGCTAAAGGAGGCAAGGAGCAGCGGAGGAGGACCACCCACCCAGGTACTGTCCACAACAATGGAAGGCATGGTGGAGTCCACAGTGCTTCCTGAATCGGTCAGTGGTGTCACTGACATTGACACCTGAGGCACACCCAGCACCAGCAAAGGTAAGGGCAGTAATGGTGTGTCTCCCCATATGTGCATGTACAAATGCCCCTTAGAAAATAGCTTTTGTCACTATGCAGTGTGATACGTAGTCCATGCCACATCTTACATCCAACACAACAATGCCTTATGGGAGTGGTAGTCCACACCCCTAAAGTGCAAATACCACATATATATCAAGATAGTGTTAAACCAAATAGAGAAAAAACACAAAAGACTCTTAATGATACTATGCCAGTGTACATTTAATATTATTATGCAACTATTTGAGTGCTAATCAAAAATGGCATGTTGCATATTGTTGTTGCAGATGTTCCGGGCCCTGATGCAGCAGAAGGTGGAAATATGGGGGTAGGAAAACTCAACCACAGTCCTACTGAAACACCAGTGAGTCCTTCATACATGCACCAACAAGACGCAGGACAAGAGTGCTACCTCTCCCTGAGCATAACCTGGACTCTGATGAAATCCCAGATGAAGTACACACACCAGAGGCTAGAAGCACTGACAGACAGGAGTCCCTGCCCCAGCGTCAGCCCATTCCCCTCAGGAGGCGTCACAAAGCAGGCAGACAGTGCACAGAGGAAGCTGAGGGCCCATCACTGTTTGGCAGCCTTGAGGCTTCCATGCTGAAAGTGCACCGCCTGCAATGTAAATACATGAGGTCAACGCGCAGGCAGTTGGTGTTAATCAATCATAACATGAGTACAATGCACAGGCAGTTTGAGTCTCACAATGACAACATGGTGTATGCACTCAATGAAAACATGGGATCACTGCAAAAGCAGTTTGAGTCTCTCAATGAAAACATGGGATCAATGCACAAGCAGTTTGAGTCTCTTAATGAAAACATGTGCAAGCTGCATGAAGGACAGCATAAAGCAGCTGAAAACGCAAAGGAGATGGCAAACACCATTAGGGAACTGTGCACTGTGATGCAGCAGGAACATATCAGCCACCGTAGGCGCCATCACCAATTGATGGGCAGGTTGGATGGGTTCTGAAGATCTGTCAATCAGCTCACTACCCCAACTGCCTTGATATCACGACGTGCTGTGAGCATACAAGTGGAGATGGCACATTGCAGTCGGGACATTGCACAAGGATTGGTGCAAATAACCAATGTTTTGGAGACAATGCAGATAGCACGGAGTGCTACAAACAGCAAACTGGGTGGTGGGGATAGTGAGGAGCTCTCTAGCTTCAGCAGTATCACAGCCCCTGTGATGGATCCTAGGCACACAGTACTGTCTTTGAACCCGCAACAAGAGGTGCCAACTAGGTCACTGAGCACTCAAGTGGAGTGGGTGGACGTAGGAAGTAATGTCGAGGGGTACAGGGGACTTGCTTAGCGTGTATCAAAGCAGTTATACTATGATGCTAATACTGTGACAGTGTTACTCACACCTATTTGTATATAGTGCATAGCTATGTCTTAATCACACATATATTACCTGAAGTCAAGGCAATAAAGATGCTACCTACAGCAATACATAAAATAGATGTGGTATTGTCATTACTTACATCAGAAATAGTTGCGCGTGATCTCAGCATGTCTTTGTCTGCCCTCTGCTGCACTGCTTCTGTCTGCTGGGTGAAGGGGTGGGAAGGGATCATCATCCTCATCTGAGTCCGGCTCGGTGAGTTCTACAGGTATGCCCCTTGTTGTAGCAATGTTTTGCAACAGGGCACAAGTAGCCACGATTTTGCGTGTTGTTTCAGGGCTGTATTGTAGTGCACCACCACTCTTGTGTAGGCATCTGAAGCGGCTCTTCAGCAGGCCAAAGGTCCTCTCAACAACGCTGCGGGTTGTCCTGTGAGCAGCATTATATCTCTCGGCTGACGTTGTAGGACTCAGGGTGTCAGTATGATGACCGCACAGCGTAGGCACTGTCTCCAGGAATGACAGGAGAGTAAAAAGAGTAATTGTTATCCATGACATCACATATATATCAATGCAGCATTGTCAACTATTACATTACCCAGTAGGTATCCTTCGCCAAACTCCCCAGCAAGTAGTCTTGTATATATTCCACTATGCCAAAAGACGTAGGAGTCATGTGTGCTACCTGGGTATCTGGCCACAAGATCAGTTATAATGTTGGAGGCACTGCTAATTACTTGTATGTTCTTGGAATGTATACTTTTATATTTCCGATAAACATACTCTGGGGCCGATGGTGGCCAGATAGCTACATGTGTCCCATCAATGGCACCTATTACATGTGTTCATTGGGCAATCTGTTAGAAATCACATTTTGTCTGTAGTAATTCCTGTGGGGTGTTGGGGAATCTTGTGTGCTGTTGAATTTTGCTCAGCATAGCATTGAGAAATGCATTGACAAATCGTGAGAGAGCACTCTGTGAGACCCCTCTAGCTGCTGCTATGACCCCTTGATAGCTCCCTGAGGCTAATAGCTTTAGGGAGCATAATACCTGCACATGGGTGGGTATACTATTGGTCCTGTGTGTGTTGTGCTGCAGTATGGGTTGTAGATCAGCTATCAGGTCAAGTTTCATGGCTGAGCTTAACCTGTAATTATCATATAGCTCCTCCTCAGTCTGGTCAAAAAGGGTAATGCACACTCTAAAAAAGCACTCCTGTCTCCTCCTCCCTCTCCTCAAACCTTCCAGGATCCTCATCCTCCTCACCATCACATAGAATGCAGCCACTGTGGAAAATAAGCTGAGTCATTCTGGGCCTCTTTATATAGGTTGCACCTGTTTACCACCTGATTTCACTTTGTGGTAAATTGCACGTGCAAAAGGCCCTTCTGCGAATATTCGCTATTTGCGATTTGTTGATGCATTGCATTGTGCAATGGAATTTGCGATTCGCATTCTGCATATCGCAAATAGCGACATCAATTTGCAAATCGCATTCTGCGATCTGCAAATCCAGATCGCAATTTGAGATTCGCAGAATGCCATTCGTAAATTCATGTCGCTATTAGCGATACGCAGAATGCGACCCCCAATTTCATGTCGCAGTTGCAAGGAATCGCTATTTTAGCGATTCCTTATATTTGCACTGCGAATGCCTTTCATACATTGTGAAAGGCGATTCTGCATTCGCAAATGGTGAAATCTACCAATATGCACTGTTTACAAATGCTAAATCTGTTGATACATCTGGCCCTTGGTGTCACTCCAGAGTGGAGGAGGCAGAAGGCCAGACAAAGGGTTGTGAGGGAGTTGCAGTCCCCAGTGGAGAACCAGGAGGGTCAGGGGTCAGCTCTAAGGTCAGAGCTCCCCAGGAATGACACTGGTGACACCACTTCTGTTCTGGGAGGGCTTCCTGCTCAGCCAAGTGTGGAGAACCTGGAGGGTCAGGGGTCAGCTCTGAGGTCAGGGCACCCCAGGAATGACCCTGGTGTTACCTCTTCTGTTCTCTGGGGCTTCATGCTCTACCAGATGGGCAAGGGTCAGAAGACCAGCACCAGACAGACTCTTGCGCAATACCTGAAGAGGGTGTTTCTGTTGGGTGGTAGTAGGAATACTCCAGTCCTGGGTTGCCAGGCACAGATCTAGCCTCAGGGTACGGACCCTAGGTTAAAGGGCCAGGTTCAGGGTATTCCCCCTGAGCCAGAGGGAGGAGCAACTGCAAACAGTGTCCCTACCGTGTTATCTTCTGGCGGCACTCTCCGTGATGGAGGGTGGTGCAGAACTCTGGAAGGGGGGCAGGGGACGGAAAGACTCACCTCTGACCCCAGATCAATCCAAGGGTACAGCCCCTGGGTTGGGAGACTAGCTACAGGATAATGGCCCTGCACTGGTGGGAGAATTGTGCAGGTCAGCTGGCAACAGAGCCCTGACAGTTCTGGAGTCTAGGGGTACTACCCCCAAAAGGAGGGTACAGAGCCCTGAAGAGGAGGTCGGGGGAAGAAGGACTCACTCTTGGCTGCTCTCCAGCCTCAGCGTACAGACCCTGGGCTGGAATACCAGTCTTGGGATACCACCCCTGAACTGATGGGATAGAGTGGACGAAGGGTCCCAGTCACCTGGGGCTACTGCCCCCCACTCTGAGAAACTACAGAGGTTAGAGAGCCCTGGATAGACGGAGGCCTGGCTCTCAGCTGTCAGTGGCCACTGTGGGCTGCTGTCCTTGTGGACAGAGTTGTCCTTGTGTTGGGGCAAGGAAGGATCTTGTGAAAAACACAAACTTTCCTTTGAAGTTTGCCTACTTCAAAGGCAGAAATTAGTAGAAGTAGTGGACCCAAAACTCCAGACTTTTAGATGACTTTTTGATCAAGTATAACCTCTGCCAAGGAGAAGAGCTTGATGCTTGAGGAGGACCTGCCACTCTGCCTGTTGCTTTGCTGTGCTGACCTGCTGCTGCTGCTTCTACCTAAGAGGCAAAGGACTGGACTTTGCCTTCTGAAATCCTGCTTGTGAAGTTTCTCCAAGGGCTTGGACTGAGCTTGCCTCCTGTTAAGAAGTCTCAGGGACAGCAAATACTTCCATACCAGCCTCTGAGTTCACTTGCTGGGGACCCTAACTCACCGGGTGGTGCCTATTCCGGTCTCAGGACCCATGGGAGTGAAAGCTGGTTGAAAAACAAGAAAAAACAGTGGCACCAGTTCTGGATGACATCAGTACCGACACCGCTGCCTGACTCTGCGATGCTGCCTGCAACCAAAGCCGTGGTCTCCCCTGGACTGCGACAACCATGATGGACTCCACCGGCCTGATGTCGCTGCAGCCCCGCTGATGTCCCGCTACTTTGTGAATTCCAAATGCCGTGTCAACAATGTTCTTGACACACAACTCTACCATGGTGTCTGCAGCCCCGTGTCGTGATCGCGACACGGAAAGGTTGCCCACAGCTTCTTGACCCACCAGATACATTGACTCTTCCGGAGCGTAAGAAACCAATGCTGCGCACCGACGTGGCATCACCTCCTCTGCTCTGCAGTAAGGGACCGAGGCCGCACCAGATCCAGTGATGCCTCACTTCCCCGACTCCGTGCTCCAGCTTGTTTCTTTGTTATCAAAGGTACTGTACCTGGGGGTCTGTGCGACTCTGTGACCTGATGTTGAGTGCTTTTTTGGTGTTTCCACTGTGCTAATGTGTGTGTTGGTACAAATACTGTACTCATTGCCTCTGAGTTAAGCCTGACTGCTTGTGTCAAGCTACCCTGGGGGTAAACAGAGGTTATCCTAGTTGTGTATCTCCCTTACCTTGACTAGAGTGAGGGTCCCTGCTTGGACAGAGTGCAAACTGACTGCCAACCAGAGACCCATTTCTAACAGCTACTGTAGTGGGTGGCACAATCAGTGCTGCAGGTTCACTAGTAGCATTTAATTTACAGGCCCTAGACATTTATAGTGCACATTACTTACAAGTAAATTAAATATGCCAATTGTGGATAAGCCAATATCACCACATTTTAAGACGAGAGCACAAGCACTTTAGCACTGATTAGCAGTGGTAAAGGGTACATAGTGCTAAAGAGAACAAAAAAAGGTCTGAAAACGAGGAGGAGGAAGGCAAACAATCTGAGGATGACCTTGCAGAAAGGGACATTTCCAATACTCTTGTTTTCCCCTTTTGGGGTTTTTCTCTCTCTGTTTTAGATGAAAGTGTGATAAAGAAAAATAGGTAACAGTCCTCAAAAATAAGTGCTGGTGGTCCCCATCTGCAAAGACCAGTTTAAATTAAGTACTGGGAAAGCATATGTAATCTGCGTTTCTGACCCATTCACAGGCACCAATTTCCGAACTAGGTTTAGACAAACACTGGTACATACATTCATATATACCCAGAAAGTTCCAGTGCTCACAGGGTTAGCACATACAAACCTATCTATACAGTAACATTCAGTTTCAGTGAAATGGAGAAGCATGTGAAAAGCCAAACCTTGCCATACAGTAGAGATAGCAGTAATTGAAGGCACTAGAATGAGTGGCTGCACTGTCTGAAATTAAAGACAAGAGCAATTTCAGGAACTCAATATGGCTGCACTTCCAGGTATATAAGAAGTGGTGCAAAAAGGCACCTGATATGACTGCAGTCCCACTTATCAAAGGTGGCTGCAATCATATACGCTGGACATCTCTCCACTCTCAATCACAAGTGTTAGAGAGCAAACAGTATAAATAAAAAATAATTACTAAAATAGTGTGAAAGAATGTGTAATTAAAGGCCTAACTGAAAATGTGTGTTAGAAAAATAAAGGTGTAGCTTTAAAGGTGACTGACATGGTGTCCACCACAACGTGTTTTATGTGAAATATTAATGTCGAGTGAAAAAGTATTTTGATTAATCATAATTATATGTACTAAAGAAGATGAATTATTAAAGTATTACAAAACTAATGGTTTGAACTAATAATTAAAACTTTTATTTTCTTTGTGTATTAGCATTAGCAAAAAGGCCTACGTTTTAGCATTTTCTAGAAGCACAGTGTTTTAAATGTTGCTTACTTCACCGAAATGTTTGCAAGCTTATTTCATTAAACATCCTGTGTGACTTGCACAGTGGCAAAATTATGTTTTGTTCATATTTCCTCAAAATAATATTAGTACGTTTTAACAATGGCCCTCAGTGCTCAATGTCATGGTGCTTTTTATAATTGTAATATCGTATGGAAGCTGCTGAACAGAGACGAGAGAGGCGTGACAACATAAACCAATCCAAATCACAGTCTAAGAAGAAAAGATACTTTGGAGACTCAAGTTAGACCTGATTGGCTATTAACACTCTCACCCTATAGTATTGTCCAATAAAAGGTTAGTTAGCTACTTTTAGGACTTTAATATAGCAATGTTTTAGGTGATGTAAGGCAGTTCCAGTTCGTTATTGTTCTAGTTCTGTGCTGAGTTAGATGTATTTCAGTCTTTGCCTAGGATTCTATTAGTTCAGATACTTTAGGCCCTATTGTTACTGAACTGTTGCCCCAATCATGTTCCTGATACATGATGCTGACTAATGAAGACCTGAAGCTTCAGTGCTCTACTGATGAAGATTCTGACGTCTGCTGTCTCATTTAGATGAGGTATAACCAATGTGCATTTGTAATTCTTACAGGTTTTTCTCCTTTAGAAAATTCAACCACTTATTTTGGTTAGCGTCATAGTTAGGTGTTTTCCAAATTAATTTTTGTCTTATTTTTATTTTTGCATGAATCCCAAACACGCTTATCAAATTATTGTAATAGCTACGGATGCCTGATCCAAATATGATTGTCTTTTAAATGATTGTGATTCATTCATCTTCATAAACTAAATGTAAACTGTTTCTAATTATTACTTAATTCTGTTATTATTCAGCATTGTTCTTTTGGAGTGTCTAATGATAAATGCTTTAGTTAGACTGAGATTCTTCAGACACTTTATTCAACCTGTGTTGTTTTTGTACTTCTAACATTTGATTTTGCGCATGATCTGCATGACTTTAACATTGTTAATTTGAGAGCAATAAATGTTTAAACTTTACTAAATTGGTGTGGTGATTCATGGCCACATAGGTCATGGTGTGTATAAATTACTGACTCCACATGATATATTTGATGTTATATTTGATGTTTACTGGCTCATATTGTCTAATTGGATGTTCTTTTACCCCTGTCTGAGTCCAAAGATTTGAGTCGATCTATTAAGGTAGTGTATGTCACAACTTTATTACGTCACACTTAAGCTGTCATACCTGGTCTCACGCTCGCCTAAGCGAAAGAAACACACCCAGACACTGCAGATGGCAGCGCATCAAAGATCCATCCATTAAGATGTCAGAGCACAAACAGCCCAAAGATGGTTGCACATAAAGACACTACAAGGCCGTGGATTCATCTGCACTTGTAGGCAGAGAAAGGCACTCTCAAGAGTTAGAGATGACCTAATCACAAGCCTTGCTAATTTATTTTTTCCTTTTTACGTAATAACACACATAATTCAAAATAACAACACTGTAGATACACAGAATATGCCGTTCACTAAGGGAGCGATAACTTGTATTTATGTTTACACATACAGGGGCGTAGCTTGATCAGTAAGATTGGTGGGTGAGACTCAGGTTTTCCAACAATCATGCAGACACTTAGGGCCTGATTACAACTTTGGAGGAGGTGTTAATCCGTCCCAAAAGTGACGGTAAAGTGACAGATATACCACCAGCCATATTATGAGTCCATTATATCCTATGGAACTCGTAATACGGCTGGTGGTATATCCGTCACATTTGGGACGGATTAACACCTCCTCCAAAGTTGTAATCAGGCCCATAATGTTAGCATACATTATAGGACAAGCAGGGTCCATGAGAGGGGCTTAAGGGGCAGTGGAAAGAAAGAGGAATGCAGATTTGTAGGGTCCTAAGCGAAGGACAACAATATTTTGTAAACTAACCAACATTTGTTAAGACTTTCAAAACAGTGTATGTGTGCTTTTTTGTCTGTGTGGATGTTAAAATTCCTGGTGAAATCCAACAGACACATCAACATACCTGACTGAAAGCACCTGCATTCAACTATTTAGCAGAAAATACATTTATGGGGGGGTGTAACAACCCAAGCACTCCCTTGAAGTTACGCCCCGTACACATAACAACCAAACTGCAAACATAAAAAAATACATAGACGTAAACTGAAAACTCGGAGGCCCTGATTCGACTTTCGTATCAGAAGAACATTAAAAAAAAGGGTGTCTGCACTCTGGAAGAGTTGTAAAGCAGGAAAGAGGTCTGGATGATGAGTTTCAAAATGAGTTATACAATAAGCTTACTTTTGGGAACAGACAAACTAGACAAGACAAGCAGACCAGCTAAAATGAGAGTGAATGCCTGGGTGAAGCAGTACCCTAGCGAGCACATGCCGATAAAGCCCAAGCTCCGCAATGTTAGCTGCACTACTCCGAAGATCACCTGCACCAGATAAATATCAACGCCGATCTTCTGCAATTCCATAGCGAGGGCAAAGAAAGCAAATCTGCTGGAGAACACATAGGAGGGAAGCAAAAGGAGCCCGTCAAGATGATCTGGGTCAAAACACACAGGCCCATATTTAACAGAAAATGGCGCAACACGGTAGTACACCAAAATTGGCGGTGCAGCACTGCGTCACTTTAGAAACACAAGGATGCGCCATATTTATTAGTCTAAGGTGCCCCCCTACGTTTCCCACTGCGCTGGCACTAAACTGAGCTGCCTAGCCCCAACGCAGGCATCCTTACACCATCGTGCAAGGTGGTCTGCGTTGAGGAGTTTGACTTGCTTTTGTTGCTCCTTAATATTCAGCTTAGCTTGGCTACATTTTTCCCATCATGGTGAAAAAGAAAATAGCAAACAGCAGTCATGTCCCCACACCCCAGCCAAAGGCATCTCTGTTGATAGCATGCTTGAGCACTCTGTGAGTGTTATAAACACCAAAATCGCTCTCATGGAAAGAAGGTTGTCTTTAGGTTCAGCACTTGGACTTACCCAGGAGGAGGGGCATGGTGTATCAACTTTTTTTCCCTGTGGGACATAGCCCCACACCAGCGAATGCTGCTCCCAATAATTTAGATTGTCAAGCTCCAGCACCTTCTAATCCTCTGAAGTCTCCCTGTACCGCTCTTTTAGGAAGCGGTACCTCTAGTCCTGTTCCTTCTGGAAAATTTAAACAAGGCGCTTATCATAAGCAGGCTATCAGTAGTGCTACTAATGCACTGTTGGCTCCATCATCGCACAGAGATTTGGGAGCTAGGCTTTGCACGCCAAGTGTATCTCCTTGTGGAGCTGGAGATATTTTTCATATGGCCCAGGACAGTTTGTCACGTTTAATTAAAGGCCAATTTGAGCAACTCAGGGCATGGTTTAAAGCTGATCTTTCTCCCATAACCCTGCGCTTAGATGCCTTGGAAGCTAAATTAATGTAATTTTTGCTGTGATCTTGTCGGTCCCCTACAGTTTGTGACAGCATTATGGGTCAATCAAATAATCAGCCCAATTCGATGCCATCAAACCCTTCTACTGCACCTGTAGACTCAGTACTCTCCAGGGAGACTTTACCTGCAGAGCAGCTTCCTTTGAGTCAAACCTTAAAACGAGAACAGAGAGTTACTACCCGAGAACCACCCACAAGAATTGCAAGTTCTAAAGAGGAGGGGTCCAATAGTGTAAGTCCTCAAGGGAAAGATTTGGTGGTGGGGCATTCAGTCTCTACATTTATTAAAGTAGTGCTAAATCTGCCCCCAGCTGTCTGCCTCTATCTAGTTGTACCTACCGGGGTCACCCACTATGTAGGGGACAGACTGAACTTTATGGTGAACTGTTTAATAAGATTTTGCATTGGCTGGTCCAGCACAAAGGACTTCCATTCTTCCATGCCAAAGACATTTTAATGGTGCGAAGATGTGCTTGGATTGGTCCTGGTACTGCTGACCCATGGGGAGATTGTGTGATTGTGAACATTAGGTTTCCATTTTTAGTTCATAAGCTGATTTTCGGATCTCATATGTATCCTGTTTTGAGGAGCTCCATCTTTTTGGTTTCACTGGAGTTCTTCAATAACTCTCTGAATCAGCATGCTCAAGGAACTAATAATCATTTTAGTTTATTTGCTGCTCAACCAAGCATTCCCTTGGGCTTCCAGTGTACCACCATTCCTAATTCAAGTGTTATACACCCTCCTAAACATCCAAGTAAGGTCTCTATCCCAGGGTCTGTAGGTTCTTCACAAAGCCAGCCCTGCTTCTTTGTCTATCCCTACAGTCAACAGGTTTGAGGTTCTTGTATGTAATGATTGACTCCTGACTGAGGCAGATCAATCACCTGTTCAGGATATAAATCAGTTCTCCCTTCTAGCAAAGGTAGATTGCAAAGGCCTTGAGGGTGATCAAATATTTTTGCTGCTTACCTGGAATGTTGTGGGTCTTAGAGGGAAGTTCACTAACCCTGAGTGGTGTGCCTTTATTAGCAAGTATGATATAGTGGCCTTGCAGGAAACATGGACCACTATCCAACTTTTTGTAAGGGGTTTGTGTAGGAAAGTACCATCCTGCCTGGCATGTTACCCCCATTTTTACTTGTATGTCAGTTTGTTTTTGCCTGTCTCACTGGGATCCTACAAACCAGGACCTCAGTGCTCATAGTTTGTAGCCTGAATGTGTGTACCTGTTTAGTGACTAACTGTGTCACTGGGGCTCTGCTACTCAGAGCCTCTGTGCTTATGCTCTCTCTGCCTTTAAAATGGTCACTATAGGCTAGTGACCATTTTCACCAATTCTAATTGGCACACTAGAACACACTTATAATTCCCTTGTAAATGGTACCTAGGTACCAAGGGTATTGGGGTTCCAGGAGATCCCTGTGTGCTGCAGCATTTCTTTTGCCACCCCTAGGGAGCTCAAACAAATCTTACACAGGACTGCCACTGCATTCCGAGTGAAATAACGTCCACGTTATTTCACAGCCATTTTACACTGCTCTTAAGTAACTTATAAGTCACCTCTATGTCTAACCCTTACTTAGTGAAGGTTGGGTGCAAAGTTACTAAGTGTGAGGGCACCCTGGCACTAGCCAAGGTGCCCCCACATAGTTCAGGGCAATTTCCCCAGACCTTGTGTGTGCAGGGACACCATTAAACGTGCGCATTATATATAGGTCAATACCTATATGTAGCTTCACAATGGTAGCTCCGAATATGGCCATGTAATGTGTCTAAGATCATAGAATTGTCCCCCCCATGCCAAATCTGGTGTTGGGGTGCCAATTTCATGCATCCCCAGGGCTCCACCATGGACCCCGGGTACTGCCAAACCAGCTCTCTGGGGTTTTCACTTCAGCTACTGCTGCAGCCACCCCACAGACAGGGTTGTGCCCTCCTGGGGTCTGGGCAGCCCAGTCCCAGGAAGGCAGAACAAAGGATTTCCTCTGAGAAAGGGTGTTACACCCTCTTTCTTTGGAAATAGGTGTTAAGGGCTGGGGAGGAGTAGCCTCTCCCAGCCTCTGGAAATGCTTTGAAGAGCACAGATGGTGCCCTACTTGCATAAGCAAGTCTACACCAGTTCAGGGAACCCCCAGCCCCTGCTCTGGTGCGAAACTGGACAAAGGAAAGGGGAGTGACCACTCCCATGTCCATGACCACGCCAGGGGTGGTGCCCAGAGCTCCTCCAGTGTGTCCCAGACCTCTGCCATCTTGAATCCAGAGGTGTGAGGGCACAATGGAGACCTCTGAGTGGCCAGTGCCAGTAGGTGACGTCAGAGACCCCTCTTGATAGGTGCTTACCTCACTAGGTGGCCAATCCTCCTCTGAGGGCTATTTAGGGTCTATCCTATGGAGCTTTTCCTCAGATAACGACTTGCAAGAATTCATCAGAGTTCCTCTGTACCTCTCTCTTTGACTTTTGCCAAGTATCGACTGCTGACTGCTCCAGGATGCCTGCAAAACTGCAACAAAGTAGCAAGAAGACTACCAGAGACATTGTAGCGCCTAATAGTAGGAGCTTTGCATGTCTCCTGGTTCAGCCTAAGCTGCTCTGCTATAGCTACCTCTATCAGCCTAAGCTGCTAGAACACTACTAATCTACTAATAAGGTAGAACTGGACCTGGCACAAGGTGTAAGTACCATCAGGTACCCACTATAAGCCAGGCCAGCCTCCTACAGTTTGCTTATTACTTTAGTCTAGATATCACTTCCTCACGTGCTAGAGTCATAGGAGGCCTTGGGATTTGTTCATCTTAAATCTCCAAGTAGAAGTTACAGTTATTGACACCTGCCTTTTAACTCTAAAATTAATGGACAGCAACACTTGTTTTGTTTTTTATCTAATTAATTTCAATAATAATGATTTAGTTAACCCCACATGTGTTTATTATGAGCAGCTGTTTAATTTTTTTTCTAAGTTGGAATCCTCTGAGGGTGTATTTAGCCTGCAGCCCCCCTATCTGATGGGTGGAGATTTCAATGCTAAATTGGTTGGTAATGAGGAATCCAGTCATGACAGATATTTAGCTACACACAATCTAATTAGTCTAATGGACACCCTTGGAGGGGACGAGCCTTAACTCCCAATGTTTAGAGTACATGGTCGGGCGTCAACCATTGATTATATATTTGTTACCAGGAACCTCCTCCATCGGTTTATTAGTGGGGAGGCTGTGCAGACTGATTGGGGTGACAATAATACCCTACTTACTTTAGGGTGTCTGCTTCCTTGTAAGTGGATAACACCTACTAATGCTATTTTTCATACACAACACCCTTACTGATGGCCGTAGACTTATTTGGCTGCTCAAAGATCATTTACCTGTGCTGTCTGGACTTCTGAAACAGCATTGGAGGTTGTTTTTAAAATGCCTGGCAGAAGAGCATGTAGAAGCAGTGCTAATCTATTTCGACAGCTTGAATCAGGCTGTTAAGCAGTTCGTCCTTAAACCATTTAAGACGGATAGTGGGGATCCCTGATGGTTTGGTGGGCACTGCTCGGCCACAAGCCGGAAATTAAGAGATGTATTGACTACCATCCTGAGAGTACAGACCGAGGTTCAGGCTGCTTGCCTGGCATATACGATTAATCTTAAACTTAAGAAGGAGGCCTTCCATAAGAGGGATTTGGAACTCCAGGAATCAGCATCGGTGGGAAAAAATAGTAAGACCTTTTGGAGTCTATTTAAGAAACTTAGGCTAAGGAGAGCCCCTGAAGGACCTTTGCTGCAATGTAATATTTTAGATTCTGATTTGATCTCCCATTTTACGGCTATTTATCACTCAGAAGAGAATGTAGAGATGGCTGAAACCTTGCATACTAAAGTACTTAATGTGCTATCTTTTACTGTATCCTAGCTGTTGAGCTAGCTGTACAACAGAACCCAAATGGAATCCCAATGGATCTTATCAAATGTAATATACATCTATGAGGCCCTGAATTACGAATGTCTTTAATTCTTCTTTGAACATGCACATCGCATGCTCTTGGTCTCTATCTTCTATTGTGCCCATTTTCAAAAAGAAAGACCATATGACACCCAAGTGTTACAGGTCTATCTGTCTCATTGATAGTTCATTTAAAATCATAGGCAGGATGACTAAAAATCACCTGGCTGCATGGGCGCAATGGGATGTGTGATGGAACAATGCATGCGTATATTACACATGCCTTTACAACATGGTCTGTACAATGACCGCATCTTTACCACGCATGCCTTTACAACAAATTTCATTGTAAAATCATGTTTGGTAAAAGAACATGCATGGTAAATTCCCCCCAGCCATGCCCCCTACACCTGACACCATAATCCACCTGTCCAGGCCTTAAAACTGCTCCTTCCACCCTCTGCCCTGAGCCTTAACCGCCCTGCCCTACCCTGCCCTGTCTTAAAACCTACCCTGCCCTGTCCTAAAAACTACCCCCACCGTGCCCTAATCCCTAAAACCTACCCTGTTCTAAAAATTACCACACCCTTTCCTAAAAACTACCCCAGCCCCCACCACGGCCCTAACCCCTAAAACCTACCCTGCCCTGTCCTACAAACTACCCTGTGCCCACCCTAAACCCTAAAAGCTACCTGCACTGACTACAAAACCTACCCAGACCCGTCCTAAAAACTACCCCTCCCGCTCTAAACCCTAACAGCTACCCTGCCCTGTCCTAAAAACTACCTCAACACCCCACCCCATCCTAAACCCTAAAATCTACCCTGTCCTAAAAACTACCCCACCTTGTCCTAAAAACTACCCTGACCGCCAGCCCCAAACTCAAAAAACTACCCTGACCTGTCCTAAAAACTACCCTGAACCCCTGGCCCCACCATAAACCCTAAAAGCTACCCTGCCCTGTCCTAAAACCTACCCTCTGTCCTAAAAACTACCCCACCCTGCCCTAAAAACTACCCGACCCCCCACCTCCACCCTGAACACTAAACCCTACTCCTCCCTGGCCTAAACACTACCCTGACCCCCTCTGCCTTCAACCTAAACCCTCAAAGCTACCCTATCCTTTCCTAAAACCTACCCTGCCCTGTCCTAAAAACTCCCCCAACCCCCCTGACCCCCCGGCCTTACCCTAAAGCCTACCCTGTCCTAAAACCTAACCTACCCTGTCCTAAATGCTACCCCAACCCCCACCCTAAAACCTACCCTACCTTGTCCTAAAAACGACCCCAACCCCCACCCTAAAACCTACCCTACCCTGTCCTAAAAACTACCCCAACCCCCCTCCCCAAACCCTAAAACCTATACTGTACTAAAAACTACCCTGATCCCTGACCCCTGACCCCCCACCCTAAAGCATAAAACCTACCCCACCCTGTCCTAAAAACCACCCCGACCCCCCCCTAAACTCCACCCCATTTACCTCTCTCTTCTAGTCGCTGCTCCTTCCTGTCCTGGCCAGACTGCTCTCTCTGCTGCTACTATACATATGCGTGGTAAAGGCATGCATGCTAAACGCATGTGTAGTAATGGCATTTGCGTAGTAATAGCAGCATGGTCAATGCACAGAGTCGCATTGACAGCGTTGTTAGTGATGTTTCCAGTGCAAGAGCGTAATATTCTACCTCCCTTTCAATTTGGGTTCCGCCCCGGTCTAGGTACGGTAGAGCAATGCTTAAAGCTGAATTTAGTAATAAATAAATATACTTTTATTAAGCGTTGGCCCATATATTTGGCCTTTATGGACCTATCAACTGTGTTCGATTCTGTAAATAGTTCCAAGTTATGGACGATGTTGCTGGACCTAGGTGTGGAGCTACCTCTGGTGAATTTCCTCCATAACCTGCACACTGACCTAGCGGCCAAAGTTCATCTGAGCACAAGTGGTGAAATGTCCTCAGAATTTTGCCTTCGGCGAGTAGCGCGCCAAGGCTCTATTTTGGCTCTTTTATTTTTACCATTTACATGAATGGTCTCTGTTCTCACTTGACTGCTACTCAGGTGACACCCCTAGATTAGCCAGTATTCAGGTGTCCACGTTGCTCTATGCGGAGGATGCGGTCCTACTGGCAAGAACTCATGCTTTGAGGTTGCCAGTGGACCGCTTCGTCAGCTTTATGAGCAATCTTGACCAGGTAACTAATTAAGGGATGTCTCAGATTATGGCATGTGGGCCGGGCAAATCAAATATCCGTAAAATTATTGTGAAGGGGCATTCTCTTTGTAGTATGTGCGATTTTAGTTATTTAGGGGTCACTTTTTATGCTACAGGATCCTGGCAGTCTCAGGTGATCAAGGCACGTTTTAAGCTAAGTAGGCCTTCCTGTTTTAATCTTTCTAGTTTTAAAGGGAAAGGCACTGTTCGTCTCCATTTAACTGTATTTAATGCCCAGAGTGTTGCGGCAGCCACTTACGGGGCGAGGGTCTGGGGTGCCATCACAGTTCCCCTCTTCAATATGAGGAAAATCGCATATGTTGGAGACTATTAATTTTACACCCAACTGCCTCTAGCTCTATTGTTCATGTGAAGCTACGACGGTGTTATAATAAAAGGCAGTGTGCAGTTGGCACCTTTGCTGTTGTGGATTAATATATGGACTAATCCCCAGGTGTGTTTCTGTAGAGACATTGTTAATGATTGTTTTAATCCAGATAAGGGACATCTAATCTCATGTTTAAGTAATATCTCCAAAACACTTCAGGCATTAGGGCTGTCAGATCCATTCACAACACCCTAGAGTATCAAGAAGGGAGAGTTAAGCAGCTATTTTTGCAGTCCTGTGATGAAAGAAGGCTTCAAAGTGAGTTAATGAAAAATAGTTTTTTTGTTGTTGCAGAGACAGTTTTTTATTTTTCTGTAGATCTTACCCGTGGAGAGAGACCTTTTCTTTTTCAATTTAGGGCCGGAACGGTCTGGAGGCTCTAGTGCTTTGGCAAGCAAATTGATCCATTGGGGAGTCCTGGTCCACCTTGTCACTGGGATGACACCGCGAAGCAGTCACTTTTACATTTTATGTTTTTTGCAACTTTTTTAACTACCAGCGTAGATGCTTTATAATACCCCTTTTAATGTCATTGGGTCATCTTAGTTGTCGAGTAGCCCTTTATCTCCTTCTATTGTTGAATACCCCCATCATCTGTGCGAGGTTGAGTTATTTCCTTAAGGCAGCCCTTAAAACACCAAAGGAGGGGCAATTGCTTATCCTGAGATTTGTCTGTCATCTATTTAGTGATATCTGTGCGCAAAATCTATGTAGTATTCCTACGCTGCTCCCTCTTTTTATGTCCTATATGTTATGGCTGTAGGGAATATGTGACAGAACAACTAGGTCCTCAACAACTATAGCCTAAACCACTACTGCTAAACAACTAAAAAGTCTCTACAACTAAGTACTGAACAACTACTGTCTAAACAACAATTGTGCCCAAATAACAATTGCCTGAACAACTAATATATATATATATATATATATATATATATATATATATATATATATATATACATATATATATATGTATATATATATTATATTAAACAACTAATAAACCATAAAAAACAAAAATAAAACCTTACCTTAAAATTAGTTGTTCAGGCAATTGTTATTCAGGCACAATTGGTGTTTAGACAGTAGTTGTTCAGTACTTAGTTGTAGAGACTTTTTAGTTGTTTAGCAGTAGTGGTTCAGGCAAGTAGTGGTTTAGACCTAGTTGTTCAGGATGTTTCCTGGCTGTAGGTCTTTCGCTTTTCTCTTATGTATCTGCTGCTATGTGTAAATAATTGATTCAGGTCTCTGCAGTTGCTGTGAAATTAAACATTTTATGCATGGCTTTTATTTACTTTATTATGATTGTTTTTTTTTTGTTCCATGTTTTTATTGTATATTTGTTTGGTGCCTTTTATCTTTTATGGCCATAATTGGCCGAATAAAGACTTCTTTGACTTTGAAAGGTAATGCAAACATGAAAGCATAGATTTACTATTCCTAACGCTATATCTAAGGATTTCGAAGATACATATATGTATAGGACATCTAGAATTACTTTTTAATACATTCAATATTTTGTCCTCGATATTTGATTGTCTAGATCTTCTGGATTGGGTATTCAAGGTAAACAACCCCACTGAAGCTGTTGGGCTAGCAGACCCCTGTGAACTGCTCCCAGGCAGTAAGCACTGGACAGTGCCCCCTTAACCTATTTTGCTACCATTTAGTTTTCCAGGCTTGGGAAGGGTTTATCTACCCCTTTTGGTCATAAAGTTAGGTTAGGAAAATGATCAAAAACTTTTTAAAACATTTCAACCGTCAGCAGTGGCATAAATTTCAGCAAAGTAAATGGTTTGATCTGAAGTGCAGCAGGACGCATACAGCGCTGTGACTAAAGAGATGAAATTCTCATTTAGCTTTTGACTGACATGGACCATGCTTGTGACCGTTCTGTGTTAACTGTCCTCTTTAAAGTAATCGATCAATGATCTGTGAGCCTTGGTTTTGTACTCGCGAACACTGCTTGGTTCCGTGTTTGTGAAGTCCAGAAATGTTCATGAACACCTCTACAGACTTGCATTGGACATAGACTCCAATGTTAAGGAATGTTCTAGTGCAAAGTTACTATAGTAACATTTAGGACCAGCTCTCTGGCTTGGGATGATCTAAAAAGTTCTAGTTTTCTTTGTTTATCTTTTTTTTGGGTGCCTAGTGTTTTGTTTAAAGGTCTTAATTTACTTTTCTATTTATAGAAGAAAACCACTGAGTGGGCACTCAGTTATAGGGCAATATTGTTGCATTTTATTATGTTCTGAGTGCCTAATCCTCATTACCTCTTCAGCAAGCCTTGGATTGCCGAGGAGTGTTAATCATTGAGAGTCAAGTGCTAAAGGGAAGTAGTGGAAAACCCATTTGGAGTCCCATTGTACGGTAGGCTCAAGACACCAGTGGTAAAGTACTTCAATTTCACAATAGTAGCAGAGTAATTTCCGAATGCCCTGGGACCACAGTAACCAGGTCTAACAAAGGGCCTCCAATCATTTTTGTTAGTGACTCTATTTGAAGTGTTTCAATAGGGAAAAGTGTTTTTCAACAATCAACATGTAATTAGAGTGGTGCATTCGCTGATAAATAAGTAAAAACCAAGAACAACTATTGTTTCATGCATTTGGACGTGTTTTTATCGGCTCTTTAGCACAACCACTGGCTCTCCGTGGTCTGTAGAGTTTCTGCAGCCCAGGAAGGAAAGCGTTATTAGTTATTGATCTGCAATGCTCTAGTTAGGTAGGGACTGACAACCTTAGCCCATTTTATCATTTATGACTACTTGTCCCACCACCACTGACGGAGGAAGAG
This sequence comes from Pleurodeles waltl, assembly GCF_031143425.1. Classification (NCBI taxonomy): domain Eukaryota; kingdom Metazoa; phylum Chordata; class Amphibia; order Caudata; family Salamandridae; genus Pleurodeles; species Pleurodeles waltl. The sequence continues at coordinate 920,628,646 of NC_090440.1, forward strand.
AGTAACCCGAGAGCCATAATGACTGACAAAACGAATGTACACCGGTAATAAAATGCCCGTCTGCACGCCACACTGTTAAGACAGTATCGTGGGCAACTGTTTTCAGACTTCTTAAAACAAACATTCTATTGAAGTAGTTAAGAAAAATTAGAATGGGGCAAAATGTGTGCAAAGAAGGCCCAGGTGAATTTTTTATTGCATTTGTGAAATGTGTGAATTACAAATTACGTGTAGTTTTGCAAAATGGATACATTTCTCAGTTACACGATCTTGCTTTTTTCGTTTTTTACTCACAAGAGACTGGGTTGATTAGAAAATGCCAAGCGGAGAGATATTATCTGCTTGAACTAATCTGTTGGTAACTCACAAGAGTTTTAAGCACAAGCTGTCTTTGCAGTTCAGCATACCAAGCAAAACAGACTTCATGCCATTTACATAAATGTGCACAATTTCTGCAAAAGTCTGCGAAAATACAAGACTTCATACACCAATAAATAACACATAACTCCGTAGTAGCAGAGACAAGCGAAATTGAGTCATGAGTGTAGGTATTGTGATTTGCTTTTAGCCCCTGGCAAGTAGACATAAAGCCTCTCTTCATTCAATTGTTAGCCAGTCAGACCAACCAAGATGTTGGAGAAGTCACTGGCTGATATTGCTGAAGTATTCCACCATTACATGTTAGTTATTATTTTCAATGCTCTTTTCCATTAACCTAGCCATGGAAACGGCGGTCAATATTAATATTGTTTATCTCTCTTCTCCACAGGAGCAGTGACCTGCTATGGTGAGTGTTACTTTTTTATCATATGGATAATATTGCTAGCTGCCAGGCTGCTGATAACTATACAGCAGAAGCCTTATGGGGGAGGTCTGGCAACTTAAACGGGGAAATTGGCCAGTTGAAGTTAACTGAACAAACCACAGCTTGCACCCAGGCTAGGCAAACCATAATTAATATCTCAAATGCGACTCCCAAAAGTGTTATCTAATAAATGACAGAATTTAACAGAAAAACATCATTACATGATAGCATAGCCAAACAAATGATACTCCATTGGTAGCGAGGTCATCAACTATGTCCATTTGTAGATGATATGTAATGTAACCATTGATGTCATCTGTGTCATTTGAGATGTCATTTGTTCCATTATGGTCGAGGTCATGAGAACTGCATTTGGGGTATAATTTATGGTTTGCAAGGCAGGGGCTTGAGTTATGGATTGTTCAGCTAATGATTACTGGTCGATTGAGATATTATTTTCAATTTGGTTTAGTAACCAAAATTTCACTTTAGCTGCTATTTTACAGGGAATCTCTGGGGTGTTTGTTTAATGTAAAGTTAATGTCCCATGTGAATGCCATGCCAGTGAAAATAAATGTACCCTAATAAAACTTGTAATTTGCATGAATTGTACTAATAAATCGATATTCACATATTGAGTCCTACAATGCAGAGGACAAATTGCACATTATTACAATACTACAGTACAACTAAAGTAAAAAAGCTGCATAATGCTTCAGAGCTTTCATTCCACAGAAGGAAACACCAGCAGCAATACTCAAAGGACCAAGGGTCTGATTTAGATATTAGCTGAGGGGTTACTTCGTTACAACGATGACGGATATCCCATCCACTGAAATCTAAATACCATTATTTCTTTATCTAAACCAGGCCCCTAGTTACTGTGATTGTATCTCAAGGCACAGATTTAAGCATTGCGGTTTGGTTATATTTAATTATACAGTTAAAAGCCATTGTTTATGTGTACTCTGCATCACAAAACAGCATGCATAAACCATGAATGCAGGTCAGCTGGGTATAATTTGTGATGTGACGTACAATAGATTGTGCCTGCTGAGGTCGTGACAAGTGAGTGGGCAGGGACATATCGGGCCGGATTTAGAGTTTGAAGGATGGGGTTACTCTGTCACAAACATGACAGATATCCCGTCCACCGTATTGTGATTCCATTATATCCTATGGAACTCGTAATTCAGCGGACAGGATATCCATCACGTTTGTGATGGAGTAACCTGTCTGTCAAACTCTAAACCAGGCCCAGAGTTCAGTGGGGAGAGTTTGCTTGCAGACTCTGGCAGACCCCTGGGTTACTTCCTAAGTATAGTGGGCAGCGGGAGGGCATTTCAGGCAGACCTGGCTGCCTCCTCTTTCATGGTCTTAGTGCAGTTGAAAACACTAAATTAGATTTGGATCTTATTAAACCCAGACTGTGTTTCATTACAGATGAAGACAGTACGAATTTTCGCTACAATGTACATTTCAATACTCACTTTGCACATCAGCCAGCAAGACAACACCACAAATTGCTGAGGTAGAGGACTAAAGGTAAACTGAGGAAAGCATCAGTCAACATCTTGAGGGTGGATGTACCCATACTCATGATTAGTAGATACTCCTAGGAACATTATAGCAGCCTTTTGGCTAACCAAGCCACAGTTAGTCACTCCCATGACATAGCTTTTGAATAGATAGTTTCATGACATTTGTAGGAACTATAAGGTTCGTACAGTTAATCTTTTTGGTACTCAAGAACTTTCCTAGGTGGAGCATTCAGAGAAAGTTGGCAGAGATGTGTGTCTTGGAGTGCATCTTACTCACGCAGCATCAGGTCAGATCACTAGAGATGGTTGCTGTTGGATCCTACGGTGGGTCCAGGTCTGATTGCCTAGCATGGTAGGTATTGTCTTGTGATTGTATCATATAGTGCTTACTATCCCTGATGAGCAGTTAAAGCATCACACTGATTCGGAACCCAGGACCATTGGTGAATCCTGTGAGTATTGGTTAGTGCTAGTTACTGGGATTAAGACTAGGCTCTCAAGAAAACCATTCCATACATATACTCCAGTTTCATTGTGGTGAATTAAACACGGAGTTGGTTGTGTTTTTTTTACATGGTACTCAATACATTATTTACTGCTGGTAGTCCTAAGAGCAGCTGCAAGCATGAGCAATTAAGGACTGGCCTGTGATAGCGCGTCCAGTCCTTATAAATTTCTTGTACTTGGACACGCTGGAGGTCGGTGGACCTTTTAACCTAGTTGGGCTCTCCTCATCCAAGAATAGTCGGATAACTCAAATCAATCATCGATAACTAATTATAATCAACAATACATTAAGAATCAATAACAATCAGTAATTGTCACACCATGACCTTTCAGTCATGAATAACCACACCAGTTTATTAAAAGTTAATGAGTTTATTTCCCTATATTAACAAAGCTAACACAATGTATATAAGTCTCAAAATCAAATGATATATGTATACAAACATTACTAGTTGTCCATAGCTGCGGAAGAAACGCAATCTACGCAAAATCTGGATTATAATACACTCGGTTATAGCAATGCAAATCACTAATATAAGCAACTGAATTTGACTAATTGCATACATCGGTCACCATAACAAGATTTAAATTTTAGCATGGTGCATCAGATGAATACCTCAACTAGCCTCTAATTAGCATTGGCATGTGGGGCTTCATGCAAAAAAAAATTAGTCAACACAAATTTAGAAAACTTCTAGCTTGGGCCCTGTCAAAATAAGCAGTTGGTACCTAGGAAGGAAAACACAATGCATAATACAATTATCCTTTCATAATTACCAAATACAATCAGCATTCAAGAAAAGTCTTCGTCCTTCAGGTATCGGTTCGATCAGCATGGGGCCGATTTCAAGGGGGCAAAGTTAAGGCAAGTTTCCTTGCTGCAGCAAGGAGAATGGGGCAAAGTTACTGCATGGGCAAGACGGGGCAAAATTAAAGTTAAAGTCTCTAGGGTGAGAATTCGTAAAGTCTGGTTGTACAACGGAATGCCGACTGACAAAACAACGGGTGTCTAAACAACGAGGTCAGAACACCGACCTTGTTGTTATTACTAATGCCTTTACCACGAATGCCTTAACAACGAAATTTCGTTGTAAAGGCATTCCTGGTAAAGTCATTAGTAATAGGCACCCATTGATCCTGCATGCCTCACCCCACCATCCCAACCCCACCCCAAAACCTAAAACCCCGACCCCCCACCCCCTCCCCAAAACCAAAAACGCCCCACCTCCCCAACCCCACCCCAAAACCTAAAACCCCGACCCCCCACCCCCTCCCCAAAACCAAAAACGCCCCACCCCCCAACCCCACCCCAAAACCTAAAACCCTGACCCCCCACCCCCTCCCCAAAACCTAAAACGCCCCACCCCCCCAACCCCACCCCAAAACCTAAAACCCCGACCCCCCACCCCCTCCCCAAAACCAAAAACGCCCCACCCCCCAACCCCACCCCAAAACCTAAAACCCCCCACTTACCTGAGTCGTTGCCTCATCTGCGTCGTCCTCCTCAGCCGACTCCCTTGTTTGTACCTTAACCATGCATGTTTGTTGTTCAGGACATGCGTGGTTAAGGCAGAAAATAACGAAGTCGTGGTTAAAGAAAACGTTGTTCCGCTTTCGTTTATCAGGACTTCGTTATAAAAAAGTCGGCATAAAGGATGTTTCCCCTTAAAGTCTCTATCTCTGTGACAGAGGAAGGTATCAAAGGGCTCGTTCCAAAATGGCTTCTTGAATCTTGCTTCAAAATGGCATCAAGGAAAAATGGCTGACTTATCTTTGTCCGGTGGGTTTAAGTAAGAAACATTCCAAATTCTTCAGGGTCTTCCATTGGAGGTTTCATAGGGTGGCTTCAACTTGACCAATGAATAGTGTCTTTCTCCTAGTACTCATTTTTGCATAAGGTGTCCTTGGAGCTTTGGAACACAAGTTGCAACAAAGTTTGCCAATTATTTCGGTATCAGTGCTTTTATTGCCGCACCTGCAGAAACTGACCTTGCTTCAAAAGGGATGAAACTATCCTAGCACGAAACCTTGGTATAAGTGTATTAGTCATCTCTAATGGAAAAATACAACCTTAAAGCAAAATAATATGTCTTTGTTAATACAAGTGAAAACCACACAGTTAAATTTGAGACCAGGCAGCTAGGCCAAAGCCTTTGCTAAATTTAAGCTAAGCATAAAACAGTCTCAACAAGAAAATCATAGAATACATTTGCAATTATGACTGATTACTACATTCGTCAATTCTTCATGATTAATTAAGCTCGTTTATAATAATGGCGAACTACCCCGTGGGCACAATTCCCACGGACATTATTTTTCTTTGCTAAAATCACACTACCTTATACGATTTTGCTTATATGATATATGAATATATGTTAGACCTTCTTTTCTGCGTCATCACCTGTAAGGACGTTTTTACAAAAGAATACTTAAAAAATAGACTTAAAGGCCTAACGAGTGGCCAACAGCGCCTTGTTCTCTGCAAAGTGCAAGCTGAAACACAAAAGGTGATTAATTAAGCCAAAGTGACGAGGGAGAGTTACTCTGGGTGCACCAAATCACCACATGGGAGTGTTTTACAGAATTACAAACCGAGGACTTGTAAATGATTGGGCTCAAGAATTTGGGCAGGTGGGAATCCTACCTCTAAAAGCTGTACATCGGACTCGGGGCCTCATGTACCTTGTACCCCTTTCAGAATGGGGATAAACGATTTAGTGGATTGTGAAGTCTGCACCGTAAGGTTGACTGTGCCATTAAACAGATGTGTAAGATGCCTATCCTATGCCTGTCCTTTATTTCCTACTGGGGGTAAAGGTTAGGATCATCAGACATCCCTTCCTCGTAAAGGCAGCACAGAAGGAAAAGATGCGGAACTGGGTGCAGAGTTTCTCAGACACCAGTATAGTGTGGATGGGGTTTCTGGGCATGTGGTAGGAGAACCTGTTAATCAAACTAGGGCAGACATTTGATGGTGAACCTAGGCATCCTAACATACTGGTAAAACGAGATAACATCCATAGGTTGCTGTCCACTGCCTCAGGCTATGAAGGAGACAATGGTTGACATAGGTAAGTGCATGGGCTCTTGCAAACTGATATGGTCCAAGATAATCCCACACCTGGAATGGTGCCAGGTCGGAAGCCTACATTTACAGAACAAAGAGGCTTCAGTTTCATAAGGCTTAGCCTAATTAATTCACATATGAAAGGGTACTTTGCACAGGACAGGGAACACTTATCTGATGTGGTCACTCACATATTCATGTTAGACATGTGGGAGACCCTTGAAGCAGCAGGCTGAAAGTAACAGAGAGGGTAAAATAGGAAAGGGCAATAAGGAGGGGGCTCAGAGTCAACAGTGGATGCTTCCTCAGCTTTGCAGAGCTATGTGGCAATCCAAGGGATTTTTGGTGCAAAAAAGCAATTATTTGTGGGAACCCCAAGAGCCTGATTCATGGCAATTCCCTGGGAGTGTTTATGGCAAGAACCTGGAAGGAGTTAACAGTGCCCCAGTAGTCCTAAGGGCAGCTGCAAGCACGAGTAACTAGGGGCTGGTCTGGTAATGCTTCACCCCTGTATGTGAGTTCAAATTTGTCCAGACTCAAAAGGTCTAAGCCCCTCATCAAGGATAAGTCCGGTGGACTGTGGCTAATCAGGTGAGTGGGCAGTTTATCTCTTGGCAAACCCTGGCCACCCTTGGATTGCCAGGAAAATAACCCATTACTTGCCAACTTGAAAAAAAACCCTGCAGCAATGTTTCTCCAACCACAAGGTGAATTCTCATTTTGTGATCTTGTGTTCCTTTTTGTAAGGTTTGTATTCAGTTTTTACCAGGACAACAGATGTGCGTGTGGGGTAAGGTAACTATAACTCACGCCCTCACCATGCACAGTTTTTTCTTCATTAATGTGACTGCTAATGCTTCATTTATATTTTTAGTAATGTTATAGAAGTTGTCATGAGTGGTGTATTATCTGGGGTAATTAGCAGTGTAAGGCGATGGTGCGAGTTATAGTTACCCTTGGGTGCGAATTATAGTTACTTGAAATAACTCTAACTGCTGAATTTCAAAGATTTGTACCAGCAAATTCAGAACCTAACTATAACGCCCCTGTAACCTGTGTTTTTTTAAGTGAATTTCTAAATTTTTTAATTCTATTTCCTAACTATAACGTCCCTGTACCCTTTGTTTTTTTCAGTGAATTTCTATGTTTTTTTTTTAATGTAAAGTAATTTTAATTACTATATGTTAATTCAGACACCGCTGGGCATGGCCCTCGGCTGTGCATGGAGGGGGTTGGCTGCAGGGCCTGGCTTGAGTCTCTGAGTGGGTGCATGAGTCTCTGAATGGGTCTGTGAGTGAGTGCATGAGTTTCTGAGTGGGACTGTGAGTGGGTGCGTGAGTCTTTGAGTGGGTCTGTGAGTGGGTGCGTGAATCTCTGAGTGGGTCTGTGAGTGGATGCATGAGTGTCCAAGTGGGCCTATGAGTGGGTGCATGACTCTATGAGTGCATCTGTGAGTAAGTGCATGAGTTTCTGAGTGGGTCTGTGAGTGAGTGCATGAGTCTTTGAATATGTCTGTGAGTGCATGAGTTTCTAAGTGGGTCTGTGAATGAGTGCATGAGTCTCTCAGATGGTCTGTAAGTGGGTGCGTGGGCCTGAGTGGGTCTGTGAGTGTCTGTGTGGGTGTGTCAGTAGCTGTGTGAGTGACTCAGCCACAAAGGATCCACACCTGCCCATTTATCCAACAAAAGTCCACAGTTTTGCACAGAATGTCTACCCAACTGTACGTTCTACTAGTTAGTTAGTAAGTGCTATCTCATTGGGTAAATATCCGGTGTGTATTCTACAATACAGCTGCATAATGGACCATGATGAAATGTCTAAGAGTGAGGTGGCCTTGTGTGTGTTTAGCAATGTGATTGTTCCTTGTGCGTCTTTCTCCAAAATCCTGCTATAGAGAGGCCAACAAGACTACAAAGACATAAATCTCCACCAAACAGGGGTCCTTCCTCTTATCTGTTTGACATAAGTGCCTCTTTGTTTTGTGGAGAAGACCTCATATTCCTCAGCATCAAACACACTGGGGTACCTCTTGGTAAGCTGAACATCATCCTGGCAAATAGCAGGAAGACCTCTGCATACTACTAAGGTGGACAGTGTGGTGTCAAGTGGGCAGACTTTTCAGGTGATTTGCACATTTGCATACTTGTAACAATTTAAAGGAAGACCCATGGACTCTAGGGGAGGGGTCTGCGCGGTCCCCTCCCCAGTCCAATTTTGGTCTCAGGGACCCTATTTTCTGGTTCCCAGTCTCATTTAATGGGGGGGGGTCTGTACAGCACCCCTGCGTGAGCCAATTTTCCCTCAGGACCCAGCCATAAATAAACAGAGGAAGGGGGCTGTGCGCCCCCCCTCTCTGGGCCGGTTTTAGCCCCAGGGACACCATCCCCTGGGGCCAGGCCATGCCTTGTGGATGCCCCTTAGGGCACTCAGTGTGCAGTGGGACTGCCAGGGGATCATCAAGGCCCCCAAGGTCACAGCAGGATCCCCGCCTCCTGCGGGAGCCAGCATTGCTCTTGCACACAGGGAGATGCAGCTCCCTGTGTGTCAGAGCAATTGTTCATCTCTTTCCCTGCCTGCATCTCTAGGAGCAAGGAAAGAAATTAAACCTCTACTTCCAGTGGGCTAGAGCACTTTCACAGCTTTTGCCCACTGGAAGCAGGGTGTTTGCTCAGACTTGCCAAGTCAGAGCAAACAGCTATCACCCAGGATGTGTACCCTTTGACATAGTAGGAGCCGGCCCTGGGGGGTGGTGGTCCCCAGGGCCATTACTGACTCCTTAATGGGGGCTGTGTGGCCCCTCTCAAATCTTTCATTTGGCTCTCGGTAGGTGGTGGTTCCCAGGGCCGGGGATCCACAATGGACCCCCTTCATCATGTTATTTTAGCCCCAGGGAGGTGGTGGTCGCTGGGGCTGTGGGGAGTCATCGGGTCACCCCTCATAAATTTCATATTCAGCCCCCAGAAAGTGGCAGTCGCCTGGGCTGTGGGGAATGCCATATGGGCCTCCCCATTACAAATAAACATTTTGTCCCGGGGTGGTGGTGGTCCTCGGGGCACAGGGGTGCCACCCGGACCCCTGCATAGTTTAACATCATCGCCCCCAAGAGGAGGAGGTCCCCTGGACTAATATAAGTTGCAGGAGGGGGGCCTGTGTGTTCCCTTCCTGTTTTAAGCCTCCAATGCCCCCCGGACCTGGTCCACCTGGGGGCGGGAAACCTCCCTTTTAAAAAAAAAAATCTTAGAAAAATCTGTGAATTTTTAAATGCTGTTTAGCCCTGGCAGGGCCCGTAAGGGACCCCTTGACCAAGGCTAGGGGCTCAGAGTGGCCCTACCATGGCCCCTTTTCTTGATTTGTACTTTTATTGTGGGATTCGGCTGAATCCGAGTCCCAAGATGGCTGCAAACACTTCCTCGTTGAAGTGTTGGCTGCAAATCAGATATCAGCATCGTAACAGCTGAATTCACAAATGATCTGAGTGCCTAGGTATCCATATTTTTTCCCCTTTAATATCTCTAAAGCCACTGAATGGATTTACACCAAATGACAGAAAAGCGTGTTTTCTGGACCATGAGTTAGCTTTCAGTTCTGTCCAGCGCTTCGGGCTGTAGTCGTGTTCAAAATTCCTTTGGGAAAATGAATGGGGAAAAGGTGTTTTGGGACACCCTTTTTTCTCAGCCCCCCCCTTGATGAATCACTCCAAAAGGTTCAAGACAGCAACTGAACCCAGTGAAGTATGAGTTTTGAAAACGTATCGATGATTCTATGATTCTTCAGTTGGCTCCAAAGTTATTGGCAAAGAAAAAACAAATTCTCCTACGGAAACTAGGTCCTAACCTTAACAACCTACTGGCAGCTGCCTTAGGTAATATATATATATATATATATATATATATATATATATATATAAACAAACTTCAAATACTCGAAGTGAACTCATGTGGCCCGAGAGGGGTGGTGCGAAAACCGGCACGAGCAAGCCGGTAATTATGATTCACCAAAACAAGAAAGAAAAAAGTAAAGATCGCACGCTCAGGATTCAGGGCAAGTGAAAACAGTGTTTAATCAAAGCACAACGCGTTTCGGCTGACACAGCAGCCTTGGTCACGTGATTTTCACCACCAATCAACCATAGCTAAATACCATTAGTTCATAGACATAAAAGTAAGACAAACAACAGTTACAAGGTACAGGATAAGAACCTAAGAGTACAACCTTAAATAACATTACATTATACCAGGATTTTAGTGACTGGTGGAATCTATACCAGTACACATAATTGTCAAATATATAAATAAATAAATACATATAAATATATAAATATATAAATATACAAATATATAATTATACAACCATGTGACCATATAGAATAAATATGTAAAGGGATAAAATGTCATATAGAGGCAGAAGGTAAAACACCAAAATAGAACACCGGGCTAATGTATTATGTATTATCATAAAATATTATCACTTAAAGGCCCAACGGTGAACTATAATCACCCAATGCAAAGGATAAATCAAATAATTATTCCTAACCTGCAATGGTTATGATATTGATACCCCTATATCGCTTTTTACATAATTAATATTAATACACCAGACCTCTAGTATAACAGAAATCCGTATGATATTTTCTTATCTTATAACCTGCACTGCCAACACCCAATAACGTGCAATACGACGAGAGCGGTGGCAGGTAGACCTCAGCATTAATTTCAGCCGCCCCAATGAATCTGAAAAAGATATATACACATATTGAATAAATGACCATAGTTACCCCAATCTAATCAACTCCTAAAACCATATCATAAACGCTATATTAATTCTGAAAAAAGAAAAACTGATAAAACATCTCTTATTTAATATTCAGAAAAAAATATTCAGAAAAAAATATTCAGAAAAAAATATATATTAATACATTCTAATAGTACATTCATCTTTTCATAAATAAAATGATAGTCATCACTACCCGAATTCTACCCTATTCTAGTAGTATTTTACTCATCATACAAATGGGTATTCAGTTCTTCCCCAGTATTCAATCCTTTAGGTGTCTTGGTCTCTAGATCTAAAATATATTTTGACTCTTTCTTCCTCAATATTAGTTCCCTATTATCCCCTCTATGGGATGAAGGGACATGTTCAATACCAAAATAGGACAACTGGGTCCAATCAGAACTATGTTTCTCTCTAAAGTGCCTTGCTACTGGGTAGTGATCATCAACTGAAGTTATGGCACGCATGTGTTCCAAGATCCGTTTTTTGACACTATGGGGGTTATTCTAACTTTGGAGGAGTGTTAATCCGTCCCAAAAGTGACGGTAAAGTGACGGATATACCACCAGCCGTATTACGAGTTCCATAGGATATAATGGACTCGTAATACGGCTGGTGGTAAATCCGTCACTTTTCCGTCACTTTTGGGACGGATTAACACCTCCTCCAAAGTTAGAATAACCCCCTATGTTTGGTACTTCCAACGTACCATCTTTTACAGGGACATTCCAATATGTAGATCACAAAAGGGGTACTGCATGTTATAAACTGATTAATTAGCCTGTTTTTACCAGGTTTACACAGTGCATACTGTTTACGCATAACACTATTACGGCATGCTTTGCAATGCCCACAAGGAAAAAAACCTTGAAGGCCATGGTCTCTAAGTTGAGATATGGTAGTGATATCATTAGATCTTAACATATCCTGTAAGCTGCGTCCTCTTCTGTACGTAATCTGAGGTCTGTTTAATATCGAATCCCCAATGACGGGGTCACTCTTCAGTATCTTCCAATTTTTTGTGATGATATTCTTAATTTGTTTTGTATCATCACTAAAAGTCATAATCAGTCTGGTATCGTCATTGTCATCCAACTTCTGTTTGGGAATATTATCAAATAAAATATCAGTTCTTTTTGTTCCCTTGATTTTATCGATTGCTTTTTTAATAACCCAATCAGGGTATCCCCGCTGTTTAAACCTCATAATCATCTCTTTTTGCTCAATTGCAAAAGCTTCATCAGTGCTGCTAACTCTTATTGGGTTATTAAAAAAGCAATCGATGATGATGATGATAGTGATGATAGTGATGATACAAAACAAATTAAGAATATCATCACAAAAAATTGGAAGATACTGAAGAGTGACCCCGTCATTGGGGATTCGATATTAAACAGACCTCAGATTACGTACAGAAGAGGACGCAGTTTACAGGATATGTTAAGATCTAATGATATCACTACCATATCTCAACTTAGAGACCATGGCCTTCAAGGTTTTTTTCCTTGTGGGCATTGCAAAGCATGCCGTAATAGTGTTATGCGTAAACAGTATGCACTGTGTAAACCTGGTAAAAACAGGCTAATTAATCAGTTTATAACATGCAGTACCCCTTTTGTGATCTACATATTGGAATGTCCCTGTAAAAGATGGTACTTTGGAAGTACCAAACATAGTGTCAAAAAACGGATCTTGGAACACATGCGTGCCATAACTTCAGTTGATGATCACTACCCAGTAGCAAGGCACTTTAGAGAGAAACATAGTTCTGATTGGACCCAGTTGTCCTATTTTGGTATTGAACATGTCCCTTCATCCCATAGAGGGGCTAATAGGGAACTAATATTGAGGAAGAAAGAGTCAAAATATATTTTAGATCTAGAGACCAAGACACCTAAAGGATTGAATACTGGGGAAGAACTGAATACCCATTTGTATGATGAGTAAAATACTACTAGAATAGGGTAGAATTCGGGTAGTGATGACTATCATTTTATTTATGAAAAGATGAATGTACTATTAGAATGTATTAATATATATTTTTTTCTGAATATTTTTTTCTGAATATTTTTTTCTGAATATTAAATAAGAGATGTTTTATCAGTTTTTCTTTTTTCAGAATTAATATATCGTTTATGATATGGTTTTAGGAGTTGATTAGATTGGGGTAACTATGGTCATTTATTCAATATGTGTATATATCTTTTTCAGATTCATTGGGTCGGCTGAAATTAATGCTGATGTCTACCTGCCACCGCTCTCGTCGTATTGCACGTTATTGGGTGTTGGCAGTGCAGGTTATAAGATAAGAAAATATCATAAGGATTTCTGTTATACTATTGGTCTGGTGTATTAATATTAATTATGTAAAAAGCGATATAGGGGTATCAATATCATAACCATTGCAGGTTAGGAATAATTATTTGATTTATCCTTTGCATTGGGTGATTATAGTTCACCGTTGGGCCTTTAAGTGATAATATTTTATGATAATACATAATACATTAGCCCGGTGTTCTATTTTGGTGTTTTACCTTCTGCCTCTATATGACATTTTATCCCTTTACATATTTATTCTGTATGGTCACATGGTTGTATAATTATATATTTGTATATTTATATATTTATATATTTATATGTATTTATTTATTTATATATTTGACAATTATGTGTACTGGTATAGATTCCACCAGTCACTAAAATCCTGGTATAATGTAATGTTATTTAAGGTTGTACTCTTAGGTTCTTATCCTGTACCTTGTAACTGTTGTTTGTCTTACTTTTATGTCTATGAACTAATGGTATTTAGCTATGGTTGATTGGTGGTGAATATCACGTGACCAAGGCTGCTGTGTCAGCCGAAACGCATTGTGCTTTGATTAAACATTGTTTTCACTTGCCCTGAATCCTGAGCGTGCGATCTTTACTTTTTTCTTTCTTGTTTTGGTGAATCATAATTACCGGCTTGCTTGTGCCGGTTTTCGCACCACCCCTCTCGGGCCACATGAGTTCACTTCGAGTATTTGAAGTTTGTTTATTACGTTGAACTCCGTGGCCGGCCGCCAGAAAATACATGCTGCATTCATATTGATTTTTTCGTCTGAAGCGCCAGTACTATTTCCGACTTCGGCGCTCGGTGAAAAGACTCGGCATTTCTTTCTGCGTCCATTTGAATTACTTTACTGCTTACTTTGTGGCTGGGCGGCGCCCTGTGGTGACTTGCCGATTATTGGAAGAATACCGTACTTTGTTTCTTCAGCTCTTTCATTCCGCTTCTTATGTGGTAGCGTCTTCAACGTGGAGCTCCAGTATAATTTATTGCCGTAGTTGACACAACGCTATTTCAACTGGGTTTCTCCGTCATTAATGGTCTCTGCAGCTATACTCTTACAACAGCTGCATATGGAGGAATATTAAACGGAACATAATACAAAAGACCCGTTTCTTTTTTCATCCTTGGAGCCTCACTTTTCATTTTTTGTCTGACCGCTTACATCGACAAGTGCAGACTGCTGAACAGTTGTGATCTCATTTTGCAATTGGTATCGGACAGATTTGGAAGGACTGAGAGATATACATTTCCAAGGTATGTGACTCTCCTCGCTTCTTTCTTAGTGTTTTGAAATCAACAAAGGTGGTTTTTCCTCTCGTATATTTTATATTATAGCCCTGCCACAGTTTATATTGGGCCCTTAATGCAGCTATTTTAGTTTTAATAATATTATTTTCTGGCTCACCCAGGCAAGGGGAACTAGGAATTTTCCTAGGGGATTCACGGCTTTTGGTTTTCAGTTCTAATCTGATCCATTGCAGTAATTTTGCATAATGGATGATGACATAGAGAACGAGAGGCGGTTGGCAGCACAGACATTATTTTCTAAAGACGTAATTAGGAAGAGTCCAATTCTGCATTATCAGGAAAGTAACAATGATTTGAATGCTACATTAAAGAAATTGGAGAAATTGAGTAAAGCTGAAATATCTAAATGGTGGGAGGGTACATCTTTGCAAAATTACGTGGATCAACAGATGGTTCCAAGAGGCCTACGTATTTTTATCACACCATCATATGAGACACCCAATCCAGAGACGTTAAAGGAATGGGCAGAAAACTCAGCTTCAATCTCCAGACATATGCTTCAGATACTTATAAAATATGCATGGCAGGACCGGAAAACCCTATTAGGTGATATTAAGAAATTAAAAGATGATTTGGACTCACGTTCTGAAAAGGAAGTGATACTAAAATGTATGGAGACTATGACTATTAGATTAAAGAAATATGAGGAGGAAATCAAAATCAAGAAACAACAGAAACTACATAGAGACATAGGGGACTATGAAAGCGGAAGAATTCTCACTTTCAATAGGAAGTACGATTATCTATACAAATCATCCCTTGCGTGTCTCCCTATGGAGGAGAGGCAATCTTCCCTGGAAACTGATGTGGAAAGTGCAAGAGAATCTGATACTCCCAGTTCAACTGAGAGTGAGAAATCTATGGAAGAAGTCACCAACAAACCAGCAACTTTTTTAGACGAGTATCGCCTGCTGCGACGCGGCAGGCAAGTATCCAAGAACCAGCATGGACAGAGCTCCGATTACAAAGGCAGGACATCAGGCCGAAGAGGAAGACGAGGCGGAATCAGAAGAGGCGAGAGAGAGTCAGAAATCACAATAAGAACAAATTTCGATATGGGGCAAGTGGGAAAAATAACAAGAAGCTCCAACATACTAACATAATGGATGAAAACATGGTGAATAAAACTATCGTGAACTTATCTAACTTTGTGTTATCTGACAGTGATAAATTTACACTATGTTTAGGCCTCTCTTTCTGCCCTGTAGAACGTTTTAACTATGCTGAGACAAGGATTGACTTTTTTAAATTTATTAGAAAACTGAAATTGAGAAAATGGTTTAAACAAAAAAACTCCCCCGATGTGAGGGTTGAAGGCCCCCAGAGGGATGTTTCCCATGATGTTCTTAATATCAGTGATATGGACTCTCTGATTGCACTGTATGAACTGGAGAACAATGTTGTAGATTCTATCACAACTAGGAATGTTTATCAAATCCTTGATGATTTAAATATTACGTATGATGTGTCTGTCCCCACTGGATTTAAGCCAAGATCTACATTCTTTCCTATCATGACTCATGACAATATTGATACATTTTATGATGTGGTGGTAAAAGATTTGATCCAATTCCGACATAGAACATGGTTTAAATCCAAATGTAATTACAATTTAACACAATCCCAAAAAGATTTTATTACAACTTTGGCAAGCGATACAGACACTATTGTCTGTCCTGCAGATAAGGGCGGCAATATAGTACTTATGGATAAACAAAAATACATTAAGGAAGTTATGTGCCAACTTAATAACACACATTTCTACAAGGTTTCCACTAAAGAAAGTTATACCAACAGTATTGTGGGGATTTGGCATTTACCTATGGAATGGAAAGATAAAGGCTTACTACTGTGGGAAGAGTATTGTTTTCTTAAGAGAGATTTTCCCAAACTACCGGTGTTGTACATTCTTCCCAAGATTCATAAAGATAGAACTAATCCACCAGGAAGACCTATAGTATCCTCATGTGGTAGTGCATTAGAAAATGTTTCCAAATATGTCGATCATTTTCTGAGGGAATTTGTTGTCAATCTTCCATCCTATGTCCGTGATACTAAGGACTTTTTGGGTAAACTCGAAGGAATTGTTTGGGAAGATGATTTTTTGTTACTAACTTTAGATGTTAACTCCCTGTATACTATCATCGACCATGATAGGGGCATTACAGCTTGCAGACATTTTCTAGATGCCAGATCACTTAAATACCTGGCACACACTGAAATGGTAGTAGATATGATAAGATACTGTCTGACTAATAATTTCTTTTTGTTCAATGGGGTCCTTTATCAGCAGATCCTCGGAACTGCGATGGGCACTTGTTTTGCTCCAAGTTTTGCCTGTCTCTTCTTAGGCTGGTGGGAAGAGAATATTTTTTAAGATGAAGATAAATATCCAGAAACTAGTCAGGCAATCTTATGGCTAAGATATATTGATGATCTTTTCATTATTTGGAAAGGATCCGAGGAAGAAGCTTCCCATTTTGTTGACAAATTAAATAATAATGATCTGAATATAGGACTGACGCACAAAATGAGTAGGCTCTCTATTGAATTTTTGGACACACTGATAAAGATTGATCGTAACAAGGTCAATACTGAGCTCTTCCGTAAGTGCACAGCAGGCAACAGCTTATTACACGCTTCGAGTGGCCACCCAGAAAATTTAAAGTGGAGTATCCCCTATGAAGAACTGCTAAGAGCCAAAAGAGTTAGCAGCACTGATGAAGCTTTTGCAATTGAGCAAAAAGAGATGATTAAGAGGTTTAAACAGCGGGGATACCCTGATTGGGTTATTAAAAAAGCAATCGATAAAATCAAGGGAACAAAAAGAACTGATATTTTATTTGATAATATTCCCAAACAGAAGTTGGATGACAATGACGATACCAGACTGATTATGACTTTTAGTGATGATACAAAACAAATTAAGAATATCATCACAAAAAATTGGAAGATACTGAAGAGTGACCCCGTCATTGGGGATTCGATATTAAACAGACCTCAGATTACGTACAGAAGAGGACGCAGCTTACAGGATATGTTAAGATCTAATGATATCACTACCATATCTCAACTTAGAGACCATGGCCTTCAAGGTTTTTTTCCTTGTGGGCATTGCAAAGCATGCCGTAATAGTGTTATGCGTAAACAGTATGCACTGTGTAAACCTGGTAAAAACAGGCTAATTAATCAGTTTATAACATGCAGTACCCCTTTTGTGATCTACATATTGGAATGTCCCTGTAAAAGATGGTACGTTGGAAGTACCAAACATAGTGTCAAAAAACGGATCTTGGAACACATGCGTGCCATAACTTCAGTTGATGATCACTACCCAGTAGCAAGGCACTTTAGAGAGAAACATAGTTCTGATTTGACCCAGTTGTCCTATTTTGGTATTGAACATGTCCCTTCATCCCATAGAGGGGGTAATAGGGAACTAATATTGAGGAAGAAAGAGTCAAAATATATTTTAGATCTAGAGACCAAGACACCTAAAGGATTGAATACTGGGGAAGAACTGAATACCCATTTGTATGATGAGTAAAATACTACTAGAATAGGGTAGAATTCGGGTAGTGATGACTATCATTTTATTTATGAAAAGATGAATGTACTATTAGAATGTATTAATATATATTTTTTTCTGAATATTTTTTCTGAATATTTTTTTCTGAATATTAAATAAGAGATGTTTTATCAGTTTTTCTTTTTTCAGAATTAATATACCGTTTATGATATGGTTTTAGGAGTTGATTAGATTGGGGTAACTATGGTCATTTATTCAATATGTGTATATATCTTTTTCAGATTCATAGGGTCGGCTGAAATTAATGCTGATGTCTACCTGCCACCGCTCTCGTCGTATTGCACGTTATTGGGTGTTGGCAGTGCAGGTTATAAGATAAGAAAATATCATAAGGATTTCTGTTATACTATTGGTCTGGTGTATTAATATTAATTATGTAAAAAGCGATATAGGGGTATCAATATCATAACCATTGCAGGTTAGGAATAATTATTTGATTTATCCTTTGCATTGGGTGATTATAGTTCACCGTTGGGCCTTTAAGTGATAATATTTTATGATAATACATAATACATTAGCCCGGTGTTCTATTTTGGTGTTTTACCTTCTGCCTCTATATGACATTTTATCCCTTTACATATTTATTCTATATGGTCACATGGTTGTATAATTATATATTTGTATATTTATATATTTATATGTATTTATTTATTTATATATTTGACAATTATGTGTACTGGTATAGATTCCACCAGTCACTAAAATCCTGGTATAATGTAATGTTATTTAAGGTTGTACTCTTAGGTTCTTATCCTGTACCTTGTAACTGTTGTTTGTCTTACTTTTATGTCTATGAACTAATGGTATTTAGCTATGGTTGATTGGTGGTGAATATCACGTGACCAAGGCTGCTGTGTCAGCCGAAACGCGTTGTGCTTTGATTAAACACTGTTTTCACTTGCCCTGAATCCTGAGCGTGCGATCTTTACTTTTTTCTTTCTTGTTTTGGTGAATATATATATATATATATATATATATTATATATATATATATATATATATATATATATATATATATATATATATATATATATATATATGTTATATTTAGGTAAAATTGTCCATAAAAAGTACAATTTTAAACTCAGCAAACCACTAGAATTTACCAGTTATGGTTAATTCAAGAAATTATAACTCACGCCCCCACCATGCATTATGTAGAGTATTATAATCAATGATCTCATAATCTCATTTCAGATGTCATAGGTGATGTTATTATCATTATTATATATTATTAACATTAGAATTATGTCATAGAACATTTTATGAATGATGTAACATGTGAGGTCATAAGCATTACATGGCGGGGGCACAACTTACAGTTTCTTCAAATAAAAATATAATTAATTATCACATTAATATATCAAAATTAAAAAATAACACAATAATTGAGCAAATTAATTATTATCGTGTTAATTAGTTAGAAAAATTAATTGGAAATGAACTATAAAATACTGAAATGTAATACATTTAATGAACATAAGAATTGTTTAAACAATTTATAGATGTATACAAGAAATACCTTAATTAAGGAATGAACAGCTAACAATTTGAATTACCTCCTTGTCCAGCATTCCTCAACTCTGTCCTTACTAAGTGCAATGTGGAGGTGCTGTCTTCCGATGACCACCCTACCAAAATCGTCCTTCTTTTCTTCCAGCACTCCTAAATAGACCCATCACCTTTACTATGTAAAGGAAAATGGTATCTATAGAACTTCAGTGTGTTTTGTTTGGTGTGCACCCTTGGGAAGCTCTTAATTTTACACAGTTTTCAGGTCCTGGGTAAATTGGTTTCTTAATTGTTTTTAGAGTTTATGAAGTGCAAAGGCCCGTATTTACTCGAGAGCAGTGCAGGGGCTCGCACACATTGTTAGGAGGATTCAAATAAGGGAAGCAGTAATTTTGGGTAGATGACTATTTCTGGTGGCAACTGAAAACAATCTCTTTGCATCAGAGCAATGGCCAGTGTTTGATCTTGTATTCACTTGGCCCGTTTTATTTGTCATTTAAGGCATTATTAGGAAAGGAGTTGCATTGGCCAACTATTGCTGTATCAGTGAAGCCAAGTAAAAGCATTTTACCCACGTTTCCAGGAAGCACATTGCTTCTTATTTCAGCGATATAGTGGGCGCATCCAGAATGGTACGCTGCAGGCTAGTCACACACTGGCATTTAACCTCTTCAGTGCGAGCGTCGGCCAGAGGCCGACGCCCGCACTACCTCTCTGGTGCATGTCACAACCAGTGGCCGACAAGAGCGAGGGGGATAAAAAAATCCTTAGATGCGTTTCACAGGAGGAGTTTTTTTTTTATTGAAAAAACCCCGGGAGATACAGAAGATCTTCTGTGTCTCCCCTCGGCCCCCACCCGCCCCTTAGTGACATCGACCTCACTGTTTGTTTTTGGCCTCTTCCTGCTCCGGTGGGGAAAACAGGCCCACACAGGCCTTCCCGATGTTCGGTAAGGCCTCGTTTGAAAGGGGAGATTTTCCCCTTTCAAACAAGACCTTCCTGAATGGGTTTCCTGACCCTCAATCGCAGCTTTGCCAGGAAACCCTCACTAGACACTAGGGATTTCATTTGGGGGGGTCGGCCCTCTTGGAAAACGGGCCATTCCCCCCGGAGGCAAATTATTTTGTGAGAGGCAGGTTTACCCCTGGGGAGGGGGGTGATCGCACCCAATCGCGCCCCCACAGGGGTGTAAAAAAAGAAATGAGCAGGGCAACACCCTGTGGGGGCAATCATTTTTTTAACAGCTGTATGGTTTCCCTGGGGCCACTATGGCCCACAAGGTAATCATACAGCTGTTAAAAAAAAAGATCTATATATAAATATTTACATATATATCTATATATAGATCTATCTATAGATATATCTATGTAGCAATATATATCTAAATATAGATATGTCTATAGATAGATCTATTTATATATATATATATATAGCCATCACTTTTGTCAATGCGTGTGTGGTTTCCCTGGGGGCTGGGATGTATATATATATATATATATATATATATATATATAGATATAGATATATATATGTAGATATAGATATATCTATATTTGCCACCAGTTTTCTTGCAGTTTCAGCTTGCGTCTTCAAAGCAATGCACATGCTTCAACTGACGCATTTCAACTGTAGCTTTTAGGCAGCAATAGAAAAGTCAAGTAACTCTTGTGATTATGTTTCTGCTAGAAAAGGATCTGGCTTTTGTCTAGTGGCAGTTTTGATGCCATAAAGTAGCGCAGAAGGTTTATATGCCTACTGCGAGGATCAAAACTGTATTATATGTGAATAGCTGGGTGGATTAGTAAAGCCAGCCATTACCTGCGCTATAATACAAATTAAATGTATGTGCGAGGGGGGCTATGGAGAGATGAAATTGACTTTTTCTGGATCGTAGTGAGGGAATCGGAGGAGGAGGTAATGGAAGTGGGAGAACCAATAATGATTGTTGGACTGGGCACTAGAGGCACTAAAGACTGTGACGATTGGTATGTGACAAGGTGAAGTAATAGTGTGTCTTTTTTGTTTTGTTGAATGTCTTGAGAGAACATGCTTATTGAGGGAAGAAGCGAAGGTAAGGTGACCTCTGCTGTTGCAGGTATCACACACACACTCAGCAGCAATTTTGTGACTGTCTTCGTAGGCTAGTGTTTTAGAGTGACAGTTTAGCCAGTAGCAGAGATGGCATCTCGGATGATTGCTGCGCAAGCCCTAACTCGGGTTATAGAGGACAGCTCTGACGTAGGATCAGAGACTGAGACAGCAGATACTGAGACAGCATCTGAGGGATAGGACAATGGCACAGACTCTGGGAGTGATTTTTCAGTTGGAGGAGTCCCATTCGATAACTCCTCTTCCAGTGATTATGAGGGAGGTGATAAGGACAGTCCTGCTGTCCCTTCGCACGCACAGTCTGTGCAGCAGGACAATAGTGGGTTAGCCCATCCCACAGAGCAGGTGCATGCGGCAGCAAGCACAGAGAGAGTGCTCTCTTGGGAGCTCCCCAATTTAGTTCAGTCCCAAATTCCACCGCCCAAATCGTATTGTGGAGACATCAAAATGATCTATCACAAAACAACCTTGTTTTGTAAGGCAGGTACCTGCTTTTTTGGTCCTGGGCTCGGCGGTCATATAGGGAAACCTACCAAACCCAGACATTTCTGGAAACTAGACATCTGGGGGAGTCCACAGAGGTGTGACTTGTGTGGATTCCCCAAGGTTTTCTTACCCAGAATAACCTGCAACGGTGAAATGTTGAATAAAAACTCATTTTTTTCTTGCATTTCTGTCACACAAACTGTAGGAATATGCTGGGACTCACACAATTCCTAGTACCCAGTGTTTTCTCACCTGTTCTGATAACACCGCTACCCCACTTGAGTGCCTGTACTAAGTGTCTGTGTCAGGAATGGATCACCTGAGGGTCAACAGTTGCCCTCATGTAAGGACCAACATTGACCATTGTATTATATATTCCTGACACGGGCACTAGGCCTACCCACAGAAGTGAGGTACAATTTTTATTGAGAGACTTGCAGGAATGCTGGGTGGAAGGAAATGTGTGTCTCTTATCAGATTCCAGATCTTTCTATCACAGAAATGTGAGTAAAAAGTGTTTTTTTTGCAAAATATTGAGGTTTGCGAATGATTTTGGGTAACAGAACCTGGTGAGAGCACCACAAGTAACCCCATCTTGGGTTCCTCTAGGTATCTAGTTTTAAAAAATACACAGGTTTGATAGGATTTCCTAGGTTTCGCTGAGCTACAGACCAAAATCCACAGTTAGGCACTTTAAAAAAAAACACATCAGTTTTCAATGTAAAAATTTGATTTGTCCATGTTGTGTTTTGGGGTGTTTCCTGTCATGGGCACTAGGCCTACCAACACAAGTGAGGTACAGTTTTTACCGGGAGACTTAGGGAAATGCTGGGTGGAAGGAAATTTGAGGCTCTTCTCAGATTCCAGAACTTTGCATCTTCGAATTGTGAGGAAAAATCTTTTTTTGGCCAAAGTTTGAGGTTTGCAAAGGATTTTGGGTCACAGAACCTGGTGAGAGCCCCACAAGTCACCCCATTCTGAATTCCCCCAGATGGCTAGTTTTCAAAAATGTATAGGTTTGCTAGGTTTAGTGGCCAAAGACCACAGCTAGGCACTTTGCAAAAAAAAGGTTTGTTTTCTTTGGGAAAATGTGATGTGTCCACCTTGTGTTTTCGGGCATTTCCTGTTGCGGGCACTAGGCCTACCCACACAAGTGAGATACCGTTTTTATCGGGAGACCTGAGCGAATGCTGGGTGGAAGAAAGTTTATGGCTCCTCTCAGATTCCAGAACTTTGCAGCACCAAAATCTGAGGAAAAAGTGTTTTTTTGCCAGATTTTGAGGTTTGCAAACGATTCTGGGTAACAGAACCTGGTGAGAGCCCCACATGTCACCCAATTCTGAATTTACCTAAGTGTCCATTTTCCAAAAATATATAGGTTTTCTAGGTTTCCCTCTGTGCCGGCTGAGCTGAAAGCCAAAATCCACAGCTAGGCACTTTGCAAAAAACACTTCTGTTTTCATTGAAAAAATGTGATGTGTCCACGTTGTGTTTTGGGGAATTTCCTGTTGGGCGCACCAGGCTTACCCACACAAGTGAGATACCATTTTTATTGAAACACTTGGGGGAATGCTGGGTGGAAGGAAGTTTGCGGCTCCTCTCAGATTCCAGAACTTTGCAGCACCGAAATGTGAGGGAAAAGTATTTTATTTGTCAGATTTTGAGGTTTACATAGGATTCTGGGTAACAGAACCTGGTGTGAGCCCCACAAGTCACCCCATCCTGGATTTCCCTAGGTGTCTAGATTTAAAAAAATGCACAGGTTTGGTAGGTTTCCCTAGGTGCCGGCTGAGCTAGAGGCCAAAGACCACAGCTAGGCACTTTCCAAAAAACACATCAGATTTCAATTAAACAATGTGATGGGTCCATGTTGTGTTTCCTGGTGGGGGAATTAGACCTACCCCACACAAGTGAGGTACCATTTTTATAGGAAGACTTGGGGAAATACAGAATAGCAGAACAAGTATTATTGCCCCTTGTCTTTCTCTACATTTTTTCCTTCCACATGTAAGACAGTGTGTAAAAAAGAAGTCTATTTGAGAAATGCCCTGTTATTCACAGGCTAGTATGGGGACCCCAGAATTCAGAGATGTGCATATAACCACTGTTTCTCAACACCTTATTGTGTGCCCATTTTGGAAATGCAAAGGTTTCCTTGATACCTATTTTTCAGTCTTTATATTTCACCAAATGAATTGCTGTACCCAGTATTCGATGAAAACCCATTGAAAGGTGCAGCTCATTTATTGGCTCTGGGTACCTATGGTTCTTGATAAACCTACAAGCCCTATATATCCCCACAACCAAAAGACTCCAGCAGACGTAATGGTATATTGCTTTCAAAAATCTGGCCTAGCTGGAAAAAGTTACAGAAGAAAACGTGGTTGGAAATGGCTCTTCTTTCACCTCAATTTCGTTACTTTCTGTAGAAAAACCTTGAAGGATCTACACACTACCCCTTGTTCAATTCAGAATTTTGTCTACTTTTCAGAAATGGTTAGCTGTCCAGGATCCAGCATTGGTTTCACAACCATTTCTGTCACTAACAGGTAGGAGGCTGAAAGCACAAACATTTTTACAAATGGGGTATGTCCCAGTAAAATGCCAAAATTGAGTTGAAAAACGTGGTTTTCTGATTCAAGTCTGCCTGTTCCTGAAAGCTGGGAAGATGGTGAATTTAGCACTGCTAACCCTTTGTTGATGCCATTTTCATGGAAGAAAACACATGCTTTCTTCAGTGGCCCTTTGCCCCATTTTTCTGTAAAAAACAAACTTTTAGCTGTATTTTGGCTGATTCCTTGGCCTCATCCGGGGGAACCCACAAACTCTGGGTAACTTTAGAATCTCTAGGATGTTGGAAAAAAAGGATGAAAATTTGGCGTGGATAGCTTATGTGGACAAAAAGTTATGAAGGCCTAAACGTGAACTACCCCAAATAGCCAAAAAATAACTTTGCAATGGGGGGGTGAGGTGCGGAGGCCCAGCAGCTAAGGGGTTAATGAGGTGCTCCTGAGGGGGAGTTAGTTTGGTTCGCTAACAAATAAGGCCCATACTTATACTTTTTCAGCACCACATTTGCGCTGTTTTTTGACGCAAAAGCGGTGCAAACTTACAAACTACAATTACTCTGAACCTTTGAATGAGAGCAGGCATTTATACTAGCTATGGATCTGGATTCTTAGGTGGAAAATATACAGGGCCAGATTCACAAAGGTACACTCACATTTTTGTGTAAGTTTGCGATTATTTGCTATTCACAAAGGGATTTAGCTCCCTAATGCTAAGCTAAGGCTGTGGGCAGGTCGGGAAATTCAGAAGCAGCAGATGTCTGCAAATGTATCATCAAAGGAAGAATCAAATGAAAGATCTAATTAGAATGAGGAGGAATGTGCTTGCTCTCGAGAGTACCACTATGAGCCAGAAAATAAGGAACACTGGTCTCAAGAGAGGAAAAAGACGTGGTCGACAAAGGTGGACAGGGGTAGGTGATCTTACTAAATAACAAGCTTCATGCAGTTAAAGCATGAGATTTCATTATTCTACAGGTTTCCACCTCCGTTCTTGTGTCTGCCTCCTTCTCATGGATCTTCAAGATATCTCACAAAGGCGAATTCACTTCCTCAGTTTCCATTCCGTGCAGGTGCTGAAAATAACTGTCCAACTACTTAATGGCTACTCTGTGACCTTTCAACTGTAAGCTAACAAAAAATAACATCTTTATATGAGAACATGGTGGCTGTGGTGCCTGAAACACACAGCATGAGGAAATACAATGTTCATTTAAAAATAAACTAAGGCGCCTAGGCCTATCCACAATAATGTTAAGAAGCATACATGCTAACTAAAGTTAAATAAAAACATGTGCTTCATTCAAGTTTGCTGAATCTACATATAAAGCAACATGTAGAATAATATATAATATATCAAATAATAGGTGAAATAATTATTAACTGATGTGTAAAGCAAGTGAGCAATGGTTACGCAAGTTACATATTAACATATCATTAAGCGCAAATAAATGATGGTGACACAGTATCACCAAGTCCAGAAGATTGGATCTGATTTAATATGTTTATTGTGATCTGATTTTGGAATAGGAGGTACAGATGGACGAGCAGCTTTCAAAATATGAGAACCCCTTCCTAACAAACCTTTATAATGTAGATGTTTGATGAAATTCCTGATCACCATGATGCTTCTGAATTATTAAGATGAGTTCACAAAGTAAATCTATTCTTTTGAATGGAGTTTATCTCATGCTTATTTGTGCTGCCTTCTAGTTTTGTTATTCACGCCCAGTATTTCTTCTATATCATCCATCCGTGCCAGTCACGGCTCGCCAGGGTTAAGGGGGTGGGGCGGCACGCGGAGAGAGGGTATGAGGGGGAAAGGAATTTTATTAAACTTTTAAAAAATGTTTTACTTATCTCTGCTCCGCCGCGCCGCCGCTCCTCCATCTTGCAGTGCAGGCACAGGCTCCGAGCCTGCCCTGTGGCCAATCCAGACGCTGCTCAATACAACATCAGGATTGGCTGGGAGAGCTCAGCCAGGGCACTCTCAGGCAGACTAGGAGCCTGTGTCTGCTCTTGCCAGCCTGGCAACACAGTGCTGGGCTGGAGAGAGCACACTGCGCGTGTATGTTTGGTCAGCCCGAGACGGCCGGCCAAACATACATGCACACTGGGAGGAGTGCGCAGTACACTCCCCCCACTGCTCGTCACCCCATAGCCCTGCCCCTTTCACAACAAAGGGATAATAAACATGGTTTATTATTTCTTTGTTGTGAAAGGTTTACAGCTTTTGCTGCTGGTAGGGGGGCGACACTCCTCCGCCATAGCGGAGGAGCTGCCACTGACTGGTGCCCATCTAACATCTAAATATTCCCTTCCATTGATTCAGATATATTCTTGTTTTGAATCCATAGCCCCTTTTTATGGCCCTTATTTATGTCCCTTAAAGCGCCTGTCAATTCCTTATGTCCCTGAAACCTATTTTCAGAGACATTTTGTTGATTTTCCATCAAATGTCTCAAGTGTCTCGAGTCAGGTAGTACCAGCACCCCTTTGTACGCTGATCTTATTGTATCTTCGACTCCTATATTTTCTGGTGAAAGTAGTGGTATTGTGTAAAGTGTTCACAGAATCAGATAACAAATCACTTCAACAGATGCTTGTCATGGTTTCTGCTGTATCTGGTATTATTGCATAAGTATATTGAGTTTTAATGCAGCAACAACCTGCTTTGTTTTCCACAGTTATTTTGTTTTTCCCATTTAATTGTGTTAGGGTAGTAGTTTCCTCTAATTCCCCTAGTGTTCCCAGTATAGCAGGATGGTTCATATCCTTGTGAAATGCTGAACTTTGTGGCCGATGGTCACTATCAAATTGCACTATTGTTATAAATGAGCATGCCTGAAGTCACCAGAGTATAATCCAAAAGACTCCCATTACTCCCTGCAAATAGGGTAGCTCTTGCTGGCATTATCTGTCCGTATTCTCCTGCTGAAACATCTTAAAAACAAGGTTACTAGTTGAAACCAGATTAAGTTACTATTTTACCTGGTTGAAACTGAGGCTCATAATTTTAAGCTTTGAATAATTTACAAATAATATGTTGCTTTTGTGTATTCACTACGTGTCGCACCTAAACGTTGTGATCAACCACCAATCACTTTGCCATGATTGAATAACAGTACCAGCATGTGGCAGATCTCTGTGTTACATGAGAAGTGATGAGAAGCAATCAGATGTCCTGGAAAGTCACCGAGAAATAAACAAAAGATGTACCAAACACATTATTAAAACAGTAAAGTGAGTGCAATGTGCTGCATCTATACAATTCTTTGCAACCAATTTAACATTTCTCTGTCTTTCGAGGTGTGCTAAAACTTTTCAAGCACAGAAGGCCTTAGGCACAACATAGATTTTACGGCTTTTCCGCAGAGAAACCAGCACTATTCACTTTTGAGCCTGTCTCACAGCCAAATTGTGTGCTGCCTAATCAGAACTTGCTGCAGAGATCCTACGAAGTATTTCAATAGATTATGTGCGTGATGCAAGCATTTGCACTTGAATTGCTTGGTTTGTGTTTGAATCCTAGCAGGGCTAATTAAAATGCTATTCTACAGCTGTTGATAAAACATTGGCCATTTAGTGAGTAGTAATATTAGCAAATGACAACAGTTCAGTTTGTAGTATGTTTTGTTTATAAAGACCACATCTTTCAAAAAATGCATCGACACATATGATGCAAAAAAAAAATACTAATTCAACAATTGCATTATTTCTGTATTTAAAACTGTGCAGTTAAAAGAAATGACAATTCTAATCAGTTATGTTAACAAACGTCTGGCGGAATGACCAGGTCACAGCTCTACCGATTTCGCGGAGAGATGCCCCGCCTGCTTGTGCCCAAGAAGCTGCATCTCCTCTGGTTGACCTTCCCTGGATATTAGAAGGGAGGTCCTACCTCTCTGATGTGGATGCTTGAGAAATTACCTGGTGAACCCATATATTTTTTTGTTTGTGTTCAACATTCTTGCTCCATTTATTTGCCGACCCACGAGACACAAGAAGCAAGTTGGGCGTTCCCAACACCTTACTTCTGCTTAGATAGATAGACAACTCTCCATTACCGTCCAGTTGAGTAGGAACACCATCGTTTTCTGGAAGAAAATGATAATACCACCTCCTGTGAAATGTGGAAGGAAGAATGAATCTTTAGAACAAATTTATAATCTACAATGAGGACTACCTTATCTGGGAAGAATATTAGGTAAGGGAATTGTGACATTTCACGCCCAACCTCTTCACAGAGGTATATGCCACCAGAAAAGCTGTTTTAGCTGATACCCAGACAATATCTGACGTTTGTAGATGCTCGAAAGATTCTGACTGAAGACCCGTCAAAACTGTGGAAAGATCCCAAGAAGGATTCATATTTGAAATAACTGGGTTTTAAGTCTGAAACCATTCAAAAGTCTTGAAACAAAAAAATTAGATTTCAGAGACATATCCTTGTATATTTCGTACTTGCATGGCTGCCCAATGAGAGGAAAGAGTGGAGACACCCTGGTAAAAATCCATCTGTCTGGAATAACACAACCTGGAAAGGATCAATCGATAAAGGAAGACATCTTTAAACAAACACCACTTGTGAAATAAGCCCCAGTGATTCCTGTATGAGTTCATAGTGATGGTTTGCGTAATGCGTGAATGTCAAG
The DNA here is from genome assembly GCF_031143425.1 of Pleurodeles waltl. NCBI lineage: Eukaryota > Metazoa > Chordata > Amphibia > Caudata > Salamandridae > Pleurodeles > Pleurodeles waltl. The sequence continues at coordinate 920,657,896 of NC_090440.1, forward strand.
AGCAGCTGATCTCGAGCATCCTAAGTGCTCCAAGCCCACCCTCTCACACCGCAAGCCGTCAGCCTGAGGTGTTGTAGTCCAAGGGACGGAAGAGTTGAAAACTGAAGAGGAGTTGAAGTGAAATGGAAGATGAAGATGCTCAACAGTCCAAAGAAAGAATGAAAGAGGTAAATGCTCCAGTCGAAGGTGGACAAATTGAACATTCGGTTCCTTTGTACAGTCTCCTCTGCATTTTAAGAGACCAGCTAATTGATGAAGGAAAAAACAATTGTTCCATAACAAATCGGCTGCTGAGAGAGTGGCGAAGGACTATCACTTTGTGACCGGGGTTTGAAATTCAGTCCCAGTTCCCCTTCTTTTTCAGTAGCTGTTTAATTACATCTTTGTGTGGTTGTTATCTGGGTGTTTGATAGTGTGCTATTGTCGTATTGTTGTTCCTATAATGGACATGGAATGTTTCCCACTCTTGAGTGCCCCTCGAAGCTAATGTTGCACCTCTGCAAAATGTTTATAAAAAATAAACCCCGTGGGTGAGAAATGTGCGCAATGACGTGTTATTGATCAGGTTTCGCGCGGTATAATTGTATTGGGAACCCATTTAACTCCTCCGTTTTCCTTCTTCCCTCTTCTTGCAGGCGGAAACAGCTCACTGCCCTTGTGTCCAGACCCCACTTGTAATGGGCAGTGTATTCCTGAAATCGGGTGTTACTGTAATATCGGTGCCATCCCCTGCCTTCCATTTGAGTGTGATCTAAGTACAACCCCGTGCTGTCCCGTGGGACTCTTCTGGTATTCAAACGTATCCTGCTGCTCGGGTGAGTCTCCACTGTTTGTTTTTGTAAAGCAAATACATACATGAAATAACACGCATTTCAGAACCAATAGACTTGACTTTGTATAATGTGCTTTGTTGGTGGGGTATCACTTAAGCGCCACTTTAAGCCCATAAAAAACATTAGTTACTTCTGCACGCTCTTTGGGAGCGCTAGTTCATATCCTGTTAAAAACTGTGAGAGTTCCTTGCTAATAAAATGAGGATCCAAAAGGCAAGTTGTCCATTCAAATGCACTGACCTGTGCGGCACATATTAAAATACTCGGACCCTCCCCAAGAACATGGTGTCATTTTCACATAGTAGGAAATGTATTAGACTTGCTACTGGTAAGCCTGACCCACTCTATTTCCTTGCTCTTCTGCTTTACCCCCTCCCGCCCCATTTAACACCAGAGTTGGTTTTCGTATGTCATTTCACACATATCTTCCTTTTCTCTTATTTGCCCTACACCAAGAGCTTATATTACAGTTACTGGGCACCCAATGTGTTCTGTCAGTCCGAGGCCGACTGAGTCCTCAGAGCTGGTTGACTCTGTTTCGGCTCCACTTCTTTCTCCTCCTTTTTCATTACTCCGTCTCTTCCAGTGCGGTTGTTTACCAACGCCAAAAAAACCGATTAATACCAAAGGGAAAGAAGAGGGACTTAAATGTAATGACAGTTGGAACGCATAAAAAAACGAATGAAAACGTAACGAATAAGTGTTTTAAATTAAGCATTGGTTAAAATGATGTCAAACCTTTACTGAGGGCCACGTGAGAGTATGACGTGTGTGTCAGTACTGCCCATTTCCCTTTGAACAGACTGCTTCCTGCTCGAGCACGTGGACCGGTGATGCAGGTGCTGTGCAGGAGTCTTGTACTGCTCCCTCCCTATCCCTGGCCAGGGACTGGTGGGCGGTGGGATCTGGCCAGTGGAGGCCTCAGGACTGTGGAACTGCAGCCGGCAGAGGAAGAGGGAGCAGAAGGAGGGACCGAAGAGAAGGGGAGTTCAAGGAAGGAAACCAGAGGAGAAACACAAGAGAAGTAGGAAGAGAGAGAAAAGAATGGGTTTATAAGCAGACACCTAGATGATGATCAAGACATGGAATGGTGGAACAAGAGGTGGGCAGGAGAGGAGAGTGAGGGTGTTCTTACAGAAAGAGAAGGAGATGAGAGACGGAGAGAAGGAGCAAATCAAAATGATTATTTTAGAAAGGGAGAAGCGAAGACTAAAAAGAGGCTAGGGGAGAAAAGAGTAATGTTAAACAGAGGAGAGAGGAAGAAGAGCCAATGAGAACAGGAATACTGAATTAATAATGCCTTAGAGACAATTATCTGTTTGAGTAATTGTGGCATGTGGTGTATTACACATTTGCAGGCCAAGCATGACTGTCAAAATACTAATATCAACAAAAAACTTATAACAAAAACTCCCCTCAACAACATGAAAAAAAGAAAAAATTTAACTATGAAAACGCATTGAGTGGTAGAATAGGTTATGATGTTTGGGCCCCCTCTCACCTAGTGTGACCCACAAGATTGCCTGAACAGAAAGAGCACATCATTCTAAATGTATCGGAAGTGGATAAGTTTCCCTAGGACCACCGCAGGCCAAGTTATGGGCACAAATGAGTTGTGAACCGAATGCTTGCAAAGCATTATGGGCTGTATTTCCGTGAATACATTAAACGTTTATCGGACATAGGGCCATATGTACAAACACATTTTCCCTTAGACACAGAATGGGTAAAAACCTTTGCTACATCTGGCCCATAATGTGTGTTCGTTCATTAGCAGAAGGTGCAGTACCACTGGTGGTAGCTAGATGTCCCTGTCAAACCAATGAACTCAGTAGTGACTTGGAGCAATTTGTTTTCATGTCATAGTGCTGAGTATAGTGCATTACATATTGTATATTACACCTACAGGCCAGGCATAGTTGTCACAAACTCCTCTCAGCTGTAAAAACAAATGTTTCAGCTATGAGAGAATTTAAAGATGTCCTGAGTGGTGGAAGAGACTGCAGTCCAGGAAGAATTAACAGAATACTAACAAGGCCCTTATCACACAAACTTCTCTCAGCTGTAAAAACAAAAGATCCAGTTAGGAGATAATTTAAATGTACGTTGCATGTTGAAAAAGGTTATGATATTGGCCCCTTCTCACCTAGTGTGACCCACAAGATTACCTGAACAGAAAGTACACATTATTCTAAATGTTTTGGGTGGGGGAGGAGGTCCCATTGCCCAAGGACCACCACAGGCTGAATTATGGGCACAAATGTGTTGTAAAACAAATGCCTGCTCAGCATTATGGGCTAAATTCCCCAAATACATTAAACCTTTATAGGAAATAAATTGTGTTCCTTCATTCATTGACAAAAGGTGCAGTAACAGTGGTGGTGGCTAGATATCCCTGTTAAACCAATTAACCCCTTCACTGCCAGGACTTTTCCCCCTCCTGTGCCGAGCCTTTTTTTGGCTATTTGGGGCAGTTCGCGCTTAGGCCCTCATAACTTTTTGTTCACATAAGCTACCCACACCAAATTTGCGTCCTTTTTTTCCAACATCCTAGGGATTCTAGCGGTACCCAGACTTTGTGGGTTCCCCAGAAGGAGGCCAAGAAATTACCCAAAATACAGTGAAAATTTCGTTTTCTTAAAAAAAATTGGAAAAAGGGGCTGCAGAAGAAGGCTTGTGTTTTTTCCCCTGAAAATGGCATCAACAAAGGGTTTACGGTGCTAAAGTCACCAGCTTCCCAGCTTTTAGGAACAGGCAGACTTGAATCAGAAAACCCAATTGTTCAACACAATTTTGGCATTTTATTGGGACATACCCCATTTTTACGATTGTTTGTGCTTTCAGCCTCCTTCCAGTCAGTGACAGAAATGGGCATGAAACCAATTCTGGATCCCAGAAACCGAAACATTTCTGACAAGTAGACAACATTCTGAATTCAGCAAGGGGTAATTTGTGTAGCTCCTACAAGGGTTTCCTACAGAAAATAACAACTGAAAAAAAGAATTATTGAAATTGAGGTGAAAAAATCTGCAATGTTTCTCTACGTTTTACTCTGTTACTTTTTCCTGCAATGTCAGATTTTTGAAAGCAATATACTGTTATGTCTGCTGGACTCTTTTGGTTGCGGGGATATATAGGGCTTGTAGGTTCATCAAGAACTCTAGGTACCCAGAGCCAATAAATGACCTGCACCCTGCAGTGGGTTTTCATTTTATACCGGGTATACAGCAATTCATTTGCTCAAATATGGAGAGTAAAAAATAGCTATCAAGAAAACCTTTGTATTTCCAAAATGGGCACAAGATAAGGTGTTGAGGAGCAGTGGTTATTTGCACATCTCTGAATTCCGGGGTGCCCATTTTAGCATGTGAATTACAGGGCATTTCTCAAATAGACGTCTTTTTACACTCTCTCTTATACTTGGAAGGAAAAACTGTAGAGAACGACAAGGGACAATAACACTTGTTTTGCTATTCTATGTTCCCCTAAGTCTCCCGATGAAAATTATACCTCACTTGTGTGGGTAGGCCTAGCACCCGCAACAGGAAATGCCCCAACACACAACGTGGACACATCCCATTTTTTGACAGAAAACAGAGGTCTTTTTTGCAAAGTGCCTACCTGTAGATTCTGGCCTCTAGCTCAGCCGGCACCTAGGGAAACTTACCAAACCAGCATATTTTTGAAAACTAGAGACCTAGGGGAATCCAAGATGGGGTGACTTGTGGGGCTCTGACCAGGTCCTGTTACCCAGAATTCTTTGCAAACCTCAAAATTTGGCTAAAAAAACACATTTTCCTCACATTTCGGTGACAGAAAGTTCTGGAATCTGAGAGGAGCCACAAATTTCCTTCCACCCAGCCTTCCCCAAATCTCTCGATAAAAATGGTACCTCACTTGTGTGGGTTGCCTAGTACCCACGAAAGGAAATGGCCCAAAACACAACGTGGACACATCCCATTTTTTTTTACAGAAAACAGAGGTGTTTTTTGCAAAGTGCCTACCTGCAGATTTTGGCCCCTAGCTCAGCCGGCACCTAGGGAAACCTACCAAACCTGTGCATTTTTAAAAACTAGACACCTAGGGGAATCCAAGATGGGGTGACTTGTGGGGCTCTGACCAGGTTCTGTTACCCAGAATCCTTTGCAAACCTCAACATTTGGCTAAAAAAACACATTTTCCTCACATTTTGGTGACAGAAAGTTCTGGAATCTGAGAGGAGACACACATTTCCTTCCACCCAGGTTTCCCCCAAGTCTCCCGATAGAAATGATACCTCACTTGTGTGGATAAACCTAGCGCCCGCGACAAGAAATGCCCCAAAACACAACGTGGACACATGCCATTTTTTGACAGAAAACAGAGGTGATTTTTGCAAAGTGCCTACCTGTAGATTTTGGCCTCTAGCTCAGCCGGCACCTTGGGAAACCTACCAAACCTGTGCACTTTATAAAACTAGAGACCTAGGGGAATCCAAGATGGGGTGACTTGTGGGGCTCTGACCAGGTTCTGTTACCCAGAATCCTTTGCAAACCTCAAAATTAGGCTAAAAAAACAAATTTTCCTCACATTTCGGTGACAGAAAGTTCTGGAATCTGAGGTGAGCCACAAATTTCCTTCCACCCAGCTTTCCCCCAAGTCTCCCGATAAAAATGGTACCTCACTTGTGTGGGTAGGCCTAGTGCCCAAGAAAGGAAATGGCCCAAAACACAACGTGGACACATCACATTTTTTCACAGAAAACAGAGGTGTTTTTTGCAAAGTGCCTACCTGTGGATTTTGGCCTCTAGCTCAGCCGGCCCCCACCCCCCCTGGGGAGCGACCGTTGCCTTCGGTGTCACTCCCCTTGCGTGACGGCGCAAAAAAAATATCCCTGGTGCCTAGTGGTTTCTGCCCCCCTTGGGGGCAGATTGACCTAAAATCGGCTGATCTGCCCCCAAAGCGGGAAAAAATGGCCTAAATACAATTGGCCCCCTCCCCCCCGGGGAGCGACCCTTGCCTACAAGGTCGCTCCCCTTGCGTGACGGCGCAAAAAAAAAGATCCCTGGTGCCTAGTGGTTTCTGCCCCCCTTGGGGGCAGATTGACCTAAAATTGGCCGATCTGCCCCCAAAGCGGGCAAAAATGGCCTAAATACAATTTGCCCCTCCAGGGGAGCACCATTGCCTAAGGGGTCCCTCCCCATCTCTAAAAAACAAAACAAACAAAAAAAAAATTGCCCTGGCGCCTAGAGGTTTCTGCCCCCCGGGGGCAGATCGGCCTAATAACAATAGGCCGATCTGCCCGGGGGGGCAGAAATGGCTTAAAATAAATATGCCCCCCAACCCCCCCCGGGGAGCGACCCTGGCCTACGGGGTCGCTCCCCTTGCGTGATGGTGCAAAAAAAAAGATCCCTGGTGCCTAGTGGTTTCTGCCCCCCTTGGGGGCAGATTGACCGAAAATCAGCCAATCTGCCCCCAAAGCAGGCAGAAATGACCTAAATATAATTTGCCCCCTATGGGAGCGACCCTTGCCTAAGGGGTCGCTCCCCACCTCTAAAACTAAAAACTAAACAAAAACAAAACAAAAAAAAAAGATCCCTGGTGCCTAGAGGTTTCTGCCGCGCCGTAAAAAAAAATGCCCCCCCTGGGAGCGACCCTTGCCCAAGGGGTCGCTCACTTATGTCAATTTCATTTTGTAAATAAAATCCCTGGTGTCTAGTGGGCGTTTTGACAGCCGGATTGCTTTCAATCCGGCTGCCAAAACGCAGAGCGAGACTTCAAAGGGAAGGAAATAACTAGCGCTCCCTCTGGGCTGTGTGCCCAGGACGTAATGGTTACGTCCTGGGCACAGCAGCACTGTGCCGCATGACGTAACCATTACGTCCGCAGCACAGAAGGAGCTATGTCAATACTACTTAGGAATAATTATTTTATCAACATGGGGAATATCAGGAACAGTATCAGGAGCTGCATAGTGCATAACATGTTTGCAGAATAATAAAGATACTAACAAGGCCCTAATGACACAAACTCCTGACAGCTGCAAAAACAAAAGTTTCAGCTACAAGAAAGTTTAAATAAACATATAGTGGTGGAAGGTCTCCTAGTGTGACCCACAAAATTGCTTGTACAGAAACAGTACATCGTTGTAAATGTTTTGGGGATAGTGTGATTGGCCTAGAACCACCACAGGCTGAGTTATGGGCACAAATGTTTTGTAAAACGAATGCTTGCAAAGCATCATGGGCCAAGGTTTCCTGCGTGTAGTGAATATTGCAGTATCGGCTCTCCCGGTGTGCGGGGGAGAGCCTGAGGATTAACTCCTAGGCCAAATTCATGTTTTAAATAGTAAGAAAAAAGTACAAAACACAGGTACAAAGATACTTGTTATTACTGACTATGTAAAGTAAGGATACAGTGATAGGCAAACACGAAAAACGAACATGAACATGAGTGCTGACAAACACGAGAGGCAGTAAAGAAAGACAAATAGTCAGTCCAAACAACAGAAAAACATGTGAGGCATAAGTAAACTGTACTTGGCCGGTGCTCCTCGACCAAGTACAGGAAGTGAAGTATCGGCTGCCAAACCACTTAGAAGGCAGCACAACAAGAGCATCACTGCCTTCAACCTATTGTAAGTGGCAGGCAGTGGCAGGCGGGACAAAAAGGCCTACATCCCTAACAACAGGTTTTCCAGACACCGATTGCCGGCTGTCGAGGCTCGACCTAACAAACAGCTAGTTCTTTTAAGAATTTGCACTCACACAACTACAAACAACAATTATCTCAGCAGTCCTTCTTCCAGTTCTTCTTTATATTCTCTATCTTCGATTCACAATGTTCTGGCCAGCCACTACATGTTTCGTTAAAACAGAGGTTACCATTTGACTTAGGCTAGCGAAAGCGTATGCAAGTAATACAATCAGTCTTATATTACTTGTCATTACAGTGTCCCATGATTAAGTGACCCCTTACCAAACCACGCAGGTGTTTTCAATCTCTTATAAAAGTATAATATATACAGTGCATTACATACCTGTCACTTAAGTGCAAGCCAGTTCCACATGTCATATTATAAAATTCTGTCAATAGTCAGTTTTGTCTCTTGAATCTACATGTCACTCCCACAAACAATCCTCAGTGCTACCAAGTAAAGAAATGTGTGTGGTCTCCCAGTACTTCCTGAGGTGATGTGGCACTTTCACCCTTGTAGCAGCAGATAAGACCCCGGAGCGCCACTGGGATTCAGAAAAAGTTTGGTGAAGCTTCTGGCCAGAGGACAAATTTCCATAATATATACATGCCTGAGAAGCAAACTGTGCTATCATAGCCCGTATAATGAAGCAAAACCCAATCCAGATCTCCAGATCTGCCATGCCTCCCAAGAAATGAACTGTTTATCCATTGTGTTTCTCTTTTCTTCTTCAAACCACATATTCAGCTGGGGAGATTGTGTTGTCTGGTGAATTATTTGTAAGGGTCCAGCCCATCCATTTCCTTAGAGAGGAATGGAAGATTATTAGTGTTCTCCAGTCACCATTTTATCCTCATTCCTTCGGAGTTGTGACTGATTATGAGGTCAATTTGTGGTGATTTCAATCTTCTTCAGGCCATGGCCCAGGCATTCACATATATTAAGGACAATCTTGACGTCACAGGGCAAGAACAAATATTTTTTGTGATTAAAATAATTGAATTATGAAAGGACCTCTAGTACAGAATCAGGATCCTCTCCTGCCAGGACCAGTTCTGTTACTCATGGCAGGTAGGGACAAGTGCATCACCCGCGGCAAATTAGGCTGTTTACCACTGGCGTCATATATAGTACCAATACACTCCATCTGAATGAGAAAGTATCCCCCTTTAGCAGTTGACTCCCACAAAGTAGCGAGGTTGAGCCCCCAAAGTTACACAAAGTTACTCAAGGCAGTGGTTTAAGGTTATACACTCACAATGCAGTTTGCACAACAGAAACCGCTAATAAGGTCAATCCTCAGTCAGTTTTTTAGTTTTGAAAATAGAAGGGCTTTAATTCACACAAGTCCAAAATGCCTGCATCTCAGTCTCTGGCAGAAGACCTCTCTTTATTTTTCTACTCAAAAGAGGAAATATTATATTCCAAGTTTGGCCTCAGTACAGAACTAGCCCTTCTAGGAGTTACCGAATATATCAGAGGCAACCTCGGCTCAGGGCAGAAGGCGGTGTTCATCTTTCTAGATCTGGCCACCGCCTTCAATACTGTGCCTCACTTGATCCTTTTACAAAGGCTGGAGCAGGCGGGCATCACTGGCCATGCTTTGAAATGGCTCTGATCCTTTTTAGCAGACAGACAACAGGCAGGCTTCCTCTTGCCCTTTCTTCCCAGTCTAGAGCAATTTACTCCGGTGTTCATCCCTAAGCCCAACTCTCCTTAACATCAATCAGGCCCCACTAGCTTTAGTTGTGCAGAGTTGAGGTATGAACATCATCTCTTATGCTGACAATACTCAACTAATGGTTATCCTTCTACCAACTTGATAACACTGTAATTGGGGGCTTTCAGGGTTGTCTTACATCCATTGCTCAGTGCATGTATAACAGCTGGCTACAAGTCAATTCCGATAAAATGACAATTTTGATGTTTTGGTCCTCCTCCCCTCTTGACGCTTTGTGCCTCTGGGTTTCTGACCTAGGGCTAGACCCCCACCCCCTCCACATTTGTCGGAAATCTGGGGGTCATGATGGACTCTTCCCTCTCCTTTAAACCTCACTTTAAGGCCATGGCAGCTACCTGCTTAAGACTTTTGAAATCCGTGAGAAAGCTCTTAAAATATATGTGCCTGGACACTCCCAAGGGGATTGTATACAATCCAGGTTGGATGAGGACAACATACTCGATTTAGGTGCCCCTCAGATCCTGTTGCCTCGACTACAGCTATTTCAAAATGCTGCAGCCAGGCTTATTCTGAATGGGTCTGATTCACCAAGGTAAACTTAGATGTTTGGTATTAGTTTAGACCAAACATCTAAGTTTACGATTTGGGGAATTTACAAAGGGCATTTACAAGTAGTATCTTTACGTCCATACTTGGGGCAGAGATCCTAAGTACTAGACTTCAGACACCAACACTTCAGTACACTTCTAGACCTGGGGATACTCTGCCAGGAAGAAGGACTGCTATTTTGCTACAAGGATTGCCACTTTGCTGCACTGCTACTCTGCTGGACTCCTGCTCTGCTGTGCCGACTTGCTGAATGCTGCCCTCAGCCTGGGAGAGAAGGACTGGATCTGCATCACTTGACCCCATGTAGGAGCCTGGCCTGGTTTGTAGTGGGTACCTTGGGTACTTCCACTTTATACCAGGTCCAGTTATCACTTCTTAGTGAAATGTAGTAGTGTTCTAGAAGCTTAGGCTGATAGAGGTAGCTATAGCAGAGCAGCTTAGGCTAAACTAGAGGACATGCAAAGCTCATGCAATACCACTTATAGGGCCAGATGTATCAAAGGTTTTATCCATTCTGTCTCTATGGGAAAAAGTGTTCGTACATATGGCCCATAGTTACACTGTACTTACAAACAAGTAAAGACAATACTCAGTGTTACCAAAAATAAAGGTATTTATTTGGATGACACAGTTCCAAAAATATCTTAGAGACAATACTCCTTCTGGAGGTAAGTATTATACACAATATATACACTAGAAACCAAAATTAGACAAGTAAATAGTCATAGAACAATCCAAACAGTAGGAAATCCTATACAATGCAATGGGAGAAAATAGGTCTAGGGGCAACACAAACCATATACTAAAAAAGTGGAATGTAAATCTCAAATTCCCCCCTAGACAAGTGTAGTGTGTGCAGAATCGCTGGGAAAGTGAGAATACAGTAAAGGTAAGTAAATTACCCCACCCCAGAGCCCAGAAAAGCAGGAGTAAAGTACTGCAAGTTTCCTTAGGACACACTACATCTCGTTTTGGGGATTTTGCAGCAGCCAACCAAGTCTGCAAAGAACAACTGCTGGATTATTGGACCTGAAGATCTGCAAAGAAAGGTGACAAAGTCCAGAAGTCAAAAGAAGTTCCGGTTAGTACAGGAGCCCCTGCCAACCCAGAAGAAGGTGCAAGAGAAGAGTCCCTGGTTAGTAAAAGAGTGCAGAAATGCACTCTAGGAAGACGCCAGTGGGTTTTTGTGTGATGCAAAAGTTGTCCCACGGCGTGACAATTGTTGCAGATGAGATTTCGTGTTGGAAGGCACCAACAAGCCTTGGCTACGACAAAAGTGCATTTTTTGTCAAAATGGCACTGGATGGACCCAGGAGGAACCTGGGGGCCTCAACTCTGTGTGAGGAGGAAGAGGGGGCTCTCAGCATCTTAAGAAGCCCTCAGGATGCCAGCCAACACCCCCGGAAGCAACAGGATCCGGGTTCAAAGGATGTGCAAAACACAGTTGATGCAGCACAACAAAAGAAGGTCTCACGCTGCCGGAGAACAACTCAGCGAGTTGAGCGTCACAGGGTAGAGTTCTGGGAATCTGGGCCAGGCTGTGCATGAAGGATTTTTGCAAAGAGTGCACAGAGGCCTCAGGAGGCAAAGAAGAAACAATACACATGGGTACCATCGTTCTCGGGGAAGGCAAGGTCTTACCTCCTCCAAATTGTGTCAGCAGGACCTCAGGACAGTCTATGTCTATGATGTCCACCCTCTGTGTCCTTAGGAGCAAGCTTGTCACCGTGAAAGGAGTCCCAGGGAACTTGTCCTCACTTTGGAAGGTGCCTGCTTGGAGCAGGGAGATTTCTTCGGTTCTTCTGGTGCAGGATGAAGACAGGGAGTCCCCAGAGTGTGCACACTCAGGAAACTGTTGCAGTTACTGACTTGGAGCTGAGGTTGCTGAAGAAAAGTGTCTCTTGTAGACACTTTGTTGCAGTTACAGCGTTTCTTGGAGAAGGCTGCGGTTGATCAGAGGTCAGAAGAGTCTGAAGTTGTTGCAGAGGATTCCTGAAGGAAATTTGCAAGCAGAATCTGAAGAGAACCCACAGGAGAGACCTTAAATAGCCCTGAGAGGGGGATTGGCTACCTTATCAGGTATGGACCTATCAGGAGGGGTCTCTGACGTCACCTGCAGGCACTGGCCACTCAGAGCCCTCCCGAGTGCCCCCACACCTTGCAAAGCAAGATGGTTGAAGTCTGGGACACAATGGAGGAGCTCTGGGCACCACCCCTGGGGTGGTGATGGACAAGGGAGTGGTCACTCCCCTTTCCTTTGTCCAGTTTCCCGCCAGAACAGGGGAGAAGGGATCCCTGAAACGGTGTAGACTGGTTTATGCAAGAAGGGCACCATCTGTGCCCTTCAAAGCACTCCGATAGGCTGGGGAGGCTACCCTTCCCAGCCTGTAACACCTATTTCCAAAGGGAGAGGGTGTAATACCCTACTCTCAGAGGAAATGCTTTATTCTGCCTTCCTGGGACTGGGCTGCCCTGACCCCAGGAGGGCAGAACCCTGTCTGTGAGGTGGCAGCAGGTGTAGCTGCAGTGCAAGCCTCAGAGAGCGGGTTTGGCAGTATTGGGGTCCATGGTGGAGCCCCCAGGATGCATGGAATTGACTCCCCAATAACAGATTTGGAATGGGGGGACAATTCCATGATCTTAGACATGTTACATGGCCATATTCAGAGTTACCATTGTGAAGCTTCATATTGGTATTGACCTATATGTAGTGCACACGTGTAATGGCGTCCCCACACTCAAAAAGTCCTGGGAAATGGCCCTGAACTATGTGGGGTTACCTTTGCTAGTGCATAGGGTGCCGTCACACTTAGTAACTTTGCACCTACCCTTCAGCAAGTGAAGGTTAGACATAAGGTGACTTGTAAGTTACTTAAGTGCAGTGAAAATGGCTGTGAAATATTGTGTGTACTATTTCACGCAGGCTGCAATGGCAGTCCTGTGTAAGGGTTTGTCTGAGCTCCCTATGGGTGGCAAAAGAAATGCTGCAGCCCATATGGATCTCCTGGAACCCCAATGCCATGGGTACCTAGGTACCATATACTAGGGACTTATAAGGGGGGTCCAGTATGCCAATTGAAATTGGTAAATGAAGTCACTGGCCTAGAGTGACATATTCAAAAGGAGAGAGAGCAGAAGCACTGAAGGTCTGGTTAGCAGAGCCTCAGTGACACAGCTAGGCACTACACAGGCATACACATTAGGCCACAAACTATGAGCACTGGGGTCCTGGCTAGCAGTAGCCAGTGAGACAGGCAAAACATACTGACATATTGGTATTTATCTATGAGCACTGGGATCCTGGCTAGCAGGATCCCAGTAACACAATAAAAACACACTGACACACACTCACAAACAGGCCAAAAGTGGGGGTAACTATGCTAGAAAGAGGCTACTTTCTCACACCCCAGAACCCCAGATTGACCCCAAGAGCTAGTTGGCTGGCATCCTGATCTAAAGTAAAAGACTTCCAATCACCCTGCTTCTGCACCTGGACCCTGCCAGTTGTGAATGTCACCTCAGTCCTGGACCCATGGAGGTGGGCTTAAGTTGCTTGCCAGCAGTACCAATGCATCCTTTCTGCTTAGCAACGCATCCCCAAACAGAACAGAAGAATTTGCTTAGCTGAGCTGCTCATCTTCAAGCAGAACCAACACATTGCAGCTGTTGAATGGACTGGACCCATTTCAGCAGACTTGCATCGCAGGCAAATCCCGCATCTTGGGTTTAACGCATCACCTTAAGAATCACCACTGTGCAGCATTTTTCCTGGCACAAGCTCCTATTATCTCACGTTGACAGCAGCCTCAATGTTCACAATGAAACTCAACATTGCAGCTTCACCACTCATCTGCACCAACACAACATCTCAACTGCGCAATGCATCCTCGACATCAGCCTTCGCACCGCAAGTCCCATCGACAAGATCCTCCCCATTGATGCAACAAGACCTTGTACCGCAGCCTTGCCTTGGCTGTAGCACTCTTCTTCGGCACAGATCTACGCAACACTTCGCAACCAAGATTTAAGGTGCTTTGGTTCAGTGGGTGTGAGAAAACAGGGCTGATTTCAAAGGCCCCCTATCTTTTTGCTCCCATTTTCCATTTTTTGGTGGTGTTTTCCTGACTCTGATGGTGCCTTGGGTCCTGCTAACTAGTCCCAGGGCCTGTGCTCTGTGTAAAATGAGTATGCAAATTAGGCTAATTATACCTGGCTATATCAACCTACCTATAAGTCCCTAGTATATGAGAGGGCATGTAGGTTTAGGGATCCCAGCACAGGTGGTGCACCAATAGGTGCACTACTGAGGTGCCCAGTCTCATTTTAAAGGCAGACCTGCCTTGCTGGCTGCTTTCAAACTAAAGGTATACGCAAATTCGACTTTGGAATTAAAAGTACTTCCAAAGTCTTCAACTACCTTATTTTTACATATAAGTCACCCCTAAGGTGTACCCTATGTCCCCTAGGGTTGGGTGTCATGTAACTATAAGCAGGGACCTATTAAAATAGTGTTATTTGCCCTGGTGAGGTAAAACAGCCAAATGTGTTTTCCCTCACTGTAGTGAATAGCCTCCATAGGCTCAAATGGAGAGGCTTTATTTTAATTAGCAAAGTGCCCTTAAGTGTCAGATACATAAATTTTGGTATCAAAATAATTGTTATAATAAATCCCTCAACTTACAATTGTTGGATGTAATATAAATAGTTCAGGCAAAGAGTTTTAAACTCAATCTAAGTTACCAACTTCAGCTCTGTAGTGTCCTTCTCTGATTGGCCAGAGTCTGATGAGGTATTAAGTGGCCTGAGCTGGACACAAATAATATGCCTGGGGGAGGAGAACTACCCCAGCAGATGGGGAAGCAGGAAGGGGGAGGGCTGCCAAACTGGTCTTCAAAGGCAGGGAAGGACATTTGGAGCAACCCAGTACCTCCCTCACATCCTGCAACCCCAGACAATTAGGCACCCTCTTGATTAGATTAGGAGAGGGCAGGAGAGGGGTGTGTTTAGGATTTTTAACCACACCAGTGGGTGGGCTCAGCCAGCTGTAACCTCCAAAAATCAGTTTCAGCCATAATGGAATTTTAAAGAATGTTGCTCCCTGGGATTGATTTTTGTCACACTTCCCAGGAAGTGGTCATCACAGGGGGAAGGACCCTGCATTTGATTGGAGAACCAGGACCCCCCTGTTTTTCACCCAGGAGCCTGGATAAATATGGCAGAGCTGCACCCACCTCAGATCTCTATCAGATTTGTACAAGGAAGAACATCAGGAGAAGAAGAACTACCCTGCTGGACCCCTGACCTGCACCTGGACACTGCACTCTGAAGGACTGCACCAGCTGCATACTTGGGCTCCACCACAAGAAGGGCTTTGCCTGGCTTCAACTGGTTCAAGGAGGGACTCCCTGTTTGCTACAGGTGGAAAATTGCTGACCAGAGTCCCCTGCACCAACTCCTGAAGAAACTGACCAGCTGACTACTGTCCAGTGGCCATTTTGGAGTTTGAGCCAGGTGCATTCTGGGAGATGTAGTCCGCACCCCTCAAGGGGCAACTCAGAGCTCCTGGAACCTTGGGGTGAGCTATGGACTCTAAAAGAACCGTATAAGACCTTCTGGAAGAAGATCCAGAATTGTGGAGAAGACTGGAGAACTTTTTGGAAAAAGCTCCATAGAGGGAACAACCTGCCGTAGAAATTCTAGCTTTCTTGCCTCAACTGCAACCCAGCTGAAGAAAATCTCCAAAAAAGTGACTATGGCACTCATTACTACCTCAGCGGTCTTTTCACAAGACCGCCGAGGTACCGCTGTGCTGAAGACCGCCAGTGGTGGCGGTGTTCCGCACAGCGTATTAATACCGCTGGCAGCCCTCCGTCCTCTTCCATACAGAAAGCCGCCAGCAGACATACTGGCGGTCGGCAGGAAAGTGGAGGCTGCTTAACCTCCACCGCCCCATCAACAGAACACCGCCCACCGAATCATGTCCCATGATTCGGTGTAGCGGTGTTCTGGTGACAGTGTGCTGGCGGCGGGGCAGCCCCCATGGGTCCCGTCCCCTCCCGGAGGATCAACGGACAAGGTACGTTTATCGTCCATTAGGGGAGGTGGTTGAGGGCTGTTGTGTGTTGCTTGGGGGAGTGCGTGGGAGTGTGTAGAGGGGGTGTGTGAGAGCGTGTATGCATGCAGGGGTGTTGTGTGTATGGGAAATGTGTGTGGGTCGGTCGGTGTGCATGTCTGTTTGTATGTGTGCGGGTATGTGTTGTCGTGGGGTATGTGTGCGTGTAGGGGTGCGTGTATGTGCATGTTGGGGATGTGTGCGTGTAGGGGTATGTATATGTGCATGTTGGGGGTGGGGGTGGAGAGAGGGGTTGTGCCACCTTTGGGGGGTGGCAAGGGGGTGTGGGGGGAGGACTCGTGGAAGGTAACAGGGGGTGGGGGAGACCCCTATCAGTGCCAGGGAAGGAATTCCCTGGCACTGATAGTGCCTACCGCCATGGATCTCATGGTGGTTCCCAACCACCCAAAATCCATGGCGGTATGCAGGGTCCTGATACCGTCGGCGGTCTAGTGACGGCCACCGGGCTGGAGACCGAAATCTCCAGCCCAGCGGTCATCACAGTCATGGCAGTCGGAATGGTGAAGTGGCGGATGACCGTGGCGGTAACCGCCATGGTCGTGATTCCATTTTTTTTACCGCCGGCCTGTTTGCGGTCTTACCGCTGCTTTACCACCGACCGCCAGGGTTGTAATGAGGGCCTATGTCTGAACGTCAAAAGTTGACCAGGACCTCCCGAGCAGTGTATCCCAAGAGGACTCCAGGGACATCGGATCAAGATTCAGGTTTGGTCTAGTCGACGGATTTTCATCTTGAAAAATCCTCTAAATCCGAAAGTAGAAATCTTCACAGAGGGCTCCTGAAACGCATATCCGAGGAAGGGCTCCAAGGAGGTCGGATCGGACTGGTGACTTCACCCCACTGAAGAAAATCTTCAAGAAACCGACTAAGTCCGAAGGTAAACTTTTGACCGAGGACTCCGCTTGCTGTACCCGAGCACGGCTAAATCGCAGTCGGCCTTAAACTTTGACATTGCCCCGGTCGAGGAGCGACCAGATGACTAGAGTGCTGCTACTCATTTCTATGTGCTAAAAAACAGTAATTCTTAAAAAAAATATATGTCCGGTTCCCCTTGTCCAATTGTATTCATTTTGGTATCATTTTAAAGATATAAATATGCTCTTTTCCTATAAATTGGTTTTGAATTTTTATTGTTTTGTGTTTTAGTTATTTATTGTTTTGTGATTTTTAAATTATTTACACACTTGTCTCCTAAGTTAAGCCTCGTCGCTGGTTGCCAAGCTACCAAGGGTTGAGCTGGGTTTAATTTATTGAGATCTAACTGGACCTAAGTGGAGGTTAATGGCCTGTTGCTAAGTGTAGGTACTTTCCTGCCCTTACTAATAATCCACTTTCCAACAGCGGGTCTATCTGGATCCCTGTAGCTGGCCTACGCTCCATTGTGTTTGGCCTGAACGTTTGACTTTGTCCCTGTCTGGCATGACCATATATCTCCAATAGTTCTTCTTGCCTCTGTGGTATTTCTACTTAAATATTTGAAACTCAGTATCTCAAGTTCTGCGTATGGGATTTTTGTCATCTTGGACTTGTTTTCCTCATTAAATTCAGATCTAATATTCTAACCCAGTGTGGAATCTTTATTAGTGATGATTTCACTGTTTTACTGTTTGAAATGTTGTGGAAATACTTTGGACATTGCCTCTAAGTTAAGCCTAACTGCTCCTTGCCAAGCTACCAGAAGGTAAGCACAGGTTAATTTAGGATTTGCTTGTGTCTTACCCTGACTAGGTTTGTGGTTGCTGTTTGACGGGAGCTTACACCCCAGTCAACCAACAACCCAATTTTTAACATTTGTGATCAGCGGTGAGGACAGGACTTGTGTTTGTGCAGTGCCATAAAGTGATTTGGTGTACACTACAATTCCATACTTAAGACCAATTTGAAGTTTAAATTGTCTCTGGTTGTCATTTTTGATTTTTTTCCAAAGTCATGCCTCTGTCTGCTGGATCTCCATCCTCACCTGTAAAAATAAAATTTGAGCTGGCCAACATGGAAGTCTACACTGTGTCCCAGCGCAAGGATTTCTGCAAACAGTTTGGACTTCCTGCCAAGAGCTTCACCAATAAGGTTAAATTGCAAAAAGTGCTCAGGGCCTGGGCAGGAGCTCACTCTAGACTGGGTGTCACCACCGGAGAGAATGGTGAGGTGGAGGGACCTGAGGAGAACCCTTGAGAGGAACTACCTCTAGTAGATGTCAGGAGTTGACCCCTGAATTGGAGGTGCCTGCCAGGTCAGGGAGCAGTATGTCTTCCTGCAGCCTCTCCCTAGAGCAGTGGTCTTCAAACCTTTTAATGCCTGGCACCACGGAAAAACATATCTCTCAAATTGGCAATGTTTAAATATGTCCACACTTATTTAAACATTGTAGTTCTGCTACTGTTTCAAAAATGCAATGAAATACATGATGGCATACATACTATTCTATTCAGACAGGTCTTACTAAGGTGTAAAAGTATCCACAGTGTGATTATTAGACGTGAGGGTGGGGGATTTGATAAGAATTTGAAGTCCCTTCCCTTTTAACACATACTCCCAGCTTGGATATAAATGACAAAACGTGTTAGTGATGGCCCATTACAAAGCAGTTTGCCACTGCTCATTTTTTTAGATTGAAAAAAAACCCTGTTATCAGTATAATGCTTCTTGTGGCCAGAGGTTGGCACCCCCATGGAAATACTTGAGGCCCCCCTAGGGGGCCCACCCCCCAGTTTGAAGACCCCTGCCCTAGAGGAACTGGCAGAGAATGGAAGATAGAGAATTCAAGCTGCAGATGGCTAAATGAAAAATGGAGGCAGATGAGAAAAAGGAAGAGAGTCTAAGCAGAGAAGACATTTCTCCTGGCTCATGACCTGAGTCTGAAGGAGCTGGATATCAAGGCCAGGGCAGCAGATTGCAGCAATGATGGTGGCAGTGTAGCCCCAGTACCTGAAAGAGAAAAAAAGGCTGTATACCAAAGGATATAGTGCATGGTTATGTGATATGTGATAGGAGATGACATAGAGCATTGGTGGAGTGTCGTGTGGAAATTCATGCCTACTCTGGGGAGGGACTGACTTCTGACACTAGAGGTTGGGGGCCAAACCAAGTACACCCCCCATGAAGACTGTTTTACTTGCCAATTTCAGGCTGACCCCTGAAAAGTACCACCAAAGGTTCAGAGACAGCCAGAAGCTCACCTATCAATCCTGGGAAGATTTTGTGGATTACTCTAGCAAGGCACTAAATGGTTAGGTATGAGGCAGAAATGTGAATTATTATGTTGGGTTGTACAATTTAATCATGAGAGAGCACACACTCAGTGTATGTTTTACAGATTTGCGACAGTACCTAGTTGACAATAAACTGGCTGACCCCAGGAAGCGGGCTGAGAAGGTGGAACTCTGGGCCAGTACCAGAGTGTCCAAAAAGGTGTTGGGGGGCTCCCACAGAGGTGGTCAGGGTTCCAACCAGAAGAAAGAGAGGGAGAAAATGTTTTAAAAATGAGGAGCTCTCTAAAGCCCCCAAAATAATTCTCAAGGGAGTAGTGGTAACCAGTCCCAGTCTGACTATAAACAGAAGGGGTTATTTGCTAAGCAGACAGGGCGGTTGGTATCCCAGTGTATGGAGTGCTTCAAGTATGGACACTCCAAGGGTGACTCCAGATGTTCCAAGAGGTCACAGCCCTCCCACTGGTGGCCAGACACCTGGCTTGATGAGTGTAGTACTCATGAGGAGGAGTCCCAGTTAGCTTAGGGGAACAGACAGAGGTAAACCTAGTGTCCCTGGGGGATGAAAAGATGTTGCTTACATGCCTGCCAATACTTCCAAGTACCAGCAGTGCATCACCATCATTGGGCAATGGGTGTAGGCTCTGCCAGACACAGGAGCAGCATGACTACTAGGAACTGGTGTTTGTAGTGCAGGTCCTACCAAATACATTCCACCAAGACATACATACTGACAATCAGGAGCATCAATGTAGGGAGCTGGACTGGTGTGTGGTTGGTATCTAAGGTACTTACACCTTATACCAGGTCCAGGTATACCCTCTTAGTGAAGTGTAGGCAGCGTCTAGAAGCCAGGCTCTCTAAAGGTAGCTGTGGATGAGCAGCCAAGGTTTATCTAGGAGACATGCAAAGCTCATGCAATACCACTGTAGTCACACAGCACTTATTCACATTAAAGAAACCACACAGTGTTACAAAAATAAAGGTACTTTATTCTAGTGACACAATACCAAAATTACTAAAAAGGCAATACTCCCTTAGGAGGTAAGTAAACACACTAAATATGTACACTAGTAATCAGAAATGGAAAAGTTTAGAAAACAGAGCAAATGTAGACAATCAATAGTGACCCTTGGGGGAGCCCAAACCATATACTAAATAAATGGAATGTGTAAGCAGGACCCCCACATAGGTAAATGTGACGTGTAGAGGTGAGCTGGGAGTACTAGAAAACCACAGAGGTCAGTAATACAGTACCCCCACAGCAACCAGGAAAGCAGGAGTAAATCACTGGAATTTCCCCAACCACACAAAAAGAAGGAAAAGAAGACACCAAGACTGCAATAAACCATTGGTGGATTCCTGGAGAAGAAGACCTGTGGAGTGAAGGGACCAAGTCCAAAAGTGTCAGTGGAGTCCAGGAGGAGTAGGAGCTACTGCCCAGCAAGCCGTACTTGCAGGAGTTGGTCAACAGTGACGAAGAACAGGTCAACACTGCAGCCCTGGAGCCAGAGAAGAGTTCCTGATGGATGCAGAATATGTCCCAACCTGGAGTAAAGATTTCAGATGGGCGTCGGTGCAAGAATTCCACCAACAAGCCTTGGCAAAGGCAAACTCGTGATTAGCAGAAAAGTGGTGCTGCCAGGGACCAGCAAGGCCCAAGAGGACTCAACCCAGAAAGGAGAGTTACAGGTGACCCTCAGCATCGCAGAGAATTCATAGGAGCAGAGGCAGCACCCACAGGAGTCCCACGAGATGGGGATGCAGAAGTCACATAAGGATCCCACTCAGCACTACAGAAAGGGATCTCACGCCACAGAAGAACCACACAGAGGGCTGTGCATCACAGGAAGGAGTTCTGGGGACTAGAGCTACACCTCACCTGAAGATCCTTTGGAGGAGATGCAAACAAACGTTGGCAGCTGCAAGAGACACGCTGCATGGGGTACTCTCCTGCGTGGCAAGGCAAGGGTTTACCTCCACCAAAGTTGGACAGTTGGCAGAGAGGACCACGCAGACTACAGCAGACCACCACCCATGATGCAGGATCCATGCAGCTCAAGATGAGGGGAGATCCACACAGCTGGTCGTCATTGCAGCATGTGCCTGCAGATGCAGGGGAGTGACTCCTTCACTCCAAGGGAGATTCCGTCTTCTTCTTGTGCAGGCTGAAGAGTTGCTGTCTTCTGAGGATGCAAAGCCGGGTAAATGTTGCAAAGCTGGCAGGAGTGGAAAGAAAGTTGCAGAAGAGACTTCTTTGTGGATTGCAGTGTTGTCAGCTCCTCGAGGGTCCAGTCACAGTTCCAGTGGCCAGAAGTCAAAGTGGAGGTTGCCGAGGAATCCTGCTGGAGTCTTGCAAGCCGAATCTGAGGACTCACCCAAGAGAGAGACCCTAAATAACCCTGAAAGGGGGATTGGTCACCTAGCCAGGTACGCACCTGTCAGGAGTGGGCTCTGACGTCACCTGCCTGGCCTGGCCACTCAGAGCCTCCCAGAGTTACCTGCCCACCTTGGAAACAAGATGGAAGAACCCAGGGACCCTCTGGAAGAGCTCTGAGTACCACCCCTGGGGTGGTAATGGACAGAGGCGTGGTCACTCTCCTTTCCATTGTCGAATTTCACGTCCCTGAATGGGTGTAGACTGGTTTATGCATGGCGGGCACCAAATGTGCCTTTCAAAGCATACCAGTGGCTTGAGGAGGCTACGCCTCCCAAGCCAGTCACACCTACTTCCAGAGGGAGAGGTTGTTACCTTCCTCTCCCAAACAAAATCCTTTGTTCTGCCTTCCTGGACTTGATCGCATTAAGCAGCAGGAGAGCAGAAACCTGTCTGAGGGGTGGCAGCAGCTTGGGCTGCCTGGAAAACCCTGTAAGGCAGTGGTAGCAATGATGTGGGTCCTCTAAGCAGCCCCCAGAGTGCATGGAATCATACTTACAATATTTGCAACAGTATTGGGTATGATTCTGACATGTTTGATACCACACATGCCTAGGTTCAGAGTTGCCTTTATGTAGCCGGACATGGGTAATGACCTATGTACAGAACACACATAAAATGCATCCCCACACTCATGAAGTCCAGGAAAATGGAGCTGGAGTTCATGGGGACACCTCTGCTAGTGCAGGGGGGCCCTCACGCACAGGTACTTGAACCCTGCCGTCTGGGCTAGAAGGGCCTGCCATAGGGGTAACTTACAGTGACCTGGTGCAGTGACCTGGTATTGAAAGGGTGCATGCACCCTTTCATGCAGGCTGCAATGGCAGGCCCGCAGATCAGTTTGCATGGGCTCCGTATGGGTGTCATAATACATGTTGCAGCCCGTAGGGATCCCCTGGCACCCCAATGCCCTGTGTACCTAGGTACCATCTACTAGGGACTTACATGAGGGCACCAAAACACCTGATGTGAGGTGAAAAAGGTTCCAGCAACCAAGTTTACAAGGAGAGAGCATAATCACTGGTGTCCTGGTTAGCTGGATACCGGTGAACACAGTCAAACACACTGACAAAGAGGTAAAAAGTGGGGGTAACCATGCTTGAAAGCGGCTACTTTCCTACAGTCTTCTACCGGTGGCTCTGGTTGCCTATGAGTGAAGTGGTCTCTGGATCTTTGAAGGTAGCTGTGAGCCCTGCCATGCCTGTAGATTGTGTGTTAGGTAACAACCCGGAGCACAGTGCCTGGAGGGAGGTAGAGATTATACTTAGAGATGTTGGAATTGCTTGAGTGAGTCTGTATGACCCCATGGTCCATGGCTGCCTGTGAAGGGAGACAAGGGCATCTGGAGCCTAGCAAAATGGCCCAGTCAGCTACCAAGAAGGAGAGGGGCTTGGGAGACCAGCACCGGACGTTCGCACAGTCAAATTTGATGGGGCCCCTGAGGAGGAGACATCCGATCTAACTAGGGAGAACACTGTAGCCCTAGATGGCTTGACTGAGCTTGCTGGCTGGCCAGTTGAGGATCAGCCCACCAGGGAGGAATTCTGCAAGTTGCAGAAAGAGTGTCACACTCTAGAGAGTTTGAGGCGGCAAGCTGAGGCCCAGGCAGCAGATGAAGCCTCTGGGGATCATCTTATCTATTGGGAGAATAACCTCCTATACGGTGAGCCTAAGGCTCCTGGAACTGGAGCAGCCCATGTGCTGGTGGTTCCCCAGTGGAGCATGGCCTTCCTATGGGTTTAGCTCACAACATACCTCTGGCAGGACATCTAGGGCAACTGAGGAACGTTGCCAGGCTTGTTGCCCACTTTTATTGGCCCTGGATGAAGGCAGCCTCAGATGCATTCTGTATGTCCTGTGCCAACTGCAGGCCAGTGAGAAGTCAGGGAAAAGTACAACTCTCCCTTGACCCTATTATCAGTCATTGGCACCCCCTTTGAAAGGGTAGGCATGATTGGACCCTTGGACCCCAAGACATCCTTGGCAAAACATTTGTCCTTGTCTTAGTGGACCATGCCACCCACTGAGGTCAGTGACTGTACCAGTGGTGGCTAGAGCTCTCATGGGGATCTTTACCAGATGGGGTTCCCCAAGGAGGTAGCAACAGAGGCACTAACTTCATGTAAGTGTGCATGAAGTCAATGTGGAATTAGTTTGGGGTAACCTACAAGTTCCCCACCCTCTATCATCCCCAAATCAATGGTCTTGTGAAGAGATTCAATAAGACCTTAAAGGGCATGATTATGGGCTTATCTGAGCCCATGAGGCGTAAGTGAGATGTCCTCCTTCCATTTCTTCTCTTTGCCTATATTGAGGTGCCACTCTTAAGGAGTCAGGTTTCGTCCCTCTGAACTCATCGGTGGCCACCCTGTTAGGGGACCTCAGAGCTTTGTCAGGGAGAGGTAGGAGCAAGCTCCAAAGAATGCCCCTCCCCAGGATCAAGATGTGGTTCCGGAAAAGGCAAAAAGTAACTCTGACGCTAGTCAAGAAGTGATGAACCTTTAGTACAACCAAAAGGCCTCTCTAGTGGAGTTTCATCCTGGTGAGAATGTATGAGTCGTGGAGCAAGTAGAGCTAAGAGCTCTCCAGGATTGCTGGACTGACCCATATGAAATAAAGGAGCAAAAGGGGAGCCCATCTACATGGTTGACCTCCAGACCCCTAGGAACCACTTAAGGCTGTCCCATGTAAATCACCTTAAAACTCACTTCGGGAGGTCTGAAGTGTGCATGCTCCTCATGTGCAGATGATGGTATGGAGGAGGAGAGGGAGCCTCTGCCTGACCTCTCTGCCCAGGAGTATGATTGGTCAGTGGAAGGTGCCAACCTCTCTTCTTCCCTGACATTGTCGTAGTTTGGACTCTTGCTCTGAGCAAGACTGCTGGTCTCAGGATTATAGTACTTTCGTTTGTAGGTGACTAAGGGGGTGATTCTAAGTCTGGCGGGCGGCGGAGGCCGCCCGCCAGACTTCCCCCTCCAAAATACCGCTCCGCGGTCGAAAGACCGCTGAGGGTATTTTGGGTTTTGCACTGGGCTGGCGGGCGACCGCCAAAAGGCCGCCCGCCAGCCCAGTGCAAAACTACCTTCCCACGAGGACGCCGGCTCCGAATGGAGCCGGCGGAGTGGGAAGGTGCGACGGGTGCAGTGGCACCCGTCGCGAATTTCACTGTCTGCAATGCAGACAGTGAAATTCTTTGTGGGGCCCTCTTATGGGGGCCCCTGCAGTGCCCATGCCATTGGCATGGGCACTGCAGGGGCCCCCAGGGGCCCCAAGACAACCCATACCGCCATCCTGTTCCTGGCGGGCGAACCGCCAGGAACAGGATGGCGGTATGGGCTGTCAGAATCCCCATGGCGGCGCAGCTCGCTGCGCCGCCATGGAGGATTCAAATGGGCAGCGGAAAACCAGCGGGAGACCGCTGGATTTCCACTTCTGACCGCGGTCAAACCGCCACGGTCAGAATGCCCAGCGGGGCACCGCCAGCCTGTTGGCGGTGCCCCCGTCATTTTAGGGGTTAAAATGACCCCCTAAGTCTTTTCCAACAACTAGTTGCGACTGTTGTCCAAACCTTACCGGCTCACTAGCAGTACCTCACCAGAAACACAATAGTAAAAGGTGATTTGTGGCAGTCGCTTACGCATGGACTCAAAGTAAGATATCTCAGGGTTGTCGTGGTTAAACGGAAATTACCCTTTTCTCACAGATATATTATGTCTCATACAAACAAAGGCAATGACACAGATGCATTAAAGTTATAATAGTTTTTTATTTAACATAACTGCAATTTGCGATAAGTTGCATGAACTGAAATGATTAGGATAATAAAATATACCAAGCAACAGTATTGTGAAGAAGAGAGTCATGGTTATAAAGACCCCTACCTTTTTTGCAATATGTGGAAGAAATATATATATATATATGAGATGGAATATGCCCTAATACCCTAATGAGAATAGGCCTAACCTCCTACCTAAAGGAGAGCTGGGTTTGCTAAACCTAATCTGCCAAAGCTGTGTACCTGAGAGGAGCCCCCAACCCTCGTTACCTTGGAATGAGGTCTCTATCTCACACTCCGTAGGGAAACGAAGACTGGGTCAGCGTCAAGACGACTGCAGCATCGGTATCAGCGATGGTGGCGATGCCCTCTGGTCGGAATCCCTCTGATTATCTGTCTAAAGTGTGATGTATTTATACAGATCTACAAGGTCCCCTGACGTAGGTGTAATTCAAAACAATAGATAACAGACATGCTTGGGACGACAATTAATATCAACAATCCCTCGAAAGTATAGAGAGGGAAAATCCCTAAGTGTGAACACCTACTGTTTGTTTGTCTTTCGTGCTTGATCTTGACGCCTTGGTGCAGTGACACTGATAATAAGACTCATAACAAGTGGCCTAACTATAAACAAGGCCACCATCTTAAAGGAAATAAATAATTAAATGGACTAAGACAGAGCAAGTTAAGTAGGTTAAAAGTCACTATGTGACGGGGGCACGAGTTTACAAGCCTACGGCTAAGCTAACTCCTGTTATCCCGTTAAAACAAACTAGGATTCACTACACCCTCCCCATTGCCGTAACAGGTATGATGAAGGTACAGGAACCAAAAACGCTAAAAAAGCTGCTTCTGAACTAAAAGCCAAAGGCAAAACAAAAAACAAGCTAATGCATGTAGCTAATAAGAAAACAATTGCTGTGTGTAAAAAATATGTCAAAACAAATTTGTTTAAAAATACATTCAGAGATGTTAATATCAACTATGACAAGTACAGCAAACATTTAGTATATTTGCATATTTTGGAACCGGGAAATGGTAAGCAAATTCATCAAATGAAGTGTTATGCGCAGGATCTTGAAGAATGTCATCGAAGTCACCAGACAAGGACCTCAAAAACGAGTCAACATCATCTGAAGTGAAATCTATTGCTGGACAGACAAACGGATCCACAGAGCAGAAGTGAGCCACATTCACCGGTGCATTGATAATCACTGCAGTGTCCTCATCCATGTTAGATCTTATAACGGAAGGCTCATAGGTGGCCTCGCGGAGCAACCTCAGTCTCAAGGGGCATGACCGTGTATGAACCCTCATCGGGGACATCAGCATTTCGTGGTCCACAGGAGATGTCTGTGCAACAGCAAGACAGACGATAGGCAGATGCTCAAAGAGACACCATATGCAGCGGAAGACCGGTTGTACACACCAGAGTAGAGGCCGGAATGACAACGACCAATCAAACTCCAGTTCCATCAGCAAAGGTGTACCGACGATCCGAACCATGCGTTCATGGCACAGTGGTGTTGACGGGAGCGGCTCCTATGCTCTGTGTTGCTGGAAAGAAACAACCACCGCGAATCAGAAGAAATAGCAGTAGCAGTCCGCCAATTAAAGCCAAAATAATTGGAAAGCCACTAAACACACTGGAAAAGAGAGAATGGATGGCTGATGGGATGGCTCCAAAGACAGTCTGGAAGATGGACACGAAACCAGACCCGACAGCCTTAAAGAAATGAACAATCCCCATTGTGCTTGAAGCATTGAATATTCTGGATACCAGTTCTCCAAAGTGGGGAAATCAGTATTCAAAAGGGATTGTATCTCAGCTGATGATCTCGCTATCTGGAAAGCATACGTCTCTTTTGCGGATGTCAAGGCGACCTGTTTCTGAAACAATAGCGCCTTTAGTCTACTCAACTTGTCATAGTTCACATTAATAGTATCTATGTGGGGCCACATTTCAGATACTTTTATCTCTCGTGTGGGGGGAAACAAAACATGTCCACAACACGTAACGACCTTCGTGACTGAGATTGCGTAGGCAATTCCAGGTCGCAAGCCGCAACAGCTTTCATCGTTCAGTAGAACATAACTTCCATTGGAAAGTACATGAAACACCGGACGAATCAAGGGGACGCGAGTACCCTTCAGAAAATAGGCCAAATTTGCGACCCACGAATTGCAAAAACCGTGAAGAGACACCTGTTTGCATATCATAGAATGACGAACAGCAGTCTCACATTCACTTCCGCTAAGAAAGACCTCATGTTCACCGTTCAGACATTTATAGTCAAAGGGCAATTCCCACTCTTCCTTAATAAAGCTATCTCCTAGCTGCTCATATCGTCCCACCGCAAGATGTTTCAGGCAGCTCGAGAAACGAAAGGTCGAAATCGGTAAATTAATAATGCCATGTAAGAGCCAGATAGTTGAAGGACTCTCTGCTACCGTGAAGGGCAACTTATCTAATTTTTCTACTTGAGGCAGGGTGAAACGAGCCTCCCTTTTAGCCATTGTCTCTTGTTCCCAGGAAAAATTAAAAGCAGTGAATAGTTCACTCCCATTAATGGACTTCCATGGACTGTGGCCACTTTTCAGTGTCTGTAATGTCCAACCCAGCTGCATGATGGAACGTAGCTGTGTTTGCCCATGATATAACCGGGACAAGTCAGTCTGAGTGATATCAATAGCAGACAACACTATATTTGAAAGTGAATAAATCCTGTTGGACAGCGTGTTCATGCCATTGTCGACAACAGCTAAAGTTTTTTCTAAATTCTCCTTATCTAGTTGCCTTAAACGTGCAGCAGCCTCAATTTGGGAAAGTTTCCAAATTTCATTATACATAGCATATAAGAACCGTTTCGAGCGTTGTTTCCTAGGACCTAACAGGAAATCCTGTAAATCTACACTGTCAGAAAGAGTGTTCAGGTGTTGCTTAACTGCTGCTAAAGTGTTTGTCTGCACCCATTGCTGGCACAGCTTACCCACACTGTATGTTGTAATTATACCTGTATGTTGACCTGATAGAAAACGAGGGTCAGGCCTGTGAATGGAAAAACCCCCTGAAGAGTTCAAGAAACGCTTTTGACACTCATCAGTGTCGGTGGGCCATACCAACCATCCGCCGGGACGGGAAAGTGAAGAATTATAGGCACCAGCCTTAACCATTGCATCTAGCCTGTCTTCTGAGACATTAAGAAAGTGTTGCCAATCTCTAAATTTTGTCGGAGTAGGGATACTGGGAGTGTTCAGATCTTTAATTTTAGCTAACCCTCGACATGATGTCTGCTCAATAGTGTCATTTAATAAAATCATTTGCACAGGAATCAGGCATGCTCGAAACAAAGCCTCACTACCCTGTATCTGCCAATCTTGTGTCCCCCATACACCTTTCAAATCAATAGTATCTTTCCAATATTCGTAACCCTCAATCAAGAGCCGGGAAACAAAAGGGATCTGAATAAATCAATTTCGTATCTGTTAGCAAAAGTTTTCTAATTTGTGCCGGAGGTATTTTAAAATAATACGACTCTGCTTTCTTTGTATCATGCCCAGAAAAGTATGTAAATTTATCGCTGTAATACTTTGGACTCCCCACCTGCGGTGTTGAACAGTGTTCCCATTGTGTGTAGTTCAAGAGAGGCCTATATCTTTTTGCACGGTGTAGGTAGTGATGTCCCCAATTATTATAGCAGAACATTTCCCCATAATTCATTGTATAATCATATACATCATCACTACCAAAAGTGGAATAGTCCTTAATTTCAGTGAGCATGGAATCAACTGTTTGGACATCCCAGTCATCAGAGACAACATTAGGTGTAATAACATCAGACATTGAAATTTTGAACACATATGGTATTTGAATAATCTCTGTAGGCCCATATATATCGAATGGAACTTTGTCCCACACAATCCCATCGGTAATTGGTATAGCAGTGATATTCAAAGGGGACAAGTCTCGTCGGACCTTATGGGAAGAATGATGTGGTGTTAAAATTTTATCAACATGCTCCACAGAGGAGCGATCAGCAATAAAGTGACCAATAATCAGCAAAAAGAAAACAGCCACAAAAACAATCCATAAAAATAATGCAGTAAATGTCAAACAGAACCATAGATAGTTCCATGGGTAGATCAAATAGTTATTTTTAAGCCATTGATACAGTTTGCTACTTCTCGAAAGTTTGTCAGTCGCAGTTGAGGATGAATCCGAAGAAAAATCATCAATGTCTACGAAATAGCCAGAGGAAGTCTCTGCAAACACAGGATCTGCTGCAGTCTGATCCACCGCTCGTGGAGGGTCTTGATAGACAACATCATTAGTCGTGGAAGTATTTGTGTAAAACACAGCCAAATCTTGAAGCGGAGTGGCCACTGAAGTAGTGACTGGAACTAACAAAAGTTCATGTTCCGTCCACCCCATGGTCGAGGAAGTGTCTGGAACAGCAGTGGACATAGTTGCATAGTCAGTAGCAGAGATGTTCATCCCACTATGTAGATGGATGTCCTGTTGGGTAGTGAGAGGGGATCAGGAACCACCCAAGGGACCTCCTGGTCTACTGTGAAGCATCGGCCACATGGTGTAACTTGATGTCATCAATGGAGATGAATCTATTCGATTTAGAACCAGACAATGGTGGAAGGATGACAGTCCTGGTGCCTTTTATTCCCAAGACCAGTACAGGTGCTCTGTATGATGGACCGAACTCTTTTTTCACAACGATCTTCTCACGAACCAGATCCCCAACGTTAGGAATCCAGCCAGTCGAAGTTTTTGCCAATTCCCTTATTCCTAAGGTGGCAGCACTTGCAGATGATTTATCATCACAAAATTGTTGAAGCTCCTGTAAAACAGTGAGACGTTCTTTTATGTCAAATGGTGTTTCGGCTGCCACCATACCAGGGGCATCAAGATCGGGGACATACATGGGTATCCCAAAGAGAACCTCATATGGAGACTTTCCCCCAAGGACAGTCTTGGCAGATTATTCAGTGCTCTCTGGGCCCCATATAGGTGATGTAATCAACTGCGGCCTGAACCTAATACTCGATCTGTTAAGGACTGCTTTAGATCATGATTCCGCCTCTCCACGACCGAATTTCCCTCGGGATGGTATGGTGAGGAGTAATGGAGTTCAACACCCATCGTTCTCATGGTGTCCCTGAAAGCTTTAGAGGCAAATGCAGGGCCCTGGTCCGAATGGAATGCTGCAACCGCATATGTACCGATAAAGATCAGAAAATCTTTTATAACAGTCCGGGCGTCAGCCGACCGCTGTGACCATACCCACAAGAATCTAGAACAGGAATCCACAGCCACTAAAATGTATTTGTATGCACCATGAGGCTGTAAGGGACCACAATGGTCCAGGTACACACATTGAAGTGGCTTGTCTGACACTAAGAGGGACGTCTGCGGAGGGCGTTTGATATTCAAGCCCTTAATCTGCTGACAAATGTCACAGCAAAGGACATACTGTTTAGTCCTCCTGCATAGACCAGGCCACCAGTAGCGTTGTTGTAGAATCGTTATAGTGGCCTGTATCCCAGCATGTGCAGAAGCGACACCCTCGTGTGCGGCTGTAATCAGCTCTAATCTCTGGTCTTTATTGGGGATTACTCGATCACCTACCCCAGGAATTGTTGCATAAGCAACATTCTGTGCACTGATATGGTATGTATATTTCTTAGGGTATCCTTTCGGAAGGGTCTTGCCTGCACCCGTAGCTTTAACGTCAATCAGTATTTCATTATCCAACCTCGTCCGAGAACGAGTCACCGCAGCCACAGTAGCCATAGCTACTGATGCTTTGGCTGCTTCATCAGCCAATGTATTGCCGGCAACGTGTATTCCCACACGTTGGTGTCCTAATGTATGAACTACATGGACACATGGTAGTTTATCCTTAAGATCAGCCACCCTTCCCCACAACATTTTGTGTTTAATGGTGTTCCCTTCAGAATCTCTAAACCTGTTCAGTTTCCAATGATTGAGATAATCATTGTATGACTGGACGCAGTAATATAAATCACAGACGATCAAAGTCTGAATTCCTGGCTCAATATGCTTGAGCGCCAGAAGAAGAGCCTTAAGCTCGGCCAACTGGGCTGTGCAGTCCCCCAAAGTCTGCGTGTAGGTATTGTGAGGATGGGAAACTCCGTCTTCCATTATCCCGCACACGGCTGCGCAAGCTGCCGAGTATTGATGTTTAGTACCTACAGCCGGTTGTGCCGACCGTCAGTATAAATGATGGTATTATAACTGTCTATTGGCAAGATATGTAGAGGAGCGGGGTACTCCTGTTCATACTGGAGAAATTCTTGTGTCTGGAGTCTTGGGTCAAACACATAATCAACATCAGTGGCGGTCAGAGACGTTGCCCATTGAATCCAACGCAGATGTAATGCCTTAGCATTTGGAACACTTGCTTTAGTGACAGCTTCTAAGGCCGGCACCGGGGAGACAACAATAATGCGTTTCCCCTGGGCAAGTGGCCTCTCCTTTATGACGGCCATCTGAACTGCTGTCAGAATCTTTTCTGTAGGTGCAAAACGTTTTTCAGCATTTGAATATAAGTGTGATTTATATGCTATCGGCACTGTGTCACCCTCATTAAAGGTGACATAAGTAAATCCAAGGGCACCAGCAATTATTTTGATGAACAAATTTGTTTTATTGTCACATGTGTATAAGTGTCTAGCTTCCAGCATATCCCGTTGTATGTTCCTCAGGATGTGTGTGTGTGCAATCGTCCATCGTCTGCTAGAAAAATTGGGCTGAATTAAGTCATAAAGGGGTTTGATGCGTTCTACATAATCTGGAATGTATGTTCTGCCAAAATTAAAGAAACCCAGTAATGACTGTAATTTCTTAAGCGTGTCCGGAGGTTGTAGTTGAGCACACTTTTCTAGGAAGTGCGGGGCCAGGCTCTTCCCCTCGTTTGATAGCTCATATCCCAGGAACAATACACTAAGAAAGGCTATCTTGCTTTTCCTAAAATTAAATTTATAACCGAGGTCTGCAAATCCCAAAATGATCCGATCGACCCTCGCAAGATGAATGTCGAGGGCGTTTTCAGTGAGATAGATATCATCCACATAGGACAATGCCTCGGAAACAAGCCCATGCAAAATTGATGTCACACGGGCTGAAAATAGTCCTGGGCTATTTATATAGCCTTGAGGTAAACGACAAAAGCGTTTCTGATTGCCAAATGAAAATGCACTTAGGTCCCTACTTTCACGTGCTAAATTCTGGCATAAAAACCCATTAGATATATCCAATGTAGTTTTGTATTTTTTACGCACTATATTGTTGATCAGTGCTCTGCTGTGTGAATTTTGTATAGCATATGTGCGAGTATGACTATTTAAGTGTCTATAATCAACCACTATTCTATATGAATGATCTGGTTTTGCAACGGGAAATAATGGATTATTCATTGCCGATGTACAGGGCTCAATCACTCCCTGATACTCAAGTTGTGACAGTATCTCCGTCACCGGAGCTTTTGCTTCATGCTTAACAGGGTATTATGGTTGCGGGTGGGGTGTAGACCTAACTGGAATAACATGACAAGGCGAGTCCTTGTCCCAACCTACATGATTACGGTATAATGCAGGTGCCTGCGCTAAAGCCCATTCAACAGCATAGGCTTTTTTATCTGCCTCCGGAACAAGATCGGAGAAAGAAGGCAAAATGCCACCTTCCCCCTGCGGGAGCTTGCGGACGTGTTCAGGGGGCCAGTCTCTCTCAGCCAATAGGATATCACTAGTAAGTTCATCCCAAAATATTACACTAATAATTCCTTCCACGTCTCCCTCTATCTGAATTTTTAAATCATAAACCCTATCGGGTGGGAGAACGCGGCCACCCGCCGTCTCAACTGCGATGTAATCGCTAGTTGCTGTCGCATCCAGATGATCTTTCAGACTCTGGCGACATATCGTGACCTCTGCCGCGCTGTCCAACAGAGTCACGGCCCACTTCTTGTTCCTCAACAGTGTTCTCAATACTACTGGCTTTTTTAACTGTCAGTGCTGCCACTTTCTTCTTTTTAAACTGTGGCTTTTGCTGAGGAGTCTTTTCTTCTTTTTTAATGGTAGACTGTGGCGAGTCTTTCTTTTCTTTCGTGTATTCCGGACGTCGATCTTGATGGCCCCCTCTCTCGCTACGTCTATACGGTGCATCCTGAAAGGAACGAGAAGGACGTGAATCAGTATATCTGTCTGGAGTTCTAATGTTTTCCCTATTCCTGAGATTATACCTCCTTTCGGAGTACTCCGGATGTGGAGAATCAGCTCTCTTATTTCTCCTTTCTTTGAAATCTTTTTGTTTGTCCCAGCGCTTTTTAGAGCCCTCTTGTGGCTGCTTTGTACCTTCCTTATGGGTGGTACATGGTAATTCCAATTTTTTAGGTTTGGCTCCCAAACTATCCTGTCCTTTACTAGTATAGGTATCAGAAATTATTTTCTTTAGCTGTCTCTCGTGTTCCAGATTTGGAGTTTCCCGGAGAAGCTGGCATATTGCCAGTGCTACCGCTTCCCCTTTAATATTACTCAGTATTATCGAGGAGACGGCGTCAAAGTTACACATTAATTTCATCCCCAGATCCAAGGCCGGTGCAGCCCCATGTTCATTTTGTATTTGTTTTAACACTTCCGGTAAATTGGCAAGTGTCGGGGTACCATGTGTAGTAGTATAAATGGCAGCAAAGACTGTACCCCATGTGGCACAGTCATCCACTGAGTGAACCATCCCAAACGGCAAGCACATAGTGAGCAGTCTATGTTTCTCCTGCGGCCCCGTATGGGGGAACACAGCTTCCAGCTGATTTGTTTTCTGGGCAATCCAGAACGGTATTTTTTCCCGTTCTGTGGGCACTTTACCCATAATAGTATGCACTGTTTGTGGATTAATCCCAGTAGCCAATTGATAATCACCAGGTGCTGGCTTTGCTGGACGCGCTGGTGTAGTGTTCAATGTCCGCATTACGAACTGAACCAATCGTCTATATAATGCCACTAATTCATTATATAATACTCGTAATTCTGCAATCGGCATTGTCTGTATGCCTGGGTGAGGTGTACATGTGGCAAACATAGGCCATGTAGGTCCCTCATTACTTAAAGGACCTATCCTCACTTGTCGTAGTACATGTGGTAGGGCGCCTTCAAACCAGTTCTGATGCTCTTGATATGTGAGCGATATTTCATGACACTGGTATGCTTCGTATCGTACAGGTATGTTTGCAATTTCATATGTGTGAAATGTATGCGTTCGTTGGTCAGCCTCAGGAAAGGTAACCCAACAGTAAAATGTTTCTGTTTGGTATGCTTCAGTTGCCTCTATTATCAGCGTTACATCCCCGCCCTCTTCTGTAAGGCCATGCGCTAATAAATGTTGTGTAAGTGCATGTCTACAGCTTAATTAGGTGTTACCTGTTCAGCTGAGGAGGATTCTCCCAAAGACCACAGACGTCTCCGTATAATGGTACTTAGGGTACCTGTTGTCTGTGAGACAGTGATAGTCAGGGTAACCGTAAATTAGTGCCTAAACACCATCGTTTGTGGCGCCATGTCGTAGTTTGGACTCTTGCTCTGAGCAAGACTGCTGGTCTCAGGATTACAGTACTTTTGTTTGTAGGTGACTACGTTTTTTTCCACAACTAGTTGCGACTGTTGTCCAAACCTTACCGGCTCACTAGCAGTACCTCACCAGAAACACAATAGTAAAAGGTGATTTGTGGCAGTCGCTTACGCATGGACTCAAAGTAAGATATCTCAGGGTTGTCGTGGTTAAGCGGAAATTACCCTTTTATCACAGATATATTATGTCTCATACAAACAAAGGCAATGACACAGATGCAGTAAAGTTATAATAGCTTTTTATTTAACATAACTGCAATTTGCGATAAGTTGCATGAACTGAAATGATTAGGATAATGAATATACCAAGCAACAGTATTATGAAGAAGAGAGTCATGGTTATAATGACCCCCACCATTTTTGCAATATATGAAAGAAATATATATATATATATATATATATATATATATATATATATATATGAGATGGAATATGCCCTAATACCCTAATGAGAATAGGCCTAACCTCCTACCTAAAGGAGAGCTGGGTTTGCTAAACCTAATCTGCCAAAGCCGTGTCTCTGAGAGGAGCCCCCAACCCTCGTTACCTTGGAATGAGGTCTCTATCTCAGACTCCGTAGGGAAACGAAGACTGGGTCAGCGTCAAGACGACTGCAGCATCGGTATCAGCGATGGTGGCGATGCCCTCTGGTCGGAATCCCTCTGATTATCTGTCTAAAGTGTGATGCATTTATATAGATCTACAAGGTCCCCTGACGTAGGTGTAATTCAAAACAATAGATAACAGACATGCTTGGGATGACAATTAATATCAACAATCCCTCGAAAGTATAGAGAGGGAAAATCCCTAAGTGTGAACACCTCCTGTTTGTTTGTCTTTCGTGCTTGATCTTGACGCCTTGGCGCAGTGACACTGATAATAGGACTAATAACAAGAGGCTTAACTATAAACAAGGCCGCCATCTTAAAGGAAATAAATAATTAAATGGACTAAGACAGAGCAAGCTAAATAGGTTAAAAGTCAATAGGTGATGGGGCATGAGTTTACAAGCCTACGGCTAAGCTAACTTCTGTTATCCCGTTAAAACAAACTAGGATTCACTATAACCTCAGAGTAGCAGAGCAAATGTTACCAGTGTTGTATAGCCATTTTAGTTATTCCAGGCCTGCCGCTTGTGCCCGATAGCCCAATTACATTTTATTCTGCTTCATTTTTATTATTTTAGATTAGGCCAAATTCAAGGTGTTGTTTTATTTTCTTTATCTAGTTGTTTCCTAGTTGCCTAGGAAAGCATTGCATTTCTTAGCAAGACATTCTTTTCACTTTGTGCTTTCTTCAAGGCTGCAGCGAGGTAGGGTTGCCGGCACAAGTGATACACTGCATCTCCAATGTATACAGAAACTCAAACATCCTTGCCTGGGGACATTTTCTTAGAACATCAGTAGTTTTATTATAAAAACACTTCTCTGCCCCACGCATATTAGAGGGAGATTCACCTCTACCACAATAGACGACCACAACCACATGCTGATTGACTTTCCTACATTTGCTTGCTGAGACTACCAGTTCCCTGCCCTTCATGAGGATGGTGTCTCTAAAGACCACAGTCTTCCTTGCTCAGGTATGGAGGATGATGTCTTCCCAGGGGGGAATCCTGAAGGGTGGATTAGGACTTATCATGCTGTGCTCTTACATAACTTAGGTAGCAACTGCATATATTATGCATGTGACAGTATGGTATGACTTTTCCTGTTTTTCACTTTTCTTGTCACCATTTTGCTTCTATTATGTTTGATCATTCTAACCATTGCATGTCATGCTATTTTATGTAAGACGCAGTTGTTTCAATAAATCTTATTGAACCATTTTCTGCCTCTGTTTGTCTTTGCATGGGTGAGACTAATGCAACTGAGAGAAAAGGCTGAGATCTGATACTCCAGAGTTTCCCTGAGAAGTCATCTTGTCATGCACCCGGTTACCACAAATCACCCCTGTTCTTGGGCAGAGATGAGGCCCTACTAGTTGGCCGGAAACGGATTAGGCAAACAGTTGTCACATGGGGTAGGATTGGACTCAGATCCCCACAATTCAGGTGGTGCTGCTGCCCAAATCCAGCAGCCCGGTTAGGAAAATGAGACCCCATCCGACATGATGCTGCCAATGTTTGGCCAGGCACCGATTTTTGGATCCTCCTGAGTATCTCTGTCTTACTATATGCTAAAGGCAATTCAATGCTATATATACGGAGACAATGGTGGTATTGAGGATTTCATCCTCAGCTAGGAAGGTAGCACCTATCTGACGATGTAGGTTGTACAAGCTTGAGCCTTAAAAAGAATCTGTCCCCATTTGGTGCCCTTATCTCTGAAAAGGTATATCCACCATGGCAAACTCACAATGGGTGGTAATTGCAGTAATCATGCAACCTCCCCTCATTGCCCAATTGATAGCAAGTGGCCTCACAGCCCGGGGGTCCTGTAACATTTGTAGTTGATGCTCATCCAGCCTATAGAACATAACTATTCTACACTTGGGTCACCTTACCAGCAGTTGATGAGAGCACTAATACATTTCATGGCTACACACCTGCAAACATACCTGCACAATGCATAGTGTATGCAGATACCTCTATCTTTTTAAGACCATAATAACTGGCTTGATGGCGCCCTACCACACACAATATTATATGTTAGGTTAGGTCCTCTGAGCAATGATGGTCCTACCTGACCTTTATTGGTCACATAAACACCATATCCTGATGCAGCCACCTTGGCCGTAGCTGAGGCTCGCTGCTTGTATGCTGAGCTTACAGCAAAATACACTGTTAGTACAGTTCGTAATGCAAACATTAAATGCTAACACAGTACGAGCTGCCCCAGCGCAACCCCAGGCAGTCACACTAGGCATTAACCCTGCAACTGTACATTCGATCATGGGTAATGTACCTGCCAAGTGGGAGGAGATTTCGTTTTCATTAGCTCAAAAAATAAATGCGCTGGAAACAGTTTTTCCACATACGAGACCTTCAGATAAACATAGAATACTCACTATGTGCTTGCCATTTTGGATGGTTCCTGAAACACTTGGGGCATGGTATTTGACACACTCTATACTACTGCACATGGTACACTGACACTTGCCAATATTCCGGAAGTGTTAAAACAAATTCAAGATAAAAACGGGGCTGCCCGGGCCCTGGATTTGGGGATGCCATTAATGGACAATTTTGCCACAGTATCTTCAATTATATTAAGTAATCTTAAAGGGGAAGCAGTTGCACTAGCAGTTCGCATGCGGCTGCGGGACCTTCCTGTACAGGATGAATAATGTGTGCTGCCAAAGATTATTGCAGAGACCTACTCTAGTATTGGTGGAGATAGTCTGGGAGCCAGATCTGTTAAACCACAATTACAGAATAAATCCAATAAGGATTCTACCAAGCAAACGCCTGAGAGTTCTAAAAAAAGCTGGGATAAACAAAAACAAATACCTAAAAAAGAAAGGGGAGAATCTCCGCATTTGGAGACCCCTCAAAACTGCTATATTTTTAGAAATAGAGCTAATATAAAAATGCCTGATAGATATCAATATACTGATACAGGCCTGTGCCTTGTCACCTAGTGACTTTTAACTTACTAAGCCTGCTCTGTTTTAGCACATTTTTTTAATTATTTCTTCTGAGATGGCTGCTATATTTATAGTTAGGAACATGTTTTGATTTCATATTATCAGTGCCACTCTGCGAAGGCGTCACCATTATCATCAAAAACAAGTAATATACGTAGGTATTCACATCATGTCCTTTCACACTTATGCGTGACAGGAACATACTGTACTTTTGGAGGGAATTGTTTATGTAATTACTACCAACCCAAGCATGCCTTCTTATCTATTGTTTGGGAACATACCTGCGTCGGGTCCTACAAGATCTGTATAAATGCATCTCCCGCAGACAAGGTTTTCAGAGGGATTCCTACCAGATGCCATCAACGCTATCTATACTACACATCTCCTTGATGCAGACCCAGCCTTCGTTTCCCCATGGAGTCTGATCTAGAGACCTCATTCCAAGGAAACAAGGGTTGGGGGCCATTTCCCATGGACACGGTACATGCAGATTAGGTTGAATAACACCTAGGTCTCTTTAGATTAGAGATTAGGTTCATCAGGCTAGAGCATTAGAGCCTATTTCACATTTCATGTGATTGGAAGATGGTGGGGGTCTTTGTATTGACGACTCTTTTTTTTACCATTCTGTTTCTTGCATTGTTCATTATCCTAATCATTGCAGCCCATGCAATTTACAGTAGATTGCAGTCTTGTTAATAAAACCTAATGAAAAATTCACTGCATCTCCTTCATTGCCTGTGTGTGACTGAGACTTATTGCTCATGTGAGAAAAGGGTAATTTCCATTTAACCATGACTCCCCTGAGATGTTGCATTCTTGAGTCTATGCGTAAAGGCTGCCACATATCACCTTTTACTATTTGAGTTTTTGGTGAGCTACTGCTTGGGAGCTGGGAGGGTTGGGCTGACAATTGTACCTTGTAGGATTGGCCTAGTCACCTACAAACAAAAATGCTGTCATCCCTAAACCAGCAGCAATGGTGTTTTGGCACTAATTTACAGATCCCCTGAGTATCTCTGTATCACACACGACAGGTACCCTAAGGACCATTATACAGAGACATCCGTGGTCTTTGGGATAATCCTCCTCATCTGAAAAGGTAGCACCTAACTAGGCTGTAGGTTGTGTAAGCTAGACCTCATAAATGGACTTTCTCTCCATTTGGTGTTCCATCTCTTTACCCATTTCATTATATAGCTAACGCCATAGTCATTCCCGAGAATGTCAGACATGCATCAACACTCCATCTAATAGCAAACGGCCTGTCAGATGACACACAGAAAACATTCTGACTGCTGTTCAGATGGCTGTCATTAAAGAGAGACCTCTCACCCAGGGGAAATGCATTATTGTCACATCTCTGATCCCAGCCCTTGAGGCTGTCACCAAAGCCAAAGTTCCTAATGCCAAGGCGCTTCATTCATGTTGGATTAAATGGACAACGTTTCTGATGGCCACTGATGTCGACTATGATTTTGATCCAAAATGATAAACTCAAGAATTCCTACAATCTGAACATTAATACCCAGTTCCAGCAAACACATTGCCTATTGAACTATATCAAATAATAATATACACGGATGGCTCAGCCCAGTCCGCAGCAGGCACTAAACATCAATACTCCGCTGCCTGTGCAATTATGAGTGGCTACATGAAAGATGTTGAATTCCATCCAAAACACACTTACACGCAGACCTTAGGGGACTGCACTACACAATTAGCAGAGCTCAAG
Organism: Pleurodeles waltl; assembly: GCF_031143425.1. Lineage (NCBI taxonomy): Eukaryota > Metazoa > Chordata > Amphibia > Caudata > Salamandridae > Pleurodeles > Pleurodeles waltl. The sequence goes on from NC_090440.1 coordinate 920,698,229, forward strand.
GCTCTGTTGATGGCATTGGAACACACGGATCCACAACAGTTAACCGTAATCATCTGTGATTTGTATTACTGTGTCTAGTCAATCAATGAATATCTGCATTACTGGCGCCAGAAAGGGTTCAGTGATTCAAAAGGCAACACCATCAAACACAGACTTCTTTAGGGGAAAGTAGCGGATCTGAAAGAAACGCTACACCATTCCATGTAGTTCATAAATTGTGGCATCAACGTGTTGGAATACATGTTACTGGCAATAACTTGACTGATGAAGCAGCCAAGCCAGCAGTAGCTACGGCTTCTGTTGCTGCAATAACTCAGTCACCAACGAGGTTGAATGATGAAAGACTGGCAGCTGTGAATGGTTTGGCTGAAGGCAAGCTCATATCAAAGGCATATCTTGCTAAATATTCCCACTGCAAATCTAGTCTCAATACAGCCATAGTAATAATACCAGGGGTGGGTGATTGTGTGATCCCCAACCAAGATCAAAGACCAGAGTTGATTAGAGCAGCACATGATGGAGTCGCTTCTGCCCATGCTGGTGTGGTGGCTACTATTTCCTTGTTACAACCATGACACTGGTGGCCAGGTCTAGACAAACAGACCAACGAGTATGTCCTTTGCTGTGACATCTGTCAGCAAATCAAAGGGTCCACAGTCAAATGCCCACAGCAGACACCCCCCTCTAATTTCCAACAAACCTTTTCAATGTGTGTACTTTGACCATTGTGGTCCCCTGACACTGGATAGCGCACACAAATATATCTTAGTCACTGTTGGCTCATGCTCCAGATTTCTACAGGTATGGTCAGAATGCTCCTCTGACGCTCCAACTGTTATTAAAGATTTGCAAGTCTTTATAGGTACATATGAAGTCGCCGCTTTCCACGTGGACCAGGGCCATGCTTTCGCTGGAAGGGCATTCAGGGACACCATGGCTTTGTTAGGGGTCTAACTGTATTATTCGTCTCTATATCATCCCGAGGAAAATAGTGTTGTGGAGTGAAGAAACCGGGATTTAAATCTATCCTTAATAGCTAGAGTATTAGGCACAGGTCGTAGTTGGTTTAATCACCTGTTTGGACTTCAGAGAGCACCTAAAAATCAGGCCAGAAGGTCCCTGTGAGGGCGTACCCCAACGAATGCCTATTTGGAACACGCATTTATGTTCCAGATATTGATGGTCCTGGCACAGGGATGGCAGATACACCTTTTGACATAAATTAATGTGTCACTGTCTTTCAGGACTTTCAAAAGTTCGGTGAGGACAACACATTTGCCAGTGCCACCTCCTTGGGAATAGGGGATGCACCTATAGCACCTACAGGCTGGGGATCTAGTGCATGAAAAAGTTGATGTGAAAAAGGAGTTTTGTCCTTCTTATCGTGCACCGGTTCCAGTCCTGGGAATATACAGTACCAGAACTGTTATTCTACCATCGCTGCCTGGTTCTAAAGAAAATCACTTTGTCTCCATCAACAATGTCAAGCTAGACCATATGGCCGATCCTGAAGAGCAGACCTAGAGGACTCCTGAGTAGTACCCAAATCCCTCTCACTACAGACCAGGATGTTCCTTCACAGGTTTAGAGCAGCAACACTGACACCTCTCTTACTGTTCATTAGTCCTGGTAACTTCTTCTGCAACAAACAATGTCAACAATATTGAGGGATTCTACTCAAATTCAGTACTAACTGATGGAATAGTCTACTATGAATCACCCAGGGAGACTTCTGTCAGTTCTCCTCTCTAATTACAGCACCAGCTTTTGCACAAACTCCTTCTGGATACTTTGTCGACGTCATTGACTCTTTCACTAACTCATCTGCCTCTTCTGCAACAAGACTGTCAAGAGCATGTAAGCTGATAAATTGGCTCAAAATTAACTATTTAATTTCCTCTTGGAACTATCTGTGGCTCTTATTAACTGTACCTGCCTTTCTTCTTTGGATTGGGTTTGTCATCGTTTGTTTCCTACTAATACATTGTCATTACCCTCCTGAACGCTCTACAGTTGAAGTAGTGTATGAGTTTCTAAAATCACATTTTTCCTCCCACAAGGTCCTCAGAGACTTGTCCCTAGTGGACATTTCAGCTATACCAATTCCTGATGGGATTGTTTGGGATACAGTACCCTTTGATCAATATGGTCCGATGGCAGTTATTCAAATTCCTTATGTATTTAAACTTTCAATGAATGATGTAGTAACACCTGAAGTTGTTTCTGATAATTGAAATGCAAAAACAGTTGATTCTATGCTATCTGAATTAGAGTATTTTACTGTATTTGAAAGTAAAGATGTTTATCAATCAAAACAAAAATATGGAGATATGTTTTGTTATAATTATTATGGACATTATTACATCCACAGAGCAATCACCCCAAAGGCTCTTTTTAATTACACACAATGGGAACAGTGTCCAACTCCACCGATAGGGAGTTCAAAAACATATTCTGAAAAGTTTGCGTATTTTTCTTGGCACAGTGCTAAAAATGCTAAGTTGTATTATTTTTAATTGCCAGTGATCAAAATGCAATATCTTATTAACTGACACCAAAATTATTTATTCTGATTCCTTTGTTTCCCAGTTGGCTATAGAAAGCTATGAATATTGGCTGAAGTAGATTGATTTGAAAAGTGTATGGGGAACTAGAAATTGGTAAATAAGTGGAAAGGAAGCTTTATTTGGAGCATTCCTGATACCTGTTCAAATGATATTTTTAAATAACACTGTACAACAGACAAGTTGTTGAGGCTTGACAAAAATTAAGGACTTGAATCAGCCCAGTATCCATGCCCTTGCTACATTTTACAAATGGCAAAAATACATCAATGCAAATGAAGATCAACTCAATGAGTGGGTCCAAAATGGAACATTTAACATTTAACATATCACTTTCATGTCCTGGTGGGTGGTGTTTGTGGCAGTAGACATATATGCTGGCCATGCACATTTTGTAAACTCTACGGGATGGCCAGTGGTTATTGTGGCCAGTAGACGCAAATGGTTGTCATGCAAGTTTTGTAAACTCCAAAGGGGTTTTTAGAACAAACAGGCCTGACCCTTGCTACGTGTCATCAGAACATTCAGGTATAGTAACAACATACAGTGTAGGAAAATGATGCCAACAGTGATTAAAAAGTTCCTGTTAGAAGACAACGTTCCGGTTAGAAGGGAATGTAAAGAGCACTTCTTACATGCTGTCCACAATGAAATTTGGAAGCTTTTCCAACAAGAAGCCACTGCCCAGTTAAGGCAAATAGATCAGGAAAATTTACAGAAAGCATTAGCCGTTGTAGATAATGGAATTAACACCTTGTCTGACCGCATATACACTTTAAACAACATCGGTTCTTCAGCACTTGACATAGTACAAAGTGACATGTCATTCTTGGACTGAGTCAGCTAACGTCTATCATGCAGTTAGGTTGGACACTACAAACACTAAATTCAGGTTGTGTTCCCTGGCAACATGTCAGTGCGCTGGATATATTTTCTACATTTAATTTGATGTGACAGCAACAAATAATGGCTATGAAGGAAGCAACTTATATTATGCTAAACATTGAGAAATTAAAAAAGCTGCCTTTTACTGTGACTGAAATAACAACTGCTGAATGGTTAATACACAGGATTATTAATCTGCCTATTTCAAAGTTGCAATTCACGTCCTGCTTGAAACACATTCCAGTAGGCAGGTATGAATGGCTAGAAGATAGTTACATCCATGTGGTATGGGAGCTTCCATTTTCGCACAAATGTTTCAATGGCATGAAAGAGGTCTCTGAAAGGAGCTCCAGTCCCCTTGATTAGACCTGAGTTCCAGGTGCTCACTGATGGAAGCTATGTGCTTCTTAATGGTGAGAGCTTTTGTGGAATGTGAGCCATAATTGCTTACGTCAATTCGGTCTCCCAAATTGTCACCTGCTGTGGGAATGTTCTTTTTCCTCCTACACAACAGATAAAGTTATCAGATATTTGGCCTCACATTGCTACTTCAAGTGTGAATTTTGACAAGTTGACCAGACTAAAGGCTTTAGTCTTTCAAAAACATGTGGTGCTGACATCTGCATGCGAGACCTACGCGCTCAAAGTGGTGAGGTCATCTGCAGTAATACAATCCCTTTTAAATACAAACTTTCCAAGACACTTTGGTGAGCTTGTGGGATGAATATTTAATGCATCCAGTACTACTAGGAGTGCACATTTCTTCGTTTACACCTTCTCCCCTCTATTTGGCTTAATACCTTCATCGATACCCTCAATATTTTAGAGTATTTTCAGGGGATTTTCAATTACTTTGGCAATAATAGGTGGCATCTTGCTGTTGCTATTTTTTATTCACAATGGCTGTCCCTTTATAACAAAGACGACTAAAAGTGCTTCTACCAGCGCAACTGTGTCGAGAACGCATGATGCAGCATTTTGGAGCACCACTCTTCGAAGAACTGGAGTGCAACTGGTCTCTGTCATTTAGACTGGTTTTGGATTATGTGCAGCCCATGTTTTGATACCTCCGGTGCCTTTTCAAATGTGCACTGAAAGTTTGTCTTTCTACGCTGTACTTGCTTTCATTGGAAGCTGATCTGTTGATGTTCTTGCTGAGGGCTCATTACCAGACATGCACACTGAGGGTGCGTTTGCTACAGGAACCAGTCTATGAGCTGGCCCTCATGGATCATGCAACTGTTGACTCAACATTGGGCACAATATGAAATGCTGCTGCCTCAGCTGGAGCTTAGGCTTTAGAACATGAGAGCTCTTTGGTTTTCATTGGCATCGATTTGGTCACATTACCACCTGCTAAAGTGGAACATTCCCTCTTTTCAATTGTCCCAGCTCTTATTCTAGATTTTAAAAATTACATTGACTTTTAAAGTTGGTCTTTTTGGCACCACTGCTAATATGCTAAATTGACCCCTTCCAATATTTCACATGGTCAAGTTTGTTTTAGCTTGTCATTATTGACATTTATGCATATATGTTTTAAAGAATAGCATTTTAGTTGCTTTTATATTTTTAATATTAGGCTTGCCAGCACAAGTGGCACGAAGCATCTCCAATGTTCACAGAAACACACACATCGTTACTTGGGGACATTTTATGATAAAAACACTTCTCTGTCCCATGCATGTTAGAGGGAAATTCCAGCCAGATGACCAGAATCGCATGCTTATTGACTGCTGCAGCTGCTTGCTGGGACTACCGGTTTCCTTGGCCTTCATGGGGATGGTGTCTCTAAAGACAATAGGCTTCCTTGCTCAGGAATGGGGGATGATGTCTTCCCAGGGGAGAATCCTAAAGGACGTATTAGTGCTCTATCATAGGTTAGGTAGGAACCGCATATATTACTCATAGTGACAGTATGGTGAGACTTTTCCTGTGTTTTACTTTTCTTGTCATCATTTTGCTTCTATTATGTTTCATCATTCTAATCATTGCATTTCATGCCATTTTATCTACAACACAGTTGTTTCAATAAATCTCATTGAACCATTGTCTGCCTCGGTTTGTCTTTGCATATGTGAGACTAATGCAACTGAGAGAAAAGTCTGAGTTCTGATAAAGCACGATTTCCCTGAGAAGTAATTTTGTCATGCACCCGGTTGCCACAAATCCTCCTTGCTCTTGGGCAGAGATGAGGCGCTGCTAGTTAACCGGAAATGGATTAGGCTGACAGTTGACACATGGTGTGGGATTGGATTCAGTTCCTCACAATTCAGGTGACGCTGCTGCCCAAATCCTGCAGCCTCATTAGGGTAATGAGAGCTCACGAAACACTGGTTGTGGGGCAGTTTGCCTCTCTGTTCCTCCTGACCCCTGGACTCTCACACATATGAACCCATGATATCGACACTGGATGCAGCTTACCTGTGAAAAACAAAATTTACAGGTTGTCAGATACGGAGAGTGCCAGTATCAAGGAGGAGGTCTCCCAGATGCTGGTGTTAGGGGTGAGTGTGCCCTCCAATAGTCCCTGGTCCTGCCCTGTGGTATTCGTACCAAAAGCTGCCACTCCAGAACTTTGGTTCTGTGTGGACTACCGAGGACTCAATTCCATTACCAAGTCTGAAGCACATTGCATCCCCCAGCCTGTCGATGAGGTCATCGACAGGCTGGGTACTGCCAAATTCCTCCGTACCTTTGTTTAGACATCAGGGTACTGGCAACTTGCTCCGACTGAGGTGGGCCAATAGGAGGTCAGCAGTCTCAACCCCAGAGGGCCACTTCCAATTTTGGGTGCTCTCCTTTGGCTTGATGAATGCCTCTGCCACCTTCCGGAGGTTGGTTAACAGGGTCCTAGCTGGTAAGGAGGCTTTTTGTGTTGCCTACCTGGGTGACATCACTGTCTACAGTTTCAGCTGGGAGAACCACCTGCACCACCTCCATGAGGTGCCTCAGGCCCTGCAATAGGCCTGACTATCAAAGCCAGTAAGTGGCAGATAAGGAAGAGTTTTGTGGTGTACCTGGGTCACCTGGGAGGTGTGGGAATGGTGCAGCCCTTCTAGGACAAAATGAGACTATCATGGCCTGGCAACCACCTAAAAGTAAGACAAAGGGAAGAGCCTTTCTAGCATCACAGGATACTACAAAAAATGTATTAGGTAATATGGCTCATTGTTGCAGCTTAAAAGAGCTGACTTCAAAGGAGAAGCCCAGATTGGTAATCTGGACAGAAGTTTGCTAGAAAACTTTTGATACCCTCAAGTAGGCCATCTGTACAGCACCTGCAGTCAAGGCTCCTGGTTATTCCAAGGAATTTATCATGGAGACAGTCACTTCAGAGCATGGCATGGGGGTGTGTCTTAGTACAGATGAATGAAGAGGGTCTAGGCCAACCAGTAGCCTTCATTATCAGGAGACAACTTCCATGGGAACAGAAGTGGAGTACATTTGTGAGAGAAGCTTTTGCTATGGTTTGGGCACTGAATAAGTTGAGACCATATGTGTTTGAGAATCACTTCTAAGTTCAGACAGACCACAGTCCCCTCAGATGGCTCATGCAGATGTGGGGTGAAAATCCAAAACTTGACTTGGTCCATTTCCCTAAAGGGAATGGACTTTACAGTGTAACACCATCTAGGGTAAGACCACACCAATGCTGATAGTCCCTCCAAGGTCTTCCACCTTAGTGAAGAGAGCTCCCAAGGGGTTGGGTTTCTCCCTCCACTTTCATCTGGGGGGGGGGGCACATGTTAGACCTGACAACCTTAGGGTGGTCTTTTCCCCAACAAATTGCTATTTTTACTTAAACCATTTAAATGCAATATCTCCAGTACTACTTTATGAAGTTTTATCATTTTGATCATGTTTTATTTATTACATTCAGATCTATTTTTTGTATAGTGTGTTCACTGTTTTACTATTTGAATTGCTGCACAAATATTTTACACATTGCCTCTAAGTTAAACCTGAGTGCTCTGTGCCAAGCTACCAGAGGGTGAGCACTGGTTAATTTAGGATTTGCTTGTGCCTTACCCTGACTAGGATTGTGGTTGCTGCTTGACCATGGCTTATTCCCCAGTCAACCAACAACTCAGTTTCTAAGAAATCCACTTTGGTTGATTTCCAATGCCCAGAGTGTAATCACAGTCCACTGGACTCCAATGCTCCGGTGCCCACGGCTATTTGCTGAGAGCAATGGATGATCAGTCCACCTTAAATATGCTTTTGTAGGTGGTGATCAGATAAGGAACCTGTATATAAGAACCTAGTGGCACCAGTCAATATTTCCTGTCATCGGGGACACCCATTAGTCTGGGAGCAGAAACTACGAACATTTATGGTGTCAAAACAAAACTGAAGACAACCTTGGCATTTTGGTCTTGATTTTGGATCTACTGATGAAATCTTCACAACACTTGTGCCAAAATTTAAATTTCAATGGCTGTAGAAACAGTTGACCTACTCTTGCCACCCAGTTGGACTGAATAGGAATTGACGGTTGGGAATTCAGCCCAGAAGCATGCAGCACTTATGTGGTGCCATGCACAGGAGGAGAGATAGTCACTGCATCATTATTTCTCTGACAGAATAGCAGAATTACCTTGCAGACAGAACCAGGGTTGAAAGCAATGCAAGATGGGACAATGGCACATAAGGACAGCTAGATTGTTATAAACTGTGGGGGTGTCAATTTCCAAGTGTGGGAATCACTTTAGGTTATGACAAGAAGAACATATTTAACACCATTGCAAACATAGCGCTGTGCCTTGTAACATCTCATAGTTAAATTAGATTTAGATTCCCACATAGTTTGTCCACTTGGCTTTGCATCCTAATACTATTGTTCTGTGTTTGTTTCAAGGTTACCTGTCTGTACAGTTGTTGCCCCTTTTCTTGTGGCTTTGTCTCTTTTGTTTAACAATCATTGTTTGTGTGTGTATGTGTGTGAATTTGTTGCTGCTCCTTTACTAGTCTCCCTGTGCTCTGGAGACCTCTGGATCAGTACTGGCATCCTAATAAATGCTGGGTCTCAATATCATTCCCTCCATCTTTGAGAAAGGTAAGATATTTACAGCATTCATAAAAAGTGTTCTAGTATTTCAACCGACACAGATTCTGGCTATCCAATACTTACCCTCCTTATTCAGAACTCACACACCATTTATCAAAGACAGACAGCATACCAGTCCAGAGGTCAACATCAGTCATGGAACAGCAAAAACTTGTTTGTATGTCTTTCCCTTTCCCATCTTACCCCACTGAGGTGGACACGTGTTCGACACTCCCGGAGAGAATCAGGAAATGCCAGAATTTGCAGAAAGTCCACTGCAGGACATTTCAAGTTTGTTCTTCCTGTCTGTAATGGCATTCAAAACAAGTACATATGGGCTTCTTACAGAATCTATCTGTCACTTTGATGACCCACATCTATGATTAGTTGACTAGTTTCAGCAGGTAGATAGCATTTCAGGTAAAGCACGTTCCACAAGAAATATATAGGGCCTCATTACGAGTGAGGCAGTCTTACGACCACCACTTTCGCAGTGGCAGTCTGGACCACCGCCAATGCAGCAGTCCGACTGCCACATTCAAACGCTGGCAATCAGACCACCAGCTCTGCCAGGATCTTGAATCCCAGCGGTCTGGAGGTGGCAAAGGTCCTAATCCGCCAGGGCAGCGCTGCAAGCAGTGCTGCCCTGGGGATTATGACCTCATTCAACACCACCATGAAAAGGCTGGCGGAGAACAGGTGCAGGGTGCCACAGGGGGGCCCAGGCACTGCCCATGCACTTGACATGGGTGGTGCAGGGTGCACCCTGCCCACCACCCTCACTTTGCAGACAGTGAACATTGCTAAGGTGCTGGTGCACCCTGCAGGCTACAACAATGCCACCGGCTCGATTTTGAGCCGGTGACAATGCTGTAGCCTGTTTCCCCCTAGGTTGGTGGGCGGAAACCAAAGTTTCCACCTGCCAGCCTAGCGGGAAACTCTTAATGGGGCTGGCGAGGAGGTATCCTGTGTGGCAGTAAACTCCCCGTCAGAAGTTCGGAGGGAAGTAAATACCGACCCCCGAACTCATAATGATCACCATGATATTGCAAATTATTTGCATAGCACTAAAAAACCTTGCTCAATATAAGGACACACCTTCACAGGTGCCAAGACCTACTTCTCATTTAGCTTATATGTTATCCTTCTGTACTAAAGATAACCGGTCTCCATTGGAGAGGGTTGTACCAAAAAGAACCGGCTGAACCTCCACCAATGAAAGAAAATGTTTTTCAAGTGGGAGGCATAGTAATTATTGTACACATTCAGCCAGATCTACTTATGTTTAAAATTTTTATATTCACCTTCTTGGTAATGGGTTCTGAGAAATAGGACGCCCCACAGCAACAGCACTTTGTCCAACATACATAATTGCCATTGAAGATAATATCATAGGGTGGATCAAAGGACTTTGCTCCTTTTTCTATCTGAGGAGATATATCGGAGATGATTAGCCCCATAGAGAACATTTTGTGAGCAACGCTAGCTGTCGGGGTTGCACAACAGTACCCACAGAAGGAGATTTGTGGGGGCTCATTACTTTTTGTTCTAATGTCTTCTCAGCATATGTTAACTGTTTCCTGGGCTGTGCACACATATCCTGGATCTACTGGAGGGAGACGTAAGATATATACATTGAACTGTTAAATGCTGAAAGTGGTTACTCAGTATTATTGAGCTTTGATATATTACATATTAAAAACATTGAAGTGCATCACATTTCATCAATTGGCGTGTTTCTTTTTTGTTTTGTAATTAATGGTGAATGGAATTGACAGGTATTTCTCACCAAATGTTTTGAGTTACAGAAGAAAACATGCCTTACACAAGCAATGGCAATGTGCTTTTAAAGGGCTCTGCGTTAGTCTGGGCATTTGTATTCAATGTGATAATTGTTCCCCCTTGGGAGATATTGGCTAAGTTTCTTCATATGCAGGATTCTTGTTACAAGCTTCCCCGACTCATGTGTCCTCCCATTACTGATATAGAGTTTCTCTGTGCTGGTGCAAATGCATCACTTTTATTTTGCCTACCACGACTCCCCGCTAAAGAGTTCTTCATTAGGCTGAGGTAGATGTAATGATTGTCACCCCTTGGGAGACATTGGCTTAAAGTTTCTTTATATACAGGAATCTTATTGTGTGCTCCTACTAATGATACAAAGGCCCATATTTCTACATTTTTAGCGCCGCATTTGCATAATTTTTTGACTTAAAAGTGGCACGAACTTACAAAATACAATTATATTTTGTAAGTTTGCACCGCTTTTGCGTAAAAAAATAACGCAAATGTGGTGCTAAAGAAGTATAAATATGGGCCAAAGTGTCTCAATAGGGGCGCAAGTACAGCCTCTCTGGTACTGCCCCACCTCTCTACACCCATGGACATTGCCACGGCCCCTCCATAAGGATGCTATGCGAGCAGAAGCCAACATCTATTTCGAAGATGAGTGGGCAGTATCCAGGGCACAAGCCCTAAAAAAAAGTGGGGGAACTTATCAAGTAAGACTTATACAAGTGACATCATGGCGCCTGATATCACAGCATGTGGCATCATGGCGCATGACGTCACACGTGGCATCACTGGACGTGACATCACAGGAAGTGGCATTACAACCAATAACCTCACAGGAAGTGACATCACAAGAAGTGACATCTGATCTTAAGACCTCACACGGATGTTTGGCAGGCCTATTAGAAGTACATTTGAGTGAATTACCAGATTTAACAAATGAGATTTTGCTTTGGGGTTGTGCCAAAAAAGCGACACAACTCCAATGCAAAATATGGGCCTCGATTTCAAAATTTGATTTTTTTAAATCTCTAGCACAAAGCAATTGAAGCCAGGAGAAACTTAGCAATAAATCTGTTCAACTTAATTGGTTGCAACAACTGCATTAAAAAAAATAAACTTATGGGGTTAAGGCACCTGCTGCAGAGAGGTTCGTATGCCACATAAATCTCTGAAAATAATAATAGTAAGATAACTCTGGTGGGTAACACAGTTGCTGAGAGATGAGTGTCATGTCTAGTCCCAATTTGAAGCAAAGTACCACAGAGAGTTAACATACCTCCTGCAAAACACATCATGACAGATTTTTATTTTAGGTAGATTGGTAAGTGAGCTATTGCATTTAACATGGAGATCGTTTTTTTATTGAAGTTCATAAATTGTAATTCTTCTAATATAGCATAGTGAGCTATGAAGGACATGTGACTCCTACATCTTGTAACTCTCACTATCCTATGTAACATATCCTGTACATAGATTTACATGTATATTATTTCTTGTTAATATATATTGTGTACATGTGATGTAAAGCGCTTTGACACCCTGCTTTGTGATAAGTAGCGCTATGAAATAAATAAAACATAATTGTGATATTTGAATCACTATTTATGTACATGCAGGAACAGACCAGCATATCTAACATTCTTACAGTGCATGCATATCTCTTATATCCAGGGACTGCCCAAAGTCAAAATCATGCCTCTCTTAAGTTCTTGTGAAGTGACAACAATCTGTGATCCTTTGTTTCCCATCCACTGCATTTGCAGGAGTGTGTGAGGCTCCAGATATCTCCAGCGACAACAAAAGTAGGCGTAACAGCCACTTAACTTAGGCCTTTGTGTGGCCCCAGCTCGAAATTAAAATGAAAAAGTCCCCTCACTGCCGCCTGTACGTTGCTGCTGAGAAGGAAAGCAGACAACGTGCACGCCCTGCTGAATGCATCGCGGTGTTAAAACATTACACCAGGATGAGTTCAGCATATCACAGTGCGACACAACTACTTGGCAGGGTGGACAGCATCCACCTTGTGAAAATAGTGGGTGAACGCTCTGTACCCGTGTATACCCCTAACTTGTGCCCTGGTAGTATTTTCTTAGTCTCCGATTAGACAGTTAGCTCATATTCGGGGCCCCTGGCTGAATTCACAAGTCAGTGTATCCTTTGAGCCATATTACTAAGTTGTTTTCCATACTTTATAGTGTTCTGACTCTTCATTTTTATGCCTGCTCTTAGGCATTCGCCCATGAGTATAATTTTATTGATTCTAGCATATTGGTGCCTTCTATACTCGGGGTAAGCAGCCTTTACTTTTAATCCACTATCCCAGATAGTACTATCACTATAATGGCTGCTATCAATTCCACATATCCTACACATCCTTTACATGTCACCTTCTGGGGATCGATTTGGTACATACAGACTGTGCCCCTCTCTGCAACCAGTATGTATTCCCTAATTTTCAACCTTCGTCCAACCTTCACAAGGTCTATATGATAATTTTGAATGTTTCCATTACTCCCTCAGGGTAAATTAAATTCAGTCCTGATGAGACCTTCATATCTTGTGTAGGGTCGATACGTCATCAACGACAGATAGACATTGATTTTAAAACTATACACTGGCAATACATGCCAGTGTAATGTATGTGTATGTATATGCATATTTATAGGGACTTGGGAGGCCCAGTCGAAGGAAAATTGCCGAAATGCATAGGCCGTGTATGTGTTTTAATTTTGCTGCACCGTGAAAAGAACACAAATGTATTTCATATTGCTGCCGTATTTGGATTTCATGAGGAGTTGACAGAGTGCCACTGTATCACAGGCAAGGAGGGGCCGGTGACAGGCTGCATATATATATATATATATGCATAATGTCACAGGCTTTCTGAAAACCATTACATTATTTTCATCACTTAAACTGTTCACTTTCCTTTTTGGTTTGTGTTTTGGTTTCTCACACTTGGGCTTCTGTGCAGATAAAATATAACTCATTTGATCAAATAACTGGTCTAAAATAAATTTCTGTGCTTATGTAATTACACTTTTTTGGTTGATTTGATAACTTTACATACTGGTTGTTGTCTATGTTTTTCTTTGAGGCTGAGTCTCAACAGTATTTTCTGTCGTTATGGGAAATTATTTGCTTATGATTGATTCCTTACAGGATTCTCTATCTTATATTGTTTTTGACAAAATGAGTTCAATGTGAATGCATGTTCCAAGTTTAGACTTGATTCGTCTAGAGTATTGTCTAGAGTATTGATTTGAGGACTAACCAGAGACTTTCCTTTTCAACTAGGTATGCTGCTCAATTTCCCTTTGATTTTGCTGCTCATTTTGAAACTTAGAATTATTTCTGATTTTGACTACTCTGTACAACATGCATTTGAGCCTTCATGACATTTATTCTGTATCACTTGGTTTTTATATTTTTGTAATACATCTCTTTAATTCCTTTGATCTGGAATTCAGTTAATGTGTGGCCCAAATTTCAGATTTTTGCTACTCTGCTACATTGATGGGGGGGGGGGGTCTTTTTGTACAAGATCAACTCGGGTGAATTAATCTGAGGTGATTTTTGGGGTAAATGAATTAATTTTTTGGGATGTCCTGAAATTTGGGGTTCAAGTCCCACAAATTGGTGTCAGAAAATGGTTGCACATTAAAGAGCACCTCTTCTTCCTAAAGGGTCCCCAAAATGATCCGTAGGTCCCTAATGTCTACTGTGAGAGAGCAGTGGGTTTTCCTGGAACTTTGTAGATTCTGGTGCTGGACACTTCTGGGAGATCTGACTTGCAGTGTGTTCCTGAACGATTTGGGCAAACTGATTTGTGAATAGTGAGTGTATTTCTGATGCATGATGAGTTCCCAATTTGAGAAATGGATTGTTTTACTTTCTGTGAAATGTTTGGATATATAATGCTGATTGTGGGTTCAATTGGTGGAATGATCACTGAATTGTTAATTGTTGTACTATTCATATTTATGAATTTATTTTATTTTCAGTTGGGTTATTGAATTTGTTGAAATCCAAGATCCAAAATATTGTAATTTTACTTGTCTGCATAACGTAGAGTGTAGCTGGAAGTGCCCCATACAGAGACAGGGACTTCTGAATTAACAGAGCTTTCTTTTCAGTATTGTTTGTCTAATTTGAGTTGGTGTATTTTGCGCCTAAGTTCATAGGTCTGAATACATTAACCAGGGTGGATTACAGCCGGACAGGGATCTGTTTAGTGTGAATTGAGTTTGTGATCTGTACTGAGAAGGGTTGTTGTTCTTCTTTTTTTGAAAGAGTGATTTGACTTGTTTTACTTTAACTTGCTGATGCTATATTGGTTGAACAGACAAAGATTTATTTAGTTTATATTGAGTTGGAATGGTTTTGTAATTGCTTTCCTTCTTCACGGAGGTTCTGCTGTTATTGGGTGATAAGTCAGATTGCCGTGCATGGATTTGTGAGCTTTCACCACAAAGCCACGCTGTGTTTGGCTGCTTGCTGACAAAGCTGCGCTGTCATATGTTGGCCATTTGACAGAGCTGTGCTGAGATTGGTTGTTGTTCACTGGTTTGTTTATTGTGATTTTCAGATAATTTTATACAAAAATAATGTAGAATGTGTTGAAAAAGATTCAGGGCCTGATTTAGATCTTGGCGGAGGGAATACTCTGTCACAAATGTGACGGATATCCAGTCTGCCTTATTACAATCCCATAATATCCTATGGAGGTCATAATAAGGTGGATGGGATATCCATCACATTTGTGACGGAGTATTCCCTCTGCCAAAATGTAAACCAGGTCCTAAGATTTCTGTTGTATCTGCTACTGAGGGTCAGAAAATAGCAGCTGAGGGAAGGCCTGCATACAAAATGATGACGGACTTTGGGTTCTATACATGTACCCCTATTTCTGAATTTCATGAACATCTGCTAGTACAGTAGTGGTTGGAGAATGTCCTAGAGCTATTAACATTGGAATTTTAAACTCAAATTTGGAGAAATATTACGGAGTTTTGTAGATTTAAATAGGTTGTCAACATACAATGTTGTTGAAATGAGACCTTTGATCAAAGAAGCAGCTAGATCTGCAAACAAAGGACATGATAAATTAGAGGTAATAGCTGGTGAGCTGGGGAGTGCAATGTGAACATCAGTGGAATGAAAACTGAGAAAGACAGTTATAAAACGGATTTGACTTGCAATAAGATTAAGGAAATTGGCTTAATCACTCTGGGAGCTCATATTAAGGATTTAACTGTAAAAAAACAAGAAAAAGTTACAAGAATTGAAGAAATACCACAAAATATGGAAGAGATAGCATGTAAAATTAAAGTGAAGGTAGGGCATGGGGTATAGCAACTGATTTAGAAGCTGGAGCAGAAGCAGTTTTAGAATTTCCATTGACGGAAGTACATGGAGGCAATCTTGTGATTTTGCCATATACAAAGGGCGATTTGAATGCTTTTTCTACACATTTTCCAAAATTGTGAATGGAACCAGAGAAGTGGTACAAAGAGGTGCACAAGCTCACAGGTTGGCCAACATATCACAAGTGCTGTGGACTGATTCGAATTCATTATTCATGATTGCATCCCCAGTGGTTTATGGGCTGAGTATAAAGCTGTATTTGGATGGGCAATTGAAAGAAATGCCTGTGTTGCTCCTAATAATGCTTCTTTTGTTGAAGTGGCTAATAATTTCAGCATTTGGGAATTTGAAGAAAAGAGTGTCATAAAGGAAATTTGCGTGATAAGCCTGAAAAATTCACAGAAACTGAAAGATTTGGTGCATGCTTTGCACTAAAGGGATTTTCAAGAAACTCAGTGGAGTTGATGATCCAGAGAAAGATGGTGTCAGTGGTTTTGTTTTGGATTTTGTGATGAGTTTGAGGCAATGGCTTGGTAACCATATACAACAGAGTGCATAGATGAGATCCAGAAGCTGACAAACTATAGTAGTTACTACTTTGAATAGAAGCAGAAAATGTTTAAAGTGAAGTTGATGATTGCCCAGACAAGGCAATTTAGGAGAAGATCCCAGAAGCCAATACGTTCAAATGTGAGTTGTGTTCAGCCTGAGTTGAATGGAATTAATCAAATGAAAGATGTGCAAATGGGAAATGGTGTGATGCAGATGCAAAGTGGTGAAAGAGTATTGTGGAATAATGATAGTATGAATGTGACTGAAAAGAAGAAAAGAAACACTGCTTATCACACCTGTTTGAGGATCAGGCACGGGAAGTATGAATGCAGCCAAAATCCAAATAAATTTCTATGTGAGGTTGTTCCACGGTTACAGAAAAATGCAATACTCATGGTACCCACTGTGTCAAACTCAGAGAAGTCTGTACAGAATCAGAGAACATTTTAAATGCTGATGTCTTGAGCCCCAGTGGTGCAGCAAAACATCAGAAAATAAATATGCATTATACTGCAGGTTATCAACAGAAACCATTGTTTTTGAATGATAATTCAGCATGGAGTAGTTCACAATGACAGTGCTTGAAGGGGAAGTAGGCTTGCCAACTTGGAACAGTCCTAGAGGTAGACCAGAGTGGCCTATATGTTGATATAGAAGTCAGTGGCCATCCTGTTTAATTATAATTGATTCAGGGACTACTTGTTCTACAGTCCAATCTGTGGAAGTTCCAGACCTAGCCTTGTCAGGAAGAGAAGTTGTAGGGATTAGTAATTGTTAACCAGGTTCCAGCAGATAGTCCAGTTAAAATTGGTCAGATGGAAATCAAACACTAGTTACTTTTGTGCATAATGAATTGTACGATTTACTGTACAGCAGATGGTATTGAGACTGAATCATAAGAGGAGGGTTTAGTATGCTCCCCCCCAGTTGGCCAAACTCCCCTAAAAGGGCTGGGGTTTGCCTTGGCCCATGACCCCCCCAGCTGCACTGAGTGCAGAGACTATCAACCTCTTACGCAGCATCTCTGTAAGCCAGACAACAATTGTAAATGGCATCCAGGGACTTAGTTCCCAAATATAAGAAATGGCTGCATTCCTGGATGCCATTCATAGTTCAATGTCTGGCATGCAGAGATTGCTTGCAAAGATAGCCGCTGCACTGACTGCTGTCCCCTAACTGGCCCAACCCTGAGCCCCTAATCTGCTCCCTTCCTCATCCCACATCCCAAGCCCCACCTCAATCCCTCCCAAGCACACTCACTTCATTGCAAGCACCCACTCACATAGACACAAGCAGCACACCCACACAAACACGCAAAGAAACGCAAGCATGCACCCATTCAACATACACACACTACTGGCAACTACACCCAAAGGCATAATACCCACAAGCAACACCACCACACTCATAACCACAATACTCACCACCACAGACACAAGCACCACTAGAACCACATAGGCACACCCTTATGCGCCACAACCACAACATCCACCTCAATAGTACACTCATCCAAACAAACACAGTCATACACACACAGACACCTGCACACAAGACCACAACCACCAAACAGACATGCTCACAGTCACCTGAAACCAAGACAAATACAAACCCACACACATCCAAACAGATGCAAGACACACATGCATCTGCAACACAAACAGACACATGCACCACAACCCCACTACCCACCCGAAGAGCACATGCATCCAAACATATAACACACACATAAAACATCACCTACAACACCCACCAAACAGAAATGCACACACGCACCTGAACACCACACACATTTCAAAACCACACATCCCAACATAGTCCACAAACACCAGATCACGTGCACCTGCAAAACAAACAGACACACACACATTACCTACTCCAGCTCCCTCTAACTCTCAAACCTAATTCTCTCCCATCTATTATACCCCTTCTCTCCTCCACCCAAGTCTATCTCTTACCTGTCCCTGGCCCCTTTTAAACATTAACCCACTCCTCCCAAGAAGCATCCTTGAGGTGCCTGCTAAGTGCCAGGTAGATGCTCCTTCCTGAAGAGGTTGGCCCTTGGCAGTGTGATTAGGAGGCAAGTTGAGGACCAAAAAAGCCTTGATTGGATACTAAACATCAGTTATTTGTGAATACTAGCGTTGGTTACTTGTGAATACTTTCTTTGCCATTACAAGTATTTTGAGAGGTTATCTCATTCCAAAAGTAAATTATTATTCTTTTCAGTTAGTCCTGACATTACTTGTTCTTTACAAGTCTTTTATTGGTAACAAAATTAATTATAAAAATGTGACTAACCTAAACTTACTTTAAGTTACGACAGTGATCAAACAACGATAATTTTAATAACATTAAGCAGTACAGTACATACATTAGTGACAAATATTTGTAATGTACATGGTAATATTAGTGTAATCATTTCTCATGATAATGGACACTTACACCAAAATTAAATATGTTTAAATTTCAAAACGTGTTAATTGGGGGACAGTTTTTTTCAAAGGATACATGTTGAAGATAAACACACATGCATTATAAATTTACACTTTTTATAGGGAAAGAAAATTTAATGATATAAAGAAAACGCCTTAGACAAGGGAAATTGGGACATTAATACATATAAGAGATGTTTCATGTTTAGAAGTAACATTTATATTGAATTTATTGCAAAAAAACTTTTAGCCTTGTCTAGTGCAATTTCAAATTCTAATGTAATTTATGTTGTTCCAATAATGTGTAATGCATATGTATCTAATTTGGAGGAAAATGATTAAACACACATGTATGGACACATTTTGACATTGAGATTAATGTGACTTTTTTTGCAAGTGTCCATTGACATACCGACAGCATGGGCCACATTTGTAAATGTAAAACAAATACACATGTTTTTTTCTTTAATTTCAAACACTACAATATTACGCACAAATGCATTGCACATTATTATACTATTGCATCTAAGTATGAATTTAAACTGCATGAAGCCAGAGCTAATGTAATCAGATACTTCTAATGGTAGCAGGTAAAAAAGTCACTTACTTTCGAATTTGGTGACAATGGGGTTTATTTGCATCGTGGTGAAACAGCAGTAGCAAAGGGAGAACTTGTACGGAAGTGAAAAGGAGAAAAAAAGGTAAGTTTCAGCCTCATGTTGCTTCCAACCTGCCAACTCATGTGTGGAGGTTTTCCCTCACAGTTACGTCGGCGGGAAGGATCATTGTGATTGGCCCAGCTGTAAAAGTGGCTGAGGCCCTGCCGTGAGCTGCTTTTGCCTATGGCGCCGTTGATGATGATTACAAATTCTGATGGGGACGGCTGGTCCATGAGGGACTTTGGTCTATGAGCCTGCAAGCATCTAAATAGAGTGGGCAGGCCGTGTAGTCGGCAGTCAGATTTTCTGACAAAAAATAGGCGTGATCACTTCCCCAAGATCTAAATCAGACCCTAAGTTTGTTTTCATTTTATTGGTAGAAAGGCTTTCTGTTAGTAAGTTATGGCTGTTGGCTACCTCTGTGACAGAGACATAGACGTGTGCTATCATTTCTTTTATTTTGAAGGTGAGTTGGTTGTTACTGGAGTATTGTACATTTAGGGGTATGATTACGAGAGGCTTGCACTGCTGGAGCATCAATTTTGTTTATGCTCCGGTAGCGCAAGCATTTCAACCATATCTATGAGGCGGTGCAAAGCCACTTTGTGTGGTTATTCATGGCCTCATAGATATGGTGTAAGGCAAAGCAGCACAAGTTGCTGCATTGCCTTAGTCTGCACCAGGGGGCATTCCATGGGTGTTGCAGTGGGTTTTCCCACGCACCACCCATGGATTTTGATACTGCCTCAGATTTCCTTAATGATGTAAACCTGGGCAGGACCAAGAACGTATGCCTCCCAGGGGTGTCGTAACAATGAGAAATATTTCTCACTGTTTTTTCCTCTTGGGGAAAATGCCTTTCAGGATTGTTTTTGTGCAGGAAGGTGATCCGTCCTGCACAAAAACAATCCTGCATGCAATTCAGACACCCTTGTACTAAGGCACTAGGTAGTAAATTGTGTGCCATGCAGAGTGAAAGGACAATAATGCACTGTATATTATAAATACGGTGCATTCCTATAATTTCACATTGGCACAGGGCAGCACAGCAAGAGGAATTGCTATGCTGCACTACGCCAGTGTAATGTAATACACAGTCAGGGTTCGTATGAGGTCATGTACACGTGCACGTGCATGTTAAGAATTTCCTGTTGTTATCTTTCATGTTTGTTATTGTTTGAATATGTGTTCTGGCTCGTGGTGTTTAACTCCCTGTGCGTTCCGAATGTGAAATTGACAGTTTTCACTCGGAGGGCACAGGAAGAGGTCGTTACGCTGTGGGCTCCTATTTTTAGCAAGAATAAACTTTAATTCAAAGTTTAACCTCACTCTGCTTCCGAACAATTTGTTTATTACCTTGTACTTTTCATCTGGCGACGAGCGAGGTACTTGGTAATGTTCAGGAGCCCACCAGCCCTTTGTTCCTCTACGGTGTTGATTCACTTCATTTGCTTCAAGGATTTTGTCCACCTTTGTTGGAGCCTGTGATTCGGTTGATTTATTGCAGACTCGAGTGAGGTGATTTTCAATATATTTGTCTGGATTAGGGGATTTACTCCCCTCTACATCGTGAGGCAACTTTAGCGGCCATATTGGATGAGGGAGTATTCATTTGGTGAAGTGGTTTAGACTAATTTTAAATGTCAAGAAATCGACAAATGCGAGTCTTTTCCATTTTTAAGCGTTTTTTTTGGTGACGCTTATGTTTATTGCCATTTTGTGCTGGATCCAGTATTAAGAAGAAGTCTCAATTTTCATTTTTTAAAGAAGTCATTACATTTTTTTTTTTTTTTAAACCAGATTTTATAAATATTTATATATTTGTAGTTATGGCTTCTTCTCAACAAGTTACTCAACTTCCTTCATTTTTACCTCTACCTGGGAAACCTAAAATACCATGGAGAATTTGGTATCGCTCATTTGAAAATTATTTAATCGCTATTGATGCTGAAAATTATACTCCTAAAAGAAAACTGGCAGTATTGTTTGGTTTTCTTGGCACAGAAGGTCAACAAATTTTTGATAACTTACCTGTTGTGACACCTACATCTGGAGATGGAGATAATTGGTCTGTGTATACGGAAGCAGTAGAAAGGTTAAATAAAAAATTTCTGGAAGAGCCAAACGTGATGCTGGAGCGTTTCAATTTCATGAAAAGGAAACAAGAAGTGGACGAGACTGTGGAGGAGTACATTTCAGCTCTGAGAAATTTGGCTGCAAATTGTAATTTTGGTTCAGCGCTAGATACCTACATCAGAGATCAATTTGTGTACAGTTGTTTCTCTAAGAAAATACAAGAGAGGATTTTAAGTTGCAGGGATCCTCTTCTTTCTGAAGTAATTGATATGGCGAAAAGCATTGAAAGAGCAATGGTTTCATCAAAATGTATTTCTTCTGTGTCTTCTAGTAACTGTGTGATTAATTCCATCCAAGGTTCTGATTCAATTAATGCGCTTGCGCTCAAAAATAACTTTGTCAAACCGGTATATAAAAAAACAAATTTAATATGTTTCAGATGTGGTTCTACTTCGCATGTAGGCAACAGTCCTAAGTGTCCGGCTTTAGGAAAAAAATGTATTAAGTGTCACAAAATAGGTCATTTTCAATCTGTGTGTAGAGGTAAGAGTGTACTTCAAGTTAGTAGTGTTCAAATGCATGATGACATCGTCACTCTGCAAAATGATTTTGATAAGATGGTTTTAACCGTTGAGTCTGCTGTTTCTATTCAACCAGGTTTCAAGTATAAAGGTCCTTTTTGTGAAGTTATCATTGCTAATTGCTACACATTGAGTATGATGGCTGATTCTGGTGCACCAGTCTCTATTATCTCGGATCAGCTTTATTACGCTCAATGGTCTGATAAGTTTCATTTGCATAAAACTGATATTTCTCCAAAGGCATATGGGGACAATGATATCGATATGTTAGGATTTTTCATTGAAACCTTGTCATGTTTGGGTAGACAAATTACGTCTAAAATTTATGTAGCTGTCAAAGGCAAAAATATTTTGGGCTGGCAAGACTTAGCTAAGATGGGTTTGAAACTTGTTCCCGGTTCTGAAAAACCTGTACAAGTCAATGACACTCAGATTTCTTACATTGGTGATACTATTGATGATTGTGCTTTAAAATCACTGCTAGATGATTTTCAAGATGTTTTTAACTCTAAAATTGGAAAAATAGACAAGTTTGAGCATGTGATAAAATTGAAGCAGAATGTTATTCCTGTAGCTCATAAGGTCAGAGCTGTTCCGTTAAGTGTGAGAGAGGATCTAAAAAAAAATTTGGATGATTTGAGCCGTGAAGGTATAATTACTACCACTGATGCTTCTGAGTGGGTCAGTCCTATTGTTCTTGTGCGCAAAAAGGGTGGCGAGATTCGTTTGTGCGCTGACCTGAGATCTCTTAACAAGAATATCTTAGTTGATTGTCACCCTTTACCAAAGATTCAAGATCTTCTTACAAATATTGGTACTGCAAAATATTTTAGTTTATTGGATCTTAAATCAGCATATCACCAAATACCTTTAGTACCAGAGTCAACTGATCTCACTACGTTTGTGACTCCATTTGGAGCATATAAGTTTTTGAGATTGCCTTTTGGGTTGGCTTCTGCTGCCAGTGTCTTTCAAAAATTTATGGATTACATATTGAAAGGAATTGAGGGAGTGCAGGCTTACCAAGATGATGTACTCATTTTTTCAAACTCTATTGCTGAACATCTTGTCATTCTAAGAAAAGTTTTGAACTTGTTCAAAAAAGTTGGTATCACTTTAGGACTTAAAAAGTGTAAATTTCTAACTAATAAGTTGGATTATTTAGGTCATTCCATTTCTTCAGAAGGCATTAAACCTAAGGTATCACTTACTCAAGCCATCACTGAAGTTGATCCGCCAAAAGATAAAGATACACTTAGGTCATTTCTGGGCATGACAGAATATTATTCACGATTTGTTCCAGGATATGCTCAGGTAGTACAACCTCTACGGTCTTTGCTTAAAAAGGGCATATCTTTTGTTTGGGACAGTTCTTGCGATCAAGCTTTCAATGATATCAAACAATTGATTGTAAAGGCACCAGTTTTATCATCATATATTTCGGGTCATAAATGTACCATCACGGTTGATGCTAGTCAAAAAGGGTTGGGTGCTGTCCTTTGTCAGTGGGTGTCAGGACAGGAACGTACCATCAGATTTGCTTCCAGGAGTTTAAAGCTGGCAGAATCTCACTATAGTACAATTGAAAGAGAAGCTCTTGCGTGTTCTTGGGCTGTTGAAAAGTTCAAAACTTTTATATGGGGTACTCGATTTGAAATCTTTACAGACCATAAACCGTTATTACATTTGTTAAATGGAAATGGAACTGGTAAAGCGTCTTCCAGATTGGTTAGGTTACTTTCTCGGCTACAAGAGTTCAATTTTGAAATTAAGTATATTTCTGGAGGTCGAAATGTCAGGGCGGACTGCCTGTCCCGAATGCCACTACAAAGTGTTGGTTTAGATGATGATAATGATGAAACAGAAGCAGTTGTGGCAATCATTGAGGATGTTTTGGACTCTGTGGGTAGTATTCAATATAAAGATTGGATGGATGCATCTCAAAAGGATGCAGTTTTGCAGAAAGCAATAAGTTATGTAAGAGAAGGGTGGCCAAAAGAACACTCTTTGCCTGACTCTTTAAAACCCTTTGCCCAAATTTCAGCTGAACTTTCATTAGTAGAAGGAGTTTTGATGCGTGCTGACCTTTGTATTCCACCAGCATCTTTACGCAGTAGTTTAATTGAGTCTGCTCATCAAGGGCACCTAGGTATTGGAGGAACTTGTAGAATCTTAAAAGAATATTTTTGGTGGCCTTCAATGGATAAGATGGTGTCTCAATGGATTGACAAATGTGAAACTTGCTTGTTATCTGATAAACACTGGAAAACTTCACAGACACCATTACATTGCGTTCCGGTCCCTGTTGAGTCTTGGAACAAAATTGCATTGGATATTGCAGGTCCTTTTGATTTGTTACCCCATGAACAAAGATTTCTTATGGTAATGGTTGACTACTATTCTAAATGGGTTTATTTTGAGTTCACTTATACGCCCAACACAGCCTCTGTGATAAAGTTTTTACACAGGATTTTTAATATTGAAGGGGCACCAAAAGAATTGGTTACAGATAATGGCTCACATTTCACTTCAACTCAAATGAAAAACTTTTTAGATTCACATAACATTAAACATCTCAGAGTTGCATTGTATTCCCCTTCTTCAAATGGTCTGGTAGAAAGAATGAACAGATTTTTGAAGGAGGGGATACAAACTGCGCTTGCTATTAATACTTCGGTGGAAAATTTTCTGAATAAAAAGGTTTGGTCTTATTTGATCACCCCGCATTCCACTACAGGGGTTTCTCCGTTTAGGCTGTTACGGAAAAGGGATCCTAGGACTGTAGTCTGTCCTGATTGGATTAAAAACTTAGCAGGGCAACCAAAATGTTATTCTTGTTTAGATTCAAATAGAATGAGAATTAATGCAACAACCAAACAAAATTTGCAGAAAAGTCATTTTGATGCCACGCATCGTGTAAAAGAACAGAGTTTTACAGTGGGTGATTGGGTTTTAATCAAAAGTCCTGTTAGAGTTAAAAAAGGATCTTCTATTTATTCGTCACCAGTACGCATACTGAAGGTATCTAAAGGGTCCTTATTATTGGATAAAAAGGGGTGGTGGAGTAAAAGATGTGTAGTTAAACTGTCTTATGAACAAGCAAGAAAGATTTTGGATAACAAAAACATCCAGGAAGATGGTTTACAAGATACATCTCATCTGTTTTTTAATCATAAGCAAGGTGTTGATGTACTGAATGGTTCGGAAGCTTTTCATTCATTAGAGCATGGTGTAGAAATTTTAGACTCAAGTTCTTGTGATTCAGAATTTAATCGCTCTGTTGCAGAGTCTTCACAGGTTGTCAAAGAAAGTATTCACTCTCATGATGAAGCTTGCAGGACATCACGTAATGTTTCTGTACCGTCAAGATACAAAGATTTCTTTCTGTACTAATGTGCTATACAACAGAATGTTTTGTTTGCAAAAGGGAAAGAAGATGTAATGTAATACACAGTCAGGGTTCGTATGAGGTCATGTACACGTGCACGTGCATGTTAAGAATTTCCTGTTGTTATCTTTCATGTTTGTTATTGTTTGAATATGTGTTCTGGCTCGTGGTGTTTAACTCCCTGTGCGTTCCGAATGTGAAATTGACAGTTTTCACTCGGAGGGCACAGGAAGAGGTCGTTACGCTGTGGGCTCCTATTTTTAGCAAGAATAAACTTTAATTCAAAGTTTAACCTCACTCTGCTTCCGAACAATTTGTTTATTACCTTGTACTTTTCAGCCAGTTGCCCATAAATATGGACATTAGTATAGAGTTTTGGAGGTGTCACCATAAACTTTGATTAAAGTGACAGGAACAGCCTTTTATGACTGTGTGGGGCTATATTTTTAGAAATGTTTAAACCATGGCTTGTATAAAGTCTGTGACTATTGTGGGGGGTTAGTAGTCATTTGTTTGTTGTTAGGAGTTCATAGTAGGTGCTGCTTTGATTATTTGGGAGTGATGCGTATATTAAATATTGGTGTGCTGATTTCCACTAAGTATGGTGTATATCTGAGTGAATGGCTTGGGACACATTTTGAAGGACCATCCATCATCCAGGTTTGACATTGGCTAAATTTCATTAAGTTGTTTAAAGTAGAGAAGATTAGGATTAATTTTTCATTATTTAGATTGTCATGTAAAAGGAAGGGTTCCTCATTATGTGTAATTGTTAAATGGTCAGGTTTGTATATGTCTTAGTATCTTCTGTAGCAAGTGGAGTGGCTTTTTTAGTGCGTGCAATCAGATGTTTTATAGTGGGGATAGGTGGTAGTTGGCCTGTTATGTGTTCAGGGACGTTCGATACCATGTCTTTAAGGATATTGGTTGTGGTTTCCTGGGAGATGGTGCTTGCCTGCCTTCTTTCTTGAAAGATTTCTCTGAGTTCTGTTTCTGTCACATCTGGGGAGTGGTTGTGCTCCTTTGCGTTAATTAAAACATTATCTTTCGCAGCAGGCCTTCCATAGCATGCATTAGACTAATATCTAGTACATTTCCAGTTTATAGTTTCTGTTGATGCACTTTCTTGGCTGTAGGTATAGCCCATTTGATTTAATTATTGCTTACCTTTCTGAGAAGTAATAAACTTGGTGGCTTCTCCCACTGTATCTGTAAGCAGTTTAATAGTATAAATAAATATATATTATAGTTTAACTTTTGCATGTTTGTTATTAATATGTTTAAAAATGCAGTTTTTTTTACTTACTTGTATGTTTTGTTGAGATGTTTTGCATGTTTTTTCACCTTTTTCTTTGAGCTCTTTTAACACGGAGAAGGTGTTTGCTTTTCTGTTCAATGAGGAAACAAAGTTAGATTAATTAGAAATGGTATTTTGTTGCTAGTTTGCCGAGGTTTAGGGAATTCCATTTTTTTTCAGTTGCTGTTTGGTGAGTTTCTAGTTCATTACTTAGATATACTTTATTATATGCTCCTGGTGCTTTGTCATAGTTAATATTTTCTGGCAGTTTGTTGATTTAGAAGTAGTTTTTTTCTTTCAGGTAGTCTATGTAAAAACGATAAGTCATGGAGGGGGTCATTCCAACCCTGGCGGTCGGTGATAGAGCGGCGGCCAACCCGACAACAGGCAGGCAGTAAAAAAAATTGAATTCTGACCCTGGCGGGAACCGCCAACACAGGCCGCCACTTTAACACTCCGACCGCCACGGCGGGACAAACAAACAGCGCGGCGGTCACTGCCAACAGGCAGGTGGCAGACAATGTACCGCCCACCCTATCACAACTCACCAATCCGCCACCTTTTCCGGGGCGGGAGCCCACCGATAAAAACACGGCGGAAACAGACTACGAACGGGAAAACGCTCACCTCTATACACTCCACGAGGAATATGGACAGCATGGAACCCGAACTCCACATCCTCCCGGTGAGTAATGCACCTACGACACAGGGGAGGGGGGAGGAGGAAAGGTTATGAGCACACACATACGCGATACAACCCCCACCACGCCCCCCCCAAATACCTACACACCACTGCAGAGCAACAAGTCAGAGTGACACCTCACAAAACCCACGGAATAATGCAAAGACAAAATAAAATGATCATTAAAATTTAAGTATATTATAGGACATCTGAAGTAATGAGAAAGGGCTCCATGCCCATTGATGTATCCTGGGGAGTGCAAAGCCACAGTCTCTCAAGTCTCTACAGTGGGTGGATTGCCCACTGTGCCATCCTGGGGAGTGCAAAGCCACAGTCTCTCAAATCTCTACAGTGGGTGGATTGCCCACTGTGCCATCCTGGGGAGTGCAAAGCCACAGTCTCTCAAGTCTCTACAGTGGGTGGTTTGCCCACTGTTCAATCCTGGGGAGTGCAAAGCCACAGTCTCTCAAGTCTCTACAGTGGGTGGATTGCCCACTGTGCCATCCTGGGGGGTGCAAAGCCACAGTCTCTCAAGTCTAAACAGTGGGTGGGTTGACCAATGTTACATCCTGGGAAGTGCAAAGCCACAGTCCATCAGGTGGATTACAGACTCCACTGGTTATGGAGGAGGCATGGTGCCCAGAGTGCTTCGTGAAGCCCTGCCCAACACAGATCCGGCCCTGCCAATGGGCCAGCGGTGCTTGAGATGAAGGGCCCAGCAGAGCGGTGCTTGAGATGAAGGGCCCAGCGGAGCGCTGCTTGACAGGAAGGGCCCAGCGGAGCGGTGCTTGACAGGAAGGGCCCAGCGGAGCGGTGCTTGAGATGAAGGGCCCAGCGGAGCGGTGCTTGACAGGAAGGGCCCAGGGGAGCGGTGCTTGAGATGAAGGGCCCAGCGGAGCGGTTCTTGAGATGAAGGGCCCGGCAGAGCGGTGCTTGACAGGAAGGGCCCAGCAGAGCGGTGCTTGAGATGAAGGGCCCAGCGGAGCGGTGCTTGAGATGAAGGGCCCAGCGGAGCGGTGCTTGACAGGAAGGGCCCAGCGGAGCAGTGCTTGACAGGAAGGGCCCAGCGGAGCGGTGCTTGAGATGAAGGGCCCAGCGGAGCGGTGCTTGACAGGAAGGGCCCAGCGGAGCAGTGCTTGAGATGAAGGGCCCAGCGGAGCGGTGCTTGAGATGAAGGGCCCAGCGGAGCGGTGCTTGACAGGAAGGGCCCAGCGGAGCGGTGCTTGACAGGAAGGGCCCAGCGGAGCGGTGCTTGAGATGAAGGGCCCAGCGGAGCGGTGCTTGAGATGAAGGGCCCAGAGGAGAGGTGCTTGACAGGAAGGGCCCAGCGGAGCGGTGCTTGACAGGAAGGGCCCAGCGGAGCGGTGCTTGAGATGAAGGGCCCAGCGGAGCGGTGCTTGACAGGAAGGGCCCAGCGGAGCGGTGCTTGAGATGAAGGGCCCAGCGGAGTGGTGCTTGAGATGAAGGGCCCAGCGGAGCGGTGCTTGAGATGAAGGGCCCAGCGGAGCGGTGCTTGAGAGGAAGGGCCCAGCGGAGCGGTGCTTGAGATGAAGGGCCCAGCGGAGCGGTGCTTGAGATGAAGGGCCCAGCAGAGCGGTGCTTATCTTGCCGGGGCCCTGTTCAGCGGTGTTCCACACGGTGGGCCCAGCGGAGCGGTGCTTATCTTGCCGGGGCCCTGTTCAGCGGTGCTCCTCACGGCGGGACCTGTTCAGCGGTGCTCCTCACGGCGGGCCCTGTTCAGCGGTGCTTGTCTTGCCGGGGCCCTGTTCAGCGGTGCTTCTCACGGCGGGCCCTGTTCAGCGGTGCTTGTCTTGCCGGGGCCCTGTTCAGCGGTGCTTCACACGGCGGGCCCTGTTCAGCGGTGCTTCTCACGGCGGGCCCTGTCCAGCGGTGCTTGTCTTGGCGGGGCCCTGTTCAGCGGTGCTTCTCACGGCCGGCCCTGTTCAGCGGTGCTTGTCTTGGCGGGGCCCTGTTCAGCGGTGCTTCTCACGGCGGGCCCTGTCCAGCGGTGCTTGTCTTGGCGGGGCCCTGTTCAGCGGTGCTTCTCACGGCGGGCCCTGTTCAGCGGTGCTTGTCTTGCCGGGGCCCTGTTCAGCGGTGCTCCTCACGGTGGGCCCTGTTCAGCGGTGCTCCTCACGGCGGGCCCTGCTCAGCGGTGCTTGTCTTGTGTTCCTAGGGAACCAGATCTGGCCAATATTTCCCGCTCAGTCGCCCTCCGACCTTTCGCTTGCTCC
Organism: Pleurodeles waltl; assembly: GCF_031143425.1. NCBI lineage: Eukaryota > Metazoa > Chordata > Amphibia > Caudata > Salamandridae > Pleurodeles > Pleurodeles waltl. The sequence continues at coordinate 920,727,790 of NC_090440.1, forward strand.
TCCTGTGCTGGAGTCCTGGGCCCGTGGGTGTCCTCCGTCACACCCCAAATGGGGCTGGTGGGCCCCTCCTGGGCAGCTGGCCTGCTGCCGGACTTGTCCGCCCTGCTGCCCTTGCCCTCCTTCGCAGAATCTCTGGGGCCCTTGCCTCCCTTTGTGGAAGTGCCAGGTGACGGGGCAAGGCTAGTGTCCTTGGGGGCAGCCGTCTCAGGCCTGTCGCGCCGGCCCTTCACTTTTTTGGTTCTCTTCCCAGGGGGTGGGCTGGCTGTCCCCTTGCTGCTGGCCGATGTTCCTGCCCTAGGAGCTGGTGGACTCCAATAGCCCTGAACTATGGTCCTAGTAGATGCAGGGCTTGTGGTGGCTGAGGTGCTGATTGGACTCTTACGAGATGGAGCGGGTGGGTCAGTTGTTGGAAAGAGGTCAAGGTTGGAAAGGAAAATCAATTTAGAAAGACAGGGACGGGTTGGTGTAGTGGGTATGGGAGTGGAGGAAGCGGATGTGGTTGTAGGAGAGTCAAGTGTGCTGTCTTTGGGTGCAGGTGCTTGTGACGGAGGCTGTCGTGAGGTGGTTGGCTGTTGGGTGGGTGGCTGCCTGCGTTTGTGTGTTTTGGAAGAGGGGGTGACAGACACAGTGGGAGAGGACACAGGGGACGTGTAAATGGCAGTGGGGGTGGTGACTGCACGTGTGCGGAGTGTTCTGGAGGGTGTGCTGGTGATGGACGTACTGGCTGATGGTGGTGTGCATGCAGGTGTGAGTGGAGACGTCACAGGGAGGGAGGAGGGAGACGAGGAGGAGGGGGACACAGAGGAGGCAGTGGCTGTTGGCATGTCTGCATGTGGATGTTGCTTGGGTGAATGCTTGTGTGATCTGTGGTGCTTATGTCTGGATGAGCTGCCCTTGGGTGTTGGTGTGTGTGCAGGCTGGTCTGTAGGTGTGGCTGGGATAGGCAGAGGAACAGGGGATTGGGACTGGATGGAGGGAGTTGGAGGAGGCAGGCTGGAGACAGGGACAATGGCTGCCGTCAGTGCTGAGGCCAGAGCATTGAACGATCGCTGATGGACGAATGAATGCCCTCCAGGTATGCATTGCTCCGATGCACCTCCCTTTCTACCCCTTTCTACCCCCTGGATGGCATTCAAAAGAGTAGACTGCCCAACAATGAGCATCTGGAGGAGGTCAAAGATCTCCGCACTGAGGGCAGCAGGGGTAACTGGGGCAGGGCCTGAGGTGCCTGGGGCGAAGGAGATGGCCGGCTTCCTGGCCGAGCGGGCACGGGGCGAACGCTGAGGGGCTGCTGGGAGGGCGGGGCTGGTGCGCTGGGTGGCGGCTGTACCTGTTGTAGCGGTGGGCACGGATGTTGCCGCCACCACAAGGGAGCTCCCTTCCTAGGACGTGTCGGTGTCGCTGACGTCTCAACGGGTCCCCGTTGTGGAGCTCCCCTCGCCCTCCGTCTCACTGGTGTACTCGGAGCCGGTTGCATGGCCCTCCGATGCCACTTCTCCTCCGCCTGATGATGCTAATGCACACATGAACAGGAAGACCAAAAAAAAGGGGGGGGGAGAAGAAAGAAAGACATGTTGAGTGCATGCATTGGCGACACCGTTGGCGGAGAGGACAGACACAGAAGCCCACTGCACTACGCAGCGCATTTGGGGTACACTACTCAATCACTGGGACATGGCCTACAAGCCTATGGACGACAACTGCACACGTAGATGACACAGGGCCATGAGTAGCTGTACTAGGCACCCTACAGAGGTGGGGGGCGGGGGCACAGGGCCATGCCTCACGGAGGGGCCTAGCCTACAGAAATCGCCCTGGCCTAGGGATACCCTCAGCCCTCCTCCCCCACCCAGGCACCTCCACTGCGTGCAAAGATAGCTGAATGTGCTGGTACTCACCCCCTTGTGTCTGCTGTGATGTCCTCATGCGCCCATCCAAATCGGGGTAGGCCACCGCCAGGATCCGGGACATCAGGGGGGTCAAAGTCCGACTGGCACCCCTCCTAGGTTGGGAGGCCATCCCCAGCAGAGCCTCGGCGGTCTTTCTGCTCCCGCGGCGGATGTCCTCCCACCTTTTGCGGCAGTGGGTGCCCCGTCTGTTGTGGACCCCCAGGCCCGGACGTCCTTGGCGATGGCACGCCAAATGTCGATCTTCTGATGGGCGCTGACCTATGTGACATGTACAGGGTGGGAAAAGAAACATCATCACTTTTCTGCATGGTCGATGTGAGTGGCCCCCCCTCCCCAACCTTGCCATGTGGCACATGCTCTCATCTGTCGTGCGATGCATTCCTCATTCGCTCCCCTCACCACCATTGTTCATTCACCCCACTCAACCCAGGCATTGCCCACTAAGCATGGTCCCAATGTACTCACCTGTTGGTCTGGAGGACCGTAGAGTAGCGCATACTGGGGGAGGACCCCATCCACGAGTTTCTCCAACTCTTCTGAAATGAAGGCAGGGGCCCTTTCCCCAGTCGCAGCAGCCATTGTCACTTTCAGACCGAGGTCACAGCAGCACTTGCAGTATAGGTCCTCTCCTGTGGATGATCAGGTCTTGAGTGATTAAGCAGATAGAAAATGGCGGTCACACCCGCGGCGGTGCGTACCGCGACCGCCGGCGCACATCCTCATTGGCTCCTGAAACCCATAGGGTTTAATCTTAACCAATGCGGCTTTGCACCGCGGTCTTCGACCGCCTACCGCCACGGTGTGCTACGCCAGCACAATGAGCTCACATCACATTGTCACACTTCACAGGTCAGGCAGCCGCCATTTCAAAGGCCCACATGGCTTAATTTCTACTGCGTCACACAGGCCTAGGCCTTGCATTGCCACTCATACATGCCATTCAATGCATAGAGAATCGTGTACACTGCAAGCTGTGTGAACGTACCTGTGGGTTGATTGACTCTGTGCTCCATGTTGTCCTTCCTAGGCACCGTCCACAGGGACTTGTGAGGAGATGGAGGGCTGTTCCCGTGTACAGACCGCTGGTGGACCTGTCGACAATGGAAGAACGACATGTCATACTCACCTACAGACTTGACCGTGCCACTATACAGGAACTGTGTGCCCAGCTGGAGCCAGACCTGATGTCACCCATCCGCCAACCCACAGGGATTCCCCCTCTAGTGCAGGTTATGTCAGTACTCAATTTTTTGGCTAATGGATCATTCCAAACAACAGTGGCCATTTCATCTGGGATGTCTCAGCCTATGTTTTCTAAGGTTTTTTCCAGAGTGTTGTCTGCCATGATGAAATACATGCGGAGCTACATTGTTTTCCCTGAGGTGGAGGATTTGGCTACAGTGAAGGGTGATTTCTATGCCCTTGGACATATTCCCAACATCATTGGTGCCATTGATGGGACCCATGTGGCTTTGGTACCCCCCAGAGGAAGTGAACAGGTGTACAGGAACAGAAAAAGTTATCATTCGATGAATGTCCAGGTGGTCTGTTTGGCTGACCAGTACATCTCCCATGTAAATGCCAAGTTCCCTGGGTCAGTGCATGACGCGTACATCATGCGAAATAGCAGCATCCCTTATGTGATGGAAGAGCTACAGAGACACCGTGTGTGGCTAATAGGTGACTCTGGTTACCCCAACCTGTCGTGGCTACTGACCCCAGTAAGGAATCCCAGGACAAGGGCAGAGGAACGGTACAATGAGGCCCATGGGCGTACTAGGAGGGTGATTGAGCGGACCTTCGGCCTCCTGAAGGCCAGGTTTAGGTGCCTGCATATGACAGGTGGATCCCTAATGTACTCACCAAAGAAGGTGTGTCATATCATCGTGGCCTGCTGTATGCTTCACAACCTGGCTTTGCGACGCCAGGTGCCTTTCCTGCAGGAGGATGGTCCAGATGGAGGTGTTGTAGCAGCGGTGGAACCTGTGGAGAGTAAAGAGGAGGAAGACGACGGGGACGACACAGACAACAGGGAAAGAGTGATACTACAGTATTTTCAATAACACACAGGTAAGAATCATCACCGGCATTTTACAGTTATTTACAGTCTCCTGCCTCTCTACTGTCTGACCTATTCCCCCAGTGTATGTAAACTGAGTTGTGACTTTCCCTTCCAATTTCAGGGATGTGGCCCCCACTGCGTGACCTGTGCTTTGTTTCCCCATGGACTACAGCTGTATGACAGTGGTATGTTTTCATCACTGTGTAACTGGACATTTTGGCAGCATTATGTTCAACACATTTGTTCACAATACAGGCAGACTCCAGATTGTTTTTGTGCAATAAGTGTTTTTATTAAATTAGAATTTAGGGACATGGTGGGAAATCGGTGATGGTGGAGGAATGTCCATGGCAGAGTCCAGCTTTTCAGTCTCACAGGTGCATTGTCCATATGCCTGTGGAAGGTGGAGCAGGGGCAGTTCAAGGTTGGACAGGGTGACAATGTGGGACAGTGGGATGACATCAGGGGGTATCCTTTGCTGGCGGGGGTCTTGACATCCTACTCTGTCTTCTTACAAGATCTCAGGCCCCACTTGCGGGTGGTTCTTCTTCTGCAGGAGGTGGGGTTCTGGTGGCCTGTTGTTGTGTGGGGGCCTCCTGTCCACTAGCGCTGGCGGAGGTGGTTGCCTGTTCTTGGTCCATGCTAGTGACAGGGGCCCTTTGTGGTGCCACATGTTCCTGCAATGTGGTGACAATCTGGTTGAGTGCCCCTACGATGGTGCCCATTGCGGAACTGATGGTTCTAAGTTCTTCCCTGAACCCCATGTACTGTTGCTCCTGCATGACCTGGATCTCCTGGAACCTGGCCAGTACCGTCGCCATCGTCTCCTGGGAGTGGTGGTATGCTCCCATGATGGAGGAGAGGGCCTCTTGGAGAGTGGGTTCCCTTGGCCTGTCCCCCCCCTGTCGCACAACAGCCCTCCCAGTTCCCCTTTTTCCCTGGGCCTCTGTCCCCTGGACCGTGTGCCCACTACCACTGCCCCCAGGTCCCTGTTGTTGTAGGGGTGGTGGGTTCACCTGGGTGCCCTGTAGTGGTGGACACACCGCTGATTGACGTGTCCTGGAGACAGAGGCATGGGCCCGCTGGGTGGGAGCTGTGCTGGAGTTCCCAGAGGAGGTTGGGTCTGCTGTGGCCTGTGGCTGTGTGAGGGGAACCGACTGTCCAGAGGTCCCCGATGGTCCGGGCTGGTCATCTGGGTCCAGGGAGACAGAGCTGCTGTCATCACTGGTGGCCTCTTCAGGGGGTGGGATGGACATTTCTGGACCCTCCTGGGCGGTGTGGTGGCGTTCGGGTCCTGCAGGGGTATAGAGGTATGGTTATTTCTTCAGTGTGTGCCAAATTGGTCAATGGGTGGGTGCCCGTGTACCCCAGGGCTGGCATTCCTGTGTGTGGGCATTTGTGAGGGTGGCTTGTGGGGGAGATGTGTATGTGCAGTGGGCATGCTTTGGTGATGGGTGTCCATGCTTTGTGGACGCATGCAGGTCTTGGTGTTGGGATGGGTGGGTTGTGATGGTGAGCCATTTGCAGGGACTAGGTGTGATGGGGGTGGGGGTGAGGGTGGGGGTATGATTTGGGATGCAGGTGGGGTGGGGGTGGGAAGAAGTAGTTAAGATTTGACTTACCAGAGTCCATTCCTCCAGATACTCCTGCGAGGCCTTCAGGATGCAGGATGTGCAAGACTTCCTCCTCCCATGCTGTAAATTCTGGGGGAGTAGGTGGGGGTCCGCCGCCATTCTTCTGCACCGTGATGTTGTGCCTTGATACCATGAAACGCACCTTCCCCTGTAGGTCGTTCCAGCGCTTCCTGATGTCATCCCGATTTCGTGGATGCTGTCCCACAGCGTTGACCCTGTCCACTATCCTTTGCCATAGCTCCATCTTCCTGGCAATGGTGGTGTGCTGCACCTGTGTCCCGAAGAGCTGGGGCTCTACCCAAACTATTTCCTCCACCATGACCCGGAGTTCGGCGTCTGAGAACCGGGGGTGTCTTTGGGGTGCCATAGGGTGATGTGGATGAGGTGTGGGGTGGTGTATGTGTTGATGAGTGTGGTGAGTGTGGTGATGTGTGGTGTCTTGTGCGTGGATATTGTGTGGGCGATGGTGTGGTTTGCCTCTGCGTGATAGTGTTGTCTAAGCAGTGCTGTCTATCTCTGGCTTTCTGTCGGATTTTTTTTTCGAAGGGGTTTGTGGGTGATGTGGGTGTGTGTTTTATATTGTATTGGGTGTGTGGGAGTGTTGTTTGTATGTGTCTCAGGTGTGTGTGTTTCAAATTGTCCAATGTGGTTGTGTTTTGTAAGTGTGTGTGTATTTTGACCGTGGCGGTGTGTACCGCCAATGGGATACCGCGGTTGAAAGACCGCCGCGTGGATTCGTGGGTCGAAATGGCATGGGCGTTTTTCTGTTGGTGTGACGGTGGAGGTTTGGTCATCGCCAGTTTTTCGCTGACCTTTGGTGTGGCGGATTTTTGTGGATGTCGGGTTTTTGGCGGTTTGCCAGTTGCGGGTCAGAATGACCGTGGCGGTTAACCGCAGCCGCAGCGGTGTTATGGCGGTCTTCTGACCGGCGGTAAGCGCCTTTTACCGCCGAGGTCAGAATGACCACCGGAGTGTGTTACTATTTATTTGTTCATTTATATTTATTAGTTTATTAACAGTTCATTATTTGTTGAAATATAAGTATTGCTTACTTGATTATGCAGCTGCATGGATATATATTTACTTATGTAGCTGTGGAGTTGTATGCTTTATTTTTAAATTGCTTTTTGGGAGAATCCAGCAGAGTTTCCTCCTCTTGCAGTGTTTGTCATTTTTTTGGAGTATTTGGTTGTTTTAATTAGTGTACCTTCTATATTGTTTGTTTAACTGTTTGTGTGATTTTATTGGTTAAAGTTGTTTGGAGTGTTATTTTATTGGTGGTTGATTTAGTACAGTTTGATTTATTTTGATCAATTTTGTGCTTGCTTGATAAACGCTTACTTATGTTTTCTTTTTGTATTATAATATATAGATTGTTTTATTTGCAGATGGATTTATTTGTGTATACACAGTAAAATGCATTTTTGTTTGTTTTTTATTGTTTGTATTTGTGAAGGTTTAATTTTTGGTTAATGTAATGTGTTTGTATTTAATTACAGATGTTTATTAAAAGTGTAGAGTTTATTTGAAGTAATTGCTTTATGTTAAAGTTTTTTGGTGTATTTTTTTACCGATTTATTAGTTATGTTAACTATAATTTTGTGGTCAATATAGATGTAATTGATATTTTGAAATGTTATATGGTTATTTGTAGGTGACGTTATTTGTGTTTCTGATTTTTTTGTTATCAATATATGTAAAAATCGGTGTCTTGACAATTATATTTGTGTGCTCGATATTTGTGATTTATTATGAGTATGTATACAGAGACAATATTTTTGTTCTCCATATTTAATTTCCAATATTTGGGGGTTTCAATATTTTTTGGATTGATATTATATCAGCGATCCATAATTCCTCTAAGAAAAGCAGATTTCTTATTGTTGGTAGGGTATTGATTACTGTGGAAAATGTTTCTCGGCAAAGAGTTGGACTTTTATTCAGGTCGAAAGGACCTGTTTCTTCTATTCTCCATTAAAGTCACTCATAAGTGTTAACTGGTGGATTTTGTATATATGTGTGACCTTTTGTTTATTTATTTGTACTCCATTGTATAGAATGTATATATTCATGTTGTCCTGTCATTATTAAAACTACTGACTTTTATTCTGTAGCACAGAATACGTTTCTATTTTTTTCTATGCCCTCAAAAGCCTTTCTACATAAATAATATTCATAAATTGATTTGTCTTGACTGGATCCTGAATAATCAATCTGATAACAAAAAATAATTTAAATGATTTCTTCAGGAGTTCACACTATTTACCCATCTCTTGTGAGAGGATTGGGTTACCCTATTGTGTTCTAGTTTGCTACAGATGCATATCCACCATTTCCCCCTAATGAGGGCCCTTAAGATTCCTGGAAGACGTTATTAGTGAAATAGTTGTCCAGTGGAAGGTTCCGCAGAGGAACATAGTAAAAAGTTACATTTGTGGAAGAAGGTAGCTATGATAGTTGCTTGAGAGAAGTGTTTCTTGTGGAGAGATTTCTAAGCGAAATCATAATGAACAATTGATTTCAGAAGCTTTTCATAGACTTCTTAAACTTTAAGCACTAAGCATCTTATAACATCTCTGTCCTACATGGAACAATGGGACTAATTTAAAGGATCAATCAAACCTTAAATGGAAAAATTGAATTTACGTAGCATCAGACTGTTTTCCCCAAATAAGACCAAGGACATGGTAGGATTTGTGGGGCACTGGGCAAGATATAGTTTGGACCCCCTGTTTGGAGCAGCTTTGAATGTTTTATTCCTTCTAGCTCATTCATTCCCTCATGATGCTAAACAGTGTTCATTTTTATAGTATATCTCCATAAGTGGGGCATGCAAAAGCAGCCAAAAGCCCAAGCTGCCTGGTGTCCACCAGCCCAATATTTCAGACAGAAACTTGAGCATGCATTTATAAAGCCATTTCCATTTGAGTTTGGATATATGTTTTGTTACTTGCAATAACAACATTTAATGTGGAATTCAGTGCCTAACTTATTGCTCACATTGTTGGAAAAACACACCAAGGGTGAATTGTTAGGTGTTTAGTGTATAAGTGTGCAACATTAAAATAAGACATATGCACACATCGCTTGAAATTGAACTTTAGTTGCCAAATATTTGTAATAAAAAATGCATCCCCTTCACTCCTGACATTCCTGCTGCAGCAGTAAAAATCAGATCACTGCTATGAAGCTCCTCTTCTTTCCATATTAACTTTCTACTAGCTTCCCTTCCCCTGCCACGTCCCTCTTTTCTTTTTTATGTGTGTGTGCATTTCTATGGGTGGACACTTACCTGTGGCCTTGCTGAGTAAGATACATGAAACAAGGCAGGATACAAGAAAGGGACGGAGACTTGAAGAGAACAATATAACACGGTGCATGAAGTATAGTGAGAAGAGGGTAGAGATAATGTAAAAAGATATATGAACAAGAGTAAGAGGTAAGGTAAATAGAGAGATGTGAGGTATCCAGAAGGAAAGATAAGGAGAACTAGAAAGAGGAAGATGTAGGCAGAAAAAAGTGGCAGATAATAGGTAAGGTTTTAGAGTTTGGCGGAGAGAGAGACAGGGAAAAGAAAATGTAGGGAGGCAGAGGCATACAGTACTCCAAGGGATGAGGTAGATAGAGAGAGGCAATGTGGAAAAAGATGTGATTTAGAGAGAGGTAAAGGAAGTGGCAGATAGATATAGAGCGACTAGAGGAAAATCCAGGAAATGCAAGAGAGAGAACAAAATTGAAAGAAGTGTAGAAAAATAGGTCATGTGAAGAGAGTGGTGGGAAAGAGAGGAAAGGGGCATGAGGACTGAAGGTGAGGTAGTGATGATAATGTGACATAGAAAAATAACAGAGAAAGATGTGAGGGGGAGTGGTGGGGTAGAAAAGAGCTGGAGGGAGCATAGAAAGAGGTAAAGTAGTAGAGACATGGAGTGAAAGATAAAGAGGTGACATAGAGATGGAGATAAGCTTATATGACAAGTGTTGTCACTTCATGAAAGTCAAATAGAAAATTGCACTGAAGTACTGCCAAAGAATGAGTTAGAGAGAGAATTGAGGTTGGAGAGAATGATTGATATAGATGTAGGCACAAAATGTGATGCACAGAAGGGTAGGGTCATATGAGATATATGGAAGGGGTGAGGTTGAGTGAGAAATATGGGGAAAATTGATGGAGGCAGGGTAGGCAAATGGATAAAGAGAAAGGATGAAGGTACACAGAGGTTAAGAGAGAGGGCTAAGGTAGAAGATATGAGGTGAAGGAAGGAGATAGAAATGACACAGAAAGATTATATTTCCATTTACTTGCCTCTAACTACCTGTGAGTATTGAAGTTGTGCGCGCTAGGCATGCACGTTAAGGGCAGATTTATTTTTCAGCTCAACGCAGGATCAAAGGTTTCTGCACCAAGTTGAGCAAGAGTGAGAAAGCAGCGCGGACATATAGATCTTCAAAATAGCCTGCTGCTGCACACTGTACTTGTGCACAAACAGGCTGCCTAGCACCACAGTCAACCTTTGCACTATGGTGCAGAGGTGAGTGTGTGCTGTCTAACATATAGGTTTTGTAAGGAAGCATATCCTTCCAGTAACAAATCTTACGCCTAAACAAATTCGGAATCATTACACGTTTTGCACATGTGCTGTACAGTGCAGCACACATTCAATGTCTGAAATGTGTGCAGAAATAAACATATGTCTCCATGTTAGCAGCTGCTTTAATGAGGCATTATTTTTAATGCAAAGTCCGGTCTGTCTCTCTTAGTTAATCAAGATTCCCTTCAAAATTATGGGTGCTTGAGCTAATCTGTCCTGGTTACACCCAAGTAATGCTCCCTTGATGCTTTGTGCCAAAACATGGAGTAAAGCAGCGTAACTCGGTATTTGTCCTCCATTGGGGCACCACTGAGGTTCCACTGCTTTGTGTCACTAGCTCTCCCCTGCCAGGCCATCAGCCTGAGGCTAAAGTGGGTTGGGGGGAGTGAGTAAGAGAAATGTACTCGCTAGTGGCAAGGTGTTGTGATCTCGAGCCCAGTGTCTTTTAGACCTTGGTAGAGGAGTAGGGTGGCATAGGCCTTTCTGTGAGCCCTCGCTGTGAGGCCACATTTCCCAGTGAAATAAATACATAGGGTGTATCCTTCTACTCAAAGCTGCAGCCGTTGGAGCACAACATCCTGTGATTCTGGGCAAATCACTTCATCTCCCTCCCTAAAATAAAAATGAATTTGATCTTGTGCAATGTAACTAGCTCTCATGCAAACTGCCTCAATGCCTTTCGGCGGAGTTCACACTATATAAAACTACAAAAAATAATAATTCATAAATGTGGGCCACTATTTTTGGGAGTGCCCGTGCCTAATTGTGTTCTCAATCCGATCCTGGAACGAAGATACCCTGAGGTTTTGCAGCTGTGACCCAACTGGGGAACAGAAGAATGGACATAGATCTGAGAGACTTGTGTATTAATGGGTAGATAGGTTCATACGTACCCGCTGGATTAAAGTACTGTGGATAGGTCTTGATCACACCGAATACACTAATCACAAAAAAGAATGCTGTAAATTGGCATATGGTGCATTTTAGTCACAGACTTGTGGCATTCAGGTTTAGTAACCTGAAAGAGAGGGTCTGGCATTGGGTCATTAATGGGATTACAGCAATGCAGGAAAAAGATGGTACCGTGTAATCCAAAGCGTAACAGCACGGCTGTGTCCTCAAAAAAATGCTGGCAAACTCATTTCTCACCGTGTGGGTACCACTGTAAATATGAAAAATACCACGTACACATATGCACTGTAAATATGTGTAGAGTAAAAATTCAACAGCACAGTGTGCTGCCCCCTTCCTTAAATCCTGATTTTTTTTAACCTGGTCTCAAGTGAACCCTAAAATCCTTGTTCTGTGTACAGCACCTCATGTTTGAGATATTCCTGCTATAACAGAAATAGTCTCTGACGAGTGCTCTGCTATTCCTTTCAACTAGATCCCTCCTGTATCAGATATTAAAGCTATACTGGTCCTGCCGGGAAATGCTCGTGAAATGTTATTGCTGCCTCATTCAAGATATGACAGCTACTGTTGAAAGTGCTGGCACTTTCCCATCGTACACAAGATTGCCGTGCTGAGGGAGGCTGCACTGTGCCATTAAAGAACAGAAGCCCTTATGAGAAGCATTGAGAAAAGGCATGAGGGAAGACTGCACAGGCTTCATGCATGGACTGTTTTTGTTTGTTTAGCAGTGTTGTCATTAAGCGGTCCGAATATCCACAGTGACTCCAAATGTTTGATCTATTGTGTTCTTTTTTTCCAGATGTTCTGAATTGTGAACCTGCGTGTGCTAGTGATGAGGTGTGCACTAACAATGCAGGGATTGCGGAATGCACTTGTGATCCAACCACATATCTACATGCGAGTAAGTTCCAGTTTCCCTTTTCTATGCACGTTTACTCTAACAGTTGACAAGTGAAAGATGTCCATATAGACAGAATTAAGACGACTCAGTGATCGCAAAACAAAACCATTTGTACCACTACCTTTCCTCTATTAATGTGCATGTATATTTCTAATAATTTGCCCGAGTATAATGTTAAAGGCCTTAAAGTCCGGGTATAATGGTCTTTCATTTTTGCATGTTGTGGTGCATTTAGCAATATCAGATTGGAAACAGTTGCAGCTTGGAAACAGCTCACAAATGTAATGAACAAAAATTGAGAAAGTCCAAAGGTCTAGCCATTTTTTATACTACTGATTGCACACAAACAATAGTAAGTAATTAAAGAAGCTACACCTGTGTCCAATTTTCTATCCCTAATTGAGTGTCAGTGGACATAACCTTTGACCACATGCTGAACGCATAGCATATCTGTCAGGTGACCCACATTTGGTGGATCCTAACCTCCTTTTACTTGTATTCAACATCCTAGCAAACCTCTAAACACTTTAATGGGGTAACCCAATTCTTAAACCTTGACCATCCTGCAAAAAGGCTGTATTCTATTCATTTTACCAGGATCACCCTCATAAAGACTTCACATGACTCATAATTTTAAGTCAAGAGGATGACAGGTATACATTTGACACGGATAAGATACGATTTCCCAAGCCTTGTGGAGGTCCCTCCATAGTCTGGTAAAATACACCACACACATTCCTGAGATAAGCATAATGGCATAAAACCTTAGTGACATGTTTACAACCCCCATGTGAGTTAAGCTTGTCTGACTTGGTCACCCTAACATTTTTCAACAATCTGCAATGCCTCAAAATCTTCAATGAAGTACTGTAAATAAACACCCACAGTTTATAAAAGTGCTTGTTACAAAGAATTTGTCTAGCAACTGTATTTCAACTATTTAACATGGACATGTGCCCAGAAATCCACTAGAGCAAAATCAGTTGTCAACGGAAGTGTTAACTTTTCTCATTGATTTTTTGCAAAACGCTTTAGCTTAAAGTGACAAACTTACTTTGAAACATGACTCTGTAACCCACATCAGGTGTGCTTCTTTAACATGAAGTACTATTTGCACACCAAACTTTACTGACTTGCAAATCGTGCAGCATATACCTTTTAACATGCACAACCACACTTGCATCCAGGACCCATACTATTTCCATTCATTGGGCCTGATTCACACATGGAAATTTGTAGCAAGTTTTGTAGCAATACAGTAGTACTGCAAAACCGAATACAAAGAGATATTCACAGACTGCCTTTTTTAGTAACATACTTTTGTAGTAACTTACACGGGTAATTACACTTTTGTAGTTGACAAAAGTATGGCACATGGAAATATTTCTCACTTTTTCGCAATCAATACACAGAAAGATAAACAACAAGCGGACCCCACTATGCAGACAGACAATAATTGTTCTGGAAAAGAGGCCTAACACTTAGTTCAAGAGCCTAAGCCAGAAAGTGCCATAGAGAGATAATTACCAACAAAAATAACCACCAGTAAAACAAGAGTCTCTGAGTTTAGACAGTCACCGGAGATAAGGCAAGGGGAATCTAGTTTAATTAGGGATTAAGACTCCAAGACGTCTAAGGCTATTTTGAATAAAGGAAGAACTGAGGAAGCTGAACAAATAGTGAACACAGAAAACCCTCAAACGGAATCATCTGGTGTGCCACTGAACCCATCTGCGAGGCAGAAGAATGCAGAAACACAATGTGACCTAGTACAGACCAGCGTGGACAATCATCATTAGTTGATGAGTTGCAGAATGAAGGGCCAGAATGAAATAGCACCTCACTCTGTATGGTACAATAATCAAGCATTCGCAGCCCCCATTTATGCATCCTCCATCATAAATTCAAGACAAAGGCCCTTAAAGGGACATCAGAAGCCATGCTCACTGGGCAACTGATAATGCAGTAGTTACATGAGGCATCACTAACGGAACATGCATCAGAACAAGAATATCATTTTTCAACTACTGAGTCCGAATGATGGGCATGAGAATACTCATCAGGGTGGGGATAGGGGTGCAACAAAGGCCACTGCAGCCCCACGAAGCAGGGGGGCCCTGAGTACCAGGAGCCCCCTCAGCTCAACTCCTGGCCTGAGCGAGTCGGGGGGGGCCCTCTATGCTCTTTGCAAGGGGGGCCACCTCCAGTTTCAATGCCACTGGGAAGGTAACAGCATAATCTATCATTATTACTCGAGCCCTGCGATCATAGTGAAAGCATGCATTATACCTTAAATATGGGAACGACTCTTCGAGTGTTTGCTTTTATCCCCATCCTTCCAAATAGTAAATCACATGACACAGAGAATGTCGCCTTTCTCGAAGAAAAATGCTAGCAAGCGAAAGGCATCAAGCTTAGACAATAATTACTTGCTATGAAGCGGATACAGCTGCCCTTATGATGTTCCAGAGGAACATTATTTTAGACTGGGGGATAGACATCCAGTGCGAGGCAGAGCCTTAGGGTGCTCTTTACGAGTTTTGAGGTCCCAATGCAGGACCACAAAAATCAGTGGGAGGAAACCACGGCCATGGCGGTGGAGTCCCCATGCCCTATTACAAGGTTTCTGGCAGCCTGACATGGCTGACAGGCGGAGACCTTGAAATAAAGCATTCCTGACGGTCTGATCAGCGGGAACAGTGCTACGAGATAGCGCCCGGCTCCCTTAAAGGAGCCAAGTGCTATCTCATAGCACAGAGGGGGCCGACCAGCACCCTCAGAATGTGCACTGTCTGCAATGCAGACAGTGGTCATTCCGATGGTGCTGGGCATGAGTGCCCCTTCACTTGTTCTTCACCAGCCTTTCCAATGTGGGGAAACCACCATGAGAAGGTTGGCGGAGAACAAGGTTGTAATCAGCAGGGATGCGCTGAGTTCAGCGTCGCCCTGGCTGATTACAACCAAGATTGTTGTCACCCCATCACGATCATGGATCCTGGCGGAAATGGCAGTTGGTTGGCAGTTTGACTGCCAAACCTGTAATGTGGCGGTTGGACCACCACATCCCCAGTGGTCTGACCGTCATTACCAGGCTGGTGGTCTTGTGACCGCAAGCCTCGTAATGAGGCCTTAGGTATCTATTGCCACTCAGATAGCACAAAGGTAGAGGGAACATTCCCAGTCAAAGGGTAAAGCATAAGAAAATGAGCATTCTGTGCAGCGCCTGAGGTCCGGAGTAGATCCCTGGTAGAGACAAGGAAATCTTAATAGTAGCAACTGGTGAAGGTAATGGCTCAGCTAAACAGAATATCATCAGCTATGCAGCAGCTGATGGTGACAAATCAAAGAACTGGTCAAATGGCACTATCCCTGACAATTGGTGTGGCTCAGTACTACAGCCCATCTATAAGAAGGGGCCAACCAACAAGCAGCAGAATTATAGAAATATAGCACCCCTGGATGTTGAGGGAAAGGCATTTCTAAAGATCCTGAACTTAAAGACTGGGCTGCTAGCTTGAATATTTGACACAATTCCTGACAGGCTTCAGGAAAGGCTGTGAAACTTTAGACAATAACAGTGCCTTAGGCTTGAAAAGCAGAATTGTGCTTTATTTGCCTGTTTTTTGGGTTACACTGTTGCTTTTGATAGTCACTCACAACACTTTGTGGGATAAACTGAAACACTGGGGCATTCTGTAAACCCTATTTAAAGCACTTCAATTGCTACACACTGATATGTGGGTCTGTATTAAATTGGGTAGTGGTTCCTCAATTTCAAAGTAAATCTGCACCAACAGGGGTCTAAAACAAGGATGTGTGCCCCATTTTTAAAATCTCTATACAGCTAATTTAATACCATAATTGGCTGATTTGAGGACCTATCCCCCTCAATTAGGGGAGCAACATTTGCCCTTGCCACAATATGCCAGCATAGGTCTTTTACTAACACCTTTTTAAAAAAATGATAAAACGGACTTATGGAGTACTGTGAACAGCAGTATAAAGGATGTTGTAATTTGAGATGACATCAGTGACATCATCAATGATGTTATTTGAGATGTTATCAGCCTCTGGCCAGACACTGTACCCAACCCAGTGGGCACCTAACCCCCAGTATGCAAGGCCATTGGTCATTCACAGGTGGGGTGTGGGCTCAGGGCTTTGCCTCTGGCTAGGCCCTACACTCAGTCACTCACCGGCACCCACCCCTTGCTACACATGACCTTCAACCATATTTTCTACAGGTGTTGTGCACAGGGCCTGACGTTCAGCTATGCACCACAGGGTGCTGGATGCAGGGCCCTCCAACCACGCAATAGAACTCAACTCCGTGTGGATGTCCAATCATCCTATAGGCTCTCAAACCCTCGCTGCACACATCCTTCTGTTATGAGCAGTAGTGGGTTGACTCGGTGGCCAACCCAATGCAGGCAGCTAACTCCAACTGAGCACAGCTATGGCCTACACAATGAAAGTTGGCCACATGACCAAACTGTTCTCATTTCAAAAAAATGTTTTGTAGATATCACTGTATCACAGGAGGTGTTTTGCTGGGTACCATGGTACCAAGCACTTTACCGTGATAACCATAACCTTTTTTTTTTTACTCTGTCAAGGGATCTCTTTAAGCCCCCATGACCATGGTGGATGAGGTATGCCTACCCTGTCCCTTTATTGGGCATTTCATGTTTTTCAGAACTCAGGGATGGAGTACCTGAATCATGTAATGGCTGCCAAAACATATTCTCTTTGTTGTGCCCAGCCAACAGAATCCACCTATCCACTTGGAGAGGGTCAATCACAGCATATGTGGAAAACAATGGTCTAGATATCTCTAAATTTTTACCAGCTTTAACCCTGTCATGCTCACACCAGGCACCTATTTAAATTCTAATTTCTCAAAAATGGCTGAATACATTTTCACCAAATAAGAAAAAGCATGCTTTCTGAGTAAAGGTCTAATTCTGTAACAAAGAAGAAGCTTTCCTATAGAAATTATTATAGGAAATCACACTTTTGTAATGGCCCCCTTTTTTCTTAGGCACCCTCTTGAGGTTAATATTACACTGACAGCAATGGCATCAGTGTGCTGGAGCTATGGTTGAAAAGATGTGTCTGAATTTATTTAAGGAAGACAGTTTTTGTTTTCCTTATAATGTTGTTACTGTTTCACAAATCTGCGTGAAAAGTTCTGAAAAAATAGTACATTCACTTTGGTAAAGTTGGGGTCAAGAAAAAGGGGGTCCTAAAAATGCAATTTCTGAACTTAATTCCTTTAGGATTATTTCATCTTTGTTACAACAAATGGCTGAATGGAACTTTACAAATTTGGCACAAATGTAAAACTTTACTCATGGATTGTAATTTTGTTGTATCAGTGTAATCCAGTCAGTAGTTTTTCAAGAAAGCAGCATTTAAAAAGCTGGTCGGGTTGAAGCGACATCTGGACTGTTAGTTGAAGGATAGTTCACTAATCTGGATCCATAGGCCTCTGCAGGTCAAGAATTCAGAAAATACTCAAAAATATAATGGCACATAAGTGGGCAGGTTAGGCACACCTTCTCCCCCTGGCCCATGTTGGGACCCCCCTTATAGAGAAATAAAACAGAAATGATTTTTTAATGGATCCAGCAGGACCCCCCTCCTTGTACAGTGGAACCACTTTGGGTCTTTGGAACAAGCAAGCTTCCCATACAAATACCAAGACTGAACTGAAGGGCAACTTATCCTTTTGGGGTCTGAGGATCCAGTTTCAGATACACAGACCTGGTATAGGTGCTTGAAGCTTGCCAAAGATTAGATCCTTTGACACCTGTGGCTAACCCCCCAGCTCACAACCAAGGCTGTGACACAGCAGGGCTGAACTCCCATGGAGGATGATGCACTGAGCCTTGCTGTAGAAAAGGTACGTACCTAAGTGTAATTGCATAAGGTATTGAAAGAACACTGTATTATTATATTTTTGTATTTTGTAGGATCCGCCGAACCATTAAGGAAACTATGGGAAACCATCTTGTAAAACTTGGTTTTATCTTGGAACCGTGGCGTACCAGTGGCCTGAAAAAAGACAATGAAAAGTCTTTATTATGAAAAAACTTATTTATAAAGAGTAGGTGTTTCTGAAAACAGCTGTTGTGTCCATGATATGTTTTGTGCATATTTACAGATAGAATTCAAGTTGCTGCCACCCACGGAGGGTGAGGGTCAGGCCTAGCCACAGGCAAGACTCTCCACATGACTGAAGACTGGGGACAATGGGGGATGGACATCCACTGTGGGTGGGCGACAACGCCTGCCGAGAGGTCAAACTGTACGACCCATCCCACTGCTCTCCTATGCAGACTCATTGGCATACTGAACAAACAACATACATTTTTATCTATTGTTTAAGTAGTTTATTTTGTTTGTAATAGTTGAATAGGAACTCAGATGATATAAAAAACATATATATTCTCCATTCCTGCTGATGTAACAGGGCTTCTCTTCTTCATCCTTGTGCACTTTATTCTCTAGTGATCAGACAAGGAGCACAAGACATATACATCACTTTTTTCTTTGACTGCTATAAAATGTCCTCTGGCAATGAGTTACGAGGAGTAATAGAGTGCTGTAAAGTGGAGGGAGATGTAGATGCCACCTCGTCACAGTTTTGCTTCCTTTTGGCTTCTAATGGCAAACATTAAGGTGCTTGTGCATCAATGATGTTTTGAATGAATATTTTCCAAAACCTCCCCAGCTGAGTTCCTTGCCCCATAACATACATATGACATATTTAATAATGGTCATGCCTTTCTTCAAGGCTTGGGTGGAGAACTGGCACCTTTGACCTGATCTTCACTGCTATCCTGAGCCGCTTCCCATGGATGTCCTCTGTGCTGATCATCCTATTAGTTATTTGCTATGGATCTTCATTAGCAATGAGTGTTTTACATGCATAATAAAGACAATAATTATTTTCATGTGCAAAGGGTCCACAGATTAATCGTGGTTCCAAGGCAATAACCTGGTTCCACGTTACTGGTTCAATGTACAGTCTAGTGCAGTAAGGGATTTTAAGTTGCTCTTAGTAAGCCACTGGCCTCAAACAATGAAAATTAGCTTTTTTTTTTATCAAACTCAACTTTGTAAAAAGCTGCACAATCTGCAACTATGATTTTGCAGTTGTGTATTCCTGAAAGGATGTCCTCGCTTCCTAATCATGAGAGACTACTGTAACACTGTAGCATTGTTTCTGTGGGAGTCACCAAGGGTCCGCAGATCCTTTAAAACCTCCCCACAAAAAAAATGAATGAAACCACCTGATTGATTAAACAATCCGCATTATGTAAAAAGTAAACAAACCCCATCCAATAGAAACAATGGGACGTCCCCCTAAGGGATCTGTTTTGCCATTGTCTGTTCATAGTGACAGAAGGAATATTTGTCTGTCTTCATTATGGACTCTCAAGAGAGCAGATAAAGTCCAGAAATCGGTACAGCATCACACAAACAATCTTCTGATAAGCCCTTGCAGGATAATTATATTCTGAATGAGGCTAACATATCTAGGACTGCTGCACATCACCCAGAGAGGTCACCTTTGATGTAGGATTTTTTTACTCACCCTGCAGGGCAATAAAAAGTTAATGCCCATAAACATTGTGTGACTAAGGGCCTGATTACGAGTCTGGCGGTCGGTGACGGTCGGACTGCCTCACTCCAGGCGGTCTGACTGCCACATTACGACACTGGTGGTCGGAACGCCATGGGACCGGTCACTTCCAGGAACATGGTTCCCGACGGGCTGACAACGGGCAGACTCATGGTCAGCCACGGCATCGCTGAATTCAGCCCCGCCTTGCTTATCACGACACCTGTTTCTGCCAGCCTTTCCACGGTGGGACCCTTGCTGCCTCCTCCACGTGGCTTTGGTGGTCGGAGTTTTCTCTAAGTGTCCCAGAGAGGACATACAGGCAAGTTCTCATTTGGCACTGGCAGCTTGATAAAACATCTTCATGCAATCAATTGAATACCTAAAGTTGGAGAGGTAGAGGCAGCAGAATGAAGTAGGCTAAGAAGAAAACATGCCCCAGACATCCACCAACAACTGGCAAAGGAGGAAGATCTCTCTCTCTCTCTCTCTCTCTCTCTCTCTCTCTCTCTCTCTCTCTCTCTCTCTCTCTTTCGCTCTCTCTCTCTCTCTCTCTCTCTCTCTCTCTCCCTCTCTCTTTCTATCTCTTCAGTACTTCTCAACCAACTGCAACCAGCGCATGAAGGTCATCTGTTCAGGGGAGATGAACAAAGGCATTATCTCCTAGTCAGTGGATATCCACCTAAAAAAAAGTCACATGGACTTTTATCAAAGTTAAATAAATGAAGAATTAAAACATTATATAAATAAAGTTTTGAAAAAGGTTTACCTGAACAAAAACATTTTAAAACGTTTAACAAAAAAGTTCCTAAAAAAAAAGAAAAAAGTTCCAAATAAATAATCTTATCAACAAAAAATCTAAAAAAAAACAAACGATAACAAAAGTGGGCCATCAGTTTTATTTAACGTGGACAATACCCTAAGGGCAACCATCTTTGTTCGCACTTCTGGGACTGAATCAAATACATTGTTGGGAAGATGATCAAAGGACTGCCAATAAAGACTCGAAAGGCCACACTTTCCAAAATGAAGTTTATTATATTCTTAACAGGCAACAAATAAATAATCAAGGGGGAGATGGTGCAGGGATCATGGTGATGGAAAATATTTACAGTTTGCCATAAAGTCACAGTAACATCAAGACTTGTACATCCAGTTTTAATGAAAAAGAGAAAATCTTATGCATAGTAGGAACAATCCTAGCATGAGTTCTCACACGACAACTTTAAATGTAACGTTGATATTTTGACCCAACCTTATTCATAAGGGCAACTTGGTACCCTATCAGTAAGTGCCATACTATCAAAAGGCATGGTTGAACAAATACTCAGGATAGATAACACTACTGACATGGCTTCTTGTATCATTTATGGGTACGTCAGGACAGGTGTGCAATGCATAAAGATACCAGCCATTGTAAGACCTACAATTAATTTAGGAGGTAGGTCACTATTTAAATATCCTCCTATAGTGTTTGCTATTAATTAGTTTAGAGATTAGGTCATAAGTGCCCCCTTCTTTATTATTGCAGACACAAGGACAGATGGCATAGTCCTGCTGAGGACTGTGTAAATAAGGTTGGTTCAAAACGTCGACTCAACATCCAAGGTTATCATGTGATTACAACTCACACTAGGATTACTATTATGAATTGCATGGAGTATTTCTATTCACTAAAATTA
This sequence comes from Pleurodeles waltl, assembly GCF_031143425.1. Taxonomy (NCBI): domain Eukaryota; kingdom Metazoa; phylum Chordata; class Amphibia; order Caudata; family Salamandridae; genus Pleurodeles; species Pleurodeles waltl. The sequence continues at coordinate 920,749,113 of NC_090440.1, forward strand.
GGACTACACGACTTGAAGTAACTGTGCTTTTATGCAAACTGCAAATATTTTCCATCATCATGAACACTACGCCATCTGCAATTTCATTATTTGTTTGTTCCCTATTAAGTACATAATGAGCACCGTTTTGAAAGGAATGGCCTTTTGAGTGTTTATTGACTAATTGTTTGGTCATATTCCTGAGAATGTATTTTAGTCAATCATAGTGGTGCAATTAGAGTATGCTAACCTTTAAATGAGTCCCACTAAATATTTGTGCATAGTTAACCATTACGTCCTGTGCACAGAGCCCAGAGGGAGCGCTAGCGCTCCCTCTGTGGGGTTCCCCCGCACGAACCACAAGGCAGGGATGGAAGGTGAAGATCTTCCCCTTCCACCCCTGACCATCCCTCCCACCCCCGTGACGTCAGCGCGCGATCGCACGCTGATTGTCACAGAGGCCTCCTCCCATCACATCGGAAGAGAAATGCAAAGCATTTCTCTTCCGATCACGTGGGGGAGGCCAGAGAGGCTTCAAAGGGAAGGAAAGGAATTTCCTTCCCTTTGAAGTCTCTCTCTGCATTTCAAAAGCCGGATTGCAAAGCAATCCGGCTTTTGAAATGCCCTCTAGACACCAGGGATTTATTTTTTAAATGAAACTGGCATGAGGGGAGTGACCTATTATTAGGCTGATCTGCCCCCGGGGGGGGGGGCAGAAACCCCCAGGCACCAGGGATATATATTTTTTTGTTTTGTTTTGTTTTTGTTTTCTTTTTGATTTTAGAGGTGGGGAGCGCCCCCTTAGGCAAGGGTCGCTCCCATAGGGGGCAAATTATATTTAGGCCATTTCTGCCCCCATGGGGGCAGATTGGTCTATTTTTATGAGGCCAATCTGCCCCCAAGGGGGACAGAAACCATTAGACACAAGGGAGTTTTTTTTTGTGTGAATTTCACGCAAGGGGAGCGACCCCTTAGGCAAGGGTCATTCCCCTGGGGGGCAAATTTATTTTAGGCCATTTCTGCCCCCTTGGGGGGCAGATCAGCCTATTTTAATTAGGCCGATCTGCCCCCAAGGGGAGCAGAAACCACTAGGCACCAGGGATTTTTTGTTGTTGTTGTTGTTTTACAGATGGGGAGTGACCCCTTAGGCAAGGGTCGCTCCCCTGGAGAGGCAAATTGTATTTAGGCCATTTCTGCCCGCTTTGAGGGCAGATCGGCTGATTTTAGGTCAATCTGCTCCCAAGGAGGGCAGAAACCACTAGGCATCTTTTTTTTTACGCCGTCACGCAAGGGGAGCGACCCCGTAGGCAAGGGTTGCTCCCCAGGGGGGCAAATTGTATTTTGACCATTTCTGCCCCCCTCGGGGGCAGATTGGCCGATTGTAGGTCAATCTTCCCCCAAGGGGGGCAGAAACCACTAGGCACCAGGGATCTTTTTTTTTTTTGCACCAATGTCACTCAAGGGGAGCGACCCCGTAGGCAAGGGTCGCTCCCCAGGGGGGTGGGGAAGGAAGGGTTGCAAATTTATTTTAGGCCATTTCTGCCCCCCGGGGGCAGATCGGCCTATTGTTATTAGGCCGATCTGCCCGCAGGGGGGGCAGAAACCGCTAGGCGCCAGGGCAGATTTTTTTTTGTTTGTTTGTCTTTTTAGAGATGGGGAGCGACCCATTAGGTAAGGGTTGCTCCCCTGGGGGGCAAATTGTATTTAGACCATTTCGGCCCCTCCCAAGGGGGGCAGAGACCACTAGGCACTGGGGATCTTTTTTTTTTGCGCCAATGTCACGAAAGGGGAGCGACCCTGTAGGCAAGGGTCGCTCCCCGGGGGCTGGGGGAGGCAGGGGCACAAATTGATTTTAGGCCATTTCTGCACGCCCGGGGGCAGAAACCTCTAGGCGTCAGGGCAAATTTTTTTTGTGTTTTTTTTGTTTGTTTGTTTTTTTAGAGATGGGGAGTGACCCATTAGGCAAGGGTCGCTCCCCTGTGGGGCAAATTGTATTTAGACCATTTCTGCCCCTCTCGGGGGCAGATCGGCCGATTTTAGGTCAATCTGAAACCACTAGGCACCAGGGATCTTTTTTTTGCGCCAATGTCACGCAGGGGGAGCGACCCCGTAGGCAAGGGTCGCTCCCCAGGGGTTGGGGGGGACAAATTTATTTTAGGCCATTTCTGCCCCCCCTGGGGCCAGCTGAGCTAGAGGCCAAAATCCACATGCAGGCACTTTGCAAAAAACACCTCTGTTTTCTGTGAAAAAATGTGATGTGTCCACGTTGTGTTTTGGGCCATTTCCTTTTGTTGGCGCTAGGCCTACCCACACAAGTGAGGTACCATTTTTATCGGGAGACTTGGGGGAACACTGGTTGGAAGGAAATTTGTGGCTCCTCTCAGATTCCAGAACTTTCAATTACCGAAATAAGAGGAAAAAGTGTTTTTTTGGCCACATTTTGAGGTTTGCAAAGGATTCTGGGTAACAGAACCTGGTCAGAGCCCCACAAGCCACCCCATCTTGGATTCCCATAGGCTTCTAGTTTTCAAAAATGTGCTCGTTTGCTAGGTTTCCCCAGGTGCCGGCTGAGCTAGAGGCCAAAATCCACAGGTAGGCACTGTTTTCTGTGAAAAAATGTGATGTGTCCACGTAGTGTTTTGGGCCATTTCCTTTCGTGGGCGCTAGGCCTACCCACACAAGTGAGGTACCATTTTTATCGGGAGACTTGGGGGAATGCTGGGTGAGAGGAAATTTGTGGCTCCTCTCAGATTCCAGAACTTTCTGTCACCGAAATGAGAGGAAAAAGTGTTTTTTTGGTCAAATTTTGAGGTTTGCATAGGATTCTGGGTAACAGAACCTGTTACAGCCCCACATGTCACCCCATCTTGGATTCCGGTAGGTGTCGAGTTTTCAAAAATGCGCTGGTTTGCTAGGTTTCCCCAGGTGCCGGCTGAGCTAGAGGACAAAATCCACAGATAGGCACTTTGTAAAAAATACCTCTGTTTTCTGTGAAAAAATGTGATGTGTCCATGTTGTGTTTTGGGCCATTTCCTTTCGTGGGCGCTAGGCCTACCCACACAAGTCAGGCACCATTTTTATCGGGAGACTTGGGGGAACACAGAATAGCAAAACAAGTGTTATTGCCCTTTGTCTTTTTCCACATTTTTTCCTTCAAAATGTAAGGCAGTGTGTAAAAAAGACGTCTATTTGAAAAATGCCCTGTAATTCACATGCTAGTATAGGCACCCCGGAATTCAGAGATGTGCAAATAACCACAGCTTCTCAACACCTTATCTTGTGGCCATTTTGGAAATACAAAGGTTTTCTTGATACCTATTTTTCACTTTTTATATTTCAGCAAATGAATTGCTGTATACGCGGTATCGAATAAAAACCCATTGCAAGGTGCAGCTCATTTATTGGCTCTGGTTACCTAGAGTTCTTGATGAACCTACAAGCCCTATATATCCCCACAACCAGAAGAGTCCAGCTGACGTAACGGTATATGCTTTAAAAAATCTGACATTGCAGGAAAAAGTTACAGAGTAAAACGTGGAGAAAAATTGCTGTTTTTTTTCACCTCAATTTCAATATTTTTTTATTTCAGCTGTTATTTTCTGTAGGAAACACGTGTAGGATCTACACAAATGACCCCTTGCTGAAGTCAGAATTTTGTCAGGTTCTGGGCCAAAACCTAATTGAGCAACCAACCTGCAATATGCTCAACCTATGTCCATTTACAGTGAGGGATTGCTGATGAGGTTGTCCTTCAGCCAGGTCAGTTGAACGGCTCTGCACCAGTGGTTAATGGCCATTGCACAGAGCCATCAGCTGTGTACATGAAGAGTTGGCCTCAGGGCCTGGTCTACAGCCACACTGTCTACGTGTGACTTAAACCTTCTGCTCACAGCCTTCAACTGTGTGCAGTAAAACATGACCTTCAGTCTTGTTCTCCCCCCAACTCTCCACAGAAAACAAACCCCAATTGTGTACAGCCTTCGTCCATGGGAGCAAGTTTTGACTGTGGAGCCTGGATATTAGCTCAGCTTACCACTGGCACAAATCCTTACTCTGCATGACCTTTGGTCATTTGCACTGGTGGTTGGCTGCAGGGCTTGGTTTTGCCCGGAGACCTGCATTAAAATGTGTGGGAACAACGAATCCATAATTCATGCAGTCTTCAACTCTTTGCAGCAGGAGTTAGTGCCTGCACTCAACCTTTATGTGTAGCTAATTCTTGGAGTGCATGGGATTTAGCTTATATCCAGAAGGGGTTGGCTGTAACGTCATTGGCCAATCCACATAACCATCCCTCAGCGGGCAGCGATGCTATGCTCTATATGGCCATAGACCCCCTTTAAAAAAAAAAAAATTGGTAATTTTATTAGGGGTTGTTGAGTAATGTAAACATCAGTATCATGGATAATGTCATCAGTGATGTCTTTTGAGATATCAAATGAGATGTCATCAATGATGTAATTTAACATGTTATGAGTGATGTATCATAAACAGCGCATACATTATGATCGATTTACATACCAAGGTTTCAAGGGTGTTATAGTAAGGCTTACATTTTAAATGAACAAACCATAGAAATCCACCGGTTATAGTTAGAGCTATCTCAAGTCACTGTAACTCGTGCCCTAAGGTAACTAAAACTTGATACCCCGCCATACACAGCTTTTTCGTCTAAACTTTTACTGCAAATATTACATTGATATTATCAAAGATGTCATGGGTACTGTCATCTGTTGGGTAATTAGCAATGCATGGCAAGGGCACAAGCTATAGTTACCTTAGAACCCTTAACCTTTAGAGTGCATGTCTGAGACCTTAACCACTAGGCCAGAGGTGACGCCTTAGTGTGCAGTGTCCAGACTTAGCTATGACATTCAACCCACAGATTTTGAGGGGGAAAAGACTTCAGTGTTCCATCACTAGGAATGTTTAACAGTGAAAACACTAGAAAATAAAAAAACACACACTGACAACTGATAGTAGGATTTGAACCTTGAATCTACGGAATGACAGCACAAGACCTTGAACATTAGGCCAGAATTGACTCTATCTGCGCTGCATCCAAACATAACTATAACATTCGTACCAACCATCTTGCTAGTCTGACTCTGTGAAGTCATTTCATGGAGAGACCATTGCAATGACAATCTCTCTTTCTCTCTCTCTCTCTCTCTTCCATCCCGTAATGAGATGGAAGAGAAAGAGAGAGAGAGAGATTGACAGGACCGCGGAGGGGGCCTCAAGGCTCCCCTGTTCTTTTGGTACACAAGGCTATCTATAGCTCCGCGATAGCGCCGAAACTACTAGACAGAATTACACCAAATGTAGCTGAAAGTTAGGTCCTGGTCCAGAAAGTGACCTTTTTTTGCTTTGGTGTATACCGGTCCAGTATTTTATGAGAAATTTAAAGAAATCCAAATTTGTATATCTAGGGATGTGAAGGATTTGCAACCACTCCCGTTCTCTTGCTGAGATCTGATTGGCTGACAACACTTCAACAATGAAGCCATTTAAGTGTTGTCAGCTATCTTGGGACGAAGCCGCGTCCTCCAAAAAAACAATAAAAAACACCTCGACCCCTTAGCTCTAGTGCTGGGGTCCCAAAAGGATTCCCCTCCCAGGGCTAAAAATATATATTTTTTAAATGTTCACCATAAATTCGCGACAAGGTCACAAATCCTTATAAACAAAAAAAGAAGAACAAGTGTGGGCCAGGTCCTGGGGGTACTTTTTTTCTTTTTAATAGGGGGGCCTCCTACTCCCCCTACAGCCCCAGGGACGACCACCTCCCTTGGGTGAATTATAAAAAATGAGTGCGGGGCTATGCATCTCCCTGTGCCTGAGGACCACCACCCTGCAGTGAAAAATGCCCCCTTCGTGAAGACATTGATGGCCCTGGGGACCACCAACCCCCAGGGCTGACTCCTGCTATGTCCCTGGGTGCCCACCCCTGGGACATAGCCATTTGCTGTAACTTGGCTGAAGTTCCCAGATAGTCCATAAAGGGCTTACAAAGTGAATAGCTCAGTGTGAAAATCAAAGACCTTTACACTGAAAGTTCAGGGTTTGAGTGTAGCTGGACTTATTTCCCTATTTGTTTTTAAGTGTTAAATGTTTAAAAATCATACTGAAAGGTGATCTTACACTTTTCAAACAACAAATTTATTTTACTTTTCAAATTGTGTCGAAATATCTCATTATAAGTATTCAGTGCCCCAGGGAGGTGGTAGTACCTGCAGCAGCAGGGAGCGGCGCAGCCCTCCCACATCAAATTTGATTTAAGCCCCTGGGAGGTGGCAGTCCCCTGGGCAGTGGAGGAGTTGCACACCCCAGGTCATACTTGTTTCAAGCCCTGGGGAAGTGGCGTTCCCCAGGGCAGTAGGGGAGAGGGCTGTGTGACCACCGTGCATTACGTTTTATTTAAGCCCCGGGGAGGGTGCAATCCCTTGGGCTACGGAGGGGGATGAACCACATTGCAATTCTTTAAAGGCCCTGGGAGGTGGTGGTTCCCGGGGCTGTGGGGGATGGGTGGCCTCCCGCACACATCATTTTCTTTGCCCCAGGGCCCTCCCTGGGGCAGTGGGGGGGGGGGTGGTAGGCCCCCGCATTACAATAGGATTGATCCCGGGACATGGCCCAGCCCAGGGCTTTAGATCTAGCAAGCACTGGAGCCAGACAGACAGACCCGCCATGAAAATTAGAAAAAAAATGTTTTTTAGTTCTGGAGGGGTCCAAGGATAGGGAGTCTGGGTGTCTCTGCCATGGCCCCCTTTTTTAAACATTTTTTATTTACATCTTTCTTTCGGGGACTCAGCTGAAGTTGTGCTCCAACATGACTTCCTTGGTAAAGTGTTGGCAGTCAATCAGAACTCAGCGCAAGATTTGGAGGGTTCGCGGAGCTTTCGCACCTCCAGCTATCTAAATTTCTTTTTCTTTTAATATCTCAAAAACTACTTAACAGATTTATACCAAACAACAAAAAGGCTTTTTTCTGAACCAGAAACTACCTTTCTGACAAATTTGATGTAATTCTGTCCAGCAGTTTGGGCTATAGTTGTGTTCAAAATCCCTATGGTAATTATAATCTGAAACACACTTTTATTGACTCCCACTTTTTCACATCCCCCTCTTCATGGATCACCCCGAAACCTCACATGTGCAACAAGATTGTAGCAAAAACTTTTTTTGGAAATGTTTGTGAAGATGCATCAAACAGTGCCAAAGATATATGCACGTAAAAAACTTTGAAAAATGCTTTTTCTATGGAAACATGGCTCTAACTAGAAGTACCTACTGGCAACCACGAGTAGGTAATATATATATATATTTATATATAAACTTATATATACATACAGCCTCACTACAGCCCGAACCACTGAATGGAATTACATCAAATATGGCAGAAAGGTTGGAATGTACATATATATATATATATATATATATATATATATATATATATATATATATATGTGTGTGTGTGTGAGTGTGTTTGTATACATATATACTTGTATGTGTGTGTATATGTGTGTGTATATAAATAAAAACTGAAAACAGGGATTATAGTTAGGTTCAGATTTTACACACACAAAACTGTAGAAATTCAACAGATATAGATAAACCTATCTCAAGAAACCAAAACTTGTGTCCAAAGGTAATTACAACTCATGCCCCAGCCATTCACAGTTTTCTCATCAATATTTTTTTGCAAATGTTGCAGTTATATTACAAATGATGTTATAGAAGAAGTGAATGTAAAGTGTGGGGTAAGCATCAGTGTATGGCGAGGGCACGAGTTATAGTTACCATAGGGCACAAGTTATAATTACTTGAAATAACTCTAAGTATAACAGCTGATTTTGTCATTGTCACTTTTGGTGTTTTCAGTGAATTTTTAAGGTTTTTTAAATGATAATTCCTAACTATAACATCCGTGTAGCTATTGTTTGTTTCAGTAAATTTAAATGTTTTTTTAACGCAGCAGGGGTTGGCTGCAGGGTCTGCGGCTAACCACCACATGCAGCCAGCCCCCTGCTGCACACAGTCTTTGGCTGTGCGTGGAGGGGGCTGGCCACAGGGCCCGGCCTGCAGCCAGGCCATGTGCCAACCCCCACATGCTGCTACCTCACTGTATGCAACTAGCCCCACGCCAAACAGGGCCTTTGGCCCTTCACACCAGAAATTGGCCGTAGGCATCCAATCTTTTGCCACGCATGGCCTTCCGCCAAATGGTCATTTTGAGCATTTGCATACTTGATTTAGTTAAAAGGGAGACTGACAAGCTCTTCTCTCAACGGGAGATGACAAGAAAAAACCCACTCATCACGGTCATTACAGAAGCTTTTGAGTTCCGAAGGAGCAGTGATGCTTTCACCTCCATCAAGGGTGTCAGATAATGTTTCAAGGTGGAACTATAGAGAAAAGTTAGAATAATTTGTAATTATGGAAGAAGAGCTTCAACTGGGGAACCAGCTTTGTTTATATTTGTAAGTGCTTAACGCTGAGGTTTTATTTCTGTGAAATGAGCATTGGTGACAGAAAGCATCCTGACCTGATTATTTATCAAAGAAGAGGCCACAATTTTCTGCAAAAAGTCTACCCAGGTAGAGTACTTTCTACTGGTTAATTAGTAATTGCTACCTCGGGTAAATGTATAATGCATATTCCACACTACAGCTGCGTAAAGATCCCTTAGGTAATGTTTTCAGTAACTTTGTGTGTCTGTAATTTAACAATGTGATTGTTTCTCCAGTGTCTACATAAAGAAATATGGATTACCATGAATCCTCATGTAGAGAAAATGACAAGACTATACAGAGTTGATTCTCCACCAAACAAGGATACTTCCTCCTGTTGTGAGGTTAATTCAGCTATTACACAGGCATGTTATTTTAGCCTAGGTCTGCAGCTTATGCCCTTTTGCTCCAAGACATGCATTTTTATTTTTCCTATTATTTTACCAAAAGCTTTATTTTAGTGGAGACATTTTTATTTTCTCAGCTTGTCCTTTCACACAGAATTCTGTTATTATTTTCGCAGCACAACATTTTCATTCTGTGCTTCATTCAAGTCTGAATGTGATAAGTTACAAGTTTTTGTCGGCACAAAGCATTCATCATGTCCCCAACTGTCACACACAGAAATATACGTGTTGTCACGTCAGGGCATTTTTCTCAGAACACCAGATGTTTTATTATAAAACACCTCACTGCCCCTACACGATGGAGGGGAATTCCAACCAGTTGCCATCGTATGCTGCACGTTGCCTTTGTAGTTTCTGCTGAGACCTGATGCATTCTCCCCCTCCATGTGGGAGGATTCTCAGAAGAATAACAGACCTCTTCTTCACCTAAAATCACAGGTATGGGAGAAGGGTTTCTTCTATGGGGCATGATGGACAGACTAGGGATTACACTGCTATGCTGTTGTATTGAATCTTAGTAGTGCAGGTAGGGATTCCAGAACCATTGCTGTGACAGTATGGTGGGACTTTTCCTATATTTCACTTTCCTTGTCACTGGCTTGCATTTATTATGTTTTATCATCCTTATAATTGCAATACATGCATTTTTACACAAAATGCATTTGATTCAATAAAACATATTGAACCTAGTCCTGCTTCTTTTTTCCCTTTGTATATATGAAGCATATGTGAATGAGTGAAAGGGGTATGATCTGTTCCACCATGATCTCCCTGAAAAATCTAGATGTCATGCGAATGGATACCACAAATCACCTTTACTCTTGGGTACTGGTGAAGTGCTGCTAGCTGGCCCGAAGGGTTAGGCTGACAGCTGTCACAAGACGCAGTATCAGACTCACTCTCATGCGCTCAGTGTTGCTGCCTCGCAAATCCAGTAGTTTTGTTAACATAGAGGGAGTCTTTGCGAGACTCCTAATTACATGTAGTAAGTCTTTCTTTCGTTGGTGGAAATGTGCTCATATTCCTCTGCATGAACAGAGGTCCTGGGGACCGCAGAAGGAGCCTCTATGCCCCTGCCAGTTCCCTGCATCCAGTGGGAGCCAGCATTGCTCCCGCACACTGGAACCAGCTAAAAATGCTGATCCCTGTGTGTGGGAGCATTCCTTACATCTGTCTTTCTGCTCGCTTTACAGCAGGCAGGAAAACAGATAAAAGTCCACTCCCAGTGTGCAAGGAGCAGTTTTCCTACTCCCGTCTGCTGATATTGGACTTACAATTTGCTGTCCCTTGGCAGGAGCTCTCAAAACTCCACCAAGCGAAAGCAAACTGCTATCTCCCGAGGTTGGGCACCTGGTTAGATAGGGAGCCAATCCTGGGGTGGTGGCGGTTCCCAGGGCCCTTAACCCCTCGGGTGCCCAGGAAGAGCTGGTCTCGCCCTCGGCCACAGCACTCTGGTGCCAGGGACGAGACCAGCTCGTCCTGCTATGGGCCTGGAACCCCCCTCCCCTGGGCCAGGATGGAAGGGGAATCATTCTCCTTCCACCCCCGCCCCTCCTGACCACCCCAGTGGCATCTGATGACATTAGTGTGCAATCGCGTGCTGACGTCATCAGAGGCTTCCAGCGCGGATCGGAGGAGAAATGCAAAAGCATTTCTCCTCTGATCATGTGGAGGGGACGAGAGAGGCATGAAAGGAAAGGGAAGGCCTTTCCTCTCCTTTCATATCTCTCTCAGCATTTCTGCTACCTGATCACGATGCGATCGGGCAGCAGAAATTCCCACTAGACACCAGGGATTTTTTTATTTTTCTATTTTATGCATTAGGGAAGCAGCCCCTTGTGCAAGGGCCGCTCCCCAGGGGGGGAAATATTTGTAGGCATTTTCTACCCCCCCCCCCCCCGGGGCTAGATCGGCCTATTATAATTAGGCCGATCTGCCCCCACGGGGGGCAGAAACCCCTAGGCAACAGGGAATTTTTGTTGTTGTTTATTTTGTGTTTTACACGTGGCGAGCGCTCCCCTGGGGTGGGGGATGTTTTTGGGCCATTTTTGCCCCCCTTGGGTCAGATCAGCCTATTTTTATTAGGCCAATCTGCCACCAAGGGGGGCAGAAACCACTAGACACCATGGATTTTTATTTTTATGGCAGTTTCACCTGAGGGGAGCGACCACTCAGGCAAGGGTCGCTCCCCTGGGGGGGCAAATTTGTTTTAGGCCACTTCTGCCCCCCTTGGAGGCAGATCAGCCTATTGTAATTAGGCCGATCTGCCCCCAAGGGGGGGCAGAAACCCCTAGACACCAGGGATCTTTTTTTTTTGTTTATTTTAATTTTTTATATGTGGGGAGTGACCCCTTAGGCAAGGTTCGGTCTCCTGGGGGCATATTGCCATTAGGCCATTTCTACCCCCCATGGGGGCAGATCGGCCTATTTGTATTAGGCCCATTTGCCCCTAAGGGGGGCAGACACCACTAGACACCAAGGATTTTTATTTTTTGTGTCAATTTCACACAAGGGGAGCAACCCATTAGGCAAGGGTCATTCCCCTAGGGGCCACATTTTTTTAGGTCGTTTCTGCCCCTCTTGGGGGCAGAGCGGCCTATTTTCATTAGGCCATGGGGGCAGAAACCACTGGTCCTGTTTTTTGTTTTTTTGCACTGATTTCACGCAAGGGGTCTGACCCCTTAGGCAAAGGTTGCTCCCCTAGGGGGGGGAATTAATTTTAGGCCATTTCTGCTCCCCTTGTGGGCAGATCGCCCTATTTCTATTAGGCTGATCTGCCCCCAGGGGGGCATAAACCACTTAGGCACCAGGGATTGGTGTGTGTGTGTACATGTGTGTTTTGTTTGGTGGACAGCCCCTTAGGCAAGGGTCGCTTCCCATGGAGGCACATTACTGTTGGCCATATATGCCCCCCCTTGGGGGCAGTTCAACCTATTTTTAGAAGGCCCATCTGCCCCCAAGGGGGGCAGAAAGCACAACAGAGACCAGAGAAGTTTTTTTTCTTCAAAAAAAGAGGGTGGCTGAATGGCCATACTACCACTCCAAAAAATGGGGCCAAAGTTGTTCTGCCCACAGGTGGACAGATGGGGCAATTACCCCCAATTCACTCCCTGGGGGGGCAGAAAACCTACTAGATGCCAGGGAATGAAAACAAATAGTGGGGTGGTGGCTACCAGCCAGAATGGGCATGGTTATGCCCCCACCCCAACTGAAGAAGGTAACAGTCTTTCAGCTCTTCCCCGCACACTAAATCATCTTATCCCAGGGCAAGCAAGAGGACATTTGATTATTTTGGGTTTTGTTTTTACATTTGGCCCAATAGAGTTTGGCCAACTCTCAAAATCGTGCTACTTGGAATGGTGAGAGCTGCACTTTTTGGGCTTTGGGACACGGCCATGTAGAAAAATCCACAAGACCTAGACACATCTGAAAACTAAACATCTGGGTGAGTCCAGGGTGGTGTGCTTCACATGCACCGCACCATTTTCTTATCCACAATGCCTGGCAAACCTCCAACTTTGCTGGGAAATCATACTTTTTTCCCACATTTTTGTGAAGGAACCTTCCAGAATCTGCAGGAATCCACAAAATTCCTACCACCCAGTATTGTCTCATGTATACTGATAAACATTCTGCCCCACTTGTCAGCCTAAATTTGTTTTTTCTCAAACTGCCCTTTTGGACCCGCTTTGGTTCCCCCTCAATTTCAACATGTTTTTGGCTCTTCCCTGTCACAGGCACTTGGCCCACCTACATAAGTGAGGTATAATTTTTACCGGGAGACTGAGGGGAACATTGGGTGATAGGAATTCTTTCCCGGTGCGGTGATCCCACACAGAAATGTGGAAAAAAATTTATTTTTGAGCTAAATTTGAGGTTTGCTGAGGATTCTGGGGGATCAACATAAGTCACACCTCCCTGGACTTCCTCGGGTGCCTAGTTTTCAGACATGTCTGGGTTTGGTAGGTTTCCCTGTATGGCTGCTGAGCCCAGGACCAAAAACACAGGTGCCCCCCCCATAAAACAGGTAGTTTTGTATTTGATAATTTTGATTGTGTACAGATAGTGTTTTGGGGCATTTCCTTTAGTGGGTACTAGGCGTACCCACAAAAGTGAGGTACCATTTTTATCAAGAGACTTGGAGGAATGCTGGATGGAAGGACATTTGTGGTTCCTCTCAGATTCCAGAACGTTCTGTCACCGAAATGTGAGGAAAAAGTGTTTTTTGGCCAAATTTTGAGGTTTGCAAAGTATTTTGGGTAACAGAACCTGGTGAGAGCCCCACAAGTCACCCCATCATGGATTCCCCTGGGTGTCTAGTTTTCAAAACTGCACAGGTTTGGTAGGTGTCCCTAGATGCCAGCTGAGCTAGAAGCCAAAATCCACAGCTTGGCACTTAGCAAAAAACAGCTCAGTTTTCTTTGGGAAAATGTGATGTGTTCATGTTTTGGGGCATTTCCTGTATGGGCTCTAGGCCTACCCACACAAGTGAGGCACCATCTTTTTCCGGAGACTTGGGGGAACCCAGGGTGGGAGGAAATTTGTGGCTCTTCTCAGATTCCAGAACTTTCTGTCGCCGAAATGTGAGGAAAAAGTGTTTTTGGGCCACTTTGAGGTTTGCAAAGGATTCTGGGTAACTGAACTTGGTGAGAGCCCCACAAGCCACCCCATCTTAGATTGCCCTAGGTCTCTAGTTTTAAAGAATGCACAGGTTTGGTAGGTTTCCTAAGGTGTTGGATGAGCTAGAAGCCAAAATCCACAGTTAGGCACTTTACAAAAAAACAAGTCTGTTTTCTTTGGGAAAATGTGATGTGTCCATGGAAGACTTGGGGGAACACTGGGTGGAAGGAAATGTGTGGCTTCTCTCCGAATCCAGAACTTTCTGTCACCGAAATGTGAGGAAAAAGTGTTTTTTTGGCCCAATCTTCAGATTTGCAAAGGATTCTGGGTAACAGAACCTGGTGAGAGCCACACAAGCTACCCCATCCTGGATTCCCCTAAGTGTCTACTTTTCAAAAATGCACAGGTTTGGTAGGTTTTCCTAGGAATCGGCTGAGCTAGAGATCAAAATCCAGAGCTAGGCACTTTGCCAAAAACACGTCAGTTTTCAATGTAAAAATGTGATGTGCCCATGTAGCGTTTCCTGTCAGGGGCTTTAGGCCTACCAACGCAAGTAACGTACCATTTTTATTGGGAGACTTGGGGGAACACAGAATAGCAGAACAAGTGTTATTGCCCCTTGTCTTTCGCTACATTTATTTCTCTCAAATGTAAGACAGTCTGTAAAAAAGACGTCTATTTGAGAAATGCCCTGTAATTCACATACTAGTATGGGGACCCCAGAATTCAGAGATGTGCAAATAACCACTGCTTCTCAACACCTTATCTTGTGCCCATTCTGGAAATGCAAATGTTTTCTTGATACCTATTTTTCAGCCTTTATATTTCTGCAAATGAATTGCTGTATACCCGTATAGAATGAAAACCTATTGCAAGGTGCAACTCATTTATTGGCTGTGGGTACCTAGGGTTCTTGAGGAACATAAAAGCCCTATACAGTATATGGCCACAATCAGAAGAGTCTAGCAGACGTAACGGTATATTACTTTAAAAAATCTGACATCGCAGGAGTAAAACGTGCAGAAAAAAGGCTGTTTTTTTCACCTCAATTTTAATATTTGTTTTATTTCAGCTGTTATTTTCTGTAGGAAAACCTTGTAGGATCTACACAAATGACCCCTTGCCAAATTCAGAATTGTGTCTACTTCTCCGAAATGTTTAGCTTTCTAGGATCCAGCATTAGTTTCATACCCATTTCTGTCACTAACTGGAAGGAGGCTAAAAGCACAAAAAATAGTGAAAATAGGGTATGTCCCAGTAGAATGCCAAAATTGTGTTGAAAAATTTGGTTTTCTGATTCAAGTCTGCCTGTTCCTGAAAGCTGGGAAGATGGTGATTTTAGCACCATAACCACTTTGTTGATGCCTTTTTCAGGGAAAAAATACAAGTCTTCTTCTGCAGCCCTTTTTTCCCACTTTTAAAATGAAATTTTTGTTGTATTTTGGCTAACTTATTGGTCTCTTCCAGGGGAACCCACAAACTCCTGGTACCTCTAGAATCCCTAGGATATTGGAAAAAAAGGACGCAAATTTGGCGTGGGTAGCTTATGTGGACAAAAAGTTATGAGGGCCTAAACACGTACTGCCCCAAATAGACAAAAAAAGGCTTGGCACCTGAGGGGGAAAAGGCCTGGCAGCGAAGGGGTTAATGTGATCCACCTTCTTCATTTTGCATAGGGCCAGCCCCAGGAGGTGGTGATCCCTGGGGTCAAAAATGGCCCTGGAGAGGAGCCACGCGCTCTCCCTCCCACTATTAATTTGGCCATGCCGGGGACGTGGTGGGCTCAAAATGGCCTTTGGGAGGGGGTTCGCATGTGCACCCTCTCCTTTTCTTACATCTAAGTATGCCCCTGGGACCTGGCCCACCTTGAGCTGAAAGTAAAACAAGCGCAGTAAATCGTGATTGTTTTTTTTTCTTTTTTTTTTCCCAGGATTTGCGAATCTTCCATGGTTTCGTGGGAATTAAAAAAAAAAATGCTTTTTGGAACTGGTAGAATCCCTGGGGGATCTATGGTTTTGTACGTTTAACATGTGAGCGTACCTATAATGTCCTTGTAACCTTTTGTTTTTTGAGTGAATTTCTATGTTTTTTTTAAATTCTATTTTCCAGCTATGACAACCCTGTAACCTTTGTTTTTTTCAGTGCATTTTTCTGTTTTTTTTAATGTACAGTAATTTTTAATTACTATAAATTTTTCCAACAGACCCTGAAAAAAAAACCCTATAACCTCCCAACCTCATAATAAACACAGCCTTTGGCCGTGCGCAGCAGAAGTTGGAACCCAACCCCGTGCCACTTACAATGAAAAATGTTATGACAAATTGAAAAAAAAATGTATTTGACAAGTAAAAAGAGTGAGATCACCTTTCTGTATAAACCTTAAATATTTGAAGTTTAAAAGAAAGTAAAGCAGAGAAATGACAACTAACATACCTACACTGGAACCCACATCCTTCTGAGTGAAGGACTGAGACCTTAACCACAAAGCCACAGGTGACTCCTTAGTATGCAATGTCCAGACATCTCTATGATATTCAATCCAGTGATGGTGATTGTAGAAACATGTAAATGTTCCATTACTAGGAATGTTTAACATTCAAAACAAGAGTAAATAAACAGTCACACCGTCATGAGATACCAGAGTGTGAACATTCAACCAATTGACAGTTCAAAGTGCTTTACCAGTAGGCCAGAGGTGACTCTGTTCTGTTATGCATCAAAAGGTAACTATAACATTCCAACCAAACATGTTGCTGGTGTGACACCTTTAAGTCATTGTATGGAGAGACTACTGCAGTAAAATCTCTTTCTCTCTCTCTCTCTCTTCCATCCCAATATTGGATGGAAGAGAGAGAGAGCGAGATAGAGAAAGTGACAAAACCGTGTGGGCCAGGGGTCCATGATGGACTCCCTCTGTAACTTATTTTCCAGCTTTAGGAGAGGTGGTGGTCCCCAGGCACGGAGGGCCACTCGGCCCCACTGCATACTATCTAAAAATACCCTCTGGGAGGTGGTGGTTCCTGGGGCATGGGGATTCTGCAGGACCTCTCTATATATTTGTATTAAATGTTGCCCCTAGGAGGTGATAGCCCCAGTGGTGCAGGGGACCATGTGTTCCCCTTTTTAAAAAATAGCCCTGTGGAGGTGGTGGTCCCTAAGGGGCAGGGGGCTGCACGGGCCCCTCACATACTTTAATCTATTTGCCCCTGGTAGGTGGTGTTCCCCAGGGTGTGGGGATAGCACATGGGCCACCTGTATACTTTAAACTATTTGCCCTGGGGGGTTGGTAGACTCCAGGGCGTGGGGGTTCCACACGGGCCCCTGAATACTTTAAAATATTTGCCCCGGGGAGGTGGTGGTCCTCGGGGAGCTGGGATATCATGTGGAACCCCCTGCATACTTAAATTTATTTCCCCTGGGGAGATGGAAGTCCCCGGGGTGCAGGGGTACCTCATGGGCCCCCTCATACTTTAATCTATTTGCCCTGGGGAGGTGGCAGTCCCAGGGGTGCAGTGGGTGCTGTGCAGGCCCCAAACATACTTTAATCTGTTTGCCCTGGGAGGTGGTGGTCCCGGAGGTGTGAGGGGTTGCATGCACCCCCTGCATACTTTAATATATTTGCCTCAGGGAGGTGGTGGTCTCTGGGGTGCTGGGGTGCCACACGGCTCCCACATACTTTAATCTATTTGCCCCAGGGTGGTGGCAGATCCCCAGTGAGGGGGTGCCACACAGGCCCCCCAGTATATTTTGATCTATTGACCCTTGGGAGGTGCTGGGCCCAGGGGCATGTGGGTGCTGTGTGTGCCCCCCATGCATACTTTAATCTATTACCGCGTGGAGGTGGTGGTCACCGGAGGGGTGCCATGCAGCCCCCCTACATACTGTAATCTATTTACCCTGGGGAGGTGGCAGTCCTCGGGGCGTACCGCCCACTATTTATTTTTAAACTAGCCCCAGGGAGGTGGTGGTCTTGGGGCTTTAGTAAGCCCTAGGAGAGGGGCTCATGCGCCTCCCTCCATTTATTGGCCCGCAATGCCATCGGGACCTGGCCCACCCGGGGACAAAAGCATTTTTTAATGAAAGAGACTGTGGGCCTGATTACGATTCCGGCGGGCGGCGGAGGCCGCCCGCCAGAATTCCGCCCTCCATAATACCGCTCCGCGGTCAGAAGACCGCGGAGGGTATTATGAGTTTTTCCCTGGGCTGGCGGGCGGTCTCCAAAAGACCGCCCGCCAGCCCAGGGAAAAACTCCCTTCCCACGAGGATGCCGGCTCGTAATAGAGCCGGCGGAGTGGGAAGGTGCGACGGGTGCTGTTGCACCCGTCGCGTATTTCACTGTCTGCAAGGCAGACAGTGAAATACATTTTGGGGCCCTCTTACGGGGGCCCCTGCAGTGCCCATGCCGTTGGCATGGGCACTGCAGGGGCCCCCAGGGGCCCCGCGACTCCCCCTCCCGCCATCCGGTTCCCGGCGGGAGAACCGCCAGGAACTGGATGGCGGGAGGGGGAGTCGGAATCCCCAAGCCGGCGCAGCAAGCTGCGCCAGCTTGGAGGATTCCTTGGGGGCAGCGGGAAACCGGCGGGAGACCGCCGGTTTCCCTTCTCTGACCGCGGCTAGGCCGCCGCGGTCAGAATGCCCCGCGGGGCACCGCCGGCCTGTCGGCGGTGCCACCGCGTCCCGCGGCCCTGGCGGAAGTAATCCGCCAGGGTCGTAATGACCACCTGTGTTTTTTATTTTTAAATCACAAATAACTCCATGGATTCAGCAGCAGATTTCCCTGTGATTTAAAAAAAAATGTTTTTAAGCCTTGGGAGAGTTTCCTACGGGGGCCACTGCACCAAGGCTAAGGTATACTGCCCCCTTTTCTTTTTTTCACTTTTTTTTTTTTTTTTTGGGGACTCAGTTGAAGCTGAGTCCCAAAATGGCTGCCAACCACTTCTTGTTTAAAACTGTTGGCAACCAATCAGATCTCAGTCGGAGATTGCACTGGATCCGCGGTCCTAGATATACACTTTTTTTTATTTTTAATATCTCAAAAACTACTGAAGAGATTTACACCAAATAAAAAAAGGGTGACCTGCAGACTAAAAGCCACCTTTTTGCCAAATTTAGTGTAATTCTGGCCAGCGGTTCAGGCTGAGGGCGTCTAAACGGTCAAAGGGAATTAACATGGGAAATGCACTTTTTTTGACCACTCCTTTTTCTTGGCCCCCGCTTAACGGATCACCCCGAAACTTTCCATGCACAACAAGGCCCTTCGGCGCACTTGTTTGTGAAAATGTTATGAAGATTTGTCAAACAACGCCAAAGATTTATCCAAGAAAAAAAATGCTTTTTCTATGGAAATTAGGCCCTAACTATAACGTCCCTGTCACCTTTGTTTTTTTCAGTGAATTTATATATATATATATATATGAATATATATATATATATATATATATATATATATATATATATATATATGAATATATATATATATATATATATATATATATATGTATATATATATATATATATACACACACATATATAGTTAGATATATTTAGACATATATTGTTGAAGGCTAAGGCCGGAACGCGTTGCTATTTTTACATGCACCTAGCACTATATAATAAATGAAGAAATGATGATTATGAATCTTATCCTGGTGGTGCCGCCTCATTTCTCTCTTCTTGGATAGGGACTTTCAACGAGCCTCGGGAAAAGAGAGGCTTCTGTTAATATATATATATTTATTTATATATATATAGATTCACTGAAAAAAATCAAAGGTTACAAGGACGTCATAGTTAGGGTCCGAATTTACTCATACAAAACCATAGAAATTCAGCAGTTATAGATGGAGTTCTTTCAAGCAACGATAACTCACACCTTATGGTAACTATAACTCGCGCCCTTGCCATGTACAGTTTTGTTATGAACAATTTTATTGCAAATGTTGCATTGATAATATTAAAGATGCAATACAAGATCTCATCAATAATATCATATGTGAAGTAAGTAGCTGTGCATGGGGAAGGCGTGAGTTATAGTTAGCTTAGTGCCCGAGTTATAGTTACCACCACGGCAGCAGAGGTCCTGACCGCCACTGCGAGGCTGGCAATCTTAAGACCGCCAGCCTTGTAATGAGGCCTAGAGTGTTTTGATTGGCCCAGGGAGCTTTAATTCCCTTGGGCCATTTCACTCCAGTGGAGTCAGACTCCAGCAGGAGCGAGCGCTCTAATTGCCTGCCAATTACATGAGAAATTTGTTGCTGGCAGCCATTACAGGACTCAGAGCCCTAAGGCCTGATTTAGAGTTTGGCGGAGGGTTCAACCCATCACAAAGGTGACGTATATCCCATCTGGCTAAATATAAATCCCATAGGATATAATGGGATTTATATTTCGGTCAACAGGATATTTGTCACCATTATGACGGAGTAACCACTCCGCCGAATACTAAATCAGGCCCTTAGTCTCCTATACTGAACTTGTATAAAAAAATATACACATAAGGGCAGAGGATAGGGATACCCTGGCCCCATAGGCCCTATGGCGGGACCCAGCGGGGGAGAAGAGGGACCCATCCTGGGCAAAAATAAAAATGCATGCACCCCTCTTCCGCAAGCAGTATTTGGCCCTGGAACCCCACCCACAGGGCCCAAGTCATTAATATGAGGAGGAGGGCCACGTGGCCTCCCCTGAGCCATATTCAGCCCTGATGACCTCATTTCTGGTGCCATATTCATTAATGTTAGAAGGGTGTGTGTGACCACCACTCTTCGAGCCTCATTCAGCCACAGGAACCTCATCATTCAGGGACCGAAATATCAAACATGGGAGACGGGGAGGTGTCCCTCCTCCTTAAGCCATTAAGGGCTCTGTGGAGCCCACCCCGGGGGTCAAAATTCACTAAAAAAGAGGAGAGGACTGCTAACGCGTCCCAATCTAGATAATTTACTCACTCTGGGACTCGTTTTAGGCCGATGGATCTTTTGACCCTGATTGAAGTCTCCTTAGAACGAGATAGCTACTCAACATGTAAATCAATAGATCAATATCCTCGTCAATAATCACAATAGCAAATCAATCAGGTTAAACGAATGACGTCAATAATCTTGAGACACACCATGACCTTTCAGTCATGAATAACCACACAGAATTTAGTATGATTTATGATATTTATTCCCTATTGATCACAATTCTATTAGCAAGTTTATTAGTCTCAATACCAGAAAACTCATTAGCAAAGTCAAAATATGGTAACTCGAATAAGACTTCATCAAAGCAAAGATCATAAACATTAGCACATAGCACGACGTCAACATAGATTAACTTTATCAGAGTATCATTAGTGCATTATTAAACAAAGCACAGATCCAGTCATTTGTCTATTTGCTTCATTCAGTGAACTCCTTAACTAACCTCGAATTAGCATCAGCATGTTGGGCTTCATGCAAAACAATTTAGCAACATCAGTTTGGAAAACATCTAACTAAGGTCTCTGTCAAAAGAAGCAGTTGGTACCTAGAAAGGAAAGGCAAACAAACAATTTCAATTTTGTCATTATATAGTTACCCTCCGTAATGGGTCAGCATACAGAGTCAGTCTTCGTCCTCAGGACATCAGTTGATTTGTCATCAGCCAGGAAACTCAGCAAAGTTCAGCAAGACAGGGCAATAGGGGTACTTCCCTCATAAGGAGGTAAAGTATAAAATGGGCTAGGCAAAGTAGGACAAGAATGATTCAAAGAATCAAACAGCAAAGTCTTTAAGCAAAGTGACAAAGTGGCTGGGTAATAGCAAGGTTGGTTCGCAATGGTCTCCTCCTTCTCCTTGTGTCAAAGGATTTCTATCCCTTTTCTGTTGTTCAGTCCCCTAATTTCCAATTGGGCAGGTTTGGCACACCACTATCTCCATCCAATGGTCTACCAGTCGTACCATCAAAATCGTTACCTCAGAACAGTTCTCACGTAGTTTATTGGTTCCTGTGATTGACGTCTCCAGTGGGCAGAATGTCCGGTATGATTTCATGTTCTTGTGGTCCTCTCACATCCCCAGACAGTAGTCCCATTGTCTATACCGGTTTAGGCGACCTTGTACCTGTTGCAAGTTTACACTGTTGGATTCGGGAAAAATGTCTCCTTGAGCAAGTCGAGTTTCATGAGAACAGATCCACTACGGTTACATACATCCTCTAGCTTTTGGAAAAGTACGAGTAAATGTCCTTCAGTAAGTCAGCACACTGCACGTTAGAAAAACACATTTAATATGAAACCGGGCAGCTAGGCCTCAACTCAGGCTAACTAAGGCCTAATAATTAATTAGCAAAACCTTAACATATAATCCCTAATACTAGTTCAAAGTCATACATTAATACATTAATTCTTCATTATTAATCAATTTCATTAATCATCATATATATTCGTGGCCACTCCCCGTGGGCACATTTCAAACACACGTTTAGTAAAAATACATTAATACATTTTCTATGCACCATTATTAGGCATTAGTTCATAAACATTTCATGTTAATTTTCATTATAAGAGCTATGCTCTCACAGGACCATGTACCCCCAACTGAGCCCTGAAATGACCCCGGGAACACCATCCCATGGGGCCTGTTTGATAGCTGTATCGCTGGCAGCTCACCCCTGGACACAGCAGTATCAAACCTGTGTTTGGGGCCACCTGGCAAGAGCATTTTCAAAACTCCTGTGCAGCCCCTCCCCCTTTTTGATAAATTGCGGCCTGGGGGTTGGCTCCCCAGAGTTCATGATGGCTCGGGGAGGTGGGCCGGGTCGCCTCTATCCCTTTATTTGGTGAATTGTGGCCCCGTAGGTGGGCTCCTCAGGGTCTATAATGGCTCAGGGAGGGGGGAACGCCACTCTCTTCTCCTTATGGAATATAGCCCTGGGGGTGGGCTTCCTGAGGCCTATTATAGCACACGGAGGAGTGCTGCACTGCACTTTCCCCTTTTTTAAAGGATTTTGGCCTTGGGGTTGGGCTCTCCATGACCTATAATGGCAGGAGGGTGGAGGGCTTTGTGCCCTTCTCCACTCATTAAATGTGGCTCTGGGGTGTGTGCTTCCTGAGTTCTATAATGGCTCCATTATTAGGGGATCATGTGGTGTCCCTCTCGAATTTTTGTTAATTTTGGCCCAGGGGGAGGCTCCCCGGGGTCTATATGACTTGGCGAGGGGGCCGCATGCCTCCTCTGCTTATTGAATGTGGCCCCAGGGGACTATATTAGCTAATGGATGGTTGTGCATGGCCCCTCACCTTACCGAATATGGCCTGGGGTAGGCTCTACAAGGCTGATAATGGCTCAAGGGGGGCTGTGCAGTATCCCTCCCCTTTTTACAAAGAATTTAGCTTCGGGGTGAGGTACCAGGTGCCTATATTGGCTCGGGAATGGAAGCCTAACTCCCTACTTTCTTTTTTAAATATAAACACAGGGGTGGGCTTTCCTTAGCCCATAATGGTTTGGAAAGGAAGCCATGTGGGCCCCTCCACTTGTTGTCTGCATTGGCATGGGCAGTCCAAGGTCTATGCTCCACTGTGAAGTCCATCCCCTGTAGGTAAATGGACCACCTTAACAGTTTTGGGTTTTCCCCCCTCATTTGCATCAACCATCTGAGAGGTCTGTGGTCAGTTTGTACACAGAAGTGAGTGCCAAACAGGTATGACCTCAACTTCTTCAGGGACCAGACCACAGCAAAGGCCTCCCTCTCAATGGCATTCCATCTTTTCTCTCTGGGGAGTAGTCGCCTGCTGATGAAGGCAACTGGCTGATCTTGGCCATCATCATTAACTTGTGCTAACATTGCCCCAATCCCTTCTTCTTGAAGCATCTGTTTGCACTATAAACTCTTTGCTATAGTCAGGGGCCAGTGACACTGGTGCTGAACACATAGGTGGTCATCACAACCCTGGCGGTCGGTGTTAAAGCGGCGGTAAGACCGCCAACAGGCCGTCGGTAATGAAATTGGAATTACAACCGTGGCGGAAACCGCCAACAAAGACAGCCACTATAACACTCCGACCGCCACGGCGGTACAAACAAACAGCACAGCGGTCACTGCCAACAGACAGGCGGAGGACAATGTACCGCCCACAGTATCACAACCTACCAATCCGCCACCTTTTCCGGGGCGGATTCACCATGAACAAAAACACACCGGAAACTGGACTTCGAAGGGAAAACGCTCACCTCTACACACCCCACGAAGAACCAGGACACCATGGAGCGAGAGCTTCACATTTTCCCAGCCATTATCTTCTTGCTCCTCTACCAGGAGCACCAACGCCAGCGGCAAAGACCATGGTGAGTGCTGCACCTACGACACTAGGGAGGGGGAGGGAAAAACAGGGACACACACGCAACACCCCCAGCCCCACCCTCACCCACTACAACACACACACAAGTACATGTTGATACATTACAGTTACACCCCCCCCAACACCCCCAGAAGAATGCAAAGACAAAAGGAAATGAGTGTAACCATTGTAATCTATTAAAATCCAGTATGCAAATATATATATACACTATTAACAAATATATACACCAATAATAGAAGTCCAGGTATTGCTCCATTTTAGTCCGTGGAACACTGGGCCCACACTACATGGTCAAGGCCCACACAAGGTACCCGGACATGATGGAGAGAACCTGCAGGGGCATCAGATAGAAACAAAAAAAGGCACCTCAGGGGGAAGGGAAGGTGGGGCATCTCAGCCGGTTGAGTGCACGACGCCAAATCCACGAGGGGGGCACATGCCCACTGTTCAATCCTGGGGAGTGCAAAGCCACAGTCTCTCAAGTCTCTACAGTGAGTGGTTTGCCCACTGTTCAATCCTGGGGAGTGCAAAGCCACAGTCTCTCAAGTCTCTACAATGGGTGGTTTGCCCACTGTTCAGTCCTGGGGATTGGGGAGTGCAACGCCACAGTCTCTCAAGTCTCTACAGTGGGTGGTTTGCCCACTGTTCAATCCTGGGGAGTGCAAAGCCACAGTCTCTCAAGTGGATAACATTCACCACTGGTTCTGGAGGGGGCTTTGTCCCCAGAGTGCTTCATCCTGCCAAGGACTGAGGTAGTGGATGCCTTTCTCCACTGGTTCTGGAGGGGGCTTTGTGCCCAGAGTGCTTCATCCTGCCAAGGACAGAGGTAGTGGATGTAAATCTCCACTGGTTCTGGAGGGGGCTTTGTGCCCAGAGTGCTTCATCCTGCCAAGGACAGAGGTAGTGAATGCCTTTCTCCACTGGTTCTGGAGGGGGCTTTGTGCCCAGACTGCTTCATCCTGCTCGTGGCTGACTCAGTAGCGTCAGTGCTCTTGGTGCTCATGGGCCAGCGGTGCTTGTGCCGGCGGTGTCCTGTTCAGCAGTGCTTGTGGCGGCGGTGTCCTTGCCAGCGGTGCTTGTGGTGGCGGTGTCCTTTGCAGCGGTGCTTGTGGCGGCGGTGTCCTTTGCAGAGGTGCTTGTGGCGGTGGTGTCCTCGGCAGCGACTCAGCTTCTGGCGGTCCTGCAGGGCTGCTGCTGGCAGTCCTGTCTGGGCCTGTGGGGCTGCTGCTGGCTGTCGCCTCCTGGCCAGCGGGGCTGGTGCTAGCGGTCCTGTCTGGGTCAGTGGGGCTGCTGCTGGCGGTCGCCTCCTGGCCAGCGGGGCTGGTGCTGGCGGTCCTGTCTGGGCCAGCGGGGCTGGTGCTGGCAGTCCTGTCTGGGCCTGTGGGCTGCTGCGGGCTGGTGCTGGCGGTCCTGTCTGGGCCTGCGGGTTGCTGCTGGCGGTCGCCTCCTGGCCAGCGGGGTTGGTGCTGGCGGTCCTGTCTGGGCCAGCGGGGCTGCTGCTGGCGGTCCTGTCTGGGCCTGCGGGGCTGCTGCTGGTGGTCGCCTCTGGCCAGCGGGGCTGGTGCTGGCGGTCCTGTCTGGGCCAGCGGGGCTGGTGCTGGCGGTCCTGTCTGGGCCTGCGGGGCTGCTGCTGGCGGTCGCCTCCTGGCCAGCGGGGCTGCTGCTGGCGGTCGCCTCCTGGCCAGCGGGGCTGGTGCTGGCAGTCCTGTCTGGGCCTGTGGGCTGCTGCTGGCGGTGCTGATGGCGGCCGCCTCCTGGGCAGTGGGGCTGATGGTGGTCGCCTCCTGGGCAGCAAGGCTGATGGCGGGCTTCTCCGCTGTGCCGATCTTCCAAGACTGGTTTCTTGTGCCCCTTTCCCACCTTGGAAGGTGTCGCAGCTGACTCCACACTCCGACCTGTACCCCTGGGAGCAGCTTTGGTGGCTGGTGTCTTCCCCCTCTCCCGCCGGGCACTGTCCAACTTTTTATGCTTGATAGGTGGGGGACTGTCCGTGCTGTGGCTCCTTGCCACACTGGATGCCCTGCTGCCTGGTGCACTCCAGAATCCGGTGACTACTGGCACCACTGATCCCGCCGATGTCGTGGCTGAGGTGCTAGGTTGGGACCTGGAGAGTCGGGCCCTAGGAGACTGACGGGGTGGGGGTGGTGAGGGATAGAGGTCAAGGGTGGACAGGAAAAGTTTCTTGGGAACACTGGGACGGGTAGCTAGAGGGGGTTTGGGAGTGGAGGAAGAGGTTGTGGTTGTAGGAGGTGTACGTTTGGTGACTTTGGGTGAAGGTGCATGAGCTGGAGGCTGTCGTGAGGTGGATGGCTGTTGTGTGAGTGTGTGCCTGCGTTTGTGTACCTTGGGAGGTGGCATTACAGACACACTGGGAGAGGACACAGGGGATGTGTGAATGGTAGTGTGGGGGTGACTGCACGTGAGCGGGGTGTGGTGGTGTGTGTGCTGGTGATGGAAGTAGTGGCTGTAGATGTAGTGCATGCAGGTGTGAGTGGAGACTGGGAGGGAGGAGGGAGACGAGGAGGAGGGGGACACAGTGGAGGCAGTGGATGTTGCTATGTCTGCATGTGTGTGATGTTTGCGTGACTGCCTGTGGGATGTGTGGTGCTTATTTTTACCTGAGCTTCCTTTGTGTGTTGGGGTGTGTGCATGCTGGTCTGATGGTGTGCTTGGGGTAGGCTGAGGCACAGGGGTGTGGGTCTGGGTGGAGGAAGTTGGAGGGGGGAGGCTACAGACTGGGACAATGGCTGCAATCAGTGCTGAGGCCAGAGTCTGAAAAGCTCGCTGAAGGGCTGCCTGACCAGAATGAATGCCCTCCAGGAATGCATTGGTTTGTTGCAACTGTCTCTCTACACCCTGGATGGCATCCAAAATGGTAGACTGCCCAACAGTGAGGGACCTGAGGAGGTCAATCGCCTCCTCGCTGAGGGCAGCAGGGGTGACTGGGGCAGGGCCTAAGGTGCCTGGGGCGAAGGAGATGCCCACCCTCCTGGGTGAGCGGGCACGGGGCAAAGGCTGAGGGACTGCTGGGAGGGCGGTGCTGGAAGGGGGGGTGGCGGCTGTACCTGTAGATGGGGGGGGCACAGATGGGCCCGCTACCACAAGGGAGCTCCCATCAGAGGACGAGTCCGTATCACTGGTGTCAGCTCCTGTCCCGCCGCGGAGCTCCCCTCGCCCTCCGTCCCACTAGTGAAATCAGACTCCGTAGTGTCGCCCTCCAGGTCCATGTGGGATGCAGCTCCCTCCTGCTCTGGTGCCGCTGTCCTCAGCCTGATGGTGCTAATGCACACAAGAACAGGGAGACCACAAAAAGGGGGGGGGACGACAGAAGAAAGACATGTTGAGTGCATGCATTACCGCTACCGTTGGCGGACACGACAGACACAGAAGCCCCCTGCACCACGCCGCGCACTTGGGGTCCACTATGCAATCCCTGGGACATGGCCTACAAGGCTATGGCCGACATCTGCACACATGGATGTCACAGGAGCCTGACTAGGTGTAGTTGGCACTGTACCCAGGTGGGGTGGGGTGCCACAGGGCCTGCCTGAAAAAGGGGACCTAACTAGCACACTCGCCCTGGCCTAGGGGAACACACAGCCCACCTCCCCCACCCAGACGCCTCCACTGCGCACAGAATCAGCAGAATGAGAGTGTACTCACCCCCTTGTTGCTGCTGTGATGCCCTCAAGTGCCCATCCAACTCCGGGTACGCCACCGCCAGGATCCTGAACATCAGGGGGGTCATGGTGCGACGGGCACCCCTCCAACGTTGTGAGGCCATCCCAAGCTGGGCCTCCGCCATCTTCTTGCTCCAGCAGCGAATGTCCTCACATTTCTTACGGCAGTGGGTGCTCCGTCTGTGATAGACCCCCAGGGTCCAGACGTCCTTGGCGATGGCACGCCAAATATCCTTCTTCTGGTGGGCGCTGACCTACAGGAATTGTACAGGGGAAAAATAGAAGTTATTACCAACTGCACCGTCACAGTCATTGGCCCGCTTCCCTACCTTTGCCATGTGGCAGATGCTCTCACCGTCATTTCATGCACGCCTCATTCTCCCCGCCATCTTTCATCCACCCCACTCCACACAGGCTTAGCCCATACAGCATGTTCCCAGTGTACTTAACTGTTTGTCTGGAGGACTGTAAAGCAGCGTGTACTGGGGGAGGACCCCATCCACAAGTTTCTCCAACTCCTCCGATGTGAAGGCAGGGGCCCTTTCCCCAGATGCACAAGCCATTGTCTCTTCCAGACTGAGGTCACAGCAGCACTTGCAGTGTAGGACCTCTCCTGTCGAAGATCAGGTATTGAGTGATTAAACAGATAGAAAATGGCGGTCACGTCGGTGGCGGTGCGTACCGTCACCGCTGGCGTACATGGTCATTGGCTCCTGGGACCCATAGGGTCCAATGTTAACCAATGCAGAATTGTGCCGCGGTCTTCGACCACCTACAGCGACGGTGTACAACGCCAGCGCAGTTACCTCATATCCCAATGTCCAACTTTACAGGTCAGGCAGCCGCCATTTCAGGGGCCCACATGGTTCTATTTGTAGCTGAGTTACACATACCTAGGCATTGCCTCAACACTCATACATGCTAATTTCAGATTATGAATCGTGTTCTGTGTAAGCTGTGTGTACGTACCTCTGAGTTGGTTGACTCTGTGCTCGCTGTTGTCCTTCATAGGCACCGTCCGCTGGGACATGTGAGGAGATGGCGGCATCCTCCGGTGTACAGACCGCTGGTGGACCTGTCGACAATGGAGGAAAGACATGTAATCATCACCTACAGGCTTGATCGTGCCACAATCCTGGAACTGTGCGCCCAGTTGGAGCCAGACCTGATGTCAGCTATCCGCCATCCCACAGGAATCCCCCCTCAAATGCAGGTGCTGTCAGTACTCTATTTCCTTGCAAGTGGGTCTTTTCAAACAACAGTGGCCATATCATCAGGGATGTCCCAGCCTATGTTTTCCAACGTGTTGTCCAGAGTGTTGTCTGCCCTGATGAAACACATGTGGAGCTACATCGTTTTTCCTCAGGTGGAGGATTTGCCTACAGTAAAAGGTGACTTCTATGCCCTGGGACATATCCCCAACATCATAGGTGCCATTGATGGGACACATGAGGCCTTGGTCCCCCCAGCAGGAGTGAACAGGTGTACAGAAACCGGAAGAGTTATCATTCGATGAATGTGCAGATGGTGTGTATGGCAGACCAGTACACCTACCATGTCAATGGCGAAATTCCCTGGCTCAGTGCATGACGCTTACATCCTGCGGAATAGCAGCATCCCTTATGTGATGGGGCAACTCCAGAGGCACCGTGTGTGGCTATTAGGTGAGCACCTGGAACCAAATCAGTGGGAATAGTTGTCTGGGTCTGGGGATAACCCTACACGTTAGTGTGTGTCTAACAGTTGTCCCTCGCCTTTTTCAGGTGACTCTGGTTACCCCAACCTGTCATGGCTACTAACCCCAGTGAGGAATCCCAGGACAAGGGCAGAGGAACGCTACAATGAGGCCAATGGGCGAACTAGGAGGATGATAGAGAGGACCTTCGGCCTCCTGAAGGCCAGGTTCAGGTGCCACCATGTGACAGGTGGTTCCCTATTCTACTCACCAAAGAAGGTATGCCAGATCATCATGGCCTGCTGTATGCTTCACAACTTAGCTTTGCGACGACAGGTGCCTTTTCTGCAGGAGAATGGTCCAGATGGAGGTGTTGTGGCAGCTGTGGAGCCTGTGGACAATGAAGACGAGGAAGCAGAAGAAGAGGACATCGACAACAGGAACTCGGTTATCCTGCAATACTTCCAGTGAGACACAGGTAAGAAGACAAACCTGCCTACTACATGCAATTTAACACTACTACCTCTCTACTGTCTGTCCTTTTCACCCAGTGTATGGTCACTGAGTTTTCACTTTCCCTTATGATTTCACAGATGTCGGTCCCACTGTGTGACATCTGCTTTGTTTCCTCATGGACTAGAGCTGTGTGACATAGGTATGTTGACATTACAATTGAAAGAGCATTTTGTCACTGTAATTGCTAATACACTATTTTGAAATCACAGACAGACTCCAGATTGTTTTGCGCTTTAAGGGTGTTTATTTTAGTGCTCAATATTGGAGAATGCTGTAAAATGGTGAGGGGTGATGGTGGAGGAATGTCCATGGCAGAGTCCAGTCTATTTGTTTCACAGGTGCATTGTCCAAAGGGGCATAGGAATTGGAGCTGGGGCAGTTTGAGGATGGACAGGGTGACAAGGTCGGACAAAAGAATGACATTCAGGGCGGTCTCATTTCTTGGCGGGGGTCTTGGCATCGTTCTCTGTCTTTGTCCTGGATCTCAGGGACCGTTTGCGGGGTGGTTCTCCATCTGCAGGGGGTTCGGGTGCTGGTGTGGTGGTCCTGTGGTGGTGCCTCCTGTCCACTAGCACCGGCGGAGGTGGTGGGCAGTTCATCGTCCAGGCTAGTGTCAGGTGCTCCTTGTTGTGCCACAGTGTCCCTCCTGGTGTTGAGGACTTCCTTCAACACCCCTACGATAGTGCCCAGGGTGGAATTGATGGATCTGAGTTCCTCCCTGAAGCCCAAATGCTGTTCCTCCTGCAGCCGCTGGGTCTCCTGAAACTTGGCCAGTACCATTGCCATCGTCTCCTGGGAATGATGGTATGCTCCAATGATGTTGGAGAGGGCCTCGTGGGGAGTGGGTTCCCTGGGCCTGTCCTCCTCCTGTCGTACAGCAGCCCTCCCAGTTCCCCTGTGTTCCTGGGCCTCTGTCCCCTGAACGGTGTGCCCACTACCACTGCCCCAAGGTCCCTGTTGTTGTTGGGGTGGTGGGTTAGCCTGGGTTCCCTGTAGTGGTGGACACACTGCTGATTGACGTGTCCTGGGGACAGAGGTATGGGCCCGCTGGGTGGGTGCTGTGCTGGTGTTTCCAGAGGGGGGAAGCTCTGTGGTGGCCTGTGACTGTGTGAGGGGAACCGACTGTCCTGAGGTCCCAGATGGTCCGGGCTGGTCATCTAGATCCAGTTGGACAGAGGTGCTGTCATCACTGTGGGCCTCTTCTGTTGGTGGCGTGGACATGTGTGGACCCTCCTGTGCGGTGACGTTGGGTAGGGGTCCTGCAGGGGTGTAAAAGCATGATTATTGCATCTGTGTGCACCATGGTGTGCAATGGGTGGGTGACCGTGTACCTCAGTTATTGCATTCCTGTGTGGGACCTTGTGTGATAATGGTTTAGGGGGGTGTATGGGTATGTGCCGTGGCCATGCATTGGTGATGGGTGTCAATGCTTTGGTGTTGCATGCAGGGCTTGGTGTTGGGATGTGTGGTTTGTGATAGTGGGACATGTGTGAGGAGTTGGAGTGATGGGGTGAGGGCGAGGGTGGGGGTATGTGATAGCATGCAGGTAGGGTGGGGAATAAGGTAGTTAAGGTTTGACTTACCTGAGTCCATTCCTCCATCTACTCCTTCGAGGCCCTCAGGATGCAGAATCGCCAAGACTTGCTCCTCCCATGATGTTAGTTGTGGGGGCCAGTCCTCTGTACCGCAAGGTGGTGTCTGGATACCACAGAACACACCTTCCCCCGTAGGTCGTTCCACCTCTTCCTGATGTCATCCCTATTTCTTGGGTGCTGTCCCACTGCATTGACCCTGTCCACTATTCTGCGCCATAGCTCCATCTTCCTAGCAATGGAGGTGTGCTGCACCTGTGATCCGAATAGCTGTGGCTCTACCCGGATGATTTCCTCCACCATGACCCTGAGCTCTTCCTCTGAGAACCTGGGGTGTCTTTGCCATGCCATGGGGTGGTGTGGGTGATGTGTGGGGAAAGTGTGGTGTGATATGTGGGATGATATTTAGTGGTGTGTAGTGTGAGGTGCGTGGATGTTATGTGGGTGATGGTGTTGTGTGCCTGTGGATGCTTGTTTGTGGATTGTAGTGTCTCTCTCTGGCCTTCTTTTGGGATTTTTGTCGTAGGGGTTTGTGGGTGATGTGGGTGTGTGTTTTATATTGTATTGGATGTGTGGGAGTGGTGTGTGTATCTGCATCAGGTGTGTGTATTTGGAATTGTCCAATGTGGTTGTGTTTGGTAAATGTGTGTGTATTTTGAGCGCAGCGGTGTGTGCCGCCAATGGAATACCGCGGTTGAAAGACCGCCGCGTGCATTCGTGGGTCGTGATAGTATGGGCGTATTCCTGTTGGTGTGACGGTGGAGATTTGTTATCGCCAGTTTATCACTGACCTTTGGTGTGGCGGACTTGTGTGGGTGTCTGGATTTTGGCAGATTCCGAGCTGTGGGTCATAATGACCGTGGCGGAATTACGCGGCAGTGTGTTGGCGGTCTTCTGCATGGCGGTAAGCGGCTTTTACCGCCAATGTTGTAATGACCCCCATAGCCTGCATCAGAGTGTCAAAGGCTTTTTGACACTCTGGGGTCTAAATGACTTTCTTGGGCTGTTTTTTTGAGGTAAGCTCATTCAGAGGGGCCACTAAGGTCCCACAATTCTGAACAAACCTCCTGTAGTACCCAGTCAGGACAAGTAAGGCCCTGACCTGAGTCTGGGTTTTAGGAGCCTCCCAATCCAGGATAGTCTGGATCTTTGGCTGGAGAGGTTGTACATGGCTTCCACCAACAAAGTGGCCGAGGTACACAACTGAACCTTGCCCTATCTGGCACTTGCTTGCCTTAATAGTCAGGCCTGCCTGAAGAAGGGCCGAAAGCACTTCCTTCAGGTGGACCAGGCGGTCCTCCCAGGTGGGACTGAATACAACTATTTCATCCAGAAAAGTTGCACTGAAAGATTCGAACCCAGACAGCGAATTCACCAACCGCTGGAAGGTGGCACGAGCATTTTTCAGGCCAAAATGCATCACCTTGAACTGAAAGTGGCCCTCTGGTGTGGAAAATGCTGACCTCTCCTTAGCTCCTGGGCTTAAGGCAATGTGCCAGTATCCTGAGATCAGATCAAATGTGCTCAGGAATTTGGCAGCCCCCAACCTATCAATGAGCTCATCAGCCCTAGGTATGGGGTGAGCATCAGTCTTAGTGACTGTATTTAGACCTCTGTAGTTTACACAGAATCTTAATTCTATTTTATCCACCTTGGGGATTGGCTTTGGTATCAGTACCACTGGACTGGCCCAAGGACTAACAGAGGGCTCAATTACCTTGAGCTTCAACATCTTAGCCACTTCAGCTTTGATGTTGGCCGTGACCTGGTCAGACCGCCTGTAAAGCTTGTTTTTGGCAGGTAAGCTGTCACCAGTGTCAATGTCATGGACACACCAATTGGTGAGTTCAAGGGTCAAGGAAAGCAGACCAGCAAACTGCTCCAAAACTTGTTTGCAGTCTCTCTGCTGCTGGGCTCTCAACTTGGGACCCATCTCTCCAGTGACCCATCTTGTGCATTTGTGGAAAGGAGGTCTGGCAGAGGTTCACTCTCCTCCTCCTTACCTTCATCTGTGACCATCTACATGGTCATGTCTGCCCTGTCCTGGTGGGGTTTCAATCTGTTGACATGCAGCATCCTATGACGATTCCTGTGGGTGCCAAGGTCCACCAGGTAGGTGACCTCACCCTTTTTCTCCAAAATTGGATAGGGCCCAGTCTATTTGGCCTGAAGTGCCCTAGGAGCCAAAGGCTCCAAAACTCACACCAGCCAAGCTGGGTGATACTCAGGCATGCTGGCCTTCTGGTCATGCCAAGGCTCAGGTTCTTGGCTGGCCTCCAGGTTGCTACTTGCCTTCTTCATATACTCAGCCATGCGTGACCACAGGCTCAGCACTTACTCCAGCATATTCTACTTGGCTTTTTTGAGATTCTTCTCCCAAGACTCTCACACCAAGCATAATGAGCCTCTTACAGGGTGCTCAAACATTTACTGAAAGGGGCTGAATCCAACTCCTTTCTGTGGCACCTCTCTGTAGGCAAACAGCAGACATGGGAGGAGAACATCCCATCTCCTCCTGATTTTGTCAGACAAACCAATGATCATGCCCCTTCAGGATCTTATTAAATCTTTCCACCAGACCATTGGCCTGTGGATGATAAGGGGTGGTGAACTTATAAGTAGCACCAAACTCATCCCACATTGCTTTCAGATAGGCAGACATAAAATGTGTGCCCCTGTCTGAGACCAACTGCTTTGGGAATCCCACTCTGGTGAACACACCAAGTAGGGCCCTAGCCACTGTGGGAGCAGTGACTGTCCTGAGGGGTATTGCCTTAGGGTACCTGGTGGCATGGTCCACAACCACCAAAATGTACCTGTTGCCTGAGGCAGTTGGTGGGTCTAGAGGACCAGCAATGTCAATCCCCACCCTCTCAAAGGGAGTCCCAACCACTGGCAGTGGTATCAAAGGAGCCTTCGGCTTGCCCCCTGCCTTGCCACTGGCGTGGCAGGTGACACAGGAGCTGCAAATCTCCCCGACTTTCTCTTACATTTGGGACCAATAAAAATAGTTGACCAGCCTGTTCCAGGTCTTGATCTGTCCCAAATGTCCAGCTAAGGTAATATCATGGCTTAAAGTCAGGAGGAATTCTCTATACTTCTGGGCGACCACTACTCTCCTGGTTGCCCCTGGTTTGGGGTCCCTTCCCTCGGTGTAGAGAACTTTATCCTCCCAATAAACCTTGTGGGTTCCACTGGTATCCCCTTGTTCTTGCCTGGCAGCAGTCTGCCTTAGGCCCTCAAGAGTGGGACACTCTCTTTGTCCCTGGCACAAATCTTCTCTGGTGAGCCCACCTGCCCCTTGCAGTTCTGTCAAGTCAGGCAGAGCTTGCAGGGGAAGGGGTCCTCCCTCAGAGGTCAGATCCTCCCCCTCAGGTTAGGATTCCTCCTACCTCTTTGTACTTGTTGGGGCTGGCAAGCCAGACCCAGTGCCCTTTCTCTTTTTCTTGGAGGTTTGGCCCATTGTTCCACGGTCCAAGTGTCCAGCACTTCCCTGTTGTGCTGCTTGTGACCTTGTCACAGCACCTACCCATTCAGGGAGGTCCAGAATCTGTGCATGGACCCTTCTTTCCACCTCTGACCATTCAGATGCTTCCAGATCATTTCCCAGAAGACACTCTACTGGGAGGGCAGGAGCTACAGCTACCTTCTTAGGGCCAGTCACACTTCCCCATTCCAGGCTCACCATGGCCATGGGATGGAGTTTGGTTCTTCTATCTGCATATGTTACTTGGTGGAAGACACCAGGTAAGACCTGTTCTAGATAAATCAGCTTCTCTGTGACCATTGTCACACTGGCTCCTGTATCTCTCAGAGCTTCCACCTCAGTCCCATTGTCTTTAGGCCTATGCCTATACCTCTCCATGCTGAGAGGTAAGGTGGCCATAGTTGCATGTCCACCCCACCCACGGACATTAAGGTTACCTCTGTGTACTCTAATCCCAAGCCTAGGCCAACTTCCACCCCCATCCCTACACTAGCAATCCCATAGGACTGCCCACCAGTGGGGGGCTTCTTGGAGAAGATAGCATCCCCTCTTTTGTGTCCAGGGTGCTGACACTCAAAGCACTTGCCGGCCTTAGCAAGCTCCTGAAATTTTCCTGCCTTAACAGAATCATACCGCTTCCCCTGATATCCCTTCCCCTTAGAAGTGGCATGGCTCAGGGCTCCCCCGCCCTGAGCCATTTTTGGGGGCTCCTGTGAGGATTCTTTGGACTTTTTATCATCTTTCCCTTGGTTCTTCCCCTGAGAAGAACCATGTCCTCCCTTTTTCTGATCACCCCTTAGGGGTTTCTGGTTAACCCTAGTTCTTAACCAGTCATCTTCTGCCTCCCCCAGCTCTCTGGGGTTGGTCAACTTAGAGTCAACTAGATGATACTGGCGGAGCTTCTCTTGGCCACAATTAGTCAGAAGGTGCTCCCTCATAATCTAATTGTAAATCCCCTCAAAGGTACTTACCCTGTTGCCCTGTATCCAGCCCTCTAGTGGCTTAACCAAGATGTCCACAAAATCAACCCAGGACTGGGTGCTTGTCTTCGTGTGTCCCTAAACATGAGCCTATACTGCTCTGGGGTCAGACCAAACATTTTAGTTAAGCACCTCTTCATGCTACGGTATGAATCTGCCTCCTCCCCACTTAAGGTCAGAAGCCTATCCCTCCCAGAGTTGGGGACCAACTCCCAAAGAAGTGAACCCCAGTACTGAGTCTCAACTCTCCTCATCTTGAGTGCCCTCTCAAAGGTCCCCAGCCACTTGTCTATGGCATCCCCCTCTACCTAGGCAGGAACCACCCCCTTGGGTAATCTCGGGCAAAACCCCCCCACCCACTGACATCTCAGCTTCTCTGTCACTGCTACCATCTCTTTTCTCTTCCCTTGCCAACTTTTTCTTTTCTAGGACCAACTTCGATGCCTGCAAAGCTATAAATGCTAGCTGGGCCTCCAGCTCTCTTTTCCTAAAGAACAGGTTCTCTCCTTCTGAAGGAACCCCCTTCCCCCAACTAGCATTGGGTATGGCCCTAGTGACTGTGTGCAGTGAGGACCGGTCTTCCTCATCCGCACCGAGGCTCAGATGCCCTCCCTTTCCTGAGTGGTTGGAGCTAGAATCCTTCCCTTCTTCCTCTTCTGGAGCTGCCTATGTGCCTACTTCTTGGGCCTCAGCACATGCTGCCAGGCATTTAATCATGACATGCTTCCTGAGGTTAGTGACTGTAGGCAACACCCTCTCAGTACACAACACCCTAAGCAGGACTACTGTCAGTGTGGGTAGGATAGCCAGATCAAGCTCCATGGTTCCCTAGTTTTGTGTCAACAAAAACTTTTTGCAAAAATTGGAAACAAGAATTTAGAAAAATCACAAAAATTCCATAATTGAAATTAATCCAAATTAAAAATTAAAAACAATTTTTGCACTAGGACAATTTAAAGGATTTTTAATTTGCTTTACTTAAAACTGTCATGTGATACTGAACACAAGTACACAATCCCACCACTGCATACCAAAAACATTGGAAAATTGAATATTGGTAAGGGCAGGTAAGTATCTATACTTAGCAATAGGCCATTAACCCCCACTAGGTTCAGTTAGGTCTCAAACCCCAGCTCAACCCTTGGTAGCTTAGCAACGAGCGACAAGGCTTAACTTAGGAGACAAAGCATAAAGCATTCAAGTATCACAAAACAGTAATTAAATAAAACACAGGAAACAGTTTAAAAATCCAAAACCAATTTATAAAAACAGGAAATATGTTTTGCTTTAAAATTACACTAAAATGAATAAAATCGGATAAAGGGAACCGGAGATATGACTTTTTAAAGAATTAATGCTTTTTAGCGCTTAGAAACTAATAGTGCCAATCTGTTGATCTGGTCGCACCTCGACCGGGGTAAAGTCAAAGTTTAAGGCAGACCGCAATGGAGCCCTGCTCGGCTACAGCCCGCGGGAGGCCTCGGTCAAAAGTTTACCTTCGGACTTAAGTCGTTTTCTTGAAGATTTTCTTCAGCGAGACCAAGTCGCCAGTCCAATCCGACCTCCTGCAACTCTTCCTCGGATACGCATCGCGGGAGCCCTCAGTGGAGATTTCTATGTTCGGACTTAGATGATTTTTTTAGATAAAAATCCTTCGCCTGGGACAATTCTGAATCTTGATCCGACGTCCTTAGAGCCCTCTTGGGATACACTGCCTGTGAGATCCCGGTCAACTTCCTGCGTTTGGACTTAGTCACTTTTTCTGAGATTTTCTTCACCGGGATGAACCTGCAAGTCAGGCCAAGTTGCGGTTGAGGCAAGCCGGCTAGAGTTGCCATGGTGGGTCAGTCCTTTCATGGAGCTTTTCGCAAAACTTCTCCAAACTTCTGGCTCTTCTTCCATATGCTCTTTTAAGGTTCTTTTGAGGTCCACAGTTCACCCCAAGGTTCCAGAAGCTCTGAGATGCTCCTTGAGGGGTGCAGACTACAACTCCCAGAATGCACCTGGCTCAAACTCCAAATTGGCCACTAGACAGTGGTCAGCTGGTCAGTTTCTTCAGGAGTTGGTGCAGGGGAGTCTGGTTAGCATTTTTTCACCTGTAGCAAACAGGGAGTCTCCCCTTGAACCAGTTGAAGCCAAGCAAAGTCCTTCTTGTGGTAAAGCCCAAGTGTGCAGCTGGTGCAGTCCTTAAGAGTGCAGAGTCCAGGTGCAGGTCAGGGGCCCAGCAGGGCAGTCCTTCTTCTTCTATTGTTCCTTGTAGGGATCTGAGGTGGGGTGCAGCTTTGCCAATTTTATCCTTGCTCCTGGGTGACAAACAGGGGGTCATGGTTCTCCAATCAGGTGCAGGGTCCTTCCCCTGTGATGACCACTTCCTGGGAAGTGTGGCAAAAATCAATCCCAGAGAGCAACATTCCTCAAAAATCCATCATGGCTGAAACTGATTTTTGGAGGTTACATCTGACTGAGCCCACCCACTGGTGTGGCTAAAAATCCTAAACACATCCCTGTCCTGCCTGCTCCTAATCTAACCAAGGGAGCACCTAATTGTCTTGGTTTGCAGGATGTGAGGGATGTGCTGGGTTGCTCCAAATGTCCTTCCCTGCCTTTGAAGACCAGTTTGGCAGCCCTTCCTGCTTTTCCATCTGCTGAGGGAAGTTCTCCACCCTCAGGCACATCTCTTTGTGTTTAGCCAAGGCTACTTCACACCTCATCAAGGCAGCCTGGCCAGGCTGCCAGATGCTGGCCAATCAGAGCAGAGCACTACAGGGATAAAGTTGGCAACCTTTTAGGGAGAGTTTAAAACTCTTCACCTGAGCAAGTTATATGAAATCAATTGTAAGTTGTGGAATTTAGCATAACAATTAATTTGATACCAAACCTGAGTCATCTGAAACTTAAGGGGACTTTATGAATTAAAATAAAGTCTCCCAATTCTAGCCTATAAAGGCCATTCACCACAATGAGGGAAACATGAATTTGGCTGTTTTACCTCACCAGGGTTTATAAAACTATTTTATAAGGCCCCTGCTCATAGTTACATCGCATCCAACCCTAGGGGCACTGAGGGCACATCTTAGGGGTGACTTATATGTACAAATAAGGTAGTTGAAGACTTTGGAAGTAGTTTTAATTCCAAAGTCGAATTTGCATGTAACTTTAATTTAAAAGCAACCAGCAAGGCAGGCCTGCTTTAAAATGACACTGGGCACATCAGCAGTACACCTATGGGTGCACTACCTATACTGGGGTCCCTCAACCTGCATGCCCTACAATATACTAGGGACTTACAGGTAGGTTAATATTGCCAATTATACTTACCCCAATTTGCACATCCACTTTACACAGAGCACTAGCCCTGGGACTGCCAAGAGTCAGTAACTACCAGTATCTGTCGGAAGAGTTTTGGGGTGACCAGGGCAAAAAGGAGGACGTTCCTACACCTTCCATTTATATAATTTATGTGCACATTCTTATCTTTTGTTTTTCAGATTCAAATGTAATTGTCTCACTGAAATTAGGTTTCTGTGAGGCAGAATTCAACCAGTCAGTTTGTTCAATTTATGCATGTGGAAAAACTGTGCTGATTGCAGAATCTCCCTAACCTTTAACCCCAATTGTTCACTTATGGTGGTGTTTTGTTTTTCTGACTCTGATGGTGCCCTGGGCACTGCTAAACTGACCCAGGGCATGTGCTCTGATTAAAATGATTATGCAAGTAAGGGTAATTATATTTGGCTATGTCAACCTGCCTATAAGACCATACTATATGGTAGGGCATGGAGGTTTATGGATCCCAGCATAGGTAGGACACTCATAGGTGCACTGCTGTGGTACCCAGTCTCATTCTAAAGACAGGGCTGCCCCCCTTGCTGCTTTTAAGTTAAAGTTAACCCCAAATTCGACTTTAGAATTAAAAGTATTTCCAAAGTCTTTAACTAAGTCTTTTATTTTTACATATGTCCCCCCTAAGCTATGCCCTAAGTGCCCCCAGGGTTGGGTGCAGTGTAAACATAAGCAGGGATGTTAATAAAAGATCATTTCTAAGCCCTGGTGAGGGACAAATAGCTAAATTAGTTTTCCCCATTATATTGAATGGGCTCCATAGGCTAACATAGAGACACTTTATTTTACAATAATACATTTTTATTTTCTATAGGAGGGAGAAACATATGGCATGTTTAAAATCAAATTAAAAGTTATGATAAATCCAACAAATTGTCACTGTTGAATTTAATATAATTTGTACCTAGATAGAGTTTTAGAACTCTTTCTAAAAGTTACCAGTTTCAGCTCTGTAGTGCCCTTCTCTGATTGGTCAACCTCTGGCAGCCTGAGCCAGGCTGCCTTGATAAGGTGTGAAGTGACCTGGGCTGACACAAAGGAAGCATCTGGAGGAAGGAGATGTCCCTCAGCAGATGGTGAAACAGGATGGGGGAGAGCAGCCAAACTGGTCTTCAAAGGAGGAAAGGACATTTGGATCAGCAACTGTACCTCTCCCTTTTCCTGCAAACCCAGACAGACAGGTGCCCCCTGATTAGATTAAGGAAGGGGTGTTTTAAGTGAAACTTAGCCACACCAGTGGGTGGGCTCAGCCAGACTTAACTTCAGAGACTGAATTTTTGCCATCTTGGATTTTGGGAGAATGTTGCTCCCTGGGATTGATATTTGCCACACTTCCCAGGAAGTGGTCACTCAAGAGGGTGGTAGCCTGCATGTGATTGGACAGAGCCTCCCCTTGCTTTATACCCCCAGGAGCAAGGATTAAACTGACAGGGCTGTACCCGACCTCACATCCCTAAAGAACAAGAGAAGAAGAAGAAGGACTGCCCTGCTGGACCCCTGACCTGCACCTGGACACTGCACTCTGAAGGATTGCACCAGCTGCACACTTGGGTGGTCATTATGAAGTAGCTGGCATGGCGGGCCACACCGCCACATAAAGAACACCATGAGGGCCGCCATCGGCAGCCCTCACCTCACCATTAGCGGTCGGAATCATTATCCGACAGGGCACCGGTGCTGCCCCTCGGATAATGATTCCTCAGCCTCCAGCCTTTCCCTGGCGGGTTTCCCCTCCAGGGAAAGGCTGGTGGAAGGGGTACACCGGGGCACCCCTGGGGGGCCCTGAAGTTGGCATGGGCAGTGCAGGGGCCCCTGTGCAGTGCCCCATCGCGCAGGCATCCGCCGCACAGAGGCATTGGCGGCAGCTCCATGTGGAGCTGCCGTCAATGTCCCGGCCAGGCATGTTCTTTATGCGGATCAACAGAAGAGGGACCGGGAGATTACAGGTCCAGTGTACAGCCTCCCAATGTAAACGTTATGAATTTAAGAGTACACTGTTCCTATCTAGAAAATTTATTAGGGTGAAAAAAAAATATATATATACAGGAGCAAGAACCCTCATGCATCACAATGGATGACTGGCTTTGTCATTGGGACAGCTCCTCGTTAGGCTGGTACTGCAATGCCTAACGGGCTCCCCCCATGGGGGAGCTCTTAACCGGGGTGCTCAAATAGTCGCACATCCAAAAGTATTTGTTTAGATAGGGTGCCCAATTCGAAGAACCCAAATATAAATGGAGTGAATAGAACAAATTAAAATTGGTTCATCATCAACAAATATCACTCATAATTTAATCAGTTTTATGTGATGAAGACCAAGATTAAAAACAAGACAG
Source organism: Pleurodeles waltl (assembly GCF_031143425.1). Lineage (NCBI taxonomy): Eukaryota > Metazoa > Chordata > Amphibia > Caudata > Salamandridae > Pleurodeles > Pleurodeles waltl. Next base: position 920,790,561 of record NC_090440.1, read on the forward strand.
AGAGTCGGGGTGATGAATAATGGTCACCCACTCTCAAAAAACGAGGATAGACACTATACGGTATCACTCTATAGCAGGTCTACATGTTTCGCGTCGAAGTGGTCCAGCAGGATCCTATGACGCTTCTTCAGGACCAAAAGGAAATCTACTCCAAAATGCCAGAACTAATATTCAACAATGTCTAAGAATAAGTAGTCACTTACTTAGTTCTACTCGTACAAAAAAGCTGAATAATACATCGAGTATTCCTCATTAACTTCGCATGATTCTGATCTGGTATCGATAGCTATCATTAGCTAACAGTAATTCTTTTTATTTCTGTCTCTATTTTTATTTAATTTTTGCATTTTCCCTGTATTTGGCAAATATCTGAATGTCTCCTTGGGGGTTCTCACATTTTCCATGTCTTGCTAGTCCTGTTAATTACATCATAATATACACGCATGTATAATTGCGTTATATATATCGTGTGCTTTTCCAGTTTTATGTACGCCCACTTTTTTCACCTAAAAGAATTTTTCGATCAACTGTATCGTACATTTGCAATTCTAGGCTCATAAAAACGACTCCGTATCGGTAGTCCCTTATTCAGGCCATTATCTTTCTTAAAACTACGGGCCGTAGTCCGTTTTCCCTTTTTACTAGATGCGAACCGGCAACTATTTCCGGGTTCGCACATCGGGTTTCCTCGTAAAAAACCCCGGCAGAACGTTGGACCTCTGTCCGATTAGGGCACGGGTCTCGAGGGTAGGTTAATCAGCCTACTGCCAAGGAATGAGAAGTAAGTCCTTTCCTGTACCTCTTTCTCGTCTATCCTCACTCTTTTTTTCCATTTTTCTGTTGCCGATTTTTGCACCTTGCAACAATGCGTATTGACTCAGTTAACCAGCGACATACTACGAGCATTCACTTTTGAACGTTTAATTGCCCTTTACAAATTACATATCTGACTCGGATGAGTGTCATAACATTTATCCACTCTTTCTGAACGCTGATTACATGTAAGACTAGATAATGTTCAGTCCTACATTGGCCCTAACCTTGGTACTATTGACTGATACCAGATCGACGGCAAGAGGTTTCAAAAACAATCACTCACGTCAAGTCCCTCTAACCATACAATTATGACTGAAGTTTTGAGATGATCACTGACTTCTCCATCAACGATAAATCCCTTTAACCATAACATTATGACTGAAGTTTTGAGATGATCACTGATTTCTCCATCAGCACTCACTCATGATAATCTTCTATGAATGATGGTTCTCTTTGCTGAGATTAAAGCCATATTAATACTGATAACGGTTGCCATGCTGAGCAGTGACTAGATTTGGCGATTTGTGAGCCAATGATATTTGAGAACTGCTTATTATGCTAACCTTTCTTGATTATGCATCAACAGAATATTAGTTCTTTTTCCTGACCGTGATCCTTTAAGCACTATCCTGAAATTGGGGATGGTAAGCTGACTTTTATATATTTTTTTATATTTTTTCACTAGTGTGAGACACCGTAATCTATACTAACTTCACACATGCACTAACCTTGCATTTTGAATGACACAATCTGATTATGGGTTATGTTTTATCCACTTAGGGCGACCTTTTTTGTACGAGTAGAACTAAGTAAGTGACTACTTATTCTTAGACATTGTTGAATATTAGTTCTGGCATTTTGGAGTAGATTTCCTTTTGGTCCTGAAGAAGCGTCATAGGATCCGGCTGGACCACTTCGACGCGAAACATGTAGACCTGCTATAGAGTGATACCGTATAGTGTCTATCCTCGTTTTTTGAGAGTGGGTGACCATTATTCATCACCCCGACTCTCTGTCTTGTTTTTAATTTTGGTCTTCATCACATAAAACTGATTAAATTATGAGTGATATTTGTTGATGATGAACCAATTTTAATTTGTTCTATTCACTCCATTTATATTTGGGTTCTTAGAATTGGGCACCCTATCTAAACAAATACTTTTAGATGTGCGACTATTTGAGCACCCCGGTTAAGAGCTCCCCCATGGGGGGAGCCCGTTAGGCATTGCAGTACCAGCCTAACGAGGAGCTGTCCCAATGATGAAGCCATTCATCCATTGTGATGCATGAGGGTTCTTGCTCCTGTATATATATATATATTTTTTCACCCTAATAAATTTTCTAGATAGGAACAGTGTACTCTTAAATTCATAAAATATGTTCTTTATGCGGCCTGCAGGGATCCGGGGACGCCGGCAGTCAGTGTTTTGACCGCCGTGTTCATTATGACCACCTTGGACTTCACCACTAAAAGCACTTTGCCTGTCTTCTACTGCTTCAAGAAGGGACTCACTGTTTTTTACAGGTGGAAAATAGCTGACCAGAGTCTAATGCATCAAGCCTTGAAGAAACTGACCAGCTGACCAGTAGTCATTTTTTGATTTGAGCCGGGTGCATTCTGGGTGCTGGTGTCCTAAACCTCAAGGAGCTACTCAGAGCATCTGGAAACTTGGGGTGAGTTGTGGCATCCTAAAGGACCTTCGCTTCTAAGACCTTCTGAAAGAAGATCCAGAAGTCTGGAGAAGTTTGGAGCATCTTTGGAAAAAATCTCCATAGGTGGACCGACCTAATGTTGGGAGTCAAGCTGGCTTTCGTCAACCGAGACCTGGCCTGACTTGCAGGTCTATCCTGCTGAAAAGCTCTGGAGCATCAGATTTCCAGGATTTCTCCAGGGGCTCGTGGGAAGGCAATCTAATAATGCCGACTTGAAATTGGATTGCTGTGGAGGGTCGCCCCACTCTGGAGAGAAAAAGCTCCAAAAAAGTTCTAAGTCCCAACATAAAAAGCAGATTGAGGCTTCCAGGGCAGTAGATCAGAGTAGTGCTCCATGGTAGTCGGCTTCAATTTCAAGTTGGTCCCAGATGAAAATCGTCTAAATTTGAACGTAGAATCTTTGACTGAGGTCTCCTGCGATGCATATCCGAAGAGGGCTCCATGGAGATGAGATTCAACTTGTGACTTTGTCCCGTTCCAGAAAATCTTCAAGAAAGTCCTAAGGTTAAAATATTGACGAGGCCTCCCGCTTACAGTAGCAGAGCAGTGCTCCATTGCGGTCGGCCTCAAATTTTGACTTTGCCCTGGTCGAGTGCAACCAGATGTCTAAATTTGCACTTTTAGTTTCTATGCACTAAAAAAAAATTATCTTTAAAAATTCATATCTCTGGTTCCCTTTTTTGGACTTTTGTCATTTTAGTGTCATTTTTAAAGGTAAAAAATATAACATATTTTTATAAATTAGTGTCAGATTTTTATTGTTTTTTGAGTGTTACTTATTTACTGTTTTGTGATTTTTAAATGCATGGCACACCAGTCTCCTAAATTAAGCCTAAATGCTTGTTGCCAGGCTACCAAGGGTTGACCTGGGATTAATTTATTGAGACCTGGCTAGACCCAGTGGGGGTTAGTGGCCTATTGCTAAGTGTGGGTACTTACCTGCCCTTACCAATAATCCACTTTCAAACATTTTTGGAAAAATCCTCTCAATTGACCTACAGCAAAGGTATTTTTCATTTTTAGACTCATTTTAGAATTACTTCATTTTTTATTTTTCCAAATTGTTCTAATCAATTGGTGCCAAAGTTTTTTTTAAGTGACACAAAAACCTATGGATACCATGGAGCTTGATCTGGCTAGCCTACCCACACTCACTGCAGATGAGATTAGCGTGTTCTGTAGAAGGAGGGGATTGCCTGCTTCTAACAACTTTAGGAAGAATATAATGATTCAGCCCCTTGAAGCTTATGCAGTGCAGGTGGAGTCAGAGAAAGCTTTAGAGATAGGAAGGGAGGGGGGAGATGTCCTCTCTGGGAGAAAGGGGATGATCACCTGCCCATTAGATAGGACCCCATCCAGAGCTAGTGGGAAGGGAGGGTCTGTGGTATCAGGAAAAGAAGAAGCAGAACTGGTCCTCAGGGAAAGGGAACTCGAGGCCCCGGAAGCCTACATAGCTTTAGAAGCAGAGAAGTTGGCCCTAGAAAAGAAGAAGTGGGTAAAGAGTGAACAAAGAGATGATGGCAGAGACATAGAATTTGAGGTGTCCAGGGGTGGTGGGTTTTGCCCCAGACTACCCGAGGGGGTTGTTCCAATTTATCAAGAGTTGGATGACATAGACAACTGGCTGACAGCCTTTGAGTGGACTCTCAAGATGAAAAGGGGTAATCCTCAGTACTGGGGGTTCCCCCTAATGGAGTTGATTCCAGTTTCAGGGAGGAATAGGCTCCTGACCCTAGTGGAGGATGAGACAGAGTCCTATCTCAATATGAAAAAGTGGCTCATCCAGAAGTTTTGTCTCACTCCAGAGCCATACAGGAAAACATTTAGGACAGTACCCAGTCTTGGATTGACTTTGTGGACACCTCAGCTAAGGCACTAGAGGGCTGGAAACAAGGAAGCAAAGTAAGTACTTATGAGGGGCTATACAATTTGATCATGAGGGTGTACATCTTGACCAATTGTATCTCAGAGAGGTTATGCCAGCATCTAGTAGACTCTAAAACCGACCAGACCAAGAGAGCTGGGGAAGGTAGCAAATAAGTGGTTGAGAACCAGAGGGGCTGTTAAGTCCTGGGGGTGAGATTCCAAGAAGGGCGGGTCAGGTCACCAAAAACCTGAGGAGGGAGGTGGTAAGCCCACCACAGAGACTCCTGCTGTACCCCAGAACCCTAAGAAGGAAGGGAGTAAATCCCACTCCCACACTGACAAGCAGAGGCAGGGGGACCCAGGGTTAGAAAAGCTCTTGGACAACAAGGTCTGGTCACTTCAGAGGAGATGCATCCTGTCCCAAAAAAGGTGGTTACCACTGGACTGTTCAGTGTAGCCATAGAGGAGGACTCTTCAGATGATGAGGTCCTCATAGCTTTGGGCTGGGAGAAAGGTCCAGATGGTAAGCTAGTGATCCCTGAGGGCGAGAGTAGGCACTTTCACCCCCATTCAGGTGAATGGGATCCTACTTTTTTTGACCCCCCAAGCCCCTGCTTGATGGATCACCCCAAAACTTTACATGCACAACAAGGCCCTGGGGCACACTTTTATGTGAAAATGTCGTAAAGATTTGTCAAACAGCGCCAAAGATTTAGCCAAGCCAAAAAATTATTTTTCTTGGAAATTAGGCCCTTTCTATAATGTCTCCCTGTAACATTTGGCTTTTTCAGTAAATTAGCCCTGAAATGATGACAGGAACACCATCCCATAGGGCTGTTTACTAGCTGTTTCCCTGGTATCCCTGGCAGCCCATCCCTGGACGCAGTGGTATCAAAATTGTATTTGCAGTCACCTGGCAGGAGCATTTTCAAAACTCCTGCACGGCACCTCCCCCTTTTGGGTAAATTGTGGCCTGAGGGTCGGCTCCCGAGAGCCCATTATGGCTTGGGGAGGTGGGAAGTGTCTCCTCTATCCCTTTATATGGTGAATTGTGGCCCCATAGGTGGGATCCCCAGGGTCTATAATGGCTCGGGAGCAGGAAACCCAGCTCTCATCACCTTATGGAATATGGCTCTGGGGGTGGGCTTCCTGGGGCCATAACAGCACATGGATGAGTACTACACTGCACTTTCCCCCTTTTTAAAGGATTTTGGCCCTGGGGATGGACTCTCCATGGCCTATAATGGCAGGGGGGAGGAGGACTTTTTGCCCTTCTCCACTTATTAAATGTGGCCCTGTGGGTGTGCTTCCCGGGGTCTATAATGGCTGGGGGATTAGGGGGCCATGTGGTTCCCCTCTCCTTTTTTGGTTAATTTCAGCCCAGGGCTGGGCTCCCCAGAGTCTATATGGCTTGGGGAGGGGGGTCGCATGCCTCCTCTGCTTATCGAATGTGGCCCAGGGATGGGATCCACAGGGCCTACATTAGCCAATGGAGGGGTGTGTGTGGCCCCCTCACCTTACCGAATATGGCCCTACAAGGCTGATAATGGTTCAATGGGGGCTGTGCAGTATCTCTCCCCTTTTTTAAAGGATTTTAGCTTTGGGGTGAGGTAACAGGGGCCTATATTGGCTGGCAAGGGGAGCCTCGCTCCCTCCTCTCATTGTGCAAACCCAGGGGTGGGCTCTCTTAGCCCATAATGGTATGGAAAGGGGGCCATGTGGGCCCCTCCACTTGTTTGGGGATTTTCGGGCCAGGCGTAGGCTCCCTAGGGACTATAATGGCTTGAGAAGGGGGACTGTGCGTGCCCACTCCCATTTTTTGGTAAATTTGAGCCCCGGGGTAGTCTCTCTGGGGCCTATAGTGAAACAGGAAGAGGGGCCACATGTCCCTCTCCCCTTAGGGAATGCTCAATCCTGGGGCCTATAATGGCTTGGCGAGAGGGACCACATGCGTCCACCTTTTAATTTTAGTAGCAGCCCTAGGTAAGGGGGTGGTCACGAACCGCCTACTCTTTTCAAATACATAGGGCACTAAAGGTGGACTCCCTGGGCCTAAAAACAGCTCAGGGGGGGTTGTGAACCCTACCCCTAAATAAGTAAATTATGCCCTGTGGACGGAATCCCTAGGGTTGAACATGGCTGAGGGAGGGGGCCTTATGACACACTCCCCTGAATAATTTAATTGGGCCTGGGAATATGGAGTCCCTAGGGCCAAAAACAGCCTTTATTTATATTTTGGCCCCAGGGGTGGGGTCCCAGGGGCACAACTAGGCTCAGGGAGGGGGACACATTTACCATCTCTTTATTAATTACTTGGCCCCAGAGGAAGATGTACGTGGGGCCTATTAAGGCTTGGACCACTCCCCTTTTAATTAAAATACGGTCCCAGAGGATGGGTTTCCCTAAGGCCTAGTAAGGCTCAGGGAGGGGACCATGCAGTATCCTTCTCTTACTAATGTAACACTGCCCTTGGGAATAGGGTCCCTGGGGCCTAATTAGGCTTCTGAAGGGCAACTACGCAGCTCCCCTCCCCTTCATGATGAATTGAGGTCCCCCGCGGGGTCGGTTTCTTTGGGCCTAATAAGGCTTAGGGAGGGAGGCCACATGGCCTTCCTCCCCCTTTTAAAAATGGATGGCCCTGGTGGATGCATTCCCAGAATTGAAAGGGGCTCTGGGACGGGGTTGTGTGCCTCCCTCATCTTTTAAAAGCAGAGGGCCCCAGGGAAATGGGTTCCCTGGGCCTTATAGGAGTTTTTGCACTGTATTTTTCCCACCTCCCAGCCGATGTGACAAACAAAATAGCAGCAGCAACTTTTCTTTCAAGTTGCAGCAAGCCAGTCGGGCCTTGCTTTTCCCTTGGTTCTGGGTCCGTGGACAATCCGCGTCCCTATATATCTATATTTTTAAACCTTAAATAACTCAGAATCTACTGAACAGATTTATGCCAGATCACAGAAAGCACAATCTGCAGAATAAGATCTACTTTCTTGCCAAAATTGGTGTAATTCTGTTAAGCAGTTCGGGCTGTAGCCGTGTCTAAAGAATGAAAAATCCTCATAGACACACAATGGGGAAAAAGTGTTTTGGGACCCCTCTTTTTATCGTCCCCCACTTGATGGGTCAGCCCGAAACTTTCAAGACATCAGCTAAAGTGAGTGTTGTACTTGCTTTCAAATTCCAAAATTCATAATCCCCATGCATTTTCAATGGACTTTGTTAAGATGGGCCACAGCAAAAACCGCTGAACGGAATTACACCAAATATGTCAGGAAACTAGATGTTGGTCTGCAGATTGTGAACATTAAACATTGCAATAGTGCTGGGCAGGACGAACCCTGCACTGCCCATGCCAAGTGCATGGGCAGCACCTGGGCCCTTCTGTGGCCCCATGTACCTGTTCTCTCTCAGCCTTTTCAGTAAAACCACCATGAAAAGGTTGGCGGAAAATGAGGTTGTAATCAGCAGTGCAGCACTGCATGCAGCTCCGCCCTTGCTGATTGCTATCTCTGCCACTGTCAGGCTGTTTGGCCCCCTTCCCCAGGGCCAATCTCAGACGAAAGGACCCCATTTCCTGGGTCCCAGCCTAATTATTATTTTTTGGCGGGGAGGCCACTTGGCCTCTCTCCCCAGGACTGATCTCGGCCCCCTGAGACCCCATCCCCTGGGGTTCAGCCTAATTATTAATTATATTTTTGGGAGGATGGTGTGCGTACCTCCTCCCCAGGACCAATCTCAGCCCCCAGGGCCCAGCCTGACTATTATTTTTTTTCTTAGACAGGTCTTGATTACTCTTGTGGAGTGTTTGCTCTAATTTAGTGGGAGCTGTCAGAGCTTCCACCAAGTCAGAGCAAACAGTTATGTCCCATGTGGTGGGCACCCCGGGACATGACAGAAGCTGGCCATAAGGGGTGGCGATCCCCAGGGCTATCAATGGCACTGTAACAGGGAAGCTGTTACGCGATTGCCGCAGGCAACAACAGTTGCCGGAGCAACCACAAAAGACGATACTGGAAGGTGCCCCCAGGGAGGAATTGGAAACCTCGGAACACTTCCGGGGTCATTCAGACACACGCGAAAACAGAAGAGGAGAGACAGACAGCATGCACGGAGCAGAGGAGGAGAGAGAGCAAGGAGATGAGGGACGGTGAGAGGAACCAGGAGAGCCTCAGAAGCAGGAGGAGGAGACACACTACGACAATTAGAGAAGAAGAGACACCAAGAAGGAGAAAGAGGAGGAGAGAGGCAACGTGAGGCAGCAAGAGGACAGAAAGAGCAGAGGTGACAAAGGAGGACCTAGAGCGATATTGAAAGAAGGAAGATAGAAGCCTGACTGCCAGCAACCCTGCCACGTTCCTCAGGGGACATGGCTGCACAAGGTACGGGCTTATTTGGTGTCAAAATCTCCTATTGGTGGAAAAGGGGAAAGGGGGAGGGTGAGGGCGCAATCAAAAGACCTAATCTTATAGAGAAAGGGGGGGCGTAAAGAAGACAGAAAGAACGCACTGTCACGAGCACTTATGCATGCTTGATAATTGTGACACCGATGTGATCCCTACCTCACTTCCACACTCACTCCATTCCCTGGTAAACCCGTCCCATACTACAGTAATCCACTTACCTGAAAACTGGGTTTTTCTCTCTTTACACCGATGCACTCTAGGACAGGCAGGAAGCGACAGGAGAGGAGCAGAGACATCCCCTACAGAGGAAAGAAAAGAAGACAAAGACAAAAGAACCTTAAAATCTAGTAACCACCTTAATCAAAGCATATCCAAGAAATAAACATAATACGCAGACAATCAACCTGAGCCTGTAATCCGTCTGTTTCATAAAGTGACTTCTGTGCTTACAGGCACCTTGAGGGGGCGTTGCCCATGCCAATGTTAAAGAGCCCCGGGGAGGTGGTGGTCTCCAGGGCTGCGGGGGAGGGTGGAAATATGCCCCCCCATTATAGATTTCTGTGAAGCCCCAGGGAGGTGGCAGTCCCCAGGGATGCAGGAGGCCCGGACGTCCCCCCTGCATTATTTTGAATCAGTGCCTTGGGTAGGTGGTGGTCCCCAGGGCTGCAGAGGGTGCTGGGCGGCACAAAGATGAGAGAACTCTGGGTATTTCCCAAGTTTATGTGGAGAGCAGCTCCAGTAAGAAGCACTCTGCAACACCAGCAACACTCTAAAATGTCTGTTTTTCTAGCAAAGTTTTTAAGCAAAGGATGGCACAGTGCCATCCCCGCTGAGCTAAAAAGCGACAAAGTCTTTTGCCATTTGTATAGCAAAATCTTTAAGCATAGGATTGGCCCAGTGCCATCCTTGCCGAGCTGTAAAATGACAAAAGCTTTTCACCACCCTAGGCATAGTATTACAGCTTTAGACTGGTAAAATTCCACCCAGGCCAACCTGGAATGAGCAAAAGCAACTCCTTATGGTCGCCACTAGGTAGTTATAGTTAGGATCTAGTTCCTATAGAAAGATCATTTTTTGTTCTGCTAATAACCTTGGTGCCATTTGATGAATCTTCACAACATTTTCCAAGAAAATAGAACCTTGCTTCAGCTGCTGTCTGGAAAGTTTTGGGGTGATCCATCAGGGGGAGGCTGAAAAAAAGGGCAGTCCCAAAACGTGTTTTCCCCATTCATTTTTCCATAGGGATTTTGAACAGTGATAGTGCAGATACCACTAATGGAACTACACCAAATTTGGCAGAAAGGTAGCTCTTAGCCTAGAAAGAGCCCTTTTTGTTATTTGGTGTAAATCTTTTTTATAGCTGTTGAGAAATTAAAGGAGATCCAAATTTGTAGATATAGGGGCGCGAACGCTTCGCAAACCCTCCCGATCTCGTGCTGAGATCTGATTGGCTGCCAAGACATCATCAAGGAAGTGTTGGCAGCAATCTTGGGACTTGGCTAGAGCTGAATCCTAGAAAAAAGGGAAAAAATAAGGAAAAGGGGCCAGGGTACTGTCACCCTGACTCCTTAGCTCTTGTGGTGGGATTCCAAAGGGACCCGCTAGGGCTAAAAAGCTTTTTTTTTAAATTGTTGCCATAATTTGTGGTAGATCCGTGGCCTATCGGCCTCCCCCGCAGCACTAGGAACTACCATTCTTCCAGGGCTTCAAGTTTATGGGATGAGGGGAGTCGCCTGCCCCCACAGCCCTGCGGACCACCACCTTCCTGGAGCATTCATCATATTGTGTGAGTGGGGCAACGTACCCCCCCTGCAGCCCCGGGGACCACCACCTCCCCAGGGCTATAATAAAAAAGTGAAGTGGGGTCCGTTTCAAACCCCTGAGCCCGGGGGATCACCACCACCCCCTGCTAATTACTCCACAAATTACAGCACTCATGACATCTTTGATGACATCATTGATAATATCAATGTTATATCTGTAGTAACATTTTTTATGAAAAAACTGTGCATTGCTGGGGCATGAGTGATAGTTACCTTAGGGCACAAGTTATAATTACTTGAGATAACTCCAACTATAACTGGTGAATTTCTATGGTTTTGTACGTTTAAAATGTGGTGTAAGCCTAACTTTAACCTCCCTGTAACTTTTGAGAAGGACTGAGATAGCCAAAATGCTTCTGCCTTGCTGAGATTTTCCTGATTTCTGTGGTGAAATAAATGTATTTGAATGAAGGTGGAGTCCGCGAGTGTTTGGTTATGAGCTGTTGGCTGAGAAACAGATATGTATATATATATATATATATATATATATATATATATATATATATATATATATATATATATACACACACATATATATACATATATATAAATATGCACATACACACACACATATATATATATATATATATATATATATATATATATATATACTTTCTGAGAGCAAGGTCAATTTTATTGGAGATGTGAGAATTTTGTCTGAACCATAATGTTTTCTTGTTTAGTAGAACCTGTTACCTACAAAAGAAAGGAACAGCAATGGGGACATCTTTTGCCCCAACAGAAGCAAACCTGCTGATGGGGTACTGGGAAGCAGAGGTGGTGTGGCCTGAAAAGAATCAGAACTTATTGGATCATGTAAAATTATGGACAAGGTTTATAAACAATTTATTTATTGTCTGAAAGGTGAAAATAAGTGTTTGGAAAGTTTTATCCTGTCCTTGAACAACAATTAATACAATTTAAAATTCACCCAAACTATCAGTGTAGATTGAATTGACTTTCTAAATATTGGATTTGCATCAGAAACATGAAAATATGCAGCACAATTCATTTAAAAGTGACTTCATGCAACAGTATAGTGCATGCAAACAGTGGGCAACCTAGGACCCTAAAGTAGAGTGTCCCTTTTGGAGAGATGATACGAGGTAGACAAAACTGCTTAGAAACTGCAGATTTTGAGGAGCAAGCAAAATAAATGTATATGCAGTTTCAATTAAGAGGCTATCCCATAGATGTCCTTCAAAATGCTATGGACAGAGCTAGAGCAAGACTAAGGGAGGAACTACTAATAATCTGGACTAAAGAAGCCAAAATAAATGATGAAATTCATATGATCATGGATTACAACACTGAACATCGAGAACTGAAAAGAATAATTCAAATAAACTGGAAAATGTTAAGATTGGATGAAAACCTGAAGGAGATCCTTATGGAATATCTGAAGATAACACATAGAAAGGTTGCCCCCCTTAGAGATATATCAAAGCAAAGCCATATGCTGCCTGTGAAAATGCCAAGCAAAAAATGGTTAAGGCAACTTGGATTTTAGAAATGTACAAATTACAGGGCATGTGAACATGGAATAAATAAAACAACTTATGATTTATATAACAAGAAACAACAAAATATAAAGGAAGATCTCCCATATGAAACAAGCTGTGTGATTTATGTATTGCAATGCATCTGCAATAAAAGCTATGTGGGGAGCATAATAAATAGGATAAAACCCAGGATTCTCCAACAACTACGTCCCATCAAAATGGCGATTTCACCTACCCCATAGCTAAACACTTTTGGTAAAAACATAAAGCTAATTCAAAATAACTATGTTACTGTGGCATTAAGCATCTGAAGGCAGGGAAAGGGGTGGCAAACAAGAACTGACCCTGACATGAATGGATTCAAGAATGATCATATTAATGGGAACAGAAGCCCCTCTCTGAAGCAATCTGTATTAGGATCCTCAATCATATTAATTCATCTGAATTTACTGAAAAAACAAAGGTTACAGGGACATTATAGTTAGGAAATAGAATTAAAAAACATAGAAATTCACTTAAAACACCAAAGGTTACAAGGAAATTATAGTTAGGTTCAGAATTTACACACACAAAACCATAGAAATTCAGTAGTTTATAGTTATTTCAATTAACTATAACTTGTGCCCTAAGGTAACTATAACTCGCGGCCTTGCCATGTACTGATAATTACCCCACAAATTACATCACTAATGACATCTTCGATAACATCATTCATAATATCATTGTGACATTTGCAGTAAAATGTTTGAGGAGAAAACTTTAGTTTAGTCCATCCTTCCATTTGTACAATTTGTTAGTATATTCTTATCTTTTGTTTTTCAGATTTAAATGCCATTATCTCACTGAAATTAGGTTTCTGTGAAGCAGAATTCAACCACTGAGTTTGTTCAATTCATTCATGTGGAAAAACTGGGCTGATTGCAGAAATCCCCTAACTTTATGCCCCAATTGGTCACTTCTGTGTGTGTCTTTCTGAGTCTGATGGTGCCCTGGGCCCGGATAAACAGTCCCAAGGTCTCTGCTCTGATTAAAATAATTATGCATATTAGACTAATTATAATTGGCTATGTCAACGTACCTAAAAGGCCCTAGTATATGGTAGGGCATGTAGGTTTAGGGAGCCCAGCATAGGTAACCCACCCATAGGTGCACTACTGTGGTGCCCAGGGGCATTCTAAAGGCAGGCCTGCCTTGCTGGCTGCTTTTAAGTTAAAGTTAACTCCAAATTCGACTTTGGAATTAAAAATACTTCCAAAGTCCTAAGCTACCTTATTTTTACACATGTCACCCCTAAGGTAATTCATAAGTGCCCCAGGGTTGGGGGCAGTGTAAAAATAAGCATGGACTTCATAAAATATGTTTTCTAAGCCCTGGTGAGGGAAAAATAGATAAATGATTTTTTTCCCCACTGTAGTGAATAGGCTCCATAGGCTTGGCGGGGGAGGGGCATGGGTACTAGAAGGGGTGCTGGGGAGGTCTTGGAGGTGGAAGGACTGGACTTAGGGAGGGGCACAGAGAGTTTGGAGGTCACACAGGGTGGGAGAGGAATAGGGAAAAAGCTCAACTGGAGCGAGAGAGAGTGGTTATGAGAGGTGTTTTGGTGGATATCTTGGGTGCATGTGTGTGTGAGGTATGCTTGTGTGTGCTGGGTGTCTGTTGAGTGGGTGAGTGTAGGTGTTTATGTGTCTTGGGACCAGGGGGATGGAGGTGCTGGGAGATGCCGTGGTGGATGGGTGACTATCTGTTGGTGTGGTGATTGCAAGCATGGAGGATATGCTGCATGTAGGCATGCTTGTGGTTGTGGTGTCTGCGGATGTGGTGACTAGGGTGGATGTCTGAGGGTCTGCTAGGATAGGATTTGTGGCTGGATCCGTGAATGTTGGTGTTGTGTCTGCAGGTGTGTCTGGTGTCATGTCGGTGATGGCGGGGTGGTAGGGGGATGGTGGGGGAGTCAGTCCAGGAGTCAGTGCAGGTAGTGAGTGTTGGTGTGTCAGCAGGTAGGTGTTGTATGTGTGCATGCTGGTGGTGGGTCTTGTGGTGCTTGTGTTTGTCTGCGGTACCCTTGGATGTTGAGAAGGATGTATGCTTGTCAGTTTGTGTGCTTTGGCTAGATCAGGGAAGAGGGGGTCTGGGACTGGGAAAAGGAATGTGAAGAGGGGACGGAAGATAAAAGGTGACTGGCTGCCATCAGTGTGGATGCCAGAGCCTGAAAGAACCTCTCTAGGCCAGTCAGTGCACTGTGAATGCCCTCCAGGAGGGCATTCACGATGGTCGACTGACCCACAGCAATTGACCTCAGGAGGTCAATAGCCTCCTCACTGAGGGCAGAGGGGCTGACAGGGGCTGGGGCAGAGGTGCCTGCAGTAAAGGAGACACCCACCCTCCTGGGTGAGCGGTCACAGACTACTAGGTGGGGAGCTACAAGGAAGGCAGTGATAGTAAGGGTGGTGGCAGACAAAGATGGGGCTGGGGTGGTCCCACTTGGGTCTTCCACTGCCAGGGAGTGTCTACTGGAGGAGGATTCTGAGGATGATGATTCTGTCTCCCCGTGGCACTCTCCTTGCCCTCTGGGCCACTGGGTCCCTCGCTGTCGGTGGTATCAGCACCCCAGGTCCTGTGGCCAGCAGCATCCCCATTCCTCTGTGCACCGTCTCCCTTACCTGCTGATGCTAATGCACAGAAATAGAGAGAGAGAGGGAGAGAGGGAAAGAGAGATAGAGAGGGAGAGAGATTGTCATCACACTGTTCACATACACACATTACAACATGCACAACTGAAAGTATACATCTCTTGGCTAGGCAATTCGACATAGAAAATCACATAACCTACATAATGCACCAACATGTTACTTCTATCCACCCCTTAATGTCATCTCTCTCACCAACATCATAATCCATGTAAGGTAGCACAACTGGAGCATTCCATCAAATCACCTGTAAAGCTATATCAGCATGCTCATCATGCCCTGGTTAAAGGTGAAAATCTTGCCTAATCCTGGTCATTGCTCTCCATACTCCTGTCACCTTTAGGAAAGCAGTCGAATGATCACACCATATTATACATGTTCTGATTCAACACCAGACCAGTCCACGTCCGTACGTCATGCCCATGCAAGTAGAGACAACTATATTCACAGACGTCACAGCACCTGCCATTCCAATCACATGCCTGGCTGAACCCTCTGTACATATATGCCAAAATGGATACAATCTCTGATGAAGACACAACATTTGGCAGTCCCATACAGGTGCTATCTGATGTTAAAAATCCATGTCTGGAGAACAGCTATGTCACTATGGTGGTCATTACAATCCTGGCGGACGGTGTTAAAGGGGCGGTAAGACCGCCAACAGGTCGGCGGTAAAGAATTTGGAATTACGACCGTGGCGGAAACGGCCAACAAAGACAGCCACTTTAACACTCTGACCGCCATGGTGGTACAAACAAACAGCTTGGCGGTCACCGCCAACAGACAGGCGGAGGACAAAGTACTGCCCACAGTATCACAACCTACCAATCCACCACTTTTTCCGGGGCGGATTCACCGCGGACAAAAACACAGCAGAAACAGGACTTCGAAGGGAAAACGCTCACCTCTACACACCCAACGAGGAACCAGGACGCTATGGAACCAGAGCTGCAGATCCTGCCAGCCCTTATCTTTTTGCTTTTTGCTCCTTTACCAGGAGCACGAACGCCGTAGGCGAAGACCACGGTGAGTACTGGACCCACAACACAGGGGAGGGAAAAAACAGGGACACACACAGGCAACACGCAACACCCCCACCCTCACCCAGGACAACACACACACTAATACATCATGATACATTATAGTTACACACCTCAACCCCCCCGAAGACTGCAAAGACCAAAGAAAATGAGTGTAACCATTGTAATATATTAAAATGCAGTACGCACAAATATACATTTATACACTATTAACAAAATATACACCAAGAATAGTAGTCCAGGTAGTGCTCCATTGAAGTACGTGGAACACAGGGCCCACACGGTATGGGCGAGGCCCACACAAGATCCCCGACCATGAAGTAGAGAACACTGCAGGGGCACCAGATAGCAATAAAAAAGGCACCTCAGGGGGAGGGAAAGGGGGGGCACCTCAGCAGGTTGAGTGCACAAAGCCAAATCCACGAGGGGGCCACATGCCCACTGTTCAATCCTGAGGAGTCCAAAGCCACAGTCTCTCAAGTCTCTACAGTGGGTGGTTTGCCCACTGCTTTATCCTGGGGAGTGCAAAGCCACAGTCTCTTAAGTCTCTACAGTGGGTGGTTTGCCCACTGTTCAATCCTGGGGAGTGCAAAGCCACAGTCTCTCAAGTGGATGACAGTCTCCACTGGTTCTGGAGGGGGCTTGGTGCCCAGAGTGCTTCATCCTGCCAAGGACTGAGGTAGTGGATGGATCTCTCCACTGGTTCTGGAGGGGGCCTTGTGCCCAGAGTGCTTCATCCTGCCAAGGACTGAGGTAGTGGATGTATCTCTCCACTGGTTCTGGAGGGGGCTTGGAGCTAAGAGTGCTTCATCCTGCTCATGACGGAGTCAGTAGCATCAGTGCCCTTGGCGCTCATGGGCCACAGGTGCATGTGGCGGCGGAGCCCTGTTCAGCTGTGCTTGTGGCGGCGGTGACCTGTTCAGCGGTGCTTGTGGCGGCGGTGCCCTGTTCAGCGGTGCTTGTTGCGGCGGTGCCCTGTTCAGCGGTGCTTGTTGTCGCGGGGTCCTTTGCAGTGACTCAGCTGCTGGCGGTCCTTCATGGCCCAGCGGGCTGGTGCTGGTGGTCCTGTCTGGGCCAGCGGGGCTTGTGCTGGTGGTCCTGTCTGGCCCAGCGGGGCTGGCGGTCCTCTCTGGCCCAGCGGGGCTGGTGCTGGGGGTCCTCTCTGGCCCAGCGGGGCTGGTGCTGGCGGTCCTCTCTGGCCCAGCTGGGCTGGTGCTGGCGGTCCTCTCTGGGCCAGCGGTGCTGGTGCTGGCGGTCCTGTCTGGCCCAGCGGGGATGGTGCTGGCGGTCCTGTCCTGGGCAGCAGGGCTGGTGGCGGTGGCCTCTTGGGCAGCAGGGCAGGTGCTGGCGGTGGCCTCCTGGGCGGCGGTGATGATGGCAGTGGCCTCCTGGGAAGCGGGGATGATGGCGGTAACCTCCTGGCCAGCGGGACTGGTGGAGGTGGCCTCTTGGGCAGCAGGGCAGGTGCTGGCGGTGGCCTCCTGGGCAGCGGGGATGATGGCGGTGGCCTCCTGGGAAGCGGGGATGATGGCGGTGGCCTCCTGGGCAGCGGAGATGATGGCGGTGGCCTCCTGGGCAGGGGGATGATGGCGCTCTTCTCCGCCGTGCTGCTCTTCCCAGACCTGCTGACTTTCTTGTGGCCCTTCCCCACCTTGGAAGGTGTGGCTGCTGACTCCACACTCCCACCTGTACCCCTGGGAGCGGATATGGTGGCTGGAGTCTTCCCCCTCTCCCGCCGGGCACTGGCCAACTTTTGATGCTTCACTGGTGGGGGACTGTCTGTGCTGTGGCTCCGTGCCACACTGGCTGCCCTGGTGGTCGGTGACCTCCAGATTCCAGTGACTTCAGGCACCACTGGTCCCGGAGATGTTGTGGCTGAGGTGCTAGGTTGGGACCTGGAGAGTCGGGCCCTAGGAGACGGATGAGGTGGGGGAGGTGTGGGAAAGAGGTCAAGGTTGGACAGGAAACATTTTTTGGCAACACTGGGACGGGTAGCTGGAGGGGGTTTGGGAGTGGAGGAAGAGGTTGTGGTTGTAGGTGTTCGTTTGGTGACTTTGGGTGAAGGTGCATGCGCTGGAGGCTGCCGTGAGGTGGATGGCTCTTGGGTGTGTGTGTGCCTGCGTTTGTGTATCTTGGGAGGTGGCGTCACAGACACACTGGGAGAGGACACAGGGGATGTGTGAATGGCAGTGGGGGTGGTGACTGCAAGTGAGCGGGTTGTGGTAGTGGGTGTGCTGGTGATGGCAGTAGTGGCTGTAGATGTAGTGCATGCAGGTGTGAGTGTAGACGAGACTGGGAGGGAGGAGGGAGACGAGGAGGAGGGGGACACAGTGGAGGCAGTGGATGTTGGTGTGTCTGCATGTGTTATGATGCTTGCGTGAGTGCCTGTGGGATGTGTGGTGCTTATGTTTGCCTGAGCTTCCCTTGTGTGTTGACGTGTGTGCATGCTGTTCTGAAGGTGTGCTTGGGATAGGCTGAGGTAGAGGGGATTGGGTCTGGGTAGAGGAAGCTGGAGGGGGGAGGATAGACACAGGGACAATGGCTCCCATCAGTGCTGAGGACAGTCTGAAAAGCTTCCTGAAGTGCCGCCTGACCAGAATGAATGCCCTCCAGGAATGCATTTGTTTGTTGCAACTGCCTCTCTACACCCTGGATGGCATTCAAAATGGTAGACTGCCCAACAATGAGGGACCTGAAGAGGTCAATGGCCTCCACACTGAGGGCAGCAGGGGTGACTGGGGCAGGGGCTGAGGTGCCTGGGGCGAAGGTGATGCTCACCCTCCTGGGTGAGCGGGCACGGGGCAAACGCTGAGGGGTTGCTGGGAGGGCGGTGCTGGTAGGGAGGCTGGCGGCTGTACCTGTAGATGCGGGGACACAGATGTTGCCGCCACCACAAGGGAGCTCCCATCAGAGGACAAGTCTGTTGTCACTGGTGTCAGCTCCTGTTCCCGCTGTGGAGCTCCCCTCGCCCTCCGTCTCACTGGTGAACTCCGAGTCCGTTGTCTCGCCCTCCAGGGCCATGTGGGATGCAGCTCCCTCCTACTCCGGTGCCACTGCTCCTCCGCCAGATGATGCTAATGCACACAAGAACAGGGAGACCACAAAAAGGGGGGGGGGACAAAAGAAAGACATGTTGAGTGCATGCATTACCGCTACCGTTGGCGGACACGACAGACACAGAAGCCCCCTGCACTACACCGCGCACTTGGGCTCTACTGTTCAATCCCTGGGACATGGCCCACAAGGCTATGGACGACATCTGCAGACATGGATGACACAGGAGCCTGGGTGGGTGTACTTGGCAATGTACACAGGTGGGGTGGGGTGCCACAGGGTCTGCCAGAACTAGGGGACCTTGCCTACTAAACTCACCCTGGCCTAGGGAAAACCACAGCCCACCTCCCCCACCCAGACACCTCCACTGCGTGCAAAATCAGCAGAATGAGAGTGTACTAACCCCCTTGTGGCTGCTGTGATGCCCCCAAGTGCCCATCTAACTCCGGGTACGCCACCACCAGGATCCTGAACATCAGAGGGGTCATGGTGCGACGGGCACTCCTCCCACGTTGGGAGGCCATCCCCAGCTGGGCCTCCGCTGTCTTCTTGCTCCTGCGGCGAATGTCCTCCCATCTCTTACGGCAGTGGGTGCTCTATCTGTCGGACGTCCTTGGCGATGGCACGCCAAATATCTTTTTTCTGGTGGGCACTGACCTACATGAATTGTACAGGGGGAAAATAAAAGTTATTACCAAATGCACCGTCACAGTCATTGGCCCCCATCCCTACCCTTGACATGATGCACATGCACTCACCGTCGTTTCATGCACGCCTCAATCCCCCCCCCATCTTTCATCCGCCCCACTCCACACAGGCATAGCCCATACAGCATGCTCGCAGTGTATTTACCTGTTTGTCTGGAGGACAGTAGAGTAGTGTGTACTGGGGGAGGACCCCATCCATGAGTTTCTCCAACTCCTCCGATGTGAAGGCAGGGGCCCTTTCCCCAGACGCACGAGCCATTGTCTCTTCCAGACCGAGGTCACAGCAGCACATGCAGTGTAGGTCCTCTCCTGTCGAAGATCAGGTATTGAGTGATTGAACAGATAGAAAATGGCGGTCACGTCCACGGCGGTGCGTACCATCACTGCCGGCGTACATCGTCATTGGCGACTGGGACCCATAGGGTCCAATGTTAACCAATGCAACATTGCTCCGTGGTCTTCGACCGCCTACTGCGACGGTGTACAACGCCAGCGCACTTACCTCACATCCCATTGTCCCACTTTACAGGTCAGGCAGCCGCCATTTCAGGGGCCCACATGGCTTAATTTTTAACTGCGTCACACATACCTAGTCCCAGCCTCAACACACATACAGGCCAATTTTCGGATTATGATTCGTGTTATGTGTAAGCTGTGGGTACATACCTCTGAGTTGTTTGACTCTGTGCTCGCTGGTGTCCTTCATATGCACTGTCCGCTGGGACATGTGAGGCGATGGCGGCATCCTCCGGTGTACAGACCGCTGGTGGACCTGTCGACAATGGAGGAAAGACATGTGATCATCACCTACAGGCTTGACCGTGCCACAACCCAGGAACTGTGTTCCCAGCTGGAGCCAGACCTGATGTCAGCTATCCGCCATCCCACAGGAATCCCCGTCAAGTCCAGGTGCTGTCAGTACTCCATTTCCTTGCAAGTGGGTCATTTCAAACAACAGTGGCCATAGCATCAGGGATGTCCCAGCTTATGTTTTCCAATGTGTTGTCCAGAGTGTTGTCTGCCCTGCTGAAACACATGCGGAGCTACATCGTTTTCCCTCAGGTGGAGGATTTGCATACACTGAAAGGAGACTTCTATGCCCTGGGACATATCCCCAACATCATAGGTGCCACTGATGGGACCCATGTGGCTTTGGTACCCCCCCCGCAGGAGTGAACAAGTGTACACAAACCGGAAGAGTTATCATTCCATGAATGTGCAGATGGTGTGTTTGGCAGACTGGTACATCTCCCATGTGAATGCCAAGTTCCCTGGCTCAGTGCATGACGCCTACATCCTGCGGAATAGCAGCATCCCTTATGTGATGGGTCAACTCCAGAGGCACCATGTGTGGCTATTAGGTGAGCACCAGGAAGCAAGTCAGTGGGAATGGTTGTCTGGGTCTGGGGATATCCCTACAGGTTAGTGTGTGTCTAACAGTTGTCCCTTGCCATTTGCAGGTGACTCTGGTTACCCCAACCTGTCATGGCTACTGAGCCCAGTGAGGAATCCCAGGACAAGAGCAGAGGAACGCTATAATGAGGCCCATGGGCGAACTCGGCGGATAATAGAGCGGACCTTCAGCCTCCTGAAGGCCAGGTTCAGGTGCCTCCATATGACAGGTGGATCCCTATTCTATTCACCAAAGAAGGTGTGCCAGATCATCGTGGCCTGCTGTATGCTTCACAACTTAGCTTTGCGATGACAGGTGCCTTTTATGCAGGAGGATGGTCCAGATGGCAGTGTTGTGGCAGCTGTGGAGCCTGTGGACAGTGAATACGAGGAAGCAGAAGAAGAGGACATGGACAACAGGAACTCTGTGATCCTGCAATATTTCCAGTGAGACACAGGTAAGAATACAAACCTGCCTACTACATGTACTTTAACACTACTACCTCTCTACTGTCTGTCGTTTTCACGCAGTGTATGGTCACTGAGTTGTCACTTTCCCTTTCGATTTCACAGATGTGTGTCCCATGGTGTGACATCTGCTTTGTTTCCTCATGGACTAGAGCTGTGTGACATAGGTATGTTGACATTACAATTGAAAGAGCATTTTGCCACTGTAATTGCTAATACACTATTTCGAAATCACAGACTTACTCCAGATTGTTTTGTGCTTCAAGGGTGTTTATTTAAGTGCTCAATATTGGAGGGGTTGTAAAATGGTGAGGGGTGATGGTGGAGGAATGTCCATGGCAGAGTCCAGTCTATTAGTCTCACAGGTGCTTTGCCCAAATGGGCATAGGAAGTGGAGCTGGGGCAGTTTGAGGAGGGACAGGGCGACAAGGTGGGACAGAAGGATGACAATCAGGGTGGTCTCATTTCTTGGCGGGGGTCTTGGCATCGTTCTCTGTCTTTGTCCTGGATCTCAGGGACCGTTTGCGGGGTGGTTCTCCCTCTGCAGGGGGTGGGGTGCTGGTGTGGTGGTCCTGTGACTAGTGCCAGCGGAGGTGGTGGCCAGTTCATCGTCCATGCTAGTGTCAGGGGCCCCTTGTTGTGCCACAGTGTCCCTCCTGGTGTTGAGTAGTTCCTTCAGCAGACCTACGATGGTGCCCAGGGTGGAATTGATGGCTCTGAGCTCTTCCCTGAAGCCTAAATACTGTTCCTTCTGCAGGTGCTGGGTCTCCTGAAACTTGGCCAGTACCATTGCCATCGTCTCCTGGGAGTGGTGGTAGGCTCCCATGATGGAGGAGAGGACCTCGTGGAGAGTGGGTTCCCTTGGCCTGTCCTCCCCCTGTCGCACAATAGCCCTCCCAGTTCCCCCATGTTCCTGGGCCTCCGTCCCCTGGACCGTGTGCCCACTACCACTGCCCCCAGGTCCCTGTTGTTGTTGGGGTGGTGGGTTAGCCTGGGTTCCCTGTAGTGGTGGACACACTGCTGCTTGATGTGTCCTGGGGACAGAGGTATGGGCCCGCTGGGTGGGTCCGGTGCTGGTGTTTCCAGAGGGGGAAGGTCTGTAGTGGCCCGTGACTGTGTGAGGGGAACTGACTGTCCAGAGGTCCCCGATGGGCCGGGCTGGTCATCTAGATCCAGTTGGACAGAGCTGCTGTCATCACTGTGGGCCTCTTCTGTTGGTGGTGTGGACATGTGTGGACCCTCCTGTCTGGTGACGTTGGGTAGGGGTCCTGCAGGGGTATAAAAGGATGTTTATTACATCTGTGTGTGGCATGGTGTGCAATAGGTGGGTGTCCGTGTACCACAGTGCTTGTATTCCTGTGTGGGACCTTGTGTGATGGTGGTTTAGGGGGGTGTATGGGTATGTGCAGTGGCCATGCTTTGGTGATGGGTGTCCATGCTTTGTTGTTGCATGCAGGGCTTGGTGTTGGGATGGACGGGTTGTGATAGTGGGACCTTTGTGAGGAGTAGGAGTGATGGGGGTGAGGGTGGGGGTATGTGATGGCATGCAGGTAGGGTGGGGGATGTAATAGTAAAGCTTTGACTTACCAGAGCCCATTCCTCCATCTACTCCTGCGAGGCCCTCAGGATGCAGAATCGCCAAGACCTGCTCCTCCCATATTGTTAGTTGTGGGGGAGGAGGTGAGGGTCCGCTGCCAGTCCGCTGAACCGCAAGGTGGTGTCTTGAGACCACAGAACGCACCTTCCCCCATAGGTCGTTCCACCTCTTCCTCATCCCTATTTCTTGGGTGCTGTCCCACTGCATTGACCCTGTCCACTATTCTTCGCCATAGCTCCATCTTCCTAGCAATGGAGGTGGGCTGAACCTGTGATCCAAATAGCTGTGGCTCTACCCGGACGATTTCCTCCACCATGACCCTGAGCTCCTCCTCAGAGAACCTGGGGTGTCTTTGCCGTGCCATGGGGTGGTGTGGGTGATGTGTGGGGTGGTGTGTGTAGTGATAAGTGGGGTGCTATTTAGTGGTGTGTTGTGTGAGGTGCGTGGAAGTAATGTGGGTGATGGTATTGGGTGCCTGTGGATGCTTGGTAGTTGTTTTGTAGGGTCTCTCTCTGGCCTTCTCTCGGTACTTGTGGTCGTAGGGGTTTGTGGGTGATGTGGGTGTGTGTTTTATATTGTATTGGGTGTGTGGGAGTGGTGTGTGTAGGTGTATCATGTGTGTGTATTTTGAATTGTCCAATGTGGTTGTGTTTTGTAAATGTGTGTGTATTTTGAGCACGGCGGTGTGTACCACCAATGGAATACCGCGGTTGAAAGACCACCATGTGGATTCGTGTGTCGTGATAGTGTGGCCGTATTTCTGTTGGGGTGACAGTGGAGGTTTTGTGTTCGCCAGTTTATCACTGACCTTTGGTGTGGGTGTCTGAATTTTGGCGGATTCTGTGCTCTGGGTCATAATAGCTGTGGCGGAATTCCACAGCCGTGGCGGTGTGCTGGCGGTCTTCTGCACGGCGGTAAGCGACATTTACTGCCAATGTTGTAATGAGGGCCTATTTGTCCCAAATTTTAGATGAATATCTGCAGTCAATATACACAGATACACTACATCACATCATACATGCATTTACAGCTACTGTGGCCCGTATAGCACAGATGAGACATCCACTGACAATCACAGAGAGCAGTGTAAGAACAACTAAACAAAGGTCCACCGGCTAAATGATTATAGTGCACATGACATTCCACCTGACATGCTGATACAGTTCCACGACATGACAACATAAGTAAACCAACATCACACACACCATTCCTGACATGTGAATAACTGTACCTAAGTCTAGACAACACACATATCCCACAGAAAAAGCAATATACACATGAGTAACCATTGTTACATGATGTACGCGGGTAATACCATGTGTTGCACTAGTATTGTTAGACCATTGGTACTCATATGGCGGACATTGCACATTGTCAAAGGGTAGGACAGTCTAAACACTTACCTCCTCTGAAACAAGGGCATTGGGATAACAGTGGATCACCTACAGTTCAACGGCATGGAAATGTATGGTAAAGTCAAATATTATCAATGAGACAGCCATAGTTGGATGTCACTCTGTTACAACTTTAACATACCCCATAGCATGATAATGAAGGGACTGTGGCGACACCTCCACAAACCCTTATGTACAGTCCTATACTGGCCATATCAGTTGACTGGTTGAGATGCCAGTCTCACATGGAGTCAATACCAGAACCATGACATAAGGTAACTAGGAATTGTACCAAATAAGTCATGCACTCAGTGGCTCATACATGTGATCTACACAGATGGGAGTGGTCTGACACCTTAGAGCTACATAGTCACATAATCACATGTATGGACCTGGAAATACTGGATGGGTAGGATGAAACAGCAGCTTACATACATCTATATGGCTGGGTGGAGTCACACGTGTGGCAATGTTAATTGTGCATCTCCACATGCAATCATAGGTATACCTTGACACAGGTGATCTAAACTTACACAAGGTCAATCCCTATGCCAGATCTCTATCTATTAGTCAGGCAATGTGGGTATTATGTATTCCCACTAGTCAATATACATGTAGCACCTACTACACTGTCACAGCTGCTAAAGTGTGACAGCAAACACCATACTACCTGAACCAAGTACAAGGATACAGTCAGTACTTATCCCCTTGTGGCTGCTGTGCTGGCCTCAAAAACCCATCCACCTCAGGGTAGACACTGCCAAAATGTGGGCCATTGGGAGGGGTCAGGGTCTGACAGGCACCCCTCCCTCTTTAAGAGGACATCCCCAGCTGGGCCTCAGCGATCTTCAGCGCCCAGTGTCTCAGGTCCCCCCGCCGCTTTCTACAATGGGTGCTCCACCAGCTATGGACCGTCAGAGTCCACACTTGCTTGACAATGGCATGCCAAATCCCCTTCTTCTGATGGACGTTGACCTGCATGGATGACACAGACAAAAGGAAAAAGTCATGTACACATGCACCATACCAATGGGAGTGGTCAGTACACATGAGTCACAGCAAGTAGACATTCATACCCATCCTCTCTGCTCACACTGCTTTACATTATGCCATCTGCATGCATCTACATCCTCACAAGTTCACATGCCCCATGCAACGTCACACAACACCTATCACACATGGCTAGGGCATTGGACTCACTTCCTCCTCTGGTGGCCCATATAGCTGTTCATACAGGGGTAGGACTTTCTCCACTAGCCTCTCCAGCTGTTCCAGGGTGAAGACACGGGCCCTATTACCTGCAGGACATGGCATGATGGCTCCCAGAGTTTTTCAGTTGTTCATGTAGTAAATCTGAAACTTTACATATGCAGTCTAGTTTATTTTTTGAGCTTCCTTGCTACTTGTAGTAGTTTTGTGCTACAAGTTAGCAGTACGTTAAAAAACCTTATAACTTACATTTACTTACTCCTCTTAGCTGCTGCACATTTACAAAATCATCTGCACCCCCTAATATGTAGTGCTGCCAAATTTCACAAAAATCCAGATTATGTTTTTTGCGCTATGCGAAATACAAAAGTAAATGGAAAATGCATTGTACTTGAAGCCTGTTTTGGGACACCCCTTTTTTCTGCTCCCCCTTGACCAAAGCTGCAAAACTGTCAGTCCTCATAGTGGCAGCATGTCTGCAAAGTTTCATGCACATTTGTCAATTCATCAAGTGGGTACAAAGTGATAAAGGGACAAAAAAATCCTATCTCTGGTCACTCTAACTATAACTGCACTCTGTTTTATATAGATATATATATATATATATATGTATATATATATATATATATATATATATATATATATATATATATATATATATATATATATGTGTGTAGCATGGGTGTGAAGTAGGAGGGCTTCTTTTTCTGTATCTAAAAGGACACTTTATCACAATGAACTCTATGGCCTGTTGAAGGCTACGGCTGAAACGCGTTACCATGTTTATGAGCACCGACACTTTAGAATTTAATAAATGGAATAATAAGGATTTTGGATCTTATCTTGGTGGTGCCACCTTTTTTCTCCGTCTTGGATTGGAATTTTCAACCAGTCTCGGGCAAGAGAGGCTCCTGGAGGGGAGAAATGAATGGTAATATATATATATATATATATATATATATATATATATATATATATATATATATATTTACACACACACACACACATTTATATGAATATAGCAAAACAAAACCCTTTCAGACTTAGAATGCCACATACATTTTGCAAATAAAGAAGCAGAGAACTCTGCGTAGTTCCTCAGTTTAGGTAGAGAGTACCCTACAACACCAGTGACATTCTAAATTTGTGCACCTCAAATGTATTTTTTTAGCAAAGTTTTTATGTAGTAGATTAGCACAGTGCCATCCACATCTAGCTAGCTTGGCGCGGATGGCACTGTGCTAGTCCAGTGTAGGGTTGTAGGTGGCTCCTGCAGGACTCAGGAGGTGGCTGGGACCATGGCGGGTCTGAAGGTTCCCTTGTTGTTCCCCCCAAATTAAAAATAATAATAATAACAATTTTCATGGTGGAACTGCAAAACGCTGTTTTTTGGGATATATTATGTGACATAAAATGATGGTCGTTTCTTGATTGAATGAGGTGAATGGGAATAGAATATCCATACTCTCTTAGAGCGGGATTACAAAGCCTCCATGCATCTATTCCTCTGTTTCAGAGCTTGAACAAAAAGGTTTTGAGCTTTATTTAGTGTTTATGTGGCTGTAGAGTTTTGATCGAATACATGAGATGACAATTTGATTGCAGTCAATCACAAAAATAAAGTTATCATCTGGATATTGCATGAGTTGTTGGGCAAGGTGAGACCAAAATTGACAATCAGTAGTTGTGGGGCCATAAACATTAAATGGAGAAACTTCAACTTTATCAATTAATATCTTGGTACATACTCATGGACCATTATTGACAGACTCTTGGGATGTCAATTGAGTACAAAGTGATTTATGGCAAAGGGTTATATCTCTGTTTCTTTTACTATCTCCCAGTGAAAGGAAGAACTTCACCCACCCAACCCCTCTTCATATTCAAAGATCTTATTTCTGAGATGTGCAAGTGTTGTTCTTTCTGACCCCAAGTTTTGATAAGTGTGTCAAAACATGCTGTTGCTCAATTGGGGAATTTAAACCTCTGCCATTCAAGGAGACAAGTTTCAAAGATATGAAAGAATTACAATGGAAAAGGTCAGACCAGACATAACACATAGGAAACTAGGTACTAACCATATAACAGCAAGTGTATTCAAGAAGAGTGTAAAAGACAGCAAAAGGAAAATTAAGAGGCTAAAGGGGGAATTAATTAAAAAAGGACAATAAGAAAAGGAAAGAGAACATTGGTAAGGAAATTGGTGGTCTACAATGGAAAAGGAAAAAGAACACTAATAAGGTAATAAAGAGAGAATAAAACATTTCCCAAAAGGACAAGAGAAAGGAGTGAGACCACATGGAACAGATGACATGTCCAGAGTCCAAGGGGAAGGGGACAAGAAGGAGTGAGGCACATAAACCGTGGAACTATGACAGTCACAAATAAGAGAATAGTACCTGAAATGGAAAAAAATAGTAGAGCAACACCTACTGTGAGAGTTCTAAAGCACAGAAAATATTATAACCAGGTATCAACAGAACACATGAATCTTGTAATTAAATAACTAAGATCATCAAAGTTAGTACTTGAAGTTAAATACATTAAGATTTTGATGCTACAGACGTATCCATATTCTCTATGTTGCAGGTGTTGCTAAAGTTCTTCAATCTGGAGGGATCCCCTTAGGTGGTTGATTTATTTTTATAAGTTACTATAAATAAGCAATGATGGAACTTGCCAAATCTAGCACCAAGGGAATGAAGTGCTAGTCGCATACAGAGGAAGTCTCTGCGTCTGTCTGCAGTACTTTTGGCATAGTCTTGAGAACAATACAGAACCTTATCTGACCATGAAATAAGTTTCATTGATATGGCCGCTTAAGAAATGTTAAGTAGGTCAGTATATTCCATAAAATAGAAGGTAACGCCTCTTGGTCATTGGGAGGTAGAAGCAACAAAAGGTTGATGCTCAAATCTGTGAGCACGTTAGATATTAAGTGTTCCTTCCGACATGTTCAGTATTTTAGGGAGACAGGATTTTAAAAAATTGGGAAGCTCAGTGCCTTCAGGTAAACCATAAAAACATAAGTTCTTTTCCCCTATTTCTGTTTTCAAGGTCTTCAACTTGTTTCTGAAGAGAGTAAACTTGATCTGGAAGGATTTTCACTGTGAGGGTAGTTGATCTGAAAGATGTAGTATGTTGCTCAGCTGTGGAAAGTGTTTCCTTCATTTGAGACCACCTGTCACTGAGAAGTTGCAATTTAGCATTGTCTCCTCCATGTATGGGTGCAAAGCGCAAATCTCTTCCAATAGAAGATCCACAAATACAGAAGGAAGAGTTTTTGTAGGTGAAGGTGGATCTTTTTTAAGATGTTTGGTGGATACTTTCCAAGTTGTTAAAGGTAAAGGAGACACAGCAGAGTTTGAGGAAGAATTGCCCCAAGTAGGGAGGCCATAGAATCTTCCATCTTGGAGAAATGAGAGAAAATAAGGGGTTCTTCACAAATTTGTATGATGGGCAGGTCAGAGGTAATTTGTTTTTTCTTTAGATCCCATTTATTCATATGTAATTTGCAATGTTTCCTCTAAATTTTTCATCTGTGTTTGGCAATGAAAGGTACGTGTTGGATCTAGCAAAATTAGC
This sequence comes from Pleurodeles waltl, assembly GCF_031143425.1. Classification (NCBI taxonomy): domain Eukaryota; kingdom Metazoa; phylum Chordata; class Amphibia; order Caudata; family Salamandridae; genus Pleurodeles; species Pleurodeles waltl. The sequence continues at coordinate 920,819,817 of NC_090440.1, forward strand.
GATGTTTGACCCTTCTAACATTTATTTGACGATAAAGGTGAAAAGATGCATATTGACTCAAAGTTTGCTGCATACAACAATCATTATGGAGGCTCTTGTACTAGTCTCTGTATGTGATGTCTAATTATGCATACCACCATTAATTGCATCACTGTGAAAATAATGTTCCTATGCCATCCCGGTCATTTGTGTGCAGACCTTTCCTACTTAACTACTGCCTTCATCTTTCACATATTCCACGAAGGCATGGTTTACAATTTGGACTGATATGCAATTTAATTGAATCTGCTCTACTTCCTTAAGTGATTCATAATGATATAGAAAGTTATTTATTGTTTCTAGGATAAACATGGCCAAAGCAATCATCCAATGTGGCTTTACATTGATTTTAGGGACTCAGTGTTGATATTACAGAAAGTGGATTAATGTGAAAGTCTTGGTAGTCTCATTAGCCTTGTACATCAAACCAAACCCTTAGACTGTTGCTAGTTGAGTATTAGCTATGGCATTGGCTTTGCCATAGGTGTTCTGCATGGAATGAATGAAACCCAGTAAGTAGGTGTCAAGTCTGCTCAAAGTGTATCATGGGAATGATGGAGAGAATGGTACGTTACACAAGTGCTAGGTTTCTCTTTCTTCCCAGACATACACAAATCCCAGCTCACTAACCAGGGTACAAGGGAAGTGAAAAACCCCAAACCCTGTACTTCACAGTTGAAATGCACCAGCAGTAACAAGTAGATAACTCTATGAACAAGTGGCAGGATTGTCAAACAACAAAAACGCTTTATGGCCCGCTTTATTCCTTTGCGTCTTAAAAAAGGCATAATTGCATGAATGTTTTTTTTAAGAAAAACATCAATGTATCAATCAGACATATGTGTGACCCCCATGCTACAGTGATGGACAACACATACAATAACAGAGCATTGGGCACACACTAGTGCTACCTCTACCCATTATTACATCCATTAGTTTTGGGCATCTCAAACTCCAGAAAGAAAAGGCACAAAATAAATCAAAAAGGAGGTTACCATTAGACTTGTTTCTGAGATTCTCATCTGTTTAAACAACTGAGTAGCAAAATAGTTTTTTTTTGTTTGAAGTGGCATGCATATTCCTAAAGAAATCCATTGTGCTGGGTGAGGGACATAGTGTGTGGCCTACAGTCTTTGTAGTCATAGCTAACCACTAATTCCACATACTGCCTAACAAATTGTATTTTAGTTTCATTTCAATCTTGGCTAAATCAACGTGTGGCCCATTCATCCTTGCTCTCTTTTAAACTGTACAATTTCATGTATCTCGGAGTTACAGAGAGCAGTTTGTGCCATACAACACACTGATCATAATCCAAAGACAAGAAAGGAAATAAGGATGGAGCCTTGTTTTCACAGGCTTTCTAAATTTCATGTGTCTCTGGGGAGAGTGGAGACACTCCCAAAGATCATCCCATAGAGTGTGCTCTGTAAGAGTTTTTCATTAATTTCAAAGGCCATGCTACCACCAAAGCAACTATCTCTACACACCAGTGCTGAAGGAGCATTTTGTTTGTCACATCCACACTCTCGATACCACAAGATACGGCCATCCTTGAAACTGTTGCTTTTCAAACCCCTCACCCATATTGTATTTCATCCCTTAATCTCGGGAGTCCAGGAAAGAGATGAGACACATCCTTCACCTTGTCCCAGATATCTCTACCAAGGAATGTACTGAACACATAGTAAACAATAAAACTCCTGTGGCTGCTTACAGTATGGTTTAAAGGGCAATTTTTGAAGAAAACACACCTCTGTCAAATTTCGTCCCTAACTATTTCAACTATCATATTAAATTCGGCTACTCTCAATAACAGTTGAAAGCTCGGTACTTTTGTGCAAAGTAAAATCCAAAGATAACCACTACAAAATTCAAGTCTGTAACTTATTGGCAAACTAGCTCAGGTGGTTAAAGCTCCTGCTATGGAGATCTGAATACAAACTGGCCACAGGACTGAAATATCACAACCATTTTAGGGGGTTAATGTTGCCGCAGAATAGTACTGCATGTAACATACAGGTCATGTGTTCCAATGCTAAATGTAGAGCCTGGAGGATTCCAGCATTTTTGTAGAGGCCTTTTCGTAACCTGCATGTTAGAAGTTCTTACACAGTTTTGGTGACAACTAAGTGCCTCCTGCAAACAGTTACATTTAATGAGTGGGGCATGAGCAGGGCCACTGGAATTATGTTGCAGAAGAGCACCAAGTTATGTGGTAGGGTCGACTAAGAGTCTGATTTAGAGTTTGCCGGATGGGTTACTCTGTCACAAATGTGATGGATGTCCCGTCCGTCGTATTACAATTTCTATAAGATAGAATGAAATCATAATATGTCGGACGTGATATTTATCACGTTTGTGACGGACTAACCCCTTCCACCAAACTCTAAATTAGCCCTAAATTATGCAAGTAAAGGCAAATTAAGCAACATAATGCAGCATATTTTTATAGTACTACCTCATTATTTTATCATATTTTTACACATGGAAATACTGTTCGGGCAAAGATTTTACAGTATAAGTACCAGTTTGACAACAAAATACAGAAATAACCAACTGAAAGATGACTTGATAACCTTAGACAAGGGCCTTCCACTGCATGCAAACACATCACAAAATTTTTAGTAACTTTTGATCCTTTGAGCTAGAAACAATTTTGTTGTTGAAAGCTGAAGATTATGCAGCATATGATGGATTATGTGGCAAATCCATAATTATGCAGAAAAAAAGCAGCGGGTGAAGATGGTGCAGGGTGCATGTGATGCACACCACCCTGGAATCAGCCAGATGTTTAGTTTTCAGATGTGTCTCAGTCTTGTGGATTTTGCTACATGGCAGCACCCCAAAGTAAAAAAAGTGCAGCCCTCACCATTACAAGTGGGACCATTTTGAGAGTTACCAAGCTCTCATGGCCCAAATTTAAAACCAAAACCCAAACTAATCAAATGTCCTCTTGCTTGCCGTGGGATAAGATGTTTTAGTGTGCGAGGGAGAGTTGAAGGACTGTTACCCCCTTCAGTTGGGGTGGGGGCATTACTAGTCCCGTACTGGTTGGTAGCCACCACACCACAATTTTTGTGTTTTTTAAAATTCCCTGGTTTCTAATAGACTTTCTGCCCCCCCTGGGGTGTGGATTGGGGGTAATTGCCCAATCTGCCCACTGATGGAAAGAACAGTTTTGGCCCAAATTTTTTGGGATGGGGGTATGGCCATACCCGTACCCTCTTATTTTGAAAAAAAATCTTCTCTGGTCTCTGGTGGGCTTTCTGCCCCCCATGGGGGCAGATGGGCCTTCCAAAAATAGGCCGATCTGCCCCCAAGGGGGGCAGATATGGCCAACAGTAATGTGCCCCTATGGGGAGCGACCCTTGCCCAAGCAAAGTTGAATTTTTCGAGGTATTCAGTTTGTTAGTAATTTAAACATAACATAAAACCCAACAAAATCATACTGCCGTTTCTGTTTTATAAAGATTCATTTCAGTAGGAGTTTACATGCGTGCATCTTTGGATGCATTGTCTTGATATGATGAATCTTATTAAATGACACCAAATGTGTATATATATTTCAGTGTTTTTACTCAAAAAGAAGTTGCATCATATATTGTATCAAGCAAAACTGCTGTCTGTCCTAGTTCCTGTTCTATCCTCTGGCACATTTCCTGCAGAATTCATTTGGAAGGGCAACTTGTGGGTAGAATTTATGTTATGCTTGGTGGATGGCTTTGATAAGCAAGATGTGGCAGCGGCTCTTCATGTGCTGATTCCTCACACCTACTGAAGAATGCAAGTCTTTTTAATTAACAAAACAATTGAACTGTACACTGACGCAGCGGGTGCCTGATTCCTCATGACACAACATCACTACAGTCCAGCACACTGTAAAAAGCCATTTATTAGGACAGGCTTGCAAGTAACATCAAACATTTGAATAACTTTAACATTTACCTTTGCAGCTTCCATTCCGCACCGCCCTTTTAAAATCCTCACCTTTCACTTTCGTTCCCCACTTCACCCAGCTCCCACCTTCCATTCACCTACTATCCACACTCTCCTTCCATCCTTCAACTGCTTCTCCCCCCACCCCGAAAGGGTGGACAGGGCTGCATCTGACTCTCCCCCCCTTCCAGCTACTGCCCACCTTGTGCAACCTGCCCTAAAACTGTCAAGACTTATACAAAAAGACCCCATTCTGTGACCATGCACCATAAATATTCAAAGCATGTAGGATGTGTGGGTATCCAAACTTCCCGTGCAAAAGCGAGACGCGCTGTAGAAGCCGACCCCTCAACTAACTCCTCTATATATGCCCCTCACCCTGAACCCTCCCCTGCTTCCCCCACCACCAATCTTGTCCCTCTGATGCTTCCAGCATCACAAAATATCCCAAGTGAACACTAGGTTGCACCTCTGCTCTCCATGGGGCCCTGCATCGTGACACAGTCACCACTACAGTCTAGCACAGTGTAAAAGGCCATTTATTAGGACAGGATTGTAAATTACATCAAATGTTTGAATAACTTTAACATTCAACTTTGCAGCTTTCATTCCACACTGCCCCTTTAAAATCCCCACCTTTCACTTTCGTTCCCCACTTTTACCTTCCATTCACATACTATCCACACTCTCCTTCCATCCCAGACAATTACATCCTTCACCTGCTTCTTCCCCCCCTCCGGAAGGGTGGACAGGCCTGCATCTGACTCTCCATCCCCCCAGTTACTGCCACATAGCTAGAAGCCCCAGCGAATCCACTGCAAGACTGAAAACCCCTTTTCTACCCCACAGCTTACCTAACGTATCATGTAATTCCATAATGTAATATGCATTGCCCATTTCTGAAACATGCACCTCATCATCACTGAAAAGTACTGCCTCTTCCTCTATGATCCCTTCATGTGCCAAAACTTTGATGTCATGTGCCCTTCAAAAAGCCCCATGTTTCATGGCTCCCCTCCATTTCCTCTGAGGTACAAATTCAGTCCAAACTAAACAAATCCAAGCCATCCTCTGCCGAAGCAAGGAAAGGTACCTTTGCATGTGTTGCATTAGGGTGAGCTCGGATAGGCGTACCAGATCATTAACTCCCAGGTGAAGAACCAAAACATCAGAACAACCCCAATTGGTTATCATATATTTAAAAAAAGGTAGCAAATGTCCCAATCCCTTCCCACTCTTCCCCCACCACAAAACCTCATAGCAACTTCCTGGCAATCCAAGGGTGCACCCATAAATCTGTTTCTCTGCATACTTCGCTGGCCATTGTACAAAGCAGTGTCCCACCATCCACGTGACCACCTTGGACCTCTCCGGGCCACTCACACATCCTCCAAAAAGAAACTGATTTCAGTAGAGCGGACAACATAGCCCTCCCGGTACACACCATCCCTCTCACAAAAAAGCCAGACTCTCCCATGCCCGCACATGTCGTTCACAACACTTCGAGAGCCACTTGCAAATCCACCTAATCTGTTGCCAATCCCACCTAAGACGAGCAGCTGCAGTTGTCCCCAATCTGGAATGAGTGAGTCCCAAAGTTACCTGCCTGACACCCATTCCTCCGCAACGCCATCCTCACAACTGCCAACAACTCGAACGCAGTAAGGTTCTCTCCATTCACGTGACAGAATATGCCCTAATTTGTGGATACCATCCATGCCTGAAAACTGCACCACTCCCTGACTGTGCACACCTCGCCATTCCCTCCTTTGCTCAGCCAAATCCATTTCCCCCTTCCAGGCCAGTCTGTCTTGGACCTCCTCAGCCAAATGCCCAACTGGTCATCCTCCAATCGTGTCTCTCCACGCTTTACGCCAACAGCCTTGCCCACTTCCAAGAATTCAGACACATAGAAGGCCCCAAAAAATATCCATATCATGCACAACCTAAATAGCACCACCTTGTGTCCGTCCTTACAGCAAACAGGCAGCATGTGCACCAAATCTAATAGTAATTCAAAAGTGATGCCCTTCCTCAACCCCACTACCTTGCCCTGACCTTTCCTTCCCCCATCCTTTTAACTTCCTACTGAGAATGTTGTCCTTAGCTAGATTAAAACCAAAAAACAGCTTACTATAAAATGATACCCCCTCCAACTTACACCTGATCGTTGCAGGTGGCAAACTTTTTGGAATCAAAAACAACTCAAAATGTATCACTTGTGCCATAAGTGCTCCATGATCCTGACTCCACCACTGCTCCTCAATCCCCTCAAAAGAGTGAAATTCCAACCATGCCAGATGATAACTCCTGTTAGAAATGGGGTCAAAAGCAAAAGAGTCTTAAATCCATTTCTAAACAGTAAAAACACTGTTAGCATTGAAAAGTACCTGGATAGCATAAAAATAACAAGCACGGGCGAGTGTGCGTCGAAAAAGGTTAGCGATGCATCGATTTCTCACAAGCAAGCGAGACCGTGTGTTGTTTCTCCTTCTCTGGTCGGGTCGGCGTGCGTCATTTTTCCTCTCCACAGGAGATCGATGCGTCGATCCGGGCAAGCACTCCGGTACGGGCAAGCTTCATGTCATTTTTCCGTGCCCAGCAAGGTTTGCGTCGATAATCCTGCCACAAGGCAGCATCTAAACCACACTATGTGGGTTGCGACATTATCAGCCTCCGTCAGTGGGTGTTGCGTGTCGTTTCTCCAGCTGCGTGCATCGATCTTCCCGCCACAATGCTAGTGGAGCGTTGATTTCTGCTGTGAAGCTGGTGGCGTGTCATTAGGCCTGGCAAGTGGGTACACTTGCCAAGTTGAATTGGCAGTGCAAAACTGCACACACAGACACTGCAGTGGCAGGTCTGAGACATGTTTACAGGGCTACTAATGTGGGTGGCACCTCTAGTGTACTTTACTAGGGACTTACTATTAAATCAAATATGTCAATCAGAAATAACCAATCATAATCACAATGTATACAGGGAGCACTTGCACTTTAGCAGCGGTCAGCAGTAGTAAAGAGCCCCAAGAACCAAAAAACAGCAAAAGCAATGTCTATGTATTCTTAAAGACAAGAGAAACTACCTCAAGTTTGATACCAATCCTACGCCAGAACTGATGAAGATATTAAGGATATGTAGGAGGAAGAGGAGGCAGCGGTGTGGTTATCTCAATGACAGGATTTCTTGAAATAAAAGAAACAAGTACCCCAAAAAATACACAAAAATAGGCTACCACCGCCAGGTTGTCCAATAGTATCAGGCAAGAAAACTGTCTTGGAACTACTATTACAACTTTGTGACACGTTCCTGAGACCCATTGTCCAAAAAACACCAACATACATAAAAGATACTAAAGACCTTCTGATTATGTTAAAGTAAGTTGAATTTGACCCAGAGAACAATCTGTAAGTAGGTCTCAATATATGTAGTTTGTACACGAGCTACCTCGGGAAGATACTCCACAGGTATTTGAAGAAGTGTTCTTCCAGGAGACATGGACATACAGACCATCCCACCTCATTATTTTGCAGTGTGCAAAGGTTGTACTAACTAGGAACTTCTTTGAATTTGAAGGCACACATTCAAGCATACCCCTGGTACATTGATTTCGCGTACCTTTGCCCCCAGTATAGCGGGATCGATAATATCCTTCTAATTTCTGAAGGTAATGAGGAATCTCTGTCTCCTTTTTTCCCCTGGTTAAACAACCAAAATAAGTTTCTGAGATTTACTTACAAAGTCAGCAATGGAGAATTTACCTTTTTTGATGTGAAAATCTTTCCTGGTTCAGGGGTTCTATATACCAATTCATATAAAAAAACAATGGCTAGAAAGAGCTTGCTGAAATTTGATAGCTTTCATCGCAGAACACTGAGAGAAAATCTCCCCTATGGACAGTTTCTGAGGTTGTGCAGCATTTGTAGAAGGATAGAGGACTTTAAGTGACAAGTTGAAGATCTTGTCAATAAACTAGGAGCAAGAGTTTACCCAGAAAACATCATATAAACATCACAAAAAGGAGCAAGAAATGAGAATAGGGGCCCACCCATGAAAACTACAGAGATAACGATACAGGGAAATACATTGATTTGCATCACCACATGCATTGTCACATTCAACCAACCTAAGTCAAAAAGGAATATCATCATGGTATAATTCTGAAATTATCAGATGACTTTAACTGAACTATTCCTGTAATTATCTGGGAAACTTATCAAAAGCCATCCTGAAGTATGCATATAGGGTGAAATATTTAAAAGAGATGACTCTAGGGTAATTACAGAAACTACTCTAGAATTAGTTTCTGGTTACTTCAGTGGAAAACATGTGATGATCTTGTAATACTGCAGGATGATATCATGCTGATTTCAGGAGTAGGCTGTATTACTGCAAAATGGGTTACAGATTACTTCATTGGAAAAAGTGAAGATCTTATACTATTGCAGGATGATCTCATGATGATTTCAGGATTAAGCCGTATTACTTCAGGATGATCCTATGAGTATTTCAGGATGGGGCTATATTACTGCAGAATAATCTTGATATGACTTAAAAATGAGGCTATAATCACTCAAGGATGACCACAATATAAATGTAGAATGGGACTTTGAGGGTCGATATTCACATAATGAGGGCGATGTATTACCCCTAAGGTGGAATCTGGCTGCATCACTGCATGATGATTTCAAGATGGGGATATATGACTTTAAGACAGTGTGTACCAAACTGTGGGTTGCAAGCTGATTTTTGGTGGGTCACAAAAGTCAGAACAGTAAATAAAGCTGGCTTTAAATGTTGTGCTTAACTTGTCACATTTGCTGGGGATCTAAAGGCAGGTCAAATGTCAAGCACCATTATTCTTTCAACATGGAGAGTGATGTTTACTTTTCTTACTCTGGCTGCAAAGTGAGAAGAGTTTTTAAAACGGAATTACATGACTATGTAGCATGCTATTTTTTTGCAATGCACAACAAAATGTAAATACCTGTAAATGAACAATATGCATCCAGCTTTTTTGAAGCTTTTTTGTTATGCTGAACTGTACTGGCAAAAGATTTTAATAGGATCAAAATGAAATCAATACAATTACTCGGTGATGCAAAAAAAGATAAATATTCACAAACACTGTATTTCCACACATTTTTATTTGTGTGCTATGTAGTTTTCTCAGTTTTGTCTGTGCAATTTTAGTGGCCATTTCATTGAAAAATGTGTTCTGTTTTCTGTAAATGACAATGCACTGCCACACAACGCTTTAGTTACATTGAACAATTGTCCACCTTGTCCATTAAAAGGAGACAGGTTGTAAACATTTGCTATTCTAAAAAGTGGTTTGTGGTTCTAGGTGATGATCTTAAGTGATTCATGAGAAATAAAGGAAAAATGAATAATGAAAATCTCCAATGTGAAACCACATTTGAGGAAACATAATCTAGGAAAAACAATTTAAGGAACCTCAATATTAAGGAAATACAAATATACTGAAAATTAGAGGAAGCACTTTCAAGGAACAATAATTTTAAGGAAAAATCCAAACTTACATTAAAATTGTTTGGAGTTTAAAACTAGTGACATGTTTTGGGTTCAAGAATGGTTAATTTTTAGGGATCCCCAGGGTTTTGTGTGGTAAAGAATGAGTAGAAAGGGACTTTAGGGTTCAGGAATGGGTCGAGTTTAGGGGTGCTGAGGGTTTGAAATTTCAGTGATGGGTAGGGGTTATGGGTGGTGAAGAGTTTTTTAGCATTAAAAATTAGGTAGAGTTTAGGGTGATGAGGGGTTTAAAGGATTCAGGGATGGGCGGACTTTAGAAGTAGAAAGACTTTTAGGGTTCACGGGTCAGTAGACTATAAGGATAGTAAGAGTTTTTTTAGGGATCATGGATGGGTGCTGTTTGAAAGCAGTGGGGGTTTTTGGATTCAGGGTGGTGGAGTGTAAAAGTAGAAAGGCTTTAAGGGTTCAGGGCTGGAGGTAGTATAGGCTTGGGATGGTGTTCTCAGGGGACAGGAGTGGGTGTTGTTTAGGGTGTATAAGGGGTCAAGAATAGATGGGGTGAGGGGTCAGTGAAATAAAAGCATCCAACATAATTATTTGACAGTGTAAAATATATAAATCTGAAATAATGTCCCCTAAATTACTGCGCTAAAATCTCACAAAACGGTTTCTAGAAGTAAGTCCTGCAACCACTGCATTTACATCTTAAAAAGTAAGCATGCCAAAGCCAATTTCCAACAAAAAGTATTCTATGACTTGGTTTCTACAAAATGGCAAATACCATTCATTCTGATAATTTCCATTAAACAGTTTAGATGAAATAGTTTCTCAGTAGTGGTATTTCATGAAATCGATTTTCTATGAAATCACATACAGCCGATCTTTCGTAATGGGGAAATCTTTTTTGATATACTGTGGAAGTTAAAAATTCCACCTTTTTAGGTCTAGCCTAGGCAGTGCCCATGCGCTGTCTGCAAGACATGCTGTATTCACTGTATGGGCTTCCAGCCCACCTACTGGGTTATTATTGGTAACTTGGATTGTCCAATAGATGGCATGCTTTCTGGTGGCTAATCATTCTTTTTTGTCCCTCCTTTAAGTTGGGTATGAACACCTAGAGAGCAGGGACTCACTTCTGCATGGTTCCACCCGGTGCGTTTTTAAGTGTTCGCCAGAAACTAGTTTTTCCGGCTCCCTTTTCAGTTGAATGTGCACAACTTTTTTGCAGCTCTTACTTTTTTTTTCCATGGCGCCCACAGCCAAAATAGAGTAGGCTGCCTAAAATGACTTCCACTCACTGTCGGCAATGGAATAAACGCTTTCACTTTTAATTTACAGCCGTGTTGCATGCCAACCGCTGTGGCTGCACGTATATCTCTTTTCTGTTTTGTGACACACCTGACAAGTTTCAATTTGGCGTTATACTTTTATGTCAAATTTTTTCTGAATATGCTCTTTACCTCCCTACCTTCATGCCTAGCAGCTCCATGTAAAATGTAGGAGTCCGGGTTCTGTTTCCCACTTTGAATACATAGTGCAAAGCCCTCCTGGATGCCATGATACAATATTGATTCTCATAACCGTCCTGAAACCAACCATGTAGTATCGATTGCACAGGTTATGATTTGGTGCACTGCTCATATCAGTCTTCCAAACTGGCTGGGCTGTCCTGACCAGCAGCCATGGCAGGGACAGGCAGTACATCTGTCCACCTTCTCTTTGTTTACATACATGATTCCTCTGTGCTTTCATCTTAAATATTCGACGTGAGCAAGCTACAATTATCTTTAAAATAACTGTTGTTATAAATACATCCATCTGCACAAGAATTGAACTTTAACATCAATAACTAACCAACATCAACATGCTTAAAAAAGCGGGGGTAAGTGATAAACCTGGTTTAAAACTGATAAACAAAAGCGCTACAAAGAGTAATATAAGCGTTTGCGGGCTGTCTTTCCCATTAGGACAATTGGTTAAGGTTACAACAAAATGCCCCCCTCCTTTAAAATTGGCAGGTTGCTGCAGCGCCAGAGACATCACTATTGATCTTTAAGGCATCCACCGAGCTGCACACGAGCCAGAGTTCAAGGCTGCAAGCGCTTACCAAGTGCTTTACAGCAGCACGGCCAAAGCCTACTCCTTCAACAGTTTGAACTGCCCCGCATTAGCATGCCTCCGCAGAAGCATATGGGCTATAACAAACAAAGCCCCAGACAGGGCCACTGCCAGCATGGGGACGAGAATTACGCTTACATCGCGGAGAGAGCTGACTGGATGAGTAGCAAATGCCAAGGTGTGTGATCCTTAAGGAAACCAGGACACAATTTATTCTGTAGCACTTGGAAACTGTGTGCACTTTCCTAGTAGTAGTTCAACACAGGGATATAAAGGAAGACAATGGAGGAGAAGAAATGTTGCCCTATTTTCATATGATTAAAGCTATGTCATTTGTGATGCAAAGGCTGCACAGTTACAGTGATTCCAGCCATTGTATTCCATTTTTAAAAAAATGCTTGGATTATCATAAAGAAAACAAATTAGTACATGCGTTGATCAGGAGCCATCAGTTTAATTACTGCTTACCCCCCTTTCCTCCTGTTCACATTTTTTGCATTTTTATATAGCTCAAGCTTGACCTGGAGCACTTTACATGTGTATCAGTGACATTACACATTATTGCGAGATGAAGGCAGATAAGTTTATAATATTTAGTGGTGCAATTGAGATTGTTAGTCCTCTTTTTATTTCCAGTAAGATTCTGTGCTTGCTCAAACCCCAGTTAGAGAAATTAGCTAGATGTCATCTGCATGCATGATTTTTTCCGCACCAAATTTGCCCTTCCTAGCTTTTTCTATTGTGTAATGTTTGGTGGAATCTTGCATAAACATTTTAAAGTGTTCTTTTTAATGTGGTCTGTTTTTTTTATTTGAAAGAAAAGTCCACATTTAGCCACTATGTTTCTTTTCTTTATTACAGAGAGTCCATTTTGTGAGCCATTTTGTAAGTTTGTAACATGGACAAGTTTCTATGTATCAAAGCGTAGTATCCTCTTTCTTTTATTGCACTGTGGCACAAGTCTGTCTAACTCTGCCGGGCTCCGGCGCTTGGTCCCCTTCCCTTTCACTGTTGTGTGGTGCGGCCTGGCTCTGAATGAAGTATGATGCAGCAGAAACATGTACTTTTTCCCCGCTGACTGCACTGGGCCCATTTGTTAAGGAACTTAGGGCCAGATGTAGCATTATTCCAAATTGCAAATTGCAATTTGAGAGTCCCAGCGACTCGCAAATTGCAACTTGGAACGCAGAAAGGTGTCTCAGACACCTTCTGCGAGTCGCTATGGGGTCGCAAAGACCCACCTCATTAATATTAATGAGGTGGTTCGCAATTTGCGACCCCATAGCGATTCAGGGCACTCACGTGGATGGTGGTCTGCTGGGAACAGCAGACCACCATGTCCGTGACTGCTTTTAAATAAAGCAGTTTTTTTTTCAAAGTGCAACCCGTTTTCCTTAAAGGAAGCTGCACTTTGAAAAATAAACCGAAACCTTTTGTTTCGGTATTTTTCAGGGCTGGTAGTGGTCCATTGGACCACTGCCTGCCCTGAAAAATTATTTTTAGTGCCAGACACAAAGGGGAAGGGGTCCCATGGGGACCCCTTCCCGTTTGCGCCTGGGTTACCATCCACTTCAAGTGGATGGTAACTGCGCTTTCATTTTCAACCGCAATCGCGGTCGCAAATGAAAATGCATACCATTGCGACTCGCAAATAGGAAGGGAACACCCCTTCCTATTTGCGACTCGGAAATGCATTTTGCGAGTCGGTTCCGACTCGCAAAATGCATTTCAACATAGCAAAGTGGCTTTAGCGACTCGCAAACAGTGTTTTTCGCCATTTGCGAGTCGCTAAACCTTTGCTACATCTGGCCCTTATTTTTTTCCACTCACTCCACTTCAGAGGCAATGGACCTCCGATGCATATTTCTTTGTCGTAGTGAAGAAAAACTGTCATGGTGAACCACTGTTAACTCCCCAATGAGGACCAATTAATTAGTAGACAACTTGTAACTTTCTCTAGCAGTTAGTTAAATCAAACAAATCATATTCACAGTTGTAAAAAGACAATCAAGACACAAGAACTGTCTCAGGCAAAATTAGACTATTTAGTTACTGCACTAAAGATCTAAAATCAATGCAGCTCTCATCCCTCTGTATTCACCATGCCACATAATTCCACTACACAAATACACTACACACCACACAATTCCACAACTAACAATTCCAATTTAACCCCCATAAATCCATTCCAAACCACATACATCCACTCCACTCCAAAGAAAAACACATGGGTAAAAGCCATTGGCATTTACAATGCCAATAGCCCTAACTCTTACAAATGTGAGACTTATTGCATTGCAAATGCTTTTTCAATTTCGTTTGCAGTGCAGATCACAGCTACAAAAAAAGCACAAATCACTGTTTAAAGGTGTTGGAAAATGGGTTATTGGCAAGGGCAGGTAGGTACCTACACTTAGCAATAGGCCACTAACCTCCACTAAGGTCCAGTTAGGTCTCAGTAAATTAAACCCAGCTCAACCCTTGGTAGCTTGGCAACGAGCGTCAAGGCTTAATTTAGGAGACAGAGTGTAAAGCATTCAAATATCACAAAACAGTTAAATAAAACACAGGAAACAGTTTAAAAGTCCAAAACCAATTTATAAAAATAGATTATATTTTTATCTTTAAAATGACACCAAAACGAATAAAATCGGATAAGGGGAACCGGAGATATGATTTTTTTAAAGAATTATAGTTTTTTTAGCGCCTAGAAACAAAAAGCGCCAATCGGGTCATCTGGTTGCACCTCGACCGGGGCAAAGTCAAAGTTTAGGCCTCGGTTAAAAGTTTACCTTCACACTTAGGTGGTCATTATGACCCTGGCGGTATTACAACCGCAGGGCCAAAACGACGGGAGCCCCACCAACAGGCTGGCGGTGCCTCCCGGCGTTTTACGCCACAATGGCCCCGGCGGATGTAATTCCCCGCCACCTACGCCACAATGGCCCCGGCGGCGGTCAGGGATTACGAGTCCCTGACCGCCAGCCTTTTTCTGAAAGGCGGTCTGAAGGCTGACAGGGCCCCATGCGGCTTTTCACTGTCTGCTGTGCAGACAGTGAAAAGCGCGACGGGTGCAACTGCACCCGTCGCACGGCCGCAACACTGCCGGCTCCATTTGGAGCCGGCTCCCATGTTGCGGCCCACATCCCCGCTGGGCCGGCGGGCGGAAACTTGGTTTCCGCCCGCCGGCCCAGCGGGGCTCTCCAAATGGGCACCGCTGGAGTGCGGCCGCATTGGCGGCCGCCAATGTTGTAATGAGGCCCTTATTCTCTTTTTCAAAGATTTTCTTCAGCGGGACGAACCTGCCAGTCCAATCCGACCTCCTGGAGCCCTTCTCCAGATACGCGTCGCGGGAATCCTCGGTGGAGATTTTTACCTTCGGACTTAGTCGTTTTTTCGAGGTGAAAATCCTTTGACCGGGGTAAATCTGGATCTTGATCCGACGTCCCTGGAGCCCTCCTCGGATACGCTGGCTGGGAGGTCTCGGTCAACTTTTTACCTTCGGACTTAGGCCCTCATTGCAACTTTGGCGGGCGGCGGAGGCCGCCCGCCAAAGTTGCGCGTCGTGAATACCGCACCGCGGTCGGAAGACCGCGGCGGGTATTCAGAGTTTTCCCCTGGGCTGGCGGGCGACCGCCAAAAGGCCGCCCGCCAGCCCAGGGGAAAACTACCTTCCCACGAGGACGCCGGCTCGTAATCGAGCCGGCGGAGTGGGAAGGTGTGACGGGTGCAGTGGCACCCGTCGCGTATTTCACTGTCTGCAATGCAGACAGTGAAATACAAAGTGGGGCCC
Organism: Pleurodeles waltl; assembly: GCF_031143425.1. NCBI lineage: Eukaryota > Metazoa > Chordata > Amphibia > Caudata > Salamandridae > Pleurodeles > Pleurodeles waltl. The sequence goes on from NC_090440.1 coordinate 920,835,196, forward strand.
TCTTACGAGGGCCCCTGCAGTGCCCATGCCATTGGCATGGGCACTGCAGGGGCCCCCAGGGGCCCCACGACAAGCCATACCGCCATCCTGTTCCTGGCGGCCGAACCGCCAGGAACAGGATGGCGGTATGGCTTGTCAGAATCCCCTCGGCGGCGCAGCAAGCTGCGCCGCCTTGGAGGATTCAAACGGGCCACGGGAAACTGGCGGGAGACCGCCAGTTTTCCTGTTCTGACCGCGCCGTTACCGCCGCGGTCAGAATGCCCTGCGGGGCACCGCCAGCCTGTCGGCGGTGCTCCCGCGTGCCGCGGCCCTGGCGGTTCTATACCGCCAGGGTCGTAATCAGGGCCTTAGTCTCTTTTTTTGAGATCTTCTTTACCGGGACGAACCAGCAAATCAGGCCGGGTCGCGGTTGAGGCAAGCCGGCTAGAGTTGCCGCAGCGGGTCGGTCCCTCAATGGAGCTTTTTTTTCAAAAGTTCTCCAAACTTCTCCAAACTTCTGGGGCTTCTCCCAGATGTCCTTTTAAAGTTCTTTTGAGGTCCACAGATCACCCTAAGGGTCCAGAAGTTCTGAGATGGTCCTTGGGGCTGCGGACTACCACTCCCAGAATGCACCTGGCGCAAACTCCTTTTTGGCCACTGGACAGTGGTCAGCTGGTCGCTTTCTTCAGGAGTTGGTGCAGGGAACTCTGGTTAGCAATTTTTCACCTGTAGCAAACAGGGAGTCCCTCCTTGAACCAGTTGAAGCCAGGCAAAGTCCTTCTTGTGGTGAAGCCCAGGTGTGCAGCGGGTGCAGTCCTTCTGAGTGCAGGTTCCAGGTGCAGGCCAGGGGTCCAGCAGGGCAGTCCTTCTTCTTCTGTAGTTCTTCCTTGTTGGATGTGGTAGGGAACTGAGGTGTGGGTGCAGGTCTGCCAGTTTTATCCTTGCTCCTGGGTGAAAAACAGGGGGGTCCTGGTTCTCCAATCATGTGCAGGGTCCTTCCCCCTGTGATGACCACTTCCTGGGAAGTGTGGCAAAAATCAATCCCAGGAGGCAACATTCTCCAAAAATCCATCATGGCTGAATCTGATTTTTGGAGGTTACATCTGGCTGAGCCCACCCACTGGTGTGGCTAAAAATCATAAACACACCCCTCTCCTGCCCTCTCCTAATCTAATCAAGGAGGCACCTAGTTGTCTGGGGTTGCAGGATGTGGGGGTGTTGCTGGTTGTTCCAATGTCCTTCTCTGCCTTTGAAGACCAGTTTGGCAGCCCTCCTCCTTCCTGCCTCACCATCTGCTGAGGGGAGATTCCCTCCCACAGGCCCATTCCTTTGTGTGAAGCCCGGCCACTTCACACCTCATCAAGGCGGCCTGGCCAGGCTGCTAGCGGCTGGCCAATCAGAGCACAGCAGAAAAAACAATGCAGGGCTGAAATTGGCAACTTTTCAGGTAAAGTTTAAAACTCTTTACCTGAACAAGTTATATTAAATCCAACAACTGGAAGTTGTGGGATTTATTACAACAATTAATTTGACACCAAACCCTTGGTATCCATCATTTAAGGGGACTTTAAAAATTAAAATAAAGTCTCCCCATTCTAGCCTATGAAGGCCATTTACTACAATGAGGGAAAAACGAATTTGGCTGTTTTTACCTCACCAGGGCTTATAAAACTATTTTTATAAGGTCCCTGCTTATAGTTACATGGCACCCAGCCCTATGGGCACATAGGCACACCTTAGGGGTGACTTAAATGTAAAAATAGGGTAGTTTAAGACTTTGGAACTACTTTTAATTCCAAAGTCGAATTTGCATATAACTTTAATTTAAAAGCAGCCAGCAAGGCAGGCCTGCCCTAAAAATGACACTGGGCACCTCAGCAGTGCACCTATGGGTGTACTACCTATGCTGTGGTCCCTAAACCTACATGCCCTACCATATACTAGGGACTTATAGGTAGGTTAACTTAGCCAATTATAATTAGCCTAATTTGCATATTGATTTTACACAGAGCACAGGCCCTGGGACTGGTTAGCAGTACCCAGGGCACCATCAGAGTCAGGAAAACACCACCAAAAAGTGAAAAATGGGGGCAAAAAGTTAGGGGGCCTCTGCAATCAGCCCTGTTTTCTCACACAAGGGCTGTCTCCTAAGAAGAGTGAATTCCTAGTCTGAACAGAGCAAACAAGAAGAGCACTCCCAAACTGTTCTATGGAGGCATACTCTGCCCTTTGTTACTCAGAATTGATATCTGGCATCCAATCAGAAGGGTATAACCACAGAGAACGTTTGTGATTGTCTGGAAAAAACAACTTAGAATTATTGTATGAGAAGTCTGTGATTAGTTAGACCTTTCTGACTGGCTTGTGAGAAGTCATTCACCCCACCACTATCCTTGCTCAATCAGTCACAGACTGAGTTTAGAAGGATAGACAGGTATTCCCTTAGCAATTCATGGATCACCATAGGATACCTTTAGCTGTCACTGTACTATGTGTATACTGAAGACAGAATAGCAAACCAGAAAAGGTACACTTGCAGTAGAATTCAATTCAGCTTACTACAGAAACTGTACCAAGCCTTTCAGGATTTCAGGATATGTTTCAGTTAGTGACCATTCTGTGGTCCTGCCTTGACAACAAAACCACTTCAGTTTAAAGCATTTTTGTCCCCTCCTTTAAGCCTGCCTTTCTTGTACCCTTTCCTGTTATCCAAATCTGCATTCACCATCCCCACATCCATCCCTCCGACCTATGTCAAAAAATTCCCATCATGCATCCTGCGTCCTTTCTTGTCAACTGTACACTGCACCTCCAATTTGTCACATGTCTCTACTCCTCTGTGTCAAACATCAGCTATATCACATCCTTTGTACCTATTCCTTATTCCCATCTGTGGCCCATCCCCTGGCTGCCTTTTATGCTTATGCCTTGAATTCACAATCCTTTCCTATTTGAGGCACCTTCTTCCGCCAAGCAATGTCAACTCTTTCCTTTCCTCATAATTTACTTCTACTGTGACCTACCCCAGCTACGTTCTATTAACAGTTCTCCCACACATCTATCCAGTGTCACTCATCCCCTGTCCACTTCTGTCAAACCGCCATGCTCTGCCACCAGTCTTTCAATCTAACACTCTCCAGTCCTACCCTCTTCCAGGAACCATATACTCAACCTAGTCATACCTATCTTCAGTGATAATCCTCTCTCACTGTCTGTTCTGTTGCATTGTCATACTCATTAGGCTGTCCCAACAGCCTGCTCCCTTCTGTCAGTCCACCTACTTTTCTGACATCAGGGAATTTACTCAGTGTGGTAAATACTCATATAGATATCTAGTAATACAAAGGTCACGAATTTAGATCCCTCCAACACAAACAGCTGTCATTTACAACTTTTAAAACATAAAAAAGTATTGTATGGAAAAAAAGTTATTGCCTGCTTTACCATCACCCCCTTTGGTCTTAAGACTCTTTCACTCGACTAACTCTGTTCCCCATCATCATCCACAGTAATCAAATTTTGAACATTTATGGTACTTAAATCACATAGGACCAGATGTGCTAAAATGCAATTTGGCATTTCCTAAAAAATGACTTCATAGAAATCGCTATTTAGGAATTGCAAAATGCTATGTACAGAGATACCGATTTCCAAATAGCGAGTCCTAAAAAGTAAGAATTGCTATTAGGAAATCGCAAATAAGAAATCCCCTTGTATTTATGTCAATGGGTGTGTTTTGAATTTCCCAAATAATTATTTCCTACTAGGAAATCGCTATTTGGGAAATGCAAAATTAAGCATAGCAGTGGGCAACAGGCCCTCCTTGGTGCACCCCAAAAATAGTAGTGCACATGTATAGCACACATATGCCCAGTAGGCAGGTATTTGCTCTATTGCAATTCCAAAAAAGCATTTTGGGGTGCTTTTCTTAAATTACACATGGTTACCATCAACTTCAAGTCAATGGTAATTGCATTTCCTTAATGCCCAAATCACATTTAGGAAATGCTTTATGCATTAGAATAGGAATTGCAAATAGGTAATCCCTATTTGCGATTTCCTAAAGGCCTTTGGACATCAGAAAAGGCCATTTTACATTTCTTAACAGTACGAAATAACAATTTGACCGTTAAGAAATGCAAAAGGGCTTTATTCATCTGGCCCATAGTGTTTTCTGGGGCCTGATTTACAAAATAGTTTAATGGTCGCAAGCCCTCAAATTCAGGAAATATGAGGGTTTGTGATCAGTTAAACACTTTTTGTAATTTACCTAAGCCAAGTACTGATCCAAAAGGTTTTCTGAATTGTTAAATGGGTTAAGTAAACATTAGGGAAATGCTATTTGGAAGGGACATTTTAAGGGCATCCCTTCCAAATGGGTTATCTTTAAGAGATGTACTAATGTTTTCTGGTTGCGAAATATTAGCATATTTCCACCAAATTCAAATTAGCTTTATTTGATTCACAAACTGAAAGTGGTCTCTAGGGGACCTCTTCCCCTTTGGGATTGTTAAAAACATGTGTTTTAGGAGTAGGCAGCGGTTCCACTGCCTACTCCTAAATATGTTTAACTTTTTATTTTGTTTTATGTGTGTCCCATTTTCCTTTTAGGAAAACAAGGTGCACTTAAAAAAATGCTTCATTTTAGAGCACTCTAAACAACAAGGAGAGTGAGAAGAGAAAGCCCATCCAACTTCGCTTACTTCGTATATCACAACAAAAAGAAGAAGCTTGTTAACATGTCGTTCAAGCATCTTTCATGTCAATTGACTGCAACCACTGAAAAAAAAAATAGTTTTTAAAAAGAACCCTCACCCACCAAGTTAATTAGTGGCATGCTCCATCATGGGGTTTCCAGCTAAGATGCCGAGTGCATCTTAAGTGTGCTAGGATGCCTGATTACAGCAGAACTGTTTTTGATCTTGAATGATATGTTAGCAAGCTCATTCTTTTTGTTGTATTGTTAATTTAAAAGTAGTCACAGACATGGTGGTCTGCTGACCCTAGCAGCCCATCATGCCTTCATCTCAAGCCAATCATAATGGGTCGCAATTGCAACCTGCCTCATGCATATTAATGAGGTGTGTCAAATTGCGACCCACGATGATTCTGAATTTAGTGAACCAACCTAATAGAGTGTAGGTTGGTTAGCAAAGAGTATTTGCAAGCATATGGCGCACAACTTGTAACCACTTTTTGTCAATGGAAAATTCATAAAAACCTCTGCTCAGAAGCCACAATATGATTTTTTATCTCAAACTCATTTTATTTTATTTCCTGTGCTTTTAATTTATGTCAACAGTATACATTTTAGTGGTTCTGAAACTTGAAAATCCCTCAGAAAACTGCTGATATAGCTGAGGAAGAGTCTTCGAAAATCTCATTAGACAACCATCTATCGCGAAGATCTGTTTTTGAACTTTTAAGTAAGACGCTTCACTATAAAGTCCCCTAACTTCACTGTGGGCTCATTTGCAGCCATGACAGCGTATATGGATCTAATAAGACTTCCTGCTATCACAATATACTCTCAGCACAAAGAAGGGAGCATCCCTGACTCATAGCTCTATTTTTAGGATTGGTGTTAGATAAGACATTTTGATTTTACTACAATCTATAGTGTACTTAGGTATTGAGGCTTTAAGACAGTCCTCTTTACCCATTGGTCTGTTAAAGTCTCATTCATTCATTATAGCATACATCACGGAACAGTGGATCAGCCCACTTCAGTCACTGGCTAACTTCACTGGCTGTGACAGCATTCCTCCCTTTCTCATAAAGCAAATTCACACAGAAATAATTCCCTTTAGAGCCAGATACTACCATAGCAAAGTGTGCTTCTTGACAAAGTATATTTTAGTCAATTATTTATTTATTTTTTTAGATTAAAATGTGCCTAACAGGTTACCCAACAATAAAGTTTTGCAAAAAACATGATAAAATAAAAATACTGACAAAGCCAAAAGGCTGGTGGTCATTATCAGATCTACTGTCTTTGCCATTGCGTGTTTCATATTTTAGAACATTCAAACCCAGTCAGGAACACACAATTTACTCAATAAAGTACATATATGTCGACCAAAATGAGGGTAGTAGTAGAAAAACTGGTAGAAGGTCACATGATTATGGCTGAGTTGGGCAGCAACCACATGAGATTCTGCCCAACCTATTACTTTGTGGCCTAGATGTGACCATTGCAAAGCAGCAGCATCATCATGAGTGAGCTTTTCTGAGCTTTCTGGCCTTTGCTGGCCGAAGCCTGCAGTTTAGTGATCTAGTAGGCCCAGAGAGGAGGGTTGGGGGTGCTTTCAGTTGCTGTGTCCTCTGTCTGGAGAGGTCTGTATGCTACATTTTGCCAGGAGTCTGAGTGAGAATTGGGCTGGGCAGTAGAGTCCAGAACACACATTTCTGGGGGTGATTTCAGTATTACTCAAAATTTAAAACAGTCTCACAGTGCATGAACCATCATTGCACTATTATATCAGGCATGGATTACAATGTGCAGACACTTTCTCAACTGTTGAAGTATGGAAGAGCAATGAGAAAGAAAGAAGGAAGCAGACAGCGGTGTAAACCATGAAAGATGCACGTAGTAGGAGGAAAGATGGATGTGAAGATCAGACAGATAAGATAATTAAGGATTAGGAAGAGTGAAGAGAACTGGGGAAAGCAGAGATTGGAGAGCAAAAAAGGAACATGATGCAAATGAAAAGCGGAGGAAGAGAAGAAAAGTAGACATAGAGAGGCTAGAGTTCACTGTTCACACCTTCTATCATATAGACTACATTGGAGTAGCATCAGCCCATCCATAGAGGCAAAGGGGCCATGCCACCTCACCTTTTTCAGAGAAGAAGAGTCTCTCTAATGCTGAGGAAACGTCAGCCTGGTGGACACTCTTCTTGTTTAGGTCAAGTAGCCAAGAGCCAGACATGCGCTAAATGCACAGACTTCTGGCTGCCTGAGCTGAACTTTACTGGTCTGAATAAGAGCTCATGTGGGAGTGATCTTTTCAGCCTTGCAAAGCACCTCAAGCCCCCCCCCCCACATGAAGAAAGGGAGCGTCATTGATTGCTTCAGACCTGGACTAAGCCCTGTCAATCAGCGACACCTCATCACAGAGTGGGGTGGGGGCAGCAGTCTCACTGACCCCATTCCACTCTGACGAGTGAGGGAAACCAGCAGCCCCAACCTTCCTGAAGCCTCCAAGGATTTCCTCCAGGGAGCTGCAGGGCAGGTATTTTTTTTAAATGTTTGGTGCAAGCGTGCATGCACGTATAAATGTATGAATTTGTTGTGAGTGTTGTGAATTGGTGTGTGTGCATGCATGTGCAGAAATGCATAGGTGTGAGTGTATATGTGTGTTTGTGTGGCCCACCTGCCCCCCTTCCCGCAGAAGTTATGGAGCATCCCTGCATTGGTGCATTGCAAAAACGTGATGTTCTAATTGTAATATTCTCAAGTTATAAAGATGGCACCTTTCACGACTTGTGCCCATGCTAGAGAAAAAGATGTAAACCCTGTACCCATAAGTAACTTGCTGTCAATCACAGTCCCTGAATAAATACAACTGAACAATACAAGTACATTCATTATCAACACAGACATACATCTGTTTGTCTGCAGCAGAAAGGAACTCACTGAGGAAGGAGTTGTCATTCACAACATAATGAACACTGACAGTCACTCCACAGTGGATATCAAAGTTCACTTCACAGTGTACACATTCCCAATATCACCTTCGTAACAGCTTTTCTAACCACACAGGCTTTGTTAAGTGCGGTGAGGACAGTGTGAGTGCTGATAAGTCTGAGCCTTGAATTCACCCCACTTGAGGCCCTCTGCAGCTGCTCAGGCAGGCCTCCAGTGCAACTCCACTGCTGCCTAGTTCTTGGGGCCCTGCATTGAATGCACTGTATGTTTCATTAGTAATATTATGCATTGAACTATTTAATACTGTCCGTTCACTTTTATAAACATTGACCATTGATTTAACTTACACACAATCCTCTGAAGGACATAGTATACTTATTTGCATATAATACCAAATTTGTGCAATATCTAAATGGTGCTTTTTATGCAGTAAGAAGTTATTAATTTTGAAATCAATCAAAAGGTTCAACATTTCTAACAAAAATGATAACTAAGTAGTGGACAGTGCTAGAAGTAATATGCACTTCATCTTCTTATCTTTGAGAATAGTTTAATTTACTTGAACATAGTGGTGCTACCGAAGTAACCAGATAATCATCCTTAGATCATCAGGAACAATCTAATTTTGTGAGGTATTCTGCAAAAAATGTTGAAATAATCCTCATGTCATCAGAAACAATTCCACCCAGTAAAGTAATAGGATAGCTATTTTCAAGTCATCCTCAAAATCATCAGGCTCAAGTTTCTAATCACTGCGGATAACTTTAAGAGCTTGATGACGTCTGATGATGAGGGATGACTTCTAAAGGAGTTGAATGATCATCCATTGATGCTGGAATAGCTTCTGAAGTAATCCTGTTTGACATGGGAAGTGTAAAAAATGATAAGGAAGAATTGTCACTGCCTGAATATAGCGTCTCTACATTTTGACAGACCCATGTTCTCACATAAGCTGGGGATAAGCCTAAAAGGTGCACTGGAACACAAGAATAAAAAAAGTGATTTGAAGTCTAACCTGACATTCTCCCTCTGGGACCTCCCAAAGGTAGTAAGACAATGCCTGTGCAGTCACTGCAGTGTGTGCAATCTATGAATCAAGTGCAATTTAGGTCCAAAGCACCCTTACACACTACGTAGACACACACATTACAATTCAGCATTCTTAATTTACATGGCTAAGTGTACTTGAAAATAAAGTACATAGAGATGACATGTGGAAAGGTTAAGAGCTGAATTGAAGCGTCACCTAGGATGTGAAAAGGCCTCGACAAGGATGACAAATCTCTATGTCACAAATGGCCATACACCAGCCGTCCTGAACTGGGTACTACTTGAACAATTAACTGACAGTGTAAGAAACCCAGAGAGAGTGCTATTTGAGAGGGAACAGCAATCGATTTATCGCTTTTAAACTCACATCCAAGGTATGATTGATGACATAACTTGGATTGCATTAAATCATGAGGTAGTTAATACATAACAAAAGAAAATATGACATCTAATGATTACAGTTTGCCTGTTTGAAGGTACAATGTTATGGTACTTACAGACTATCAACACATTGGTAAGCACACACAAAACACATGTTTACGAAAGAGAGAGTCCTCCATCGTGCTACAATAGGCTACGGAAATAAGAACAAACAACCATGATTAACAAATATATCCTCCTAGGCTTTAAGTATATGTGGGACCCGAGAGCAGGTTTCTAAGACAAATAATGATGCGGATGGAAAATGGCATGCCTGGGTGGTCAAGGAGTGCATCTACGTAGTTGTGCATACTGCGCGACAGTGTTTATGTGATGCAAAAAACACTGGCCTTGTCATTGTGCATATCATATGACACTGATCATGTGATGTGGAAGACAATGGCCACCAAGAGAGAAAAAGGCACTTACCCGCCACAGACAACTAAGATGCATGGAATAGGGGAAGTGTTGAGGTGAGAAGATGGGTCTGGCCCTCTGATGAAGTAGGTTCCTTGGCAAAGGAGAAGTCTTAGGGCCTCATTACAAGTGTGGCGGTCCGAGGACCACCACACTCTCACTGAAGGACGGACCGCCGCACTCCAGGCATCCCAACCGCCCAATTACAACCCTAGCGGACGGACCTGCCAGGGGACCACCATCCCCGCCGGGAACATGGTTTTCGACGGTGTAATGGCAGTCAGAGTTGTACTCAGCCAGGGCGGCACTGAACTCAGCGCCACCTGGCTGATTACAACTCCCCTCACCGCCAGCCTTTCCATGGCGGTCTGACCAGCATGGAAAGGCTGGCAGTGAGGGTGTGCTGGGGGCCACAGGGGGCTTTGCAGACAGTGCTCATTCCGAGGGTGCTGGTTGCCCCCTCTGTGCTACGAGATAGCAGTACCCTCATTTAGGGGGCCGAGCGCTATCTCATAGCACTGTTCATGCCAGTCTGACTGGTGGGAATGCTCTATTGAAATGTTCCCGCCAGTCAGACCGGTGGGAACATTGTAATAGGGCAGAGGGGGACACAATGGTGGTGGCGTCCTGCCCGCAACATGATGCAAATGAAAAGCGGAGGAAGAGAAGAAAAGTAGACATAGAGAGGCTAGAGTTCACTGTTCACACCTTCTATCATATAGACTACATTGGAGTAGCATCAGCCCATCCATAGAGGCAAAGGGGCCATGCCACCTCACCTTTTTCAGAGAAGAAGAGTCTCTCTCATGCTGAGGAAACGTCAGCCTGGTGGACACTCTTCTTGTTTAGGTCAAGTAGCCAAGAGCCAGACATGCGCTAAATGCACGGACTTCTGGCTGCCTGAGCTGAACTTTACTGGTCTGAATAAGAGCTCATGTGGGAGTGATCTTTTCAGCCTTGCAAAGCACCTCAAGCCCCCCCCCCACATGAAGAAAGGGAGCGTCATTGATTGCTTCAGACCTGGACTAAGCCTTGTCAATCAGCGACACCTCATCACAGAGTGGGGTGGAGGCAGCAGTCTCACTGACCCCATTCCACTCTGACGAGTGAGGGAAACCAGCAGCCCCAACCTTCCTGAAGCCTCCAATGATTTCCTCCAGGGAGCTGCAGGGCAGGTATTTTTTTTAAATGTTTGGTGCAAGCGTGCATGCACGTATAAATGTATGAATTTGTTGTGAGTGTTGTGAATTGGTGTGTGTGCATGCATGTGCAGAAATGCATAGGTGTGAGTGTATATGTGTGTTTGTGTGGCCCACCTGCCCCCCTTCCCGCAGAAGTTATGGAGCATCCCTGCATTGGTGCATTGCAAAAACGTGATGTTCTAATTGTAATATTCTCAAGTTATAAAGATGGCACCTTTCACGACTTGTGCCCATGCTAGAGAAAAAGATGTAAACCCTGTACCCATAAGTAACTTGCTGTCAATCACAGTCCCTGAATAAATACAACTGAACAATACAAGTACATTCATTATCAACACAGACATACATCTGTTTGTCTGCAGCAGAAAGGAACTCACTGAGGAAGGAGTTGTCATTCACAACATAATGAACACTGACAGTCACTCCACAGTGGATATCAAAGTTCACTTCACAGTGTACACATTCCCAATATCACCTTCGTAACAGCTTTTCTAACCACACAGGCTTTGTTAAGTGCGGTGAGGACAGTGTGAGTGCTGATAAGTCTGAGCCTTGAATTCACCCCACTTGAGGCTCTCTGCAGCTGCTCAGGCAGGCCTCCAGTGCAACTCCACTGCTGCCTAGTTCTTGGGGCCCTGCATTGAATGCACTGTATGTTTCATTAGTAATATTATGCATTGAACTATTTAATACTGTCCGTTCACTTTTATAAACATTGACCATTGATTTAACTTACACACAATCCTCTGAAGGACATAGTATACTTATTTGCATATAATACCAAATTTGTGCAATATCTAAATGGTGCTTTTTATGCAGTAAGAAGTTATTAATTTTGAAATCAATCAAAAGGTTCAACATTTCTAACAAAAATGATAACTAAGTAGTGGACAGTGCTAGAAGTAATATGCACTTCATCTTCTTATCTTTGAGAATAGTTTAATTTACTTGAACATAGTGGTGCTACCGAAGTAACCAGATAATCATCCTTAGATCATCAGGAACAATCTAATTTTGTGAGGTATTCTGCAAAAAATGTTGAAATAATCCTCATGTCATCAGAAACAATTCCACCCAGTAAAGTAATAGGATAGCTATTTTCAAGTCATCCTCAAAATCATCAGGCTCAAGTTTCTAATCACTGCGGATAACTTTAAGAGCTTGATGACGTCTGATGATGAGGGATGACTTCTAAAGGAGTTAAATGATCATCCATTGATGCTGGAATAGCTTCTGAAGTAATCCTGTTTGACATGGGAAGTGTAAAAAATGATAAGGAAGAATTGTCACTGCCTGAATATAGCGTCTCTACATTTTGACAGACCCATGTTCTCACATAAGCTGGGGATAAGCCTAAAAGGTGCACTTGTACACACAAGAATAAAAAAAGTGATTTGAAGTCTAACCTGACATTCTCCCTCTGGGACCTCCCAAAGGTAGTAAGACAATGCCCGTGCAGTCACTGCAGTGTGTGCAATCTATGAATCAAGTGCAATTTAGGTCCAAAGCACCCTTACACACTACGTAGACACACACATTACAATTCAGCATTCTTAATTTACATGGCTAAGTGTACTTGAAAATAAAGTACATAGAGATGACATGTGGAAAGGTTAAGAGCTGAATTGAAGCGTCACCTAGGATGTGAAAAGGCCTCGACAAGGATGACAAATCTCTATGTCACAAATGGCCATACACCAGCCGTCCTGAACTGGGTACTACTTGAACAATTAACTGACAGTGTAAGAAACCCAGAGAGAGTGCTATTTGAGAGGGAACAGCAATCGATTTATCGCTTTTAAACTCACATCCAAGGTATGATTGATGACATAACTTGGATTGCATTAAATCATGAGGTAGTTAATACATAACAAAAGAAAATATGACATCTAATGATTACAGTTTGCCTGTTTGAAGGTACAATGTTATGGTACTTACAGACTATCAACACATTGGTAAGCACACACAAAACACATGTTTACGAAAGAGAGAGTCCTCCATCGTGCTACAATAGGCTACGGAAATAAGAACAAACAACCATGATTAACAAATATATCCTCCTAGGCTTTAAGTATATGATGGACCCGAGAGCAGGTTTCTAAGACAAATAATGATGCGGATGGAAAATGGCATGCCTGGGTGGTCAAGGAGAGCATCTACGTAGTTGTGCATACTGCGCGACAGTGTTTATGTGATGCAAAAAACACTGGCCTTGTCATTGTGCATATCATATGACACTGATCATGTGATGTGGAAGACAATGGCCACCAAGAGAGAAAAAGGCACTTACCCGCCACAGACAACTAAGATGCATGGAATAGGGGAGGTGTTGAGGTGAGAAGATGGGTCTGGCCCTCTGATGAAGTAGGTTCCTTGGCAAAGGAGAAGTCTTAGGGCCTCATTACAAGTGTGGCGGTCCGAGGACCACCACACTCTCACTGAAGGACGGACCGCCGCACTCCAGGCATCCCAACCGCCCAATTACAACCCTAGCGGACGGACCTGCCAGGGGACCACCATCCCCGCCGGGAACATGGTTTTCGACGGTGTAATGGCAGTCAGAGTTGTACTCAGCCAGGGCGGCACTGAACTCAGCGCCACCTGGCTGATTACAACTCCCCTCACCGCCAGCCTTTCCATGGCGGTCTGACCAGCATGGAAAGGCTGGCAGTGAGGGTGTGCTGGGGGCCACAGGGGGCTTTGCAGACAGTGCTCATTCCGAGGGTGCTGGTTGCCCCCTCTGTGCTACGAGATAGCAGTACCCTCATTTAGGGGGCCGAGCGCTATCTCATAGCACTGTTCATGCCAGTCTGACTGGTGGGAATGCTCTATTGAAATGTTCCCGCCAGTCAGACCGGTGGGAACATTGTAATAGGGCAGAGGGGGACACAATGGTGGTGGCGTCCTGCCCGCAAGTTTGGCGGTCCCGCGGTGGGACCACCAAACTCTTAATGAGGCCCTTAGTATGCTTTTTCCCCCATCGTCTCAATTTTCTTTTACACATAGACTAACTGGGTCTACCCATATGTTGTTTCTCCTAGTATGGGTCTATGAGACCAATCCCCCTAACATTGTCCTTATGGGGCTTGCCATAGGGAATAACACAGTATGTGTGTGAGGCTTTGTAGCATGATGACTTTTGCATGAAAAAAAACCTGCATGAGAACTGCAGCACTCACAATAAAAAAATCAACATATGGACATAAAAAAGGAGAAACAGCTCTGAGAGCACTGTTTTTATTTAGTGCATGAGTGTGTAGACATGCAATTTTTCAACAGCTATAAGTAATTTGGCTTTCAGTCCTCAGAAATACACCACAGTGAATATGGAGTGAGGTTACTATGGTGAAAATGCTGAAGACAGCACATTTTTTTCAACCACAGGAACCAATTAAAAAACTGGGGAAGTACCCTATGGGGGATTGGTAATAAATAAGTGTGGCTTGCAATTACAGATATGTGCTTGTGGGTGTTGTGGTACTATTTAGGATGCAAAAAACCCCAACAAATTAAAATAAGAATATCTGTGGTTGGATCACAAGTAAGGATCTTAGAACAGGTTTGTCCTGAAGAAAGCCAACCAAACAGTTAACAGCGCTCTTGAAGGCTGAAACATGCAGACTATTGATGTTTGAGCTCATAATCACTTCAGAAACATCATCTCTTTTTTTTAATATTGCCAGAGAAGCAATTAAAATGACTACAATTTGAGTAATTTAGTTTGGTCACCCGAGGCAATTTTAGATATAAATCCCCCAAAAAATATAATTAAGAGCACCCTCGAACTTTTCAAGGTTGAGTCCAACCAGATACTTATGTGTATCTGTGTGGGGACTCGAAGACGAAGCATGCCATTAAAGAAACAACAGTGGGTGGGAGTCATTTTAAAACAATGATTTTCACCTACAAGGTCACAAATCTGTAAATACCACTTGCGAGATTCCATTTACTCCCACCTGATTTATTTATATATAATTAATTGGAAGCAGAGTGAATTCACTTTATATTATTCTGCCTCCCCCTTTTTCAGATGTGATATGTTCATTGCCATGTGCTAAGTGGTAATCAATTGTGAGAGCTGATGCGTTGGCTGCAAGAGCAGAGAGTTGTGGGGACCTCAGTCAACCCAGGCCACAAAATACTTATGTAACATCATAACATCATTGTAGGATGTTACTAGCAAAGAATGCTTATCCATCAATATTACAAATGAAACATGAAATTGTGAGACACAGAAGATGTTGCTGAAGGAAACAAGTGGAAAAACCTTAGAGAGTGGGGCTGAAAAAACGTGTGGCACAATACTTTCTGAACAAGGGTCAGAAGGTAGGAGACAACCTTTTCAGAGAATAATCAGCCATGAACAAAGACAATGGCAACTCACTTTGGTTAGGAGTTTCAATCTGCTAGTGAAGCCAATTGAAGAATGCTAGGAGGCAGTGCTACGCAAAAAGTTGGCAAGTTGCTGCGGTGCATCATTTGCATTGTCAGGTGAGGCAGAATTTGATGTCAAAATGCTGTATCAAAAAGTGCTCACACTTGGGCAGACATCTTTCATAAGTGGGAAGCCTGGATCAGCAAAGCATGAATAGGCCCTGACAAAACACCACTGTAGAAGGCTGGCTCTCTATGTAGTGTGCAAAGCTAGGCACACTGTGCAGGGAGTCCAGGCAACCACACGTTGGTTTACAGGGGTATAAACTAGACCACCTAATGCTCTAATTTTTATCGTATCTTGGTTAAGCAGTTAGGCCAATCTTGGAGAAGTGCAAATCATTTGTTGTTCTCACAGCATCAATCTTGCAACTCACACACTCAAAGGAATAACTCAAGACCAATTTATAAAAATACTTCAGAATTTTATATAAATTTTAAGACCAACATCATCAGAATTGGTCAAGTACTTTTTCAGAGATGGATTTTTGAAGTTTAATAAAAATAGTTGTTTGGTACGTATTAAGCATAGGAATCAATGGAGGACAACCTTTAAAAATACATATAAAATCACACAGTTGGTTTACCAAGTTCTTCTTTTGCAGGTTGGGCGAGGTCATCAGTGGGCACACTGTGCCAGCTAGAGAAGTTTGGGCAGCTTCCGGTTCCGGCGGGAGCAGCGGGCAAACATCTATGGAGCTGGTACAGGGCCACTGCAAGGGACCACTTGAAAAAGCAGTGCACAGGTAAGTTTAAAGATGAATCCTGGGGGTCCCCTTATAGTGTTGAGGTCGCAAGGGGTGGGGGACCCCTATGGCACAGCAGGTTCTTCAGCGCAAGGCACAGGGTGGCAGGGTGCAGAGCGAATCTGTATTCCAGGAGCTGTGTGCCCAGATGCCCTCAAGAGGTAGGTTGGTTAAGGGATTGTTTGCAGGACAATGGGGGCAATCTGGTGGGAGGTCTGGGTTATTTCTGAAGTCTCTCGAGTGGGGCTTCCTCCTGGCCCTTTTTCAGCCCCATGTCGACTGTTTTTCTTGGAGTCCTAAGTCAGTGGACCAATACCAAGGGTATTGACATGGTTCAGCTGCTAGAGGATGCAGTGAAACCAAACTCGGCACACTGGCAGGGTTTCCCATCATGGTTGTTGGTGTGAGGTTTGGTCTGGCTGCGCTGTCCAGTTCTGGAGTTAGCATCTAGTCAGTGAAGTGGAATTCAATGGCTTTTTGGTTCTTTGTGAGTTTAGAGCAGTACCTCCACTCTAGAGGGGGTTCTCTGGCAATTTGCAAAGCCTGCAGGTCCTTTGGAGTTCATTACGTTTTTCCAGTTGTTCAGCAGCTCCTCAGCTGCGATTGTTGGGTACTGGGTACAGCAGGCAGGATTTGGTGCCGTTTCTTTGATGCAGCAGGTCCCAGTTCTCGTGCCTTGGATCTTCTTGGTGCAGGTCATCTTCTGACTGTTGGATCTGATTTCTTGGTCTAGGGATGCTCACTAAATATAGTATTTAGTGGGCATTTCAGGAGCAACCTTGTAGTGACCAATGGGTCATCTACCTTGAGGTGCTTAAGGTGGCTACACCCACTAAGAGACCACTTCCTGTGGGCAGGGGTCACTTTTCTACACCTCATTGGCTATTTTCCTTTCCTTCAAAATGGAGGAAAATAAAATGGAGAGTCCACCTCGCATGCAACGTTTTAGGGATTGCGCATGCCAGGTAGGGCCACTCCTCTTGTCCTTGGTTTGAGTTTCCTGGTGTTGCTCCCACCAAAAGTGGGGGTTTGCAATGGGGGCTACCATCTGCTGCTAGCAGCATGCCTGGAGGTTGAGTTTCAATGGCGGTAAGCCCTTTGACCCTTGCCGCCAGGGCTGTGCATATTCCTGAGGAAGGGGGTTTTAGCACCTCTACCCAGGAAGGGTTTTGTTCTACATCCCAGAGGGCAGAGGGCAGAGACCCTCACCCCCGGGGTGCAAATTTGTGTCTAGAGGTGGCAGACTAGATGTGAGCTGCCAGCGACCATGCCATGGCAATTACCTTTTGCAGGGGGCACCTCTAAGGTGACCCCTGGGTACATTTTAAAATAAACCCAACACTGGTACCAGTTTGGATTTATCATTATGAGTTGTTTGATATTAAACAACGCAGAGTTCAGAGTGGCCATCATGTAGCTGTGAAACTAGTATTCACCAGTGTCCAGCACATGTATTAAAATGGCTGCGCTGTTCACTCACTATGTCCCAGGTTTGGCAAGGACACAGTGGGGGCATATTGCTCAAGCAGCTATGCCCTCACATACAATATAGTTCATCCTGCCTTAAGTTGGTAGGCCTGCCAGAGGGATGATTTATCTATATTGCATGCAGTGTGTAGCGGACAGGGCGCACAGGCAGTGTGTCATGTCGAGTTTGCATTTTAGGTTTGCATCAGGATACTCAGCCTGCAATGGCAGTGCTAGGTGCATCTGGATGCATGGCCCTAAAGGGTGTCACAGTCAGTGCTGTTGCCCTCAGGGGCCTACCCTTAGTACCTCCTGCCCTTGGTACATAAGTACCATTTACTAGGGACTTATGGAAGCAGCTAAAGGTGTCTCCAATTGTGCCTATGCATTGCAACAGTTTAGGGAAAGCGCTCTGACCCAGGGAACCTGGTTAGCAGGGGCCCTGGGCACTAACAACTTCTAGGCTACATCATACAGCAGGCAAAAAGTTCGGGCTAACCATGTAAAAAAGAGGCCTTTTTTCACAACCACAGTATGGTAAACCCAATTCAATGTGACCATGGGCCAGATGTGTCAAAGGATTTTACCCATTCTGTGTTTATGGGAAAATGCTTTCGTACATATGGCCCCATATTAGGAGATTACGAGGTTCAGAATTTCAACCTGGAGTCATTACATAATAATGGTGTTCAATTGGAAAAGCAAATGTTATGCGCACAACAAGCAATGAGGGAAACAGGAAGTCAAATCCGAGTAATGAGGGGTACAGGGAGTGAATTCAGGAATGCATACAGGTAAGCCAGGCTAAACCCAAATGCCCCGTATACCTGGAGTGAGCCAAGCGTTAAAGACATTGGGAAACATCAGTGAAAAGCACCCTATGTATCTTTAGTGGGTGAAACTGCTGCAGACAGTTTCACCCACTGGTGTACGCCTACTCTGTGTTTTGCCTACAGGTCGGTTTCATTATAACTTTACATTATGACATGATTGAATGGATCTGGGACAAAAATTGGCCTACAAATCAGTGTTTAATATTAACAAAAGTGCATGCTTCAAAGGAAATTTGACGATCAAATAAAGATATGTAGTACACTTTGAGCGGCTATATATTGATAACATGTAGGATTTGATGTCGGGAAGGTTTACATCCCCATTCTTTTGCTATTTAAAATCATAAAAAGCTATTAAGCAGACTTCTGTTTCATAGCACTTACCACAGAGCTTGATTACTACAGGGCACCACAGTGAAAGTTGCATCACCATTTTCCCTCAGCATTCCGGATGAACCAAATATGGAGTACATGTTAAAATGTGATTAATCAACGCACCAGCGTGCATAGGGCCAATATGACTGCGGACTGGGAAACATCTTTGTTGATCATTGCTTGGGGACCGAGGGCTAGGAGATTTATGAAGAATGGGTTGTAACAGGTGGATGAACACATTTTAATGAATTTGAAATGTCTGGTAAAACAATGCCTTACAATATTAGGCTAAAGTCAGTGTATTTTAA
This sequence comes from Pleurodeles waltl, assembly GCF_031143425.1. Taxonomy (NCBI): domain Eukaryota; kingdom Metazoa; phylum Chordata; class Amphibia; order Caudata; family Salamandridae; genus Pleurodeles; species Pleurodeles waltl. The sequence continues at coordinate 920,854,077 of NC_090440.1, forward strand.
GAAAAGTACCCGAGTGTTGGCCAATACAGATTGTCAATCTGTAGAAGAGTTTGTAATTGGGCTGAAGCGGGTGGCATCATTACATTGATTTGATAGCCGAGTTAACAAGTAAATTAGCAACAAATATGTACTGAATGTGTAAGAGCAAGAAGGTTTGTGAGCCTGATGGAATACAGGCCTGAAAGGGGTAAGTGGATACTGATGGCCAGGTTCTGGAGCCAAATTGCAAGAAGGAAATACTCACCTTTTTAGGAATGGACAAATGTTCCAATAAGGTCATAAATACGTTTGCAGGTTATATTGTGTGTACGTATGAATGAGCCGAAGAAATGGGATGAATTCACTTGAGATGAGGAGTGCGAGAACAAATTCAGAAACGTGAATTAAGATTTAGGAGATGTTCCTAAATTACTTTATTTTTTTAGCTAGAGTTAGATACTGTGATTATTACAGAATCCGGCAATAATGGATTAAACCCTGTCTTGGTGTAGAGTCATAAGGGATGTGAAAACATTAGCTGCATTTACCTCAAGAGCTCTTAGGGCCAGATGTAGGTAGGCATTAGCGCCTCGCAAACGGCAAAAAACGCCGTTTGCGAGGCGCTAATGCCCTCACGCAGTGCAGAAACACATATTGGGAATCGGTACCGACTCGCAAAATGTGTTTCAGACTCGCAAATAGGAAGGGGTGTTCCCTTCCTATTTGCAAGTCGCACCGCGATGTAAGTTGATTTGTGACCGCGAAAGCGGTCGCAAATCAACTTGCAGTTACCATCCGCTTGAAGTGGATGGTAACTCATTTGCAAACGGGAAGGGGTCCCCATGGGACCCCTTCCTCTTTGTGAATGCTCACAAGAATATTTTTTCAGAGCAGGCAGTGGTACTATGGACCACTGCCTACTCTGAAAAAAAACGAAACTAAAAGGTTTCGGTATTTTTTCTATTTGCAGCTCGTTTTCCTTTAAGGAAAACGGGCTGCAAAGAGAAAAAAAAAACTGCTTTATTGCAAAGCAGTCACGGACATAGAGGTCTGCTGTCTCCAGCAGGCCACCATCCCCGTGAGTGCCTAGACTCGCTATGGGGTCACAAACTGCAACCCACCTCATAAATATTTATGAGGTGGGTCTTTGCGACCCCATAGCGAGTCGCAGAAGGTGTCTGAGACACCTTTCTGCATTCCCTTTTGCGAGGTGCAAATTGCGAGTCGCTGGGACTCGCAATTTGCACCTCGCAAAAGGGAACCTTCCTACATCTGGCCCTTAGTGAGGCAAAAATATTCTTTCTATTATACAGGGGAAAGCACTCGCAGATGCGCGGGCAAACACAACATGTACATTCAGATGGTTTATTTTGGGAATCTGGGTTACTGGTAAAACTGATCACCAGCCACTCAAAGACATTAATTTAGCATAAGGACAAGATGGAGTTTAAGTGAGCATGTGAAAGTGGGTCGTTAATTTGCAAGCACATGCATGTAAGGAACAGAACATGACTGAACTTCACTAGGACATTGTGGCTTTTGCTTTCCTTATTCTGAGATACAACTCGAGCACACAAACATGTTTTTAAATCTTGTGTTGGTTTTTCTTATATTGCTTTGCCCCGCATTTTAGCCTAATGGAGTGAGACTCCTGATAATTTACTTTCTCATCGGTCCACCAAGGCTTGGTAGTAGCCGATTGCTGCGGAGGAAGAATTAGTGCTACCCACTTCCTGGTTTTGTAAAGGCAGTGGCTAGTCACTCTCTCCACATCTGAGATGGCTATATAAGCTTCATGAGTGTGCAGACATTCAGCGGACTTGCGCACTGGGTGCACCGCTGTTGCGCCAAGGGTGCACCTACAGCAAACTCACCTGCGCCTCTCTGTGCCCGGACCATGCCCTGTGCCAGAACCGCTGGTCCTTCACCGTGAGGAAAGTCTCCAACTTTGGTTTACTCAAAAGAACAATTATTGAGTCTACAAAACGGGGGTAAGTCATCACAATGCTCTCTGAGTTTGAGGAACGTCTTTCAAAATAACTGTACTTGTTCTTTATGTGGCTTTAGGGTCACCTAATCTCCTCCCCTTGCAAGTACACCTACCCAAGACTATTCAGTGTACCAGCCACTGCAAGGCTCAATACTTCTTAAAAGTCATGTGTAATTTTATGTTTTCTGAAGTCCTAGTGTACATTCCCCAGGGCGTAGGTCGACGTTTCCACCTGACCTTGCAAACATCTTTGAACCACATCTGGCAAAATGCTCTCATGCAGGATTTTAATTTTCATCTCAAGGATAAGGCAATGGCTTGTTTTGGGTGTTGTAGAGTGCTCCTTATTGGAGCTGCTCTCAACCTAAATTTGGGAACTACCCAGAGTTCTCGCTTGTATTTTGCATAATTAATGTGTCACTCTAACCCCGAAAGGGTCTTGTTTTGGTTAAAACTGGGTGCTCCCTTGTGTCTGGACAAAGCTAAACCCCTCTGAAGAGCTCTAATGAGAGCAAAACTCGTGTCAGGGGTTGCTTTACACATTTCAGGTTGGCTTGGATGGTATTTGACCAGTCCAAAGCTGTAATACTGTGCCCGGAGTGGTAAATGGCTTTTGCCATTTTACAGGTCGGCGAGGATGACACTGTGTCAATCCTATGCTTAAAGATTTTGCTGTACAAATGGCAAAAGACTTTGGGCCTGATTACAACTTTTGAGGAGGTGTTAATCCGTCCCAAATGTGACGGATATACCACCAGCCGTGTTACGAGTTCCATAGGATATAATGGACTCGTAACATGGCTGGTGGTATATCCGTCACTTTACCGTCACTTTTGGGACGGATTAACACCTCCTCCAAAGTTGTAATCAGGCCCTTTGTCTCTATCTAGCTCGGCATGGAGAGCACTATGCTGATCCTATGCTTAAAAACTTTGCTAGATAAACAGACATTTGAGGTGAGCAAACCTAGAGTGTCGCTGGTATTGTAGAGTGCTCCTTATTGGAGCTGCTTTCCACCTAAATTTGGGAACTACCCAGAGTTCTCGCTTGTATTTTGCATAATTAATGCGTCACTCTAACCCTAAAAGGGTCTTGTTTTTATATATATATATATATATATAGATAGAGGGAGAGAGAGAGAAATACAGCGAGAGAGAGGGAGAGATACTAATAAAAAAATCTAAAAAGATCAATTTACATAATTACTATTCAATGAAATAATTATTATTAATAATAATTGCTATTCTGTTATTAACTTCCCACTCTATACCCCTACAAACCTAGCAGCTTACACCTAAAATATAAATAAAAACATAAGGTTTCCATTACTTACATATTTTAAATTAAATAAATAAATAAAAATTAATAATTAATTGTTAATTATTGCTTATTTAACTTTGCAGCCTAACCCCCTACAAACCCAGGAGCCCACAGCTAAAATATAATTAAAATAAAAAAGTATACCATAATGTATATATTTATTTTCCATAATTAATTAATTAATCAATAATTAGTAACTGAATTAACTTCCTACCCTGTAGCCCTACAAACCTAACAGCCCCCAGTTAACGTATAATGAAAATGAATCAATAATACATAATTTACAAAATAAATATCAATCAAATAATTAAATAATGTGTTAAAAGGATTCATAGTCAATAAATACCTAATAATTTCCCATCCTATCTCCCATAAACTCATCAACTGGCAACACTTTTATAAATTACTATTAAATTAAATACAAAATCTAAGTCACTTAAAATTCAAACTTATTTTTACAATGGTAACACTTAAATAAACAATTGTAACATAAAATTAATATAGCACCAAAAACATATTTAAATACTTTAACAAAATAATATTTCTATCCACTGTAATATTGAAAATTATATTAAAAACATTGATATTATTTAAAACAATATTACATAGGTCAAAAAACAATATTCATGTCAATGATATTTGTGTGGCACAATTTGTGTGTGTCACAATATTTAATTTCCGATATTTCTGTCTCCCAATAGTTTTAAATAGGTACTTGGACCAAGCACCTTTGTAAGTTTACATTTTGTTTCAATTCACAAAACAATAATATGAGTGTTATCTTTCAGACAGCCTATCCTTATGTGTGTAGAGTGTCCTCCATTAGTGAGGAGACCCAGCAGTCGTAGATACTACTCGTAAAATTCCTTTATGAATTGCAAAATATCATAAACATACACAAAAGTGTACATTAACCTTTGTGAATCAGGCCAACTATTCTTAGTAATCAGTAAATACTACACATGTTCATACTACAATATACAGTAAGACCGATCAATAAAAATAATGTTAAAAAAAGCATTTGAAAACGTTCAGGAAAAACCGAAGGATAAAAGGAAACTAAATATTAATGTTGAGTAAAATATAACTGAAACAATTTAAATTCTGAAAATATAAAGTGCATCGAAAATGGGGAGAATCCTCCACTTTGTAAAACCTGTAAAAAACACATATCCACCCTCACATAACATATACTGCGAATATAAAGCAAACATTAAAGTGAGGCTTTAACAGACTTTATTCACATAACCACAGTCACTATCATAATAAGCTACACTACACAAGCTACTTTAAGGACTACTGCATTTCACTACACAACACCAAAATACATTCTAACACAAACTAAACATCATCTGAAAACTAACACACTACCCGACAATAACTATACCTACCCATACCCCTCACCCCTAAAATGCTAAATGATAACTTTACAAGGGTCTTACCCTATCTGTCAAACAGCAGCAGGGAACCACAACCAACAGGAACCAAATCCATCTAACAATGATGTGAATATATTACAAAATACAGTTAAAAGGGAAAACATGGTCGTCAACTATATTATTGGTCGGGAGCTATCACCATAGGAATTGTGAATTATAGCTAAAGATGTTTGTCTCGCACTATAGGCAAGACACTGAGTTAAAAATCTGTTTTTTTTGAAGAGTGAATATGACTTAAGTAAATGTGCCCAAACAACGAGTTAGAAGAGGCTGTGGTCTTCAGCATCATTATTTGGCAGAGACCTCAGGTGGGGGCACCAAGCAAGAGCACAAATCTCTTTCCCAGGTGCCATAGTCAGAGACAGAGCATGCATGCTGCATCCTTCTATACTGTAGAGAGATCTTACATTTGGAAGGGTGCAAGGACAAGATCCTAAATATCTGAAGCTCCAAACACATGTGGAGAAGCCTTCGACAAAGGTGTCTGACACTCTTTGAACCACAGCATGGCAAGCAAGACAAGTACAATGTCTAAATGCCGTCAGGTTGGATGAGCAGCATGAGTAAGAACTGAGCGGGAGGTATGTACTAAGGAGTGCCAGAATCAGGAGTGGAAAAGAGGACCAGCTTGGAGACAGAAGAAGTAGAAAGAACGGTAAAGGCTTGCCTTAATTTTAAGAAATTTGTGAAACTGTTAAAAGTAAAAACTAAATAGTACTCATAGATATACATAAATCCTAGGCACGCAAAAATCAGTCATAGCAGAGTAGGCTTTTGTTAGCCAGTAACGGCAAAAGAAATGGAAAATAATTTCTTCATTGAGATTTTTCTTATGGCACAGCCTAGGAAAAACAAGAATAAAACAGGAAAAGGTTTGACACCCATAGTATTAGAGTCCGTGGAATGCACAGGGCTTGATAAAAAAGAAAGCACACTTCAGGATTTAACACAGAACAAATGTCGATCCACCTGAGGGAGGAAGTAGGTGATCTTCTAACAGAAAATGGATACCCATCAGTTGAGGAAGAGAGATTATAATATATGACTCATGGGCAAAATCAAGGGCATAACTAAGCAAAAAGTGAAAGGACAGCTATGGGGCCTATAGGAGACGTCCAGACAAACCTCACAGAGAGCAGCATTGAAAAATGGTGCAGTCTCTGACTGCTAGGACAAAATCGAGGTTCTTAATATCTGACATCAAACCAGAAAAAATATAGGGAGCACGTGAAGCATTGGAAACAAAATTAGACAATCTAATGTAATAGAAGCTGGCTTTACAAGATTTGTGAGAAAGCAGAAAATAGTAGTGGGTAAACATAGAGGAGATCCACAGATCAAAACTTAGAGAGAAAGAAACAGGAAAACCTTTAAAGTTTTGAAAACAATGCAAGAATCAACAATATAATGGGCCTCACTATGAGTTTGGCATGCTGACCGTCAGCCCACCAGATTCGTGGGTAGCAGACTGCCATGAGACCGTGGCTGCGGCTAACATCCGTCTGCCAAATTATGACCACAGCCGCATTTCTGCCACAAGAAGGGTGGAAATCCGGCTGTGGCCATACTGGCGGATGGTGTTAAGGTGGCGTTTCTACCACCAGCCGCGCCAGGACAGTAGACTGCCGCCAGCCGTATTATGACAAATAATATGGCCTGGCGGTGTTCTGCTGGTGGGCGCTGCTGGCGGTAGCAGCGCCCCATCCCGTCCCTTGCCGGAAGACCCCCTGGATGCAGGTAAGTCGGGTTTCCGACAGGGGAGTGGGGTGGAGGGTGTTGTGTGTGTGTGGGGGGATGTGTGAATGAATGCGAATGTGTGTGTAGTGTTGTTTGCATGAATGTATGCATGTGTGAGAAAATGTGTATGAATGGTAATGTGAGTGCGCATCTGCATGTCAGTGTGAATGTGTCTACGGATGTGTGCGAGAATGAATGGATGAATACGTGTATAAATGCGTGTATGCCTGTGTGAGTGCGTGTGTGTATGTGTGGTGCGTGTCTGTGAGTGTGCATGTATGGGGAGGTGGATGATTGGAAGGGGGGAGCGTGGATGGAGGGAGGAGTGGGGGCTGTCTGGGAAGTCTTTGGGGGGTGAGAGGGCCTCCTACCAGTGCCAGGGAAGGAGTTCCCTGTCACTGGTAGAGCCTACTGCCATGGTTTTCGTGGTGTTATAAACGCCACGAAAACCATGGCAGTAGGCAGGGTCAAAATGCCGCCGGCAGTACAATAACGGTCAGAGTGGTATATTGGTGGGTTGGCTTCAGCCAACCTGCCAATGTCATAATGTGGCGGTATGTACCGCCAGCCTGTTGCCGGTACTACCGCCACATTATCACCAACCGCTGGGGTCATAATGACCCCCTATGTATTGATTTGTGTATGAGATAATGCTAAGTGACAAAGTGGCATGAGTAATATGATATGGACAACATGTTTAATCATTATATAGAAAAGGAATGGCCACTAGGCCTGCATTTTGAAAGGAGGTTCAAATTTCAAAATTAAGTAATGCTGATATTGTAAAAAGAGTAGTATCTTGTGGGATATGTGTATGTACATTTTTTTAGATATATTAGCTATTTGTTGTCATCAGTGTTTGTTCAAATCATATTGACATTTTCCTTTCTTTTTGGACCAAACGTTTTTGCACAATTTATGTATGTAGTTGGTCAAAAAGGTGGAGAGAGAGCATATGTGTTTTTCTATGTTTTTTTAAGGTCAGTGTATATATGTTTATGGTGGATTGGGCACAATTGCCCAAATTTAGGCCATGACGGAGACCCTTTTGGGTTGAAAGGCATAGCCAAATAAAAACATTTTGAAAAGATGATGGCACGTGGAGTGCAGCTTTTTCCTTTGGTGTTACATCGCTGAAGGATTAATTTGTTTTACATGTATAAATAAATATATATTATATATATAAAGCAACAACAACAATTACAGTCATGTCATCTGCTGTCTGGAAAGTTTCAGGGTGATCCGTCAAGCAGGGGCTGAGAAAAAAGGCAGGGGTTCAAAAAGGAGCACTTACCATGTTAATTCCCATAGGGATTTTGAACAACGATAGCGACCAAACCACTGGACGGAATTACATCAAATTTGGCAGGAAGGTAGGTCTTGGCCCAGAAAGAGCCCTTTTTATTTGGTGTAAATCTGTCCAGTAGTTTTTGAGATATTAAAGGAAATCCAAATTTGTATGTTTAGGGACGAGAAGGATTCGCAACCACTCCAGATTTCATGCTGAGATCTGATTGACTGCCAAAACGTCTACAAGGAAGTGTTGGCAGTCACATTGGGACTTTGTTTCCGCTATTTCCCCGAAAAAAAGTAAAATAATAAGAAAAGGGGCCAGGGTAGAGACACCTTGACCCCTTAGCTCCAGAGATGCATTTGTTTTAAAATTCTTGTCGGAGTCGCGGCGAACCTGTGAATCAGCTGAACTTTAAGAACAACAGCATGGGCTTCCGTGCTTGCTTTAACTGCAGCCCCTGAGTGTGCCAGATTCTGGGCAAATTTATATTTTGAATACGGGGTCTATCTGGCCTCCTCAAGCCATGGGGACCACCACCTCCCCTAGGCACTTATCACAAAACAAATACGGGGGCCTCTCTGCCCTCGAGCAGCCCAGGGGACCACCACCTTCCTGGGCACTCATTATACATCAAATGCAGGGAGGCTGCCCAGCCTTCCCCACAGCCCCAGGAACCACCACCTCCCTCGGGTACATATTCTATTTAAATGTGTGGGGCTGTGTGGTCCCCCGCAACCCCAGGGATCACCACTTTCCTGGGGCCCACATTTTATTTCAATGCAAGGGGCCCCTCCCTGCAGCCCCAGTGACTACCGCCTCCCATTCTGTTCCAATGTGGGGGGGGCACACAGGCTGACATCTCCCACCAAGCAGAAGCAAACAAACTCTGCTTTCTGCAAAAGAGAGCTGTCAAACAGCTCTCCCTCGCAGAAAGCTGATTTTTCATCTATCACCCCTGCATGCAAATATGCGTGCGGGGAAGACACATGAAAACAATGCGTACACATGACGGGAGCTGCTATTTAAAGCAGCTCCCTGCTTGAGAGTAAAATGCTGGCTCCCACAGGGCATGGGGAGCAGGCTAGGACCGTGGGGCCTGGAGGCTCCCTTGCGGTCCTGTCACTCTCTGTCTCTCTTCCACCCCATAATGGGAATAGAAGAGAGCAAGAGAGAGATAGTCATTGCAATGGTCTCTCCATTACTCCAAGAAATACAGCAGGGAGTCACCTGTGGCATAATGGTTAAGGACACAGACCCTCGCCCTGAACGGTAAAGGTTCTAATCCAGGTGAGTGTATGATCGTTTCCTTACTTTAATTTGTTTTCAGCTTCACAAAAGGTTAAGGTTCATAATGAAAGGTGATCTCACTCTTTTTAACTGACAAATGCATTTTTCTTTTCAATTTGTCCAGAAATATCTCATTCTAAGTATATAATTCACCAAAGCCTAAAATCTCTCTATCTCTCTATCTCTTGCATCTCACTCTCTTTCTCTCTCACTCTCTCACTCTCTCAATTTCTTTTTTCAATTTCTTTCACGCACCCACTCAGCCCCTTATGCACATACTCATAGACCCTCTCAGACACTCACAGACCCACTCACAGACCCACTCACATCCTCGTGCACCCACTCACACCCCACTCAGACCCTCACACATCTACTCACAGACCCACTCACACACACGTTCACAGACCCACTCAGTCTCTCACACACCCACTTAAAGACCCACTGAAACTCTTATGCTCCCACTCACAGGCCCACACAGAAATTGATGCACCCACTAAGACACTGATGCACCCACTCTCACACCTATATAGACACTCTCACAGGCACTCTCACCCCCAAATACACCCTCTCACACCTATTCTCACACCCAGAGAGACAGGCCGTGGCCAACTCCTGCCGCCCACGGCCAAAGGGCTGTGCGCAGCGTGGGGTTGGCTGGTTAGGGGGTTGGCTGCTGGGTCTGGCCGCAGGCCAACTGCTGCTGTGCACGGCCGAACACTGTGCGCGACTCTGGTTGGATTAACGTATAGTAATGAAAATTACTTTACGTTAAACAAAAACATAGAAATTCACTTAAAAAAACAAAGGTTACAGGGACATTACAGGCTCACATTTTAAACGTATCAAGCCATAGAAATTCACCAGTTATAGATATAGCTATCTCAAGTAGCTATAACTCATGCCCTAAGGTAACTATAACTCGTGCACCCGTGCATGTCACGAATGCTGTAATTTGTGGAGTAATTAGCAGTGCATGCTGATAGCGCAAGCTATAGTTACCTTAGGGCACAGACACAAGGTGAAGATGTTACTGTATGAGGTGCGATAAGGACATGAAACAAATACAGATAGCTGTAAAAAATGGCAGCTTAATGAAAATGTTAAAAAACAGACAACGTTCCTATAGAAATGAATGGCTATATAAAAACTTACTTAAAAATGAAATACATTTTTTATATTTTTTAAAATTAATGTTGTTAAAAAATGCAAAAAGTAAATATAAAGTTATATGTAAAATATATATTAAATACTTCTGTGGGAATATATAATGTTGATCAGTATGAGAAATATATTATAATTAGTATTTGAAGTGACAATTTTCATTGTACGTTCACATGTAAAAACATGTATATGAAAAAAAGCGTGCTAACAAAAAATACTTTGTGATTGAAAAACATGTGTAATTCAATGTTAAATAAAGTAATTTGTAATAACAGTTTTTGTGATGTTAGTAATTATATATCACAAAAACTGTGAATGTAAATGTACATTCAAGAAAAGCAAACAATACAAAAATTAAATCTATTCAATCATAAAACTAACTTCTTTCTTTTTATCTAAACCATACATTACACGTCACCCTAAACTGTAAACACTAAAACATAACACTTCATTTTTCTAGTTCATATACAACATATTTACACTGGCCCTTAACAATCACACTGATATAATAAAATATACCATTAAAAGTATTTTATCATATATAGTGTGAAACTTACTAAACACAAGAAACAACAAATTTACTATTCCAGCAATAGTATATAATATTTAGGAGAAGGTTTTGGGGGCTACATGACTCACATTTACGATTCCTATTCCAATCTTTTCTAGTTTGCATCAGGTCGTATACACAAATTCACATTCTAATGTAAATCACTTTATGGAAGATATTGGATACCAAAGTGGTCACATACTCTATTCCCACTTCAATGTAAGCCATTTTAAAGAAAGTGTGGGATCTTAAAGGGACCTCCTTTACTATTACCAATCCAATGTAAGGCATTTTGGGGAAGATATTGGAAACTAAGGGGGTCATATGGACTATTCCCACTAGAATATAAACCTTTTCGGGGAAGGTATGAGGTACTAAAAAGTGCATGTTTACAATTTCAACACTAATGCGAGCCATTTTGAAGAAGGGTCCAGACGCTAAAGGGGTCAAATGTACTATTCCTACCCCAATCTAAGCCGATTTGGGGAAGGTGTAGGGCACTAAAAGTTCCAGATATACTAATCACACTCCATTATACACATTTTGTGGAAGGTATTGGACACTAAAGGAGCCATATTTGCTGTTCTCATTCCCATCTCTTTGTGGAAGGTGCTGGGCTCTAAAGTGATCAGATTTACTATTCCATCTCTAAGCCATTTAGGGGAGGCTGCTGGATACTAAAGGAGTCAGATTTACTATCCTAACTTCAAACTAAGCCATTTTGTGGAAGGCGTGGAACACTAAAAGAGCAATATTTGCTATTGCCACTCCATTCTGATAGTGACTTCTAGCTACAGATTCCTCCGTTTTGAATATTCCCCAGGATTCAGTCTGGATCTGGAAACATATCAGCAGTACCTGTGTATGCCAGAAGGTGGGGACTTGTGGCTCTACACTGACACTGTTACTCTCTTGAAATTACTAGGGGTGGACGGCAAACTCCGCTCCACTGGCAGAGTTCATGGAGTTTTGCCTACTCCGCCTGAAGCTTGGAGTTCCCCCAACCGCCATGCCTGCAGAGTTTTTCTCATGTGTGACTCACCAATGTTAAGTTGGCAAGTGGGAAAATCGAGCACTAGGATGAGTCCCAGTGCGATTTCTCAACGTGGGCGGTCATGGCAGATCATTACCGCTTGCGATGAGAAAGCTGCCACTTGCATTGAGAATGCTGCTGCTCAAATAGAAAATCTACTCCAGAAGCAGAACCCTCTGGAGCACCTCGTGGAGCCATTCTTGCTGATTTTATAGCATGGGATAAGCTCTTGGCGCAAAAAATCAGTGCGAGCAGCGTGACATACCAAAGTTCTGATGCTTGCTGAAGTCCATGGAATCTTGTAGAGTTTTTGGTAACACCACGGAATTCTGCAAAGTGAAACTCTGCACGTTTCGCCCAGGCCTAGAAATTACATGCAGGACTTTTATAAGCACCATTACCAAGCACTGACATCAGTTTCTTTCTTTCCACTCCACCAGACACTGGTCCAGAGTTCCCTCTCATCTTTTTGAGACTCTTACCTCAATATTTTTTATGAATTTTTCTACTGTGTGTGTTGGACTTGGCTCTCTCTGCACGGTTACCCACAAACATTTTGTCTTCACCCCTCCTATTTTTTCTGAATTAGTTTTTGCTGGCCTTAGTACTTTGTGTACTTCACCACTGCTAACCAGTGCTAAAGTGCTTGTGCTTTCTCCTTTGAACATGGAAAATTGGCTTACACTTGATTGGCATATTTAATTTACTTATAAGTCCCTAGTAAAGTGGTATGCCATATACCCAGGGTCTGTTACTTAAATGTAACCATTGGGCCAGGAGTACCCATAGTTCCACCCACTTACTTGGCCCCCTATAACATGTCTCAGGTCTGCCATTTCAGCCTAAATGCAGTTTTAAACTGCTAATTCAACATGGCAAAACAAACCCCTTGCCAAGCCTTAAACTCCTCGTTTATTACGTATGTTGCCCATAAAGTTGGCCCTAGGCAGCTCAAAGAGCAGGAAGCATTTTAATTAAAAGGTTGGACATGTACTTGGCTTGGTAGTGAAAAACTAACTCCTAAATGTGTTTTCACTACTGTGAGCCCTACCTCTCTCATAGAATAACATTGAGTTGCCTTATTACATTTAATATGTGCTATTTTTTTATTAGGAACAGGTAAACATTTCATGTTTGGTGTCTGAGAAATTATAATTTAAAACCCTTTTTAAAAGTAAAGTAAGATTTAATTTTCAGAATTGCACTTTGCATTTTCAGAAGGTTATCATTTTCTGGCCCTAGCTATTTGGGGCCTCCAGTCTGTTTGTGGATGACATGACTGGGCGTAATTGGCAGATGGACTTAGTTTATCCCTTCAAGACAGCCACACAATAGAGTGATTTGCTGTATCTGGATGGGCCATCAACTGGCAGCATGGGTTGGGGGGAAGAGCTGGGCGCAACCCTACTTGTAAACGAATTGGCTGTGCTCTGCCTTCACACAAATGACTTGACACCACTGCATTGTCCATGCAGACAGCCATGGGCCAGGGCAAGTGAGGCAGGAAACTGCAAGACTTCAAAGGGAATTGTCCAGAAACATTTCCAACTCTAACAAAGGCACCAGATATAAAAATAGGACCCTCACACCCACTCTTCAGTTCACTTTCTGGACCTGCAGAAGAATATTCAGAGCTGCTGTGACCTGTTGTGACATCCACCAAATACTTTGCTGCACATGGAAGCACTGCTTTGGTATCTGGAGCCTCTCAGTGGTGTGCCCTGCTTCTTGAGTGCACCTGGACTAAGTGAGTCCTAACCACCCTTTCCCCCCACCCCCCAGTAGTACCCCACCAGTTCAAGACCCTTGGTGGTCATGCTAAATGTGCCCAAATAGGGAAAATCCAAAACTTGGAATTTAGAAACATTTAGGCTAAAAACTGCTCTGAGAACTGAGAAAAGACAGGCACCATCCTGCTTGACTATGTGCCAAAGGACCTTCGCTGGTCAGCTTGATTTTGCTGCAGTTCTTCTCTGTGGCAACAAATCCTGTTCAGTGGTTCTTCTCCAAAGAGGTATACAGCCTTGTGGAAATCTTGTCAGCTACAGCCTCCAGCTTTGCCCCACAGTCGATTTTTGACAGACTATAGGCCTTATCACAAGGCTGGCAGTCCAAGCCTAGTTGATCCATGATCCCGATGGGGTGACAGAGGATTTGCTTGCAATCTGCCAGTGCTGCCCTGTTGATTACAACCTTGTTCTCGGCCAGCCTTCTCATGACGGTTTCCCCACCATGAAAAGGGTGGAGAAGAACAAGTGCAGGGGCCTTGGGGTGCCCCTGCACTGCCAATGGCCCTCCTGCCCAGCACCATCGGAAATTCACACTGTCTGCTTTATAGGCAGTGCTCATTCTGAGGATGCTGGTCGGCCCCCTCTGTGCTATGAGATAACACTCGGGTCCTTTAAGGGAGCCGAGTGCTATCTTGTAGCACTGTTCCCCCCAGTCAGACCAGCAGGAATGCTTTATTTCAGAGTTTCTAACGGTCAGCCAGGTCAGCCTGGCGGAAACCTTGTAATAGGATAGGGAGGATGCCGCTGCCATGTCGTTGGCGTCCTCTCTGCGGGTTTGGTGATCCCGGGTTGGGACTGCCAAACTCTAAATGAGCCCCTAAGTCCAAACGAGGAAATCTTCATTGCAACTTTATCTAATGGCTCCCTCTTCAGACACCAGCTGCAGCCTCGCCCTGCTGAACTTCACCTTCTCAAGCAAATATTTATAAAAATTTCTGTAAAGTCTGAAGGTAAGGGCCGAGTATCAAGGGGCGAGGGCAGACAAGATCTTGGCAAGGATAAGCATTTTGGACCTCCTTTCTTCTTGGTTTCTAGAAAGTAGTGGTGGACCTGCACCTGTCCTCCTGGTCCGTCAGAGCTACTACACAGTTTATGGTGTAAAAAAAGCATTTTCAGTTTGCTGTGCTCCCTTTTGGTCTCGGCATTGCTTCTCGGATGTTCATAAAATTGATGGAGATGACAGCAGAACTTCTTCAGAAGTTCAGGGATGCCAGTCTTCCCCTTCCTTGACGACTGGCTGTTGAAGAGAGGTTTACCCCAGACAGTTGTTAACCACCTCCAGACTACGGCGACTCTTCTGTCATCCTTGTTCTCCCCAATGAACATGCTGAAGTTGTATCTGATTCTTTTTCAGACACTCACCTTTATCGGAGCCATTCTGGACATGGTTCTGTTTTGTGTCTTTCCCTGGGGAAAGAGAGTACAGGACTTTCAAGCTATGATCCTGATCTTTCAGTCTCAGTCATGGATTTCAGAGAGGTCGACTATAAGGCTGCTGGGAATGATGACCAATCGCTTCCTGCAGGACAAGCACACCAGTTGGCATATGCAGTCCTGCAGTGGGATCTGAAGTCCCAGTGGGCTCAACGTCAAGAAGACCTCTCTGACCACATTCAGATTTTCATCAGAGAATGCAAAAGATCTGCAGTGGTGGTTACTGCACCACGATTGGGTCAGTGGCAGACTCCTCTTCTCCCCCCCCAAAGCTGATAGTGGTGATTGATGCATCCTATTTGGGTTGAGGCGCCCACCTAGGGGAGGCAGAGATCAGAGGCCTCCAGTCTCCAGTGAAGTCCCAGAATACATCAACCTTCTGGAGTAGAGGACCTTCCGCTTGGTATTGAAAACCTTCCTGCCATCCATCAAGGGGAGGCTGGTGCTCACTGGCAACACCACTGCCATGTGATATTGCAACAAACTGGATGGGATCCCGGACCCTGGGACTGGAGGCCTTGTGCCTCTAGAAGTGGTTGGACCATCATGGAATTTTTGTGGTGATGAATCATCTGGCAGAATCACTGAATGCCAGGCCAGATAAGCTTAGCCATTGACGCATTGTGGGTCACGTATGAAAGCTACACCTGGAAGTGGAGCAAGGTCTCTTCTGTGAATGAGAAGGACATTGGCTCAATATGTTTGCCACCTCTTAAAATGCTCAATGTCAGTGTTTCTGCTTGTTGGAGTTTCTGAGGGGGTCTCTAGCTCCCTGACACGTTCTGCCTCAAGTATAACTCAGGACTCCTGTATGCTTCCTCCAATACTACTCCTTCCTTGAGGTCTGAAGAAGATGAGGACAGACTGGGCTCAAGTCATCCTAATGGCTTTGGATTGGGCCTGGAGAGTATGGTGTCCTGAACTCCTGTGCTTAAGCATATGTCCTCCAATCATACAGCTCCTCCGGGAGGACAAGCTTTGCAATCTCCTCTTCAGGGGTGAAGATTGGGCAGTGACAGCTGAACAACATCGAACAGCCTCCAGAGGTGGTTGATGTCATTTTGGCAGCCAGGTGTCCCTCAACAGAAAATGTCTACTCCTGTTTGGATAAATTTGTGGCTTGCTGCAGCACATACCAGATTGACCACCTTCAGACCAATTGTCTCACATTCTGTTATTCACCCTATTTCTTAACTGGCAAGCCTTTTTTGGGACACAGTTATGGGTTATCTTTCAGTCCTTTTGGTCTTCTTAAAATTGCCAGATCAAGCCCTTGTCATTTAAGTCACCAATTGTAATATGATTTTTGAAAGGACTGCAACATGTTCCCCCCTTCTCCTTTTGTCATGCCACTATGGGACTTTAATCTGGTCTTGACTTGTCTAATGTGCAGTCCGTTCAAGCTACTCTACAGCTGTCCTTCATGGCTCCTTAATATCCAGACTGCGTTCCTCATTGCCATCACCTCTGCTATCTGCCACACACTTCCTTCTTCCCAGACAAATTGGTTCAGAACACACGGGCATCCTTCTTGCTAAAAATTGTGATGCCTTTCCACATCGGTAAAACTATCACCCTGCTAGCGTTCTATGCTCTGCCTTCCCCCTCTAAAGAGGAGGAGAGTCTTCATCCCTTTAACCTCCTGAGAGCGCTTAGTTTCTACATAGACTGTACCAAAGACCACAGCTCTTTGTGGGGATCGCTTGTGTGATGAAAGGCAAGGCAGTGCAGAAGAGAACCATATCTGGATTGAGTTATGCATTAAGATCTGCTATGTACTGGAAAAGAAGCAGCCTCTACAAGGTCTGCATGCTTATTCTACCAGGACAAAAGTTGGTACCACTGAGTTGGCTTGTGGTGTCCCTGTCTTAGATATTTGCAAGGCGGCTATGTGGGCATCTCTCCTTAAGTTCATGAAGCATTACTGTCTGAACAGTTAGGCTTGCCAATAGCAGTATTTTGCCACTTGATCCTGCAGGACTTCCTGGTTTGAGCCCCTCCACAGACCCACCTTCGAAAAGGTATTACTTTAGAATGTATTTGTGGGATTTGAGACTAGAAGTCTCTATCAGAAGAACAAGTTACTTATCTTTGGTAACGCTGTTTCTGGTAGAGACTCTATTTAGCTGCAGATTCCTCATTGATCCTCTGTGCTCTGTGTTTGAACTCTATCCATTTTTAAGATTTTCAAGTGCAGAATCTGCACACTGTCAACTAATTTGCTCTTGAACTCTGTAACTGGGGGCCCAGACAGTATCAAAAGCACAACCAACATCAGCAATCGGAAGTGGTACATGTATCGGCCCCAAACATCATTTCCAGAGAGGAACAGCATCAGTGTGGAGCAGCAAAGCACCTCCTTCTGACACACAGAGGTACTGCTGAAAAATATCCAGTTCCCATTGATGGTCGGATCGCTGCACTCCAGGCGGTCTAACCACCCAACTACAACCCTGGCAGACGGCCCTTGCTAGGGTCAGAGTTCTACTCAGCCTGGGCGCCACTGAACTCAGTGCCGCCTGGCTGATTACAACTGCCCTCACTGTCAGCCTTTTCATGGTGGTCTGACCAGCATGGAAAGGCTGGCAGTGAGAGTGTGCTAAGGGACACAGGGGACTGCAATGCCCATGGTCGGCACCCTCAGTGCTACGAGATAGCACTCAGCTCCTTTAAGGGAACCAAGTGATATCTTATAGCACCTTTTCTGACACTCTGGCGGGTGAGAAAGCTCTATTGCAATGTTCCAGCCAGTCAGATCAGTAGGAACATTGTAATGGGGCAGGTGGGACCACCAAACTGTTAATGAGGCCCTACGTCTGACACCTGAAGAATATTCAGAAAGTGAGGGATCAGCTGCTAGATAGAGTCTTCATCAGAAAGATCAATAACAAAGGTAAGTAACACATTCATCTAAACCATTTTGGGGAAGGTATTGGCCACCAAAAGAGTGAGATTTGCTATTGCCATTCCATTCAAAACCATTTTGGGGACAGTGTTGTACACTAAAGAGGTCAAATGTAATATTTCCATTCTAATGTAAGCCAGTTTGGAGAAGGTGTTGGACATTAAAGAGGTCAGATTTACTTTTCCCTCTCCAATCTAAGCCATTCAGCGGAAGGTGTTAGTCACTAATGAGGTCTGATGTATTATTCACTCTCAAGTCTGAGCCAGTTTCGGATAAGTAAAAAATAATAAATTCAATACCCACCCCAATATGAACATTGTAACATATACTTACAATTATGTAACTATGTTGCAAAATAAATATATTATATATGTAACAATCACACAGTTGATAAATTACTATTTACTTATTAAATACAAAATAATAAACAAATATTAAAAATCTAAACATAAAAATATCCTAAATGTAGAAAATATGAAATTAAAATAAAATATACATTACCATAAAATGCACTTTTCGATTTTAAATTGAAAATTTCTTAAATATTATAAATCAATCCCAAATGTAATGTATATATAAAACAAATATTAATTGATTGAAAAATAAATAGTTTTTAAATAATTACAAATTTACAACAAAAATGTAACATACAACTTTTAATAACAAGTGGTAATTAACAATAGAATAATCTTATTTTAAAAAGATATTAAAAAAGCAATGAATTACAACAAATTACAAAACTTTCTAGATTTAAAATTTACAGAATGTATTACTACATTTTTTAAAGTTTTAAAATACTTAAATAAAAATGTATATAATTAATTAAAGCCTCCATGCCCTTTTCCCCTCTAAACTTACACTACTACAAATTAAAAACAAATTTGAAATAAAAATAAACTTCAAAATTATCTTTAGAAAGATATTAAATTAATTTGAGAAACAAAATACAAAACATTATTAACATTCCAACATAAAAAATAAAACAAATCTTAAATGCCAAAAATATGAATAAAAACAATATTATTTATCTTTATGCGAGCAATATATTTAAGAACAATATTAAAAACATCAGTAAAAATGATATTCTTAATTTCAATATTCTTGTCAATTATATTTTTAACATTACAACATTCCAGCGATGATATTCATGTATGGCAATATTAAAAACTAGATGTTGTGTCCAAACTCCTCCTCTTTATCACTACATTTTTCAGCAAAGCACACCATTTACTTTTTCGCTCCATCACCTTTCATCTCCTCATCCTTCCCTTTACTTCACCCCTTTACCTATTCCCACTTTCACCAGTTCATCCACCATCTCTCTTAAACCTCTCTCCAAACAATCTTTCCTCACACCCATTACTCTGCCTTCAGTTATCACCCCTCCTTCAATCACCTAGTTTCTTTATCACTTCTTCTTTGCATCCTAGTTGTTTTATTGCATGGACAAATGTGGATTTTGCCCAGGGCCTCACCTTTCATCAGGCCCTTACCTAGGATGGCTAGATGCTTGGTGCGACCAACACTGGCCCTGTTGTTTCTGAATGGAGTTGGTAGAGTTGCTGTTCCCTGTTCTCTGCATGCTGTAATGAGCATGATGAAAGGCTGTAACGCTTATCGATGGAAGCTATACAGATGTGCCAAATCACAATGGTACTTTCCTGGAGCTTTTTGGAAATGAATCTGTTTCAGCGTGAATTCTTTTTCATGTCTCTAAAAGTTTGGCATTCAACCTTGTGATTGGCAACCCGGCCTTTAGAGAGATATTTAGCACTTTATTTCCATGATTGCTTGAAATTCGTCCAGATTAGTAAACTAAAGTTTATCTCTCTTCTGACTGCACTTGGATTGTCAGATTTCTGCAACTGAATATCTTTACTGCTAGACAATTGAGTCTGGAAGATTTCTATATCTTAGGGACAGCTCTCTTGTCAGTTTTTGTATGATATGTGTAAACTGATGTTTAGTTTCTTTGTCTAAAGCCTGGTACTATAAGGTTCACAACTTAATAGATCATTCTCTGTTTGACACCTTAGTCTGTAGGTATGTCCTGTCAGTAAGATGTAAAGTTCTGTGTAACATCAGATATTGTTTTTAGATCACTGGTCTGAGTCAGACAGAGGTCTCTAAAATGAGGGTTGAATCTTCTATCAGAGGTCTGAGCATGTACTGTATATATGTGTCCTAATGATTGCTGTGCTATCTCACAACCCTGTCCCGAGGGCCATGGGGCAAGCAGGAGTTACTAGGCCCAATTGTGGGATTTGAGGTCTTTTAATCCTGATGTCCCAGGGCTCTGGCCTACTATGGAGCCTGGACAACTGGGCCAAGTACCCCTTCTGCACTTAACTCTCAGTATTAATGTGGCTCTCAAACTATAGAAATACATTTTGAACTCCATTAAAAACGTTTCTAAAAATGAAGGTGTTGGCACAAAGAAATGTTGTGATTCACCCACAAAAAGGTTGCAATGTTCCCTTGAAGTTTACTGGTGATTGCAACAGTGACAGTGTTATTTGCAGTATAAAATAACCATGTGGCTTATTAACTGTGTGAAAAAATGAAAGGAAGACTAAAGGATTACAGAATATAGAAGCAACATACGGATTGATAACAAAAAATCCAGCGTGCTGGCACACTGGAGGGAAAAAAGCCACAACATCAGTCAGTTGAAATTTCAGGTTTTAGAAATTGTTGTGTGTGATCAAAGCATTGATAATAATAAGAAATTACTGCAGAGAAAAATCATCTGGATTATACTATTGGACGCTGTTCGCCCTAACAAGATGAATGAGAAACTTAAGATGTTGTGTTTCTTATCAAAAAAGTTCTGGTATGTTCTGATGTGGGTGAGATGACATCAATATCACATTGAAGAACACCTGTTGACACTGTATGCAGTGAGGCACTGTGCTTCCGTGTGTGTTAGGGTTGTCGGGAGACAGTGAGGGCCGCAAGGCCTGAGGCAGCGATGCCCGACCCAAGGCCCAATACAAGGTTTCCAAGATTCCCGCTGCTGTGTCGAGCTGCCAGCCGCCTGACCACCGGGTGGGCCACGGGGCAGTAACCCCCCCGGCTGAGGAGGTGAAGGTTTGCCTGCAGTTCCGGAAGTCTGCCGAGGATGTTGCACGGGGTATGGGGGACTGAGCATCGAGGACCAAGGAAGTTTGCCTCTGTGCCGTTTAGGAGGAGGTGTGGGGTGGGGAAAAATCACAGGCCCGAGGCTAGAGCACCGAGAGCCCCGGGTGTACTGCACAGTGAAGGCAGCGAGGACTCCAGGGTCTGGCGGTCGCCGAGGGAGGTGCTCGAAGGGAGGTGCAGAGGAGGTGCAAAAGAGGTATGCCGGGTTGCCGGGGTGCCAGGTTCACCTGCTCACATCATTGAGCTCTACAGGGCCCCATAGTGGGGCTCGCATTGGATCCCCCTTCATCCTTCCTTCCCCCAGCTTACCTCTGGCTTCCCTCTAGCTTCCAGCGACGCAAGACTGCCGATTGACACCATATTGCCTCCATATTGGCATCGACCTACCAGGGGCAAGGGTGAGGTTGGTGAGGACTAGGCAGTGCACGAACATTAGGAACTGGTTGTGGGTATGAAAGGGGCTTTAAGGGGGTCAAGTGCAGTGTGGCTTATGACGAGTGTCCGAGGTTGCGGAAGCAGCTTGTCGTAATGGGTGCAGCTTGCGACCAGGAGGTCACAGTGGGGATAACCCCCTACACCTTTTACACCCTATTACCCCCTTTTTACCACCCTTCAGTGTGCGCTCGTGCCCCTCAGCTGCTGGTTTGTGACATTGCATTCCAGTAATTAATCACTTAACAAAGCCTGTAATACAATTTCCACAGAAGCAATATCCCCCACCCAGGAAGATGCTTTCAGGGAAGGAAAGGACAGTCCACCCACTAGTAAAGAGAATCAAGAGGAAACAGAAATCCCCAACCTTGTTATCAGTAAAGAGCATGCGGTTTAAAAACAATGAGGATGAGTGTCAGACTTTGATTTCCCCTATTGCGTGTATGTTTGGAAAATCACGAAAGCTCCATTTAAATATTATTTTTTGAAGAACCCTGTAGAGGCAATTTTTTTCTACTGCTAAAGATCAAGCAGCCCTTCTACAGCCTATATCAACAACAAAAAAGTGAAAGTGGCTTTGTATGTGAAAAGGGGGGCAATAATGGATCGGATGTGGCGTGGGGTGAGTCGACAGGCACAGCTGGTACGTTATCGATTCTTCAATTTCTAAAGTCCAGGGGACTATACATCATCTAAATACCCAATAATAAGTGAAAGTCATTTTGATTATAAAACTGGGGGTCAAAGTGGATTGGAAGTGGAAGGGGACGAGGTTAAAAGTTGTTGCGATGCTCGCGCACAGTGCTTCGCGCACAGTGTGTTTACACTGGGCACGAGCATCGCTAGGCAACGGGGTTTGAGTGGAGATTGAAAAAAGACAGTTGCGAAGACTACGCGCTTCGGATTAGCTGTATCGGGGTCGCATTAACGTTACAAATAAAAGCCTGTAAATCACATGAATTTCGTAACGTTTTTCATCTCAACAAAAGTGCGCTCAGAAGTGCCTCTAAATCACTGGAAGAAAAAGAAAATGTCTGGGACTCAATCAGTGACTTAGAGCTACATACTTTAAGATCTCCATCTCTATCCCCTACTGCTACCTCTTTCTCATTAGGTGATATGCTTAAAGGCCCCATGGAAAACAGAGGTTTGATTCCCTTAGAGGTGAATGTTATAATAAAGAAGGCTACAGAAACTGCAAAGACGATAACAAACAAAGGGTCGTTGGAGGGTGGTCAAAGATACAGTAATATAAAACTGCCAATTACCCGTCATGCCATCAACAGTGCGGGCCCAGGTAGCGTTTGCCAGAATGTCCCCTACTCTAGTTTAGATAAATGTCTGCCTTAAGTTATTAAAGTTAGTGACTCATCTGATCCTGAGGTTACGGACAGGCAGAGCAGGCCACCATTTTGGATAATCACATAAGTTCATTATCCCAAGGTCAAAGAGCTTTCAGAAGCAGTGTTCCAGTTCCAGCTAAACTATCGGACTGCACTAGCCAGGTGTGAAGCAGTCAATGCTCTCAGGCTCTACAGAGCACCTCCGGGAATTTAGAGCAAGGCAAAGTGTGGGACATTTCCTTTAGACATCGCAATTTTGATGCTTTGTCTTACCAGTCTTCAAAAATGGATGTGAATGTGGACTTACTAAACATTATGGCTCAATCAGCATCGGGGATTGACCAAAAATTGGCAGACTTAAATGCTCTGATCAAACGAACACAGAATTACACAGAAACAATAGAGCACAATTGTACCTGTGGTCCAATAGTCAATAAACTTGTTACTCTTCCAAAGGTAATAAACTTATTGATGGATGACTTTAAGGCTAATTTTGGTAGTTTAAAAAATGATGAAAATGTGATATATCCTAATCATCAACAAGGAGCTAGTGCTTGTTTGAATGTTGGATTTTCGATGGACAGTGTTAAGGGCAATGGGGAGACAGCGGGTACTATAGTAAAGAGTGTTAATGATGATGACCAATGTCACCAATATGCAGGAGTTATAGAGCCACTACCAAAAGAGATTGGTGACAGTACTCTAGGGTCAATCAGACAGACTTTATCCCCATTAATATCACCACTACCATTGTTCCCAATTAATCAAGTGAAAATACCATCGAAATTATCAGCTGAGCCTGTTACTAAAAGGCAAAGGAACAACAACGAAAAGCTAGGAAAAACACAAAGGGTGTTTCATTTGCTATCCTTGATGGTGTGACAAGTACTACAAACACCTCTGTCACAAGTAATAGGAAAGTAAGTAGCTCAAGGACAGATACAAACAATAAAAGAAGTGCTTTGACTACCACGTTTTTCCCATTATTTGACACTCAAAAAGAAAGTTATGGCCCTGTAGTTTGCCACGAGCTTGCTCGATGCTTAGGGGACTCAGCAGTTATGGAATATCCCGGTCCCAGAAAATGTAAGATTCATGAAGGCCTGGTAGAGAATAAGAAAGGTACAAATCAAGGGGCTGATATTGAACTTACAATTGATGAGGGTCAAGTGAAGAAATCTAGTTTGATATTAGTAGAAAATCCACTTGTACAAACAGTCCCCACGGTAGAGGTCACCGTGATTAAAGGAATGAGTCCTTTCATCGAACAAGTGGCCACTGCAGTGCCAGGGTTACATGGATCGGATGACTATCCAGGGCCCTTTTTAAGCCTAGTACGGCAATTAGGTCAGATGTTTGGGCCACTTTAAATCATCTGGCGACAACCGGCAGGGAGTTTTCCTCACAAAATTCAAAAACAGACCAGCCTGGCCAATCCTTTGAAGATATCTAGAATGCACCTACTGGGGGTTCTCATTTTACCTCCCTCGTGGGTGGAAATAAAATAATCTTTTCTCCACGATACCAGACTCAGGGCCCGCATGATACACTGAATCATGGTAATATATTAATGGCCAGATTTATTAAAAGCTAGCGCTGCCTTTGCATCATTTTTTGACGTAAAAGTGGCACAAACTTCCAAAATATGTTATGTTATGTTATATGGATTTATATAGTACATGGCTACCCGAAGGTTTCCCAGCACTTGAAGCTAAAACAGTAGCAAAAAAGAGAGAAGAGGGAGTTACGTTTTAAATAGCCAAGTCTTGAAAGCCTTGCGAAAATTCGGTTCATGGCTGATTACTCGTAGGCCCAGAGGTAAGGAATTCCACAGCTTTGCCCCTTGGTATGCTAAAGATCTTCCACCCCATCTAGCTTTCCTCACTTTTGGGGTCACTGCAAGGCAGGCTGATGAAGATCTAAGAGGTCTGTTAGGTGAATAGGAGGCTATAGTCCTCAACATTACTGGACCTCTGATATGTAGTGCTCTATGCATATGGCACAGTGTCTTGAATTGTATCCTCTTGGCCACAGGAAGCCAATGAAGCAAGGAGATTCCTGCTCTTGTATATTCATGTTTAGGGCTGTTCAACAGCAGATGTGCAGAAGCATTCTGAACTATCTGCAATCTTTTAATTACATATCCTGGTGCACCAAGGAACAATGCATTTCCATTGTCCGGTCGTGAACTAATCAGTGCCTGTATAATAATTATTTTCGCTAGGAAAGGTAGGATTGTGAAGACCCTCCTTAGAAGCCTGAGGATGCCAAAGGAAGTAGCAGCTATTTTGTTGGCTTGATGAACCATGGATAGTTGTGGATCAAGCCATACACCCAGACTTTTAAAAAGTCTTTTTGGGGGGGGGGAGGGGGTAAGGATCCCAGGCCCTCCATGATTGATGGATTGGGAATAGGCTTTGTGTGTTGTCCGAGTATCATCACCTCCGTCTTATCATCATTAAGTTTTAGCTTACTTCTAGACATCCATGCCACCACAGCTTGGAGGCAGGGGACAAGTGATGTGCCTTTAGTACGGGAGTCATTAGCAAGAGATACAACTAGCTGTGTGTCATCTGCATACGACACTAAGGCTAGTCCAAAAGGTTCAACTATTTCTGCCAGGGGTCGCATGTAAATATTAAAGAGTGGGGCTAAGGGACGACCCCTGTGGGACTCCATAGCTATTGTTAACACACTCTGAAAAATAAGATCTATCTAGAACTTGAAATTTTCTATTCTTGATAAAGGAGATGATCCAGTCTAAAGACAGCTCAGATATTCCAATCTTTTGTAGCCTATCAATTAAAATGTCATGTTGCACTGTATCAAAAGCGGTGCTCAGGTCTAGGAGGATAATAGCTGTCTCCAGTCCTTGTTCTCGGCGCCTTCTGGCCTCTTCCGTAACCGCAATCAGTGCAGTCTCAGTACCATGTAATGGTCTGAAGCCCATTTGAGTGGTATGTAGGATATTATTGTCCAACTATCTTGGACAAAACAGGCAACAGTGAAATGGGCCTATAGTTGCTAGGCAGTACTGGATCAAGGTTAGGTTTCTTTAAGAGTGGTTTAATAATTGCATGTTTCCACTGCTCTGGCACTACGCCAGAGGACAATGAAAGATTAATAAGATCTGTAATAATAGGAACCATCATTGGCGCACTCAGAATCAGTACTTGAGGAGGGCTGGATCTAGAGGAGATCCTGATTTAAGGGTTGAGAGATATCTGCTGACATCTTCTTCCGATATCAACTGGAAGTCTGATAAGATGGCGGGGGCCATAGACTTCTGTTCTAGTGTCTCCTGAGCAAATAATTATATTTTGTATGTTTGCGCCACTTTTGCATCAGAAAATGACATAACGGCGGCACTAACTTATCATAAATCAGGCCCTAAAACTTTTACGAGTAATACCATCCCTAGAGTATATTCAGACTACAGATATTGACTCTATAGAATTTTAGAGGTGGTAAATATTAACTGAGAATTTACCTGGGTGATTTGGGCTTCGTCTCAGTTTGTCAGCAAGGTTTTAAATGAGAAAGGTTCCTTTCAAAAATGGGGAATTGTGCTGACAACTCCCCAGCAGATTGATTATCGAGACCCCCCCAGAAGTTCACAAAGGGTCTCCAAGACTAAACAGAAAGGGAGATTTTCAACAACCCTACTCAATTCTTAGAACTGCAATTGGAAATTCCACTCCAGCTATTTACCATCCAATGAATTATACATTAAATAACAGACATCATTCTGGCCAATTAAATTTAGGATGGCTATCAGCTGCTCTTCATAAATATAGGAGCCCCTGACAGCTACATACTAAAATATTACAAACGGATAGAGCAAATTCCTGACAAAATTCACTAACAATTTGTTTGTGGAAATATGAATGGAATTAGCATCAACAACCAGTTAAAAGATTTAACTTCCATTTTAAAGGATTTTCAGATTATTTTACTACAAGAGACATGGGCAACAAAGCCATTTACCATTGAAGGTTATCTGGGCTTTTTTTCCCCTGCATATAAGGTGAAAAGGTTTGGTCGTCCAAACGGGGGATTGGCGACTTTTATTGCAGCAGGGTTAAAAATGTCCTGCATACAACTAAAGGGGAAAATATTGACTTTTTGGTAATAAAGTTGCTAAATTGCCATAAAAAGACAGGGAGACCTCTATTGCTTAATATCATCTACATTCATCCAGATGCCCATTCTAGGAAACATATGGCTTCTAAATTGGCAGAAATATATTTAAAATACTTGCAAGAATCTGCTGCTCCAGAGCTCTTAATAACAGAGAATTTCAATATGAAACTATTGCAATCCTGGGAAAGAGAGCAACAGATTGTGCAACAGGATTATATGTGGTCTGTCCCTCAGCAATCATTGAGGACCATAGCTACCAGTACAAAAGATGCTAAGGTGGCCACTTTTGTTAAGAATCTGGAGGCATTAGGAATCCTGAACGGGCGGTATCTACAAGATATCCCCCCTTCAGTAACTTGCTGTGCCTCCGGAAACCAATCTCTATTTGATTACACTGTGACTTCCTTGCCATTACTAAATGTAGTAACTGATTATCATATTGTAAGGACAGATATAAGGTATCAAAGAATGGAGATTAACCCCTTCGCTGCCAGGCCTTTTCCCCCTCCTGTGCCAGGCCTTTTTTTTGCCTATTTGGGGCAGTTCGCGCTTAGTCCCTCATAACTTTTTGTCCACATAAGCTAACCAAGCCAAATTTGCGTCCTTTTTTTCCAACATCCTAGGGATTCTAGAGGTACCCAGACTTTGTGGGTTCCCTTGAAGGAGGCCAAGAAATTGGCCAAAATACAGTGAAAATTTCGTTTTTTTCAAAAAAATTGGAAAAAGTGGCTGCAGAAGAAGGCTTGTGGATTTCCCCCTGAAAATGGCATCAACAAAGGGTTTGCAGTGCTAAACTCAGCAGCTTCCTAGCTTTCAGGAACAGGCAGACTTGAATCAGACAACCCAATTTTTCAACACAATTTTGGCATTTTACTGGGGCATACCCCATTTTTGCATTTTTTTGTGCTTTCAGCCTCCTTCCAGTCAGTGACAGGAATGGGCATGAAACCAATGCTGGATCCCAGAAACCTAACCATTTCTGAAAAGTAGACAAAATTCTGAATTCAGCAAGGGGTCATTTGTGTAGATCCTACAAGGGTTTCCTACAGAAAATAACAGCTGAAAAAGAAAAATATTGAAATTGAGGTGAAAAAACCATCAATTTTTCTCTACGTTTTACTCAGTAATTTTTCCCTGCAATGTCAGATTATGGAAAGCAATATACCGTTACGTCTGCTGGACTCCTCTGGTTGCGGGGATATATAGGGCTTGTAGGTTCATCAAGAACCCGAGGAACCCAGAGACAATAAATGAGCTGCACCCTGCAGTGCGTTTTCATTCTATACCGGGTATACAGCAATTCATTTGCTGAAATATAAAGAGTAAAAAATAGCTATCAAGAAAACCTTTGCATTTCCAAAAAGGGCACAAGATAAGGTGCTGAGGAGCAGTGGTTATTTGCACATTTCTGAATTCCGGGGTGACCATACTAGCATGTGAATTATAGGGAATTTCTCAAATAGATGTCTTTTTTTACACACTCTCCTATATTTGGAAGGAAAAAATGTAGAGAAAGACAAGGGGCAATAGCACTTGTTTTGCTAATCTATGTTCCCCCAAGTCTCCCGATAAAAATGATACCTCACTTGCGTGGGTAGGCCTAGCGCCCGCGTCAGGAAACACCCCAAAGCGCAACGAGGACACATCCAAAATTTTGGAAGAAAACAGAGGTGTTTTTTGCGAAGTGCCTACCTGTAGATTTTGGCCTCTAGCTCAGCCGGCACCCAGGGAAACCTACCAAACCTGTGCATTTCTGAAAACTAGAGACCTAGGGGAATCCAAGGAGGGGTGACTTGCAGGGCTCGGACCAGGTTCTGTTACCCAGAATCCTTTGCAAACCTCAAAATTTGGCTAAAAAAACACATGTTCCTCACATTTCTGTGGCAGAAAGTTCTGGAATCTGAGAGGAGCCACAAATTTCCTTCCACCCAGCGTTCCCCCAAGTCTCCCGATAAAAATGATACCTCACTTGCGAGGGTAGGCCTAGCGCCCGCGACAGGAAACACCCCAAAGCGCAACGTGGACACATCCAAAATTTTGGAAGAAAACAGAGGTGTTTTTTGCGAAGTGCCTACCTGTAGATTTTGGCCTCTAGCTCAGCCGGCACCTAGGGAAACCTACCAAACCTGTGCATTTCTGAAAACTAGAGACCTAGGGGAATCCAAGATGGGGTGACTTGCGGGGCTCGGACCAGGTTCTGTTACCCAGAATCCTTTGCAAACCTCAAAATTTGGCTAAAAGACACATGTTCCTCACATTTCTGTGGCAGAAAGTTCTGGAATCTGAGAGGAGCCACAAATTTCCTTCCACCCAGCGTTCCCCCAAGTCTCCCGATAAAAATGATACCTCACTTGCGTGGGTAGGCCTAGCGCCCGCGACAGGAAACACCCCAAAGCGCAACGTGGACACATCCAAAATTTTGGAAGAAAACAGAGGTGTTTTTTGCGAAGTGCCTACCTGTAGATTTTGGCCTCTAGCTCAGCCGGCACCTAGGGAAACCTACCAAACCTGTGCATTTCTGAAAACTAGAGACCTAGGGGAATCCAAGATGGGGTGACTTGCGGGGCTCGGACCAGGTTCTGTTACCCAGAATCCTTTGCAAACCTCAAAATTTGGATAAAAAAACACATGTTCCTCACATTTCTGTGGCAGAAAGTTCTGGAATCTGAGAGGAGCCACAAATTTCCTTCCATCCAGCGTTCCCCCAAGTCTCCCGATAAAAATGATACCTCACTTGCGTGGGTAGGCCTAGCGCCCGCGACAGGAAACACCCCAAAGCGCAACGTGGACACATCCTAAATTTTGGAAGAAAACAGAGGTGTTTTTTGCGAACTGCCTACCTGTAGATTTTGGCCTCTAGCTCAGCCGGCACCTAGGGAAACCTACCAAACCTGTGCATTTCTGAAAACTAGAGACCTAGGGGAATCCAAGGAGGGGTGACTTGCGGGGCTCGGACCAGGTTCTGTTACCCAGAATCCTTTGCAAACCTCAAAATTTGGCTAAAAAAACACATGTTCCTCACATTTCTGTGGCAGAAAGTTCTGGAATCTGAGAGGAGCCACAAATTTCCTTCCACCCAGCGTTCCCCCAAGTCTCCCGATAAAAATGATACCTCACTTGCGTGGGTAGGCCTAGCGCCCGCGACAGGAAACACCCCAAAGCGCAACGTGGACACATCAAAAATTTTGGAAGAAAACAGAGGTGTTTTTTGCGAAGTGCCTACCTGTAGATTTTGGCCTCTAGCTCAGCCGGCATCTAGGGAAACCTACCAAACCTGAGGCATTTCTGAAAACTAGAGACCTAGGGGAATCCAAGGAGGGGTGACTTGCGGGGCTCGGACCAGGTTCTGTTACCCAGAATCCTTTGCAAACCTCAAAATTTGGCTAAAAAAACACATGTTCCTCACATTTCTGTGGCAGAAAGTTCTGGAATCTGAGAGGAGCCACAAATTTCCTTCCACCCAGCGTTCCCCCAAGTCTCCCGATAAAAATTATACCTCACTTCCGTGGGTAGGCCTAGCGCCCGCGACAGGAAACACCCCAAAGCGCAACGTGGACACATCCTAAATTTTGGAAGAAAACGGAGGTGTTTTTTGCGAAGTGCCTACCTGTAGATTTTGGCCTCTAGCTCAGCCGGCACCTAGGGAAACCTACCAAACCTGTGCATTTCTGAAAACTAGAGACCTAGGGGAATCCAAGGAGGGGTGACTTGCGGGGCTCGGACCAGGTTCTGTTACCCAGAATCCTTTGCAAACCTCAAAATTTGGCTAAAAAAACAAATGTTCCTCACATTTCTGTGGCAGAAAGTTCTGGAATCTGAGAGGAGCCACAAATTTCCTTCCACCCAGCGTTCCCCCAAGTCTCCCGATAAAAATGATACCTCACTTCCGTGGGTAGGCCTAGCGCCCGCGACAGGAAACACCCCAAAGCGCAACGTGGACACATCCTAAATTTTGGAAGAAAACAGAGGTGTTTTTTGCGAAGTGCCTACCTGTAGATTTTGGCCTCTAGCTCAGCCGGCACCTAGGGAAACCTACCAAACCTGTGCATTTCTGAAAACTAGAGACCTAGGGGAATCCAAGATGGGGTGACTAGCGGGGCTCGGACCAGGTTCTGTTACCCAGAATCCTTTGCAAACCTCAAAATTTGGCTAAAAAAACACATGTTCCTCACATTTCTGTGGCCGAAAGTTCTGGAATCTGAGAGGAGCCACAAATTTCCTTCCACCCAGCGTTCCCCCAAGTCTCCCGATAAAAATGATACCTCACTTGCGTGGGTAGGCCTAGCGCCCGCGACAGGAAACACCCCAAAGCGCAACGTGGACATATCCTAAATTTTGGAAGAAAACAGAGGTGTTTTTTGCGAAGTGCCTACCTGTAGATTTTGGCCTCTAGCTCAGCCGGCACCTAGGGAAACCTACCAAACCTGTGCATTTCTGAAAACTAGAGACCTAGGGGAATCCAAGGAGGGGTGACTTGCGGGGCTCGGACCAGGTTCTGTTACCCAGAATCCTTTGCAAACCTCAAAATTTGGCTAAAAAAACACATGTTCCTCACATTTCTGTGGCAGAAAGTTCTGGAATCTGAGAGGAGCCACAAATTTCCTTCCACCCAGCGTTCCCCCAAGTCTCCCGATAAAAATGATACCTCACTTGCGTGGGTAGGCCTAGCGCCCGCGACAGGAAACACCCCAAAGCGCAACGTGGACACATCCTAAATTTTGGAAGAAAACTGAGGTGTTTTTTGCGAAGTGCCTACCTGTAGATTTTGGACTCTAGCTCAGCCGGCACCTAGGGAAACCTACCAAACCTGTGCATTTCTGAAAACTAGAGACCTAGGGGAATCCAAGGAGGGGTGACTTGCGGGGCTCGGACCAGGTTCTGTTACCCAGAATCCTTTGCAAATCTCAAAATTTGGCTAAAAAAACACATGTTCCTCACATTTCTGTGGCAGAAAGTTCTGGAATCTGAGAGGAGCCACAAATTTCCTTCCACCCAGCGTTCCCCCAAGTCTCCCAATAAAAATGATACCTCACTTGCGTGGGAAGGCCTAGCGCCCGCGACAGGAGACACCCCAAAGCGCAACGTGGACACATCCAAAATTTTGGAAGAAAACAGAGGTGTTTTTTGCGAAGTGCCTACCTGTAGATTTTGGCCTCTAGCTCAGCCGGCACCTAGGGAAACCTACCAAACCTGTGCATTTCTGAAAACTAGAGACCTAGGGGAATCCAAGGAGGGGTGACTTGCGGGGCTCGGACCAGGTTCTATTACCCAGAATCCTTTGCAAACCTCAAAATTTGGCTAAAAAAACACATGTTCCTCACATTTCTGTGGCAGAAAGTTCTGGAATCTGAGAGGAGCCACAAATTTCCTCCACCCAGTGTTCCCCCAAGTCTCCCGATAAAAATGATACCTCACTTGCGTGGGTAGGCCTAGCGCCCGCGACAGGAAACACCCCAAAGCGCAACGTGGACACATCCTAAATTTTGGAAGAAAACAGAGGTGTTTTTTGCGAAGTGCCTACCTGTAGATTTTGGCCTCTAGCTCAGCCGGCACCTAGGGAAACCTACCAAACCTGTGCATTTCTGAAAACTAGAGACCTAGGGGAATCCAAGATGGGGTGACTTGCGGGGCTCGGACCAGGTTCTGTTACCCAGAATCCTTTGCAAACCTCAAAATTTGGATAAAAAAACACATGTTCCTCACATTTCTGTGGCAGAAAGTTCTGGAATCTGAGAGGAGCCACAAATTTCCTTCCACCCAGCGTTCCCCCAAGTCTCCCAATAAAAATGATACCTCACTTGCGTGGGAAGGCCTAGCGCCCGCGACAGGAGACACCCCAAAACGCAACGTGGACACATCCAAAATTTTGGAAGAAAACAGAGGTGTTTTTTGCGAAGTGCCTACCTGTAGATTTTGGCCTCTAGCTCAGCCGGCACCTAGGGAAACCTACCAAACTTGTGCATTTCTGAAAACTAGAGACCTAGGGGAATCCAAGGAGGGGTGACTTGCGGGGCTCGGACCAGGTTCTATTACCCAGAATCCTTTGCAAACCTCAAAATTTGGCTAAAAAAACACATGTTCCTCACATTTCTGTGGCAGAAAGTTCTGGAATCTGAGAGGAGCCACAAATTTCCTCCACCCAGTGTTCCCCCAAGTCTCCCGATAAAAATGATACCTCACTTGCGTGGGTAGGCCTAGCGCCCGCGACAGGAAACACCCCAAAGCGCAACGTGGACACATCCTAAATTTTGGAAGAAAACAGAGGTGTTTTTTGCGAAGTGCCTACCTGTAGATTTTGGCCTCTAGCTCAGCCGGCATCTAGGGAAACCTACCAAACCTGTGCATTTCTGAAAACTAGAGACCTAGGGGAATCCAAGGAGGGGTGACTTGCGGGGCTTGGACCAGGTTCTGTTACCCAGAATCCTTTGCAAACCTCAAAATTTGGCTAAAAAAACACATGTTCCTCACATTTCTGTGGCAGAAAGTTCTGGAATCTGAGGGGAGCCACAAATTTCCTTCCACCCAGCGTTCCCCCAAGTCTCCCGATAAAAATGATACCTCACTTGCGTGAGTAGGCCTAGCGCCCGCGACAGGAAACACCCCAAAGCGCAACGTGGACACATCCAAAATTTTGGAAGAAAACAGAGGTGTTTTTTGCGAAGTGCCTACCTGTAGATTTTGGCCTCTAGCTCAGCCGGCACCTAGGGAAACCTACCAAACCTGTGCATTTCTGAAAACTAGAGACCTAGGGGAATCCAAGGAGGGGTGACTTGCTGGGCTCGGACCAGGTTCTGTTACCCAGAATCCTTTGCAAACCTCAAAATTTGGCTAAAAAAACACATGTTCCTCACATTTCTGTGGCAGAAAGTTCTGGAATCTGAGAGGAGCCACAAATTTCCTTCCACCCAGCGTTCCCCCAAGTCTCCCGATAAAAATGATACCTCACTTGCGTGGGTAGGCCTAGCGCCCGCGACAGGAAACACCCCAAAGCGCAACGTGGACACATCCAAAATTTTGGAAGAAAACAGAGGTGTTTTTTGCGAAGTGCCTACCTGTAGATTTAGATTTTGGCCTCTAGCTCAGCCGGCACCTAGGGAAACCTACCAAACCTGTGCATTTCTGAAAACTAGAGACCTAGGGGAATCCAAGGAGGGGTGACTTGCGGGGCTCGGACCAGGTTCTGTTACCCAGAATCCTTTGCAAATCTCAAAATTTGGCTAAAAAAACACATGTTCCTCACATTTCTGTGGCAGAAAGTTCTGGAATCTGAGAGGAGCCACACATTTCCTTCCACCCAGCGTTCCCCCAAGTCTCCCAATAAAAATGATACCTCACTTGCGTGGGAAGGCCTAGCGCCCGTGACAGGAGACACCCCAAAGCGCAACGTGGACACATCCAAAATTTTGGAAGAAAACAGAGGTGTTTTTTGCGAAGTGCCTACCTGTAGATTTTGGCCTCTAGCTCAGCCGGCACCTAGGGAAACCTACCAAACCTGTGCATTTCTGAAAACTAGAGACCTAGGGGAATCCAAGGAGGGGTGACTTGCGGGGCTCGGACCAGGTTCTATTACCCAGAATCCTTTGCAAACCTCAAAATTTTGCTAAAAAAACACATGTTCCTCACATTTCTGTGGCAGAAAGTTCTGGAATCTGAGAGGAGCAACAAATTTCCTTCCACCCAGTGTTCCCCCAAGTCTCCCGATAAAAATGATACCTCACTTGCGTGGGTAGGCCTAGCGCCCGCGACAGGAAACACCCCAAAGCGCAACGTGGACACATCCTAAATTTTGGAAGAAAACAGAGGTGTTTTTTGCGAAGTGCCTACCTGTAGATTTTGGCCTCTAGCTCAGCCGGCATCTAGGGAAACCTACCAAACCTGTGCATTTCTGAAAACTAGAGACCTAGGGGAATCCAAGGAGGGGTGACTTGCGGGGCTCGGACCAGGTTCTGTTACCCAGAATCCTTTGCAAACCTCAAAATTTGGCTAAAAAAACACATGTTCCTCACATTTCTGTGGCAGAAAGTTCAGGAATCTGAGGGGAGCCACAAATTTCCTTCCACCCAGCGTTCCCCCAAGTCTCCCGATAAAAATGATACCTCACTTGCGTGAGTAGGCCTAGCGCCCGCGACAGGAAACACCCCAAAGCGCAACGTGGACACATCCAAAATATTGGAAGAAAACAGAGGTGTTTTTTGCGAAGTGCCTACCTGTAGATTTTGGCCTCTAGCTCAGCCGGCACCTAGGGAAACCTACCAAACCTGTGCATTTCTGAAAACTAGAGACCTAGGGGAATCCAAGGAGGGGTGACTTGCAGGGCTCGGACCAGGTTCTGTTACCCAGAATCCTTTGCAAACCTCAAAATTTGGCTAAAAAAACACATGTTCCTCACATTTCTGTGGCAGAAAGTTCTGGAATCTGAGAGGAGCTACAAATTTCCTTCCACCCAGCGTTCCCCCAAGTCTCCCGATAAAAATGATACCTCACTTGCGTGGGTAGGCCTAGCGCCCGCGACAGGAAACACCCCAAAGCGCAACGTGGACACATCCAAAATTTTGGAAGAAAACAGAGGTGTTTTTTGCGAAGTGCCTACCTGTAGATTTAGATTTTGGCCTCTAGCTCAGCCGGCACCTAGGGAAACCTACCAAACCTGTGCATTTCTGAAAACTAGAGACCTAGGGGAATCCAAGGAGGGGTGACTTGCGGGGCTCGGACCAGGTTCTGTTACCCAGAATCCTTTGCAAACCTCAAAATTTGGCTAACAGAAACACATGTTCCTCACATTTCTGTGGCAGAAAGTTCTGGAATCTGAGAGGAGCCACAAATTTCCTTCCGCCCAGCGTTCCCCCAAGTCTCCCGATAAAAATGATACCTCACTTGCATGGGTAGGCCTAGCGCCCGCGACAGGAAACACCCCAAAGCGCAACGTGGACACATCCAAAATTTTGGAAGAAAACAGAGGTGTTTTTTGCGAAGTGCCTACCTGTAGATTTTGGCCTCTAGCTCAGCCGGCACCTAGGGAAACGTACCAAACCTGTGCATTTCTGAAAACTAGAGACCTAGGGGAATCCAAGGAGGGGTGACTTGCGGGGCTCGGACCATGTTCTGTTACCCAGAATCCTTTGCAAACCTCAAAATTTGGCTAAAAAAACACATGTTCCTCACATTTCTGTGGCAGAAAGTTCTGGAATCTGAGAGGAGCCACAAATTTCCTTCCACCCAGCGTTCCCCCAAGTCTCCCGATAAAAATGATACCTCACTTGCGTGGGTAGGCCTAGCGCCCGCGACAGGAAACACCCCAAAGCGCAACGTGGACACATCCAAAATTTTGGAAGAAAACAGAGGTGTTTTTTGCGAAGTGCCTACCTGTAGATTTTGGCCTCTAGCTCAGCCGGCACCTAGGGAAACCTACCAAACCTGTGCATTTCTGAAAACTAGAGACCTAGGGGAATCCAAGGAGGGGTGACTTGCGGGGCTCGGACCAGGTTCTGTTACCCAGAATCCTTTGCAAACCTCAAAATGTGGCTAAAAAAACACATGTTCCTCACATTTCTGTAGCAGAAAGTTCTGGAATCTGAGAGGAGCCACAAATTTCCTTCCACCCAGCGTTCCCCCAAGTCTCCCGATAAAAATGATACCTCACTTGCGTGGGTAGACCTAGCGCCCGCGACAGGAAACACCCCAAAGCGCAACGTGGACACATCCTAAATTTTGGAAGAAAACAGAGGTGTTTTTTGCGAAGTGCCTACCTGTAGATTTTGGCCTCTAGCTCAGCCGGCACCTAGGGAAACCTACCAAACCTGTGCATTTCTGAAAACTAGAGACCTAGGGGAATCCAAGATGGGGTGACTTGCGGGGCTCGGACCAGGTTCTGTTACCCAGAATCCTTTGCAAACCTCAAAATTTGGATAAAAAAACACATGTTCCTCACATTTCTGTGGCAGAAAGTTCTGGAATCTGAGAGGAGCCACAAATTTCCTTCCACCCAGCGTTCCCCCAAGTCTCCCAATAAAAATGATACCTCACTTGCGTGGGTAGGCCTAGCGCCCGCGACAGGAAACACCCCAAAGCGCAACGTGGACACATCCAAAATTTTGGAAGAAAACAGAGGTGTTTTTTGCGAAGTGCCTACCTGTAGATTTTGGCCTCTAGCTCAGCCGGCACCTAGGGAAACCTACCAAACCTGTGCATTTCTGAAAACTAGAGACCTAGGGGAATCCAAGGAGGGGTGACTTGCTGGGCTCGGACCAGGTTCTGTTACCCAGAATCCTTTGCAAACCTCAAAATTTGGCTAAAAAAACACATGTTCCTCACATTTCTGTGGCAGAAAGTTCTGGAATCTGAGAGGAGCCACAAATTTCCTTCCACCCAGCGTTCCCCCAAGTCTCCCGATAAAAATGATACCTCACTTGCGTGGGTAGGCCTAGCGCCCGCGACAGGAAACACCCCAAAGCGCAACGTGGACACATCCAAAATTTTGGAAGAAAACAGAGGTGTTTTTTGCGAAGTGCCTACCTGTAGATTTAGATTTTGGCCTCTAACTCAGCCGGCACCTAGGGAAACCTACCAAACCTGTGCATTTCTGAAAACTAGAGACCTAGGGGAATCCAAGGAGGGGTGACTTGCGGGGCTCGGACCAGGTTCTGTTACCCAGAATCCTTTGCAAATCTCAAAATTTGGCTAAAAAAACACATGTTCCTCACATTTCTGTGGCAGAAAGTTCTGGAATCTGAGAGGAGCCACACATTTCCTTCCACCCAGCGTTCCCCCAAGTCTCCCAATAAAAATGATACCTCACTTGCGTGGGAAGGCCTAGCGCCCGCGACAGGAGACACCCCAAAGCGCAACGTGGACACATCCAAAATTTTGGAAGAAAACAGAGGTGTTTTTTGCGAAGTGCCTACCTGTAGATTTTGGCCTCTAGCTCAGCCGGCACCTAGGGAAACCTACCAAACCTGTGCATTTCTGAAAACTAGAGACCTAGGGGAATCCAAGGAGGGGTGACTTGCGGGGCTCGGACCAGGTTCTATTACCCAGAATCCTTTGCAAACCTCAAAATTTTGCTAAAAAAACACATGTTCCTCACATTTCTGTGGCAGAAAGTTCTGGAATCTGAGAGGAGCCACAAATTTCCTTCCACCCAGTGTTCCCCCAAGTCTCCCGATAAAAATGATACCTCACTTGCGTGGGTAGGCCTAGCGCCCGCGACAGGAAACACCCCAAAGCGCAACGTTGACACATCCTAAATTTTGGAAGAAAACAGAGGTGTTTTTTGCGAAGTGCCTACCTGTAGATTTTGGCCTCTAGCTCAGCCGGCATCTAGGGAAACCTACCAAACCTGTGCATTTCTGAAAACTAGAGACCTAGGGGAATCCAAGGAGGGGTGACTTGCGGGGCTCGGACCAGGTTCTGTTACCCAGAATCCTTTGCAAACCTCAAAATTTGGCTAAAAAAACACATGTTCCTCACATTTCTGTGGCAGAAAGTTCTGGAATCTGAGGGGAGCCACAAATTTCCTTCCACCCAGCGTTCCCCCAAGTCTCCCGATAAAAATGATACCTCACTTGCGTGAGTAGGCCTAGCGCCCGCGACAGGAAACACCCCAAAGCGCAACGTGGACACATCCAAAATTTTGGAAGAAAACAGAGGTGTTTTTTGCGAAGTGCCTACCTGTAGATTTTGGCCTCTAGCTCAGCCGGCACCTAGGGAAACCTACCAAACCTGTGCATTTCTGAAAACTAGAGACCTAGGGGAATCCAAGGAGGGTGACTTGCGGGGCTCGGACCAGGTTCTGTTACCCAGAATCCTTTGCAAACCTCAAAATTTGGCTAAAAAAACACATGTTCCTCACATTTCTGTGGCAGAAAGTTCTGGAATCTGAGAGGAGCTACAAATTTCCTTCCACCCAGCGTTCCCCCAAGTCTCCCGATAAAAATGATACCTCACTTGCGTGGGTAGGCCTAGCGCCCGCGACAGGAAACACCCCAAAGCGCAACGTGGACACATCCAAAATTTTGGAAGAAAACAGAGGTGTTTTTTGCGAAGTGCCTACCTGTAGATTTAGATTTTGGCCTCTAGCTCAGCCGGCACCTAGGGAAACCTACCAAACCTGTGCATTTCTGAAAACTAGAGACCCAGGGGAATCCAAGGAGGGGTGACTTGCGGGGCTCGGACCAGGTTCTGTTACCCAGAATCCTTTGCAAACCTCAAAATTTGGCTAAAAAAACACATGTTCCTCACATTTCTGTGGCAGAAAGTTCTGGAATCTGAGAGGAGCCACAAATTTCCTTCCACCCAGCGTTCCCCCAAGTCTCCCGATAAAAATGATACCTCACTTGCGTGGGTAGGCCTAGCGCCCGCGACAGGAAACACCCCAAAGCGCAACGTGGACACATCCAAAATTTTGGAAGAAAACAGAGGTGTTTTTTGCGAAGTGCCTACCTGTAGATTTAGATTTTGGCCTCTAACTCAGCCGGCACCTAGGGAAACCTACCAAACCTGTGCATTTCTGAAAACTAGAGACCTAGGGGAATCCAAGGAGGGGTGACTTGCGGGGCTCGGACCAGGTTCTGTTACCCAGAATCCTTTGCAAATCTCAAAATTTGGCTAAAAAAACACATGTTCCTCACATTTCTGTGGCAGAAAGTTCTGGAATCTGAGAGGAGCCACACATTTCCTTCCACCCAGCGTTCCCCCAAGTCTCCCAATAAAAATGATACCTCACTTGCGTGGGAAGGCCTAGCGCCCGCGACAGGAGACACCCCAAAGCGCAACGTGGACACATCCAAAATTTTGGAAGAAAACAGAGGTGTTTTTTGCGAAGTGCCTACCTGTAGATTTTGGCCTCTAGCTCAGCCGGCACCTAGGGAAACCTACCAAACCTGTGCATTTCTGAAAACTAGAGACCTAGGGGAATCCAAGGAGGGGTGACTTGCGGGGCTCGGACCAGGTTCTATTACCCAGAATCCTTTGCAAACCTCAAAATTTTGCTAAAAAAACACATGTTCCTCACATTTCTGTGGCAGAAAGTTCTGGAATCTGAGAGGAGCCACAAATTTCCTTCCACCCAGTGTTCCCCCAAGTCTCCCGATAAAAATGATACCTCACTTGCGTGGGTAGGCCTAGCGCCCGCGACAGGAAACACCCCAAAGCGCAACGTGGACACATCCTAAATTTTGGAAGAAAACAGAGGTGTTTTTTGCGAAGTGCCTACCTGTAGATTTTGGCCTCTAGCTCAGCCGGCATCTAGGGAAACCTACCAAACCTGTGCATTTCTGAAAACTAGAGACCTAGGGGAATCCAAGGAGGGGTGACTTGCGGGGCTCGGACCAGGTTCTGTTACCCAGAATCCTTTGCAAACCTCAAAATTTGGCTAAAAAAACACATGTTCCTCACATTTCTGTGGCAGAAAGTTCTGGAATCTGAGGGGAGCCACAAATTTCCTTCCACCCAGCGTTCCCCCAAGTCTCCCGATAAAAATGATACCTCACTTGCGTGAGTAGGCCTAGCGCCCACGACAGGAAACACCCCAAAGCGCAACGTGGACACATCCAAAATTTTGGAAGAAAACAGAGGTGTTTTTTGCGAAGTGCCTACCTGTAGATTTTGGCCTCTAGCTCAGCCGGCACCTAGGGAAACCTACCAAACCTGTGCATTTCTGAAAACTAGAGACCTAGGGGAATCCAAGGAGGGTGACTTGCGGGGCTCGGACCAGGTTCTGTTACCCAGAATCCTTTGCAAACCTCAAAATTTGGCTAAAAAAACACATGTTCCTCACATTTCTGTGGCAGAAAGTTCTGGAATCTGAGAGGAGCTACAAATTTCCTTCCACCCAGCGTTCCCCCAAGTCTCCCGATAAAAATGATACCTCACTTGCGTGGGTAGGCCTAGCGCCCGCGACAGGAAACACCCCAAAGCGCAACGTGGACACATCCAAAATTTTGGAAGAAAACAGAGGTGTTTTTTGCGAAGTGCCTACCTGTAGATTTAGATTTTGGCCTCTAGCTCAGCCGGCACCTAGGGAAACCTACCAAACCTGTGCATTTCTGAAAACTAGAGACCCAGGGGAATCCAAGGAGGGGTGACTTGCGGGGCTCGGACCAGGTTCTGTTACCCAGAATCCTTTGCAAACCTCAAAATTTGGCTAAAAAAACACATGTTCCCCACATTTCTGTGGCAGAAAGTTCTGGAATCTGAGAGGAGCCACAAATTTCCTTCCACCCAGCGTTCCCCCAAGTCTCCCGATAAAAATGATACCTCACTTGCGTGGGTAGGCCTAGCGCCCGCGACAGGAAACACCCCAAAGCGCAACGTGGACACATCCAAAATTTTGGAAGAAAACAGAGGTGTTTTTTGCGAAGTGCCTACCTGTAGATTTTGGCCTCTAGCTCAGCCGGCACCTAGGGAAACCTACCAAACATGTGCATTTCTGAAAACTAGAGACCTAGGGGAATCCAAGGAGGGGTGACTTGCGGGGCTCGGACCAGGTTCTGTTACCCAGAATCCTTTGCAAACCTCAAAATTTGGCTAAAAAGACACATGTTCCTCACATTTCTGTGGCAGAAAGTTCTGGAATCTGAGAGGAGCCACAAATTTCCTTCCACCCAGCGTTCCACCAAGTCTCCCGATAAAAATGATACCTCACTTGCGTGGGTAGGCCTAGCGCCCGCGACAGGAAACACCCCAAAGCGCAACGTGGACACATCCAAAATTTTGGAAGAAAACAGAGGTGTTTTTTGCGAACTGCCTACCTGTAGATTTTGGCCTCTAGCTCAGCCGTCACCTAGGGAAACCTACCAAACCTGTGCATTTCTGAAAACTAGAGACCTAGGGGAATCCAAGGAGGGGTGACTTGCGGGGCTCGGACCAGGTTCTGTTACCCAGAATCCTTTGCAAACCTCAAAATGTGGCTAAAAAAACACATGTTCCTCACATTTCTGTAGCAGAAAGTTCTGGAATCTGAGAGGAGCCACAAATTTCCTTCCACCCAGCGTTCCCCCAAGTCTCCCGATAAAAATGATACCTCACTTGCGTGGGTAGACCTAGCGCCCGCGACAGGAAACACCCCAAAGCGCAACGTGGACACATCCTAAATTTTGGAAGAAAACAGAGGTGTTTTTTGCGAAGTGCCTACCTGTAGATTTTGGCCTCTAGCTCAGCCGGCACCTAGGGAAACCTACCAAACCTGTGCAATTCTGAAAACTAGAGACCTAGGGGAATCCAAGATGGGGTGACTTGCGGGGCTCGGACCAGGTTCTGTTACCCAGAATCCTTTGCAAACCTCAAAATTTGGATAAAAAAACACATGTTCCTCACATTTCTGTGGCAGAAAGTTCTGGAATCTGAGAGGAGCCACAAATTTCCTTCCACCCAGCGTTCCCCCAAGTCTCCCAATAAAAATGATACCTCACTTGCGTGGGTAGGCCTAGCGCCCGCGACAGGAAACACCCCAAAGCGCAACGTGGACACATCCTAAATTTTGGAAGAAAACAGAGGTGTTTTTTGCGAAGTGCCTACCTGTAGATTTTGGCCTCTAGCTCAGCCGGCATCTAGGGAAACCTACCAAACCTGTGCATTTCTGAAAACTAGAGACCTAGGGGAATCCAAGGAGGGGTGACTTGCGGGGCTTGGACCAGGTTCTGTTACCCAGAATCCTTTGCAAACCTCAAAATTTGGCTAAAAAAACACATGTTCCTCACATTTCTGTGGCAGAAAGTTCTGGAATCTGAGGGGAGCCACAAATTTCCTTCCACCCAGCGTTCCCCCAAGTCTCCCGATAAAAATGATACCTCACTTGCGTGAGTAGGCCTAGCGCCCGCGACAGGAAACACCCCAAAGCGCAACGTGGACACATCCAAAATTTTGGAAGAAAACAGAGGTGTTTTTTGCGAAGTGCCTACCTGTAGATTTTGGCCTCTAGCTCAGCCGGCACCTAGGGAAACCTACCAAACCTGTGCATTTCTGAAAACTAGAGACCTAGGGGAATCCAAGGAGGGGTGACTTGCTGGGCTCGGACCAGGTTCTGTTACCCAGAATCCTTTGCAAACCTCAAAATTTGGCTAAAAAAACACATGTTCCTCACATTTCTGTGGCAGAAAGTTCTGGAATCTGAGAGGAGCCACGAATTTCCTTCCACCCAGCGTTCCCCCAAGTCTCCCGATAAAAATGATACCTCACTTGCGTGGGTAGGCCTAGCGCCCGCGACAGGAAACACCCCAAAGCGCAACGTGGACACATCCAAAATTTTGGAAGAAAACAGAGGTGTTTTTTGCGAAGTGCCTACCTGTAGATTTAGATTTTGGCCTCTAACTCAGCCGGCACCTAGGGAAACCTACCAAACCTGTGCATTTCTGAAAACTAGAGACCTAGGGGAATCCAAGGAGGGGTGACTTGCGGGGCTCGGACCAGGTTCTGTTACCCAGAATCCTTTGCAAATCTCAAAATTTGGCTAAAAAAACACATGTTCCTCACATTTCTGTGGCAGAAAGTTCTGGAATCTGAGAGGAGCCACACATTTCCTTCCACCCAGCGTTCCCCCAAGTCTCCCAATAAAAATGATACCTCACTTGCGTGGGAAGGCCTAGCGCCCGCGACAGGAGACACCCCAAAGCGCAACGTGGACACATCCAAAATTTTGGAAGAAAACAGAGGTGTTTTTTGCGAAGTGCCTACCTGTAGATTTTGGCCTCTAGCTCAGCCGGCACCTAGGGAAACCTACCAAACCTGTGCATTTCTGAAAACTAGAGACCTAGGGGAATCCAAGGAGGGGTGACTTGCGGGGCTCGGACCAGGTTCTATTACCCAGAATCCTTTGCAAACCTCAAAATTTTGCTAAAAAAACACATGTTCCTCACATTTCTGTGGCAGAAAGTTCTGGAATCTGAGAGGAGCCACAAATTTCCTTCCACCCAGTGTTCCCCCAAGTCTCCCGATAAAAATGATACCTCACTTGCGTGGGTAGGCCTAGCGCCCGCGACAGGAGACACCCCAAAGCGCAACGTGGACACATCCTAAATTTTGGAAGAAAACAGAGGTGTTTTTTGCGAAGTGCCTACCTGTAGATTTTGGCCTCTAGCTCAGCCGGCATCTAGGGAAACCTACCAAACCTGTGCATTTCTGAAAACTAGAGACCTAGGGGAATCCAAGGAGGGGTGACTTGCGGGGCTCGGACCAGGTTCTGTTACCCAGAATCCTTTGCAAACCTCAAAATTTGGCTAAAAAAACACATGTTCCTCACATTTCTGTGGCAGAAAGTTCAGGAATCTGAGGGGAGCCACAAATTTCCTTCCACCCAGCGTTCCCCCAAGTCTCCCGATAAAAATGATACCTCACTTGCGTGAGTAGGCCTAGCGCCCGCGACAGGAAACACCCCAAAGCGCAACGTGGACACATCCAAAATTTTGGAAGAAAACAGAGGTGTTTTTTGCGAAGTGCCTACCTGTAGATTTTGGCCTCTAGCTCAGCCGGCACCTAGGGAAACCTACCAAACCTGTGCATTTCTGAAAACTAGAGACCTAGGGGAATCCAAGGAGGGTGACTTGCGGGGCTCGGACCAGGTTCTGTTACCCAGAATCCTTTGCAAACCTCAAAATTTGGATAAAAAAACACATGTTCCTCACATTTCTGTGGCAGAAAGTTCTGGAATCTGAGAGGAGCCACAAATTTCCTTCCACCCAGCGTTCCCCCAAGTCTCCCAATAAAAATGATACCTCACTTGCGTGGGTAGGCCTAGCGCCCGCGACAGGAAACACCCCAAAGCGCAACGTGGACACATCCTAAATTTTGGAAGAAAACAGAGGTGTTTTTTGCGAAGTGCCTACCTGTAGATTTTGGCCTCTAGCTCAGCCGGCA
Organism: Pleurodeles waltl; assembly: GCF_031143425.1. Taxonomy (NCBI): domain Eukaryota; kingdom Metazoa; phylum Chordata; class Amphibia; order Caudata; family Salamandridae; genus Pleurodeles; species Pleurodeles waltl. Next base: position 920,898,902 of record NC_090440.1, read on the forward strand.
TCTAGGGAAACCTACCAAACCTGTGCATTTCTGAAAACTAGAGACCTAGGGGAATCCAAGGAGGGGTGACTTGCGGGGCTTGGACCAGGTTCTGTTACCCAGAATCCTTTGCAAACCTCAAAATTTGGCTAAAAAAACACATGTTCCTCACATTTCTGTGGCAGAAAGTTCTGGAATCTGAGGGGAGCCACAAATTTCCTTCCACCCAGCGTTCCCCCAAGTCTCCCGATAAAAATGATACCTCACTTGCGTGAGTAGGCCTAGCGCCCGCGACAGGAAACACCCCAAAGCGCAACGTGGACACATCCAAAATTTTGGAAGAAAACAGAGGTGTTTTTTGCGAAGTGCCTACCTGTAGATTTTGGCCTCTAGCTCAGCCGGCACCTAGGGAAACCTACCAAACCTGTGCATTTCTGAAAACTAGAGACCTAGGGGAATCCAAGGAGGGGTGACTTGCTGGGCTCGGACCAGGTTCTGTTACCCAGAATCCTTTGCAAACCTCAAAATTTGGCTAAAAAAACACATGTTCCTCACATTTCTGTGGCAGAAAGTTCTGGAATCTGAGAGGAGCCACAAATTTCCTTCCACCCAGCGTTCCCCCAAGTCTCCCGATAAAAATGATACCTCACTTGCGTGGGTAGGCCTAGCGCCCGCGACAGGAAACACCCCAAAGCGCAACGTGGACACATCCAAAATTTTGGAAGAAAACAGAGGTGTTTTTTGCGAAGTGCCTACCTGTAGATTTAGATTTTGGCCTCTAACTCAGCCGGCACCTAGGGAAACCTACCAAACCTGTGCATTTCTGAAAACTAGAGACCTAGGGGAATCCAAGGAGGGGTGACTTGCGGGGCTCGGACCAGGTTCTGTTACCCAGAATCCTTTGCAAATCTCAAAATTTGGCTAAAAAAACACATGTTCCTCACATTTCTGTGGCAGAAAGTTCTGGAATCTGAGAGGAGCCACACATTTCCTTCCACCCAGCGTTCCCCCAAGTCTCCCAATAAAAATGATACCTCACTTGCGTGGGAAGGCCTAGCGCCCGCGACAGGAGACACCCCAAAGCGCAACGTGGACACATCCAAAATTTTGGAAGAAAACAGAGGTGTTTTTTGCGAAGTGCCTACCTGTAGATTTTGGCCTCTAGCTCAGCCGGCACCTAGGGAAACCTACCAAACCTGTGCATTTCTGAAAACTAGAGACCTAGGGGAATCCAAGGAGGGGTGACTTGCGGGGCTCGGACCAGGTTCTATTACCCAGAATCCTTTGCAAACCTCAAAATTTTGCTAAAAAAACACATGTTCCTCACATTTCTGTGGCAGAAAGTTCTGGAATCTGAGAGGAGCCACAAATTTCCTTCCACCCAGTGTTCCCCCAAGTCTCCCGATAAAAATGATACCTCACTTGCGTGGGTAGGCCTAGCGCCCGCGACAGGAAACACCCCAAAGCGCAACGTGGACACATCCTAAATTTTGGAAGAAAACAGAGGTGTTTTTTGCGAAGTGCCTACCTGTAGATTTTGGCCTCTAGCTCAGCCGGCATCTAGGGAAACCTACCAAACCTGTGCATTTCTGAAAACTAGAGACCTAGGGGAATCCAAGGAGGGGTGACTTGCGGGGCTCGGACCAGGTTCTGTTACCCAGAATCCTTTGCAAACCTCAAAATTTGGCTAAAAAAACACATGTTCCTCACATTTCTGTGGCAGAAAGTTCAGGAATCTGAGGGGAGCCACAAATTTCCTTCCACCCAGCGTTCCCCCAAGTCTCCCGATAAAAATGATACCTCACTTGCGTGAGTAGGCCTAGCGCCCGCGACAGGAAACACCCCAAAGCGCAACGTGGACACATCCAAAATTTTGGAAGAAAACAGAGGTGTTTTTTGCGAAGTGCCTACCTGTAGATTTTGGCCTCTAGCTCAGCCGGCACCTAGGGAAACCTACCAAACCTGTGCATTTCTGAAAACTAGAGACCTAGGGGAATCCAAGGAGGGTGACTTGCGGGGCTCGGACCAGGTTCTGTTACCCAGAATCCTTTGCAAACCTCAAAATTTGGCTAAAAAAACACATGTTCCTCACATTTCTGTGGCAGAAAGTTCTGGAATCTGAGAGGAGCTACAAATTTCCTTCCACCCAGCGTTCCCCCAAGTCTCCCGATAAAAATGATACCTCACTTGCGTGGGTAGGCCTAGCGCCCGCGACAGGAAACACCCCAAAGCGCAACGTGGACACATCCAAAATTTTGGAAGAAAACAGAGGTGTTTTTTGCGAAGTGCCTACCTGTAGATTTAGATTTTGGCCTCTAGCTCAGCCGGCACCTAGGGAAACCTACCAAACCTGTGCATTTCTGAAAACTAGAGACCCAGGGGAATCCAAGGAGGGGTGACTTGCGGGGCTCGGACCAGGTTCTGTTACCCAGAATCCTTTGCAAACCTCAAAATTTGGCTAAAAAAACACATGTTCCCCACATTTCTGTGGCAGAAAGTTCTGGAATCTGAGAGGAGCCACAAATTTCCTTCCACCCAGCGTTCCCCCAAGTCTCCCGATAAAAATGATACCTCACTTGCGTGGGTAGGCCTAGCGCCCGCGACAGGAAACACCCCAAAGCGCAACGTGGACACATCCAAAATTTTGGAAGAAAACAGAGGTGTTTTTTGCGAAGTGCCTACCTGTAGATTTAGATTTTGGCCTCTAGCTCAGCCGGCACCTAGGGAAACCTACCAAACCTGTGCATTTCTGAAAACTAGAGACCTAGGGGAATCCAAGGAGGGGTGACTTGCGGGGCTCGGACCAGGTTCTGTTACCCAGAATCCTTTGCAAACCTCAAAATTTGGCTAACAGAAACACATGTTCCTCACATTTCTGTGGCAGAAAGTTCTGGAATCTGAGAGGAGCCACAAATTTCCTTCCACCCAGCGTTCCCCCAAGTCTCCCGATAAAAATGATACCTCACTTGCATGGGTAGGCCTAGCGCCCGCGACAGGAAACACCCCAAAGCGCAACGTGGACACATCCAAAATTTTGGAAGAAAACAGAGGTGTTTTTTGCGAAGTGCCTACCTGTAGATTTTGGCCTCTAGCTCAGCCGGCACCTAGGGAAACCTACCAAACCTGTGCATTTCTGAAAACTAGAGACCTAGGGGAATCCAAGGAGGGGTGACTTGCGGGGCTCGGACCAGGTTCTGTTACCCAGAATCCTTTGCAAACCTCAAAATGTGGCTAAAAAAACACATGTTCCTCACATTTCTGTAGCAGAAAGTTCTGGAATCTGAGAGGAGCCACAAATTTCCTTCCACCCAGCGTTCCCCCAAGTCTCCCGATAAAAATGATACCTCACTTGCGTGGGTAGACCTAGCGCCCGCGACAGGAAACACCCCAAAGCGCAACGTGGACACATCCAAAATTTTGGAAGAAAACAGAGGTGTTTTTTGCGAAGTGCCTACCTGTAGATTTTGGCCTCTAGATCACCTGGCACCTAGGGAAACCTACCAAACCTGTGCGTTTCTGAAAACTAGAGACCTAGGGGAATCCAAGGAGGGGTGACTTGCGGGGCTCGGACCAGGTTCTGTTACCCAGAATCCTTTGCAAATCTCAAAATTTGGCTAAAAAAACACATGTTCCTCACATTTCTGTGGCAGAAAGTTCTGGAATCTGAGAGGAGCCACACATTTCCTTCCACCCAGCGTTCCCCCAAGTCTCCCAATAAAAATGATACCTCACTTCCGTGGGTAGGCCTAGCGCCCGCGACAGGAAACACCCCAAAGCGCAACGTGGACACATCCTAAATTTTGGAAGAAAACAGAGGTGTTTTTTGCGAAGTGCCTACCTGTAGATTTTGGCCTCTAGCTCAGCCGGCATCTAGGGAAACCTACCAAACCTGTGCATTTCTGAAAACTAGAGACCTAGGGGAATCCAAGGAGGGGTGACTTGCGGGGCTCGGACCAGGTTCTGTTACCCAGAATCCTTTGCAAACCTCAAAATTTGGCTAAAAAAACACATGTTCCTCACATTTCTGTGGCAGAAAGTTCTGGAATCTGAGGGGAGCCACAAATTTCCTTCCACCCAGCGTTCCCCCAAGTCTCCCGATAAAAATGATACCTCACTTGCGTGAGTAGGCCTAGCGCCCGCGACAGGAAACACCCCAAAGCGCAACGTGGACACATCCAAAATTTTGGAAGAAAACAGAGGTGTTTTTTGCGAAGTGCCTACCTGTAGATTTTGGCCTCTAGCTCAGCCGGCACCTAGGGAAACCTACCAAACCTGTGCATTTCTGAAAACTAGAGACCTAGGGGAATCCAAGGAGGGGTGACTTGCGGTGCTCGGACCAGGTTCTGTTACCCAGAATCCTTTGCAAACCTCAAAATTTGGCTAAAAAAACACATGTTCCTCACATTTCTGTGGCAGAAAGTTCTGGAATCTGAGAGGAGCTACAAATTTCCTTCCACCCAGCGTTCCCCCAAGTCTCCCGATAAAAATGATACCTCACTTGCGTGGGTAGGCCTAGCGCCCGCGACAGGAAACACCCCAAAGCGCAACGTGGACACATCCAAAATTTTGGAAGAAAACAGAGGTGTTTTTTGCGAAGTGCCTACCTGTAGATTTAGATTTTGGCCTCTAGCTCAGCCGGCACCTAGGGAAACCTACCAAACCTGTGCATTTCTGAAAACTAGAGACCTAGGGGAATCCAAGGAGGGGTGACTTGCGGGGCTCGGACCAGGTTCTGTTACCCAGAATCCTTTGCAAACCTCAAAATTTGGCTAAAAAAACACATGTTCCTCACATTTCTGTGGCAGAAAGTTCTGGAATCTGAGAGGAGCCACAAATTTCCTTCCACCCAGCGTTCCCCCAAGTCTCCCGATAAAAATGATACCTCACTTGCGTGGGTAGGCCTAGCGCCCGCGACAGGAAACACCCCAAAGCGCAACGTGGACACATCCAAAATTTTGGAAGAAAACAGAGGTGTTTTTTGCGAAGTGCCTACCTGTAGATTTTGGCCTCTAGCTCAGCCGGCACCTAGGGAAACGTACCAAACCTGTGCATTTCTGAAAACTAGAGACCTAGGGGAATCCAAGGAGGGGTGACTTGCGGGGCTCGGACCATGTTCTGTTACCCAGAATCCTTTGCAAACCTCAAAATTTGGCTAAAAAAACACATGTTCCTCACATTTCTGTGGCAGAAAGTTCTGGAATCTGAGAGGAGCCACAAATTTCCTTCCACCCAGCGTTCCCCCAAGTCTCCTGATAAAAATGATACCTCACTTGCGTGGGTAGGCCTAGCGCCCGCGACAGGAAACACCCCAAAGCGCAACGTGGACACATCCAAAATTTTGGAAGAAAACAGAGGTGTTTTTTGCGAAGTGCCTACCTGTAGATTTTGGCCTCTAGCTCAGCCGGCACCTAGGGAAACCTACCAAACATGTGCATTTCTGAAAACTAGAGACCTAGGGGAATCCAAGGAGGGGTGACTTGCGGGGCTCGGACCAGGTTCTGTTACCCAGAATCCTTTGCAAACCTCAAAATTTGGCTAAAAAGACACATGTTCCTCACATTTCTGTGGCAGAAAGTTCTGGAATCTGAGAGGAGCCACAAATTTCCTTCCACCCAGCGTTCCCCCAAGTCTCCCGATAAAAATGATACCTCACTTGCGTGGGTAGGCCTAGCGCCCGCGACAGGAAACACCCCAAAGCGCAACGTGGACACATCCAAAATTTTGGAAGAAAACAGAGGTGTTTTTTGCGAACTGCCTACCTGTAGATTTTGGCCTCTAGCTCAGCCGGCACCTAGGGAAACCTACCAAACCTGTGCATTTCTGAAAACTAGAGACCTAGGGGAATCCAAGGAGGGGTGACTTGCGGGGCTCGGACCAGGTTCTGTTACCCAGAATCCTTTGCAAACCTCAAAATGTGGCTAAAAAAACACATGTTCCTCACATTTCTGTAGCAGAAAGTTCTGGAATCTGAGAGGAGCCACAAATTTCCTTCCACCCAGCGTTCCCCCAAGTCTCCCGATAAAAATGATACCTCACTTGCGTGGGTAGACCTAGCGCCCGCGACAGGAAACACCCCAAAGCGCAACGTGGACACATCCAAAATTTTGGAAGAAAACAGAGGTGTTTTTTGCGAAGTGCCTACCTGTAGATTTTGGCCTCTAGATCACCTGGCACCTAGGGAAACCTACCAAACCTGTGCATTTCTGAAAACTAGAGACCTAGGGGAATCCAAGGAGGGGTGACTTGCGGGGCTCGGACCAGGTTCTGTTACCCAGAATCCTTTGCAAACCTCAAAATTTGGCTAAAAAAACACATGTTCCTCACATTTCTGTGGCAGAAAGTTCTGGAATCTGAGAGGAGCCACAAATTTCCTTCCACCCAGCGTTCCCCCAAGTCTCCCGATAAAAATTATACCTCACTTGCGTGGGTAGGCCTAGCGCCCGCGACAGGAAACACCCCAAAGCGCAACGTGGACACATCCAAAATTTTGGAAGAAAACAGAGGTGTTTTTTGCGAAGTGCCTACCTGTAGATTTTGGCCTCTAGCTCAGCCGGCACCTAGGGAAACCTACCAAACCTGTGCATTTCTGAAAACTAGAGACCTAGGGGAATCCAAGGAGGGGTGACTTGCGGGGCTCGGACCAGGTTCTGTTACCCAAAATCCTTTGCAAATCTCAAAATTTGGCTAAAAAAACACATGTTCCTCACATTTCTGTGGCAGAAAGTTCTGGAATCTGAGAGGAGCCACAAATTTCCTTCCACCCAGCGTTCCCCCAAGTCTCCCAATAAAAATGATACCTCACTTGCGTGGGAAGGCCTAGCGCCCGCGACAGGAGACACCCCAAAGCGCAACGTGGACACATCCAAAATTTTGGAAGAAAACAGAGGTGTTTTTTGCGAAGTGCCTACCTGTAGATTTTGGCCTCTAGCTCAGCCGGCACCTAGGGAAACCTACCAAACCTGTGCATTTCTGAAAACTAGAGACCTAGGGGAATCCAAGGAGGGGTGACTTGCGGGGCTCGGACCAGGTTGTGTTACCCAGAATCCTTTGCAAACCTCAAAATTTGGCTAACAGAAACACATGTTCCTCACATTTCTGTGGCAGAAAGTTCTGGAATCTGAGAGGAGCCACAAATTTCCTTCCACCCAGCGTTCCCCCAAGTCTCCCGATAAAAATGATACCTCACTTGCATGGGTAGGCCTAGCGCCCGCGACAGGAAACACCCCAAAGCGCAACGTGGACACATCCAAAATTTTGGAAGAAAACAGAGGTGTTTTTTGCGAAGTGCCTACCTGTAGATTTTGGCCTCTAGCTCAGCCGGCACCTAGGGAAACGTACCAAACCTGTGCATTTCTGAAAACTAGAGACCTAGGGGAATCCAAGGAGGGGTGACTTGCGGGGCTCGGACCATGTTCTGTTACCCAGAATCCTTTGCAAACCTCAAAATTTGGCTAAAAAAACACATGTTCCTCACATTTCTGTGGCAGAAAGTTCTGGAATCTGAGAGGAGCCACAAATTTCCTTCTACCCAGCGTTCCCCCAAGTCTCCTGATAAAAATGATACCTCACTTGCGTGGGTAGGCCTAGCGCCCGCGACAGGAAACACCACAAAGCGCAACGTGGACACATCCAAAATTTTGGAAGAAAACAGAGGTGTTTTTTGCGAAGTGCCTACCTGTAGATTTTGGCCTCTAGCTCAGCCGGCACCTAGGGAAACCTACCAAACATGTGCATTTCTGAAAACTAGAGACCTAGGGGAATCCAAGGAGGGGTGACTTGCGGGGCTCGGACCAGGTTCTGTTACCCAGAATCCTTTGCAAACCTCAAAATTTGGCTAAAAAGACACATGTTCCTCACATTTCTGTGGCAGAAAGTTCTGGAATCTGAGAGGAGCCACAAATTTCCTTCCACCCAGCGTTCCCCCAAGTCTCCCGATAAAAATTATACCTCACTTGCGTGGGTAGGCCTAGCGCCCGCGACAGGAAACACCCCAAAGCGCAACGTGGACACATCCAAAATTTTGGAAGAAAACAGAGGTGTTTTTTGCGAACTGCCTACCTGTAGATTTTGGCCTCTAGCTCAGCCGTCACCTAGGGAAACCTACCAAACCTGTGCATTTCTGAAAACTAGAGACCTAGGGGAATCCAAGGAGGGGTGACTTGCGGGGCTGGGACCAGGTTCTGTTACCCAGAATCCTTTGCAAACCTCAAAATGTGGCTAAAAAAACACATGTTCCTCACATTTCTGTAGCAGAAAGTTCTGGAATCTGAGAGGAGCCACAAATTTCCTTCCACCCAGCGTTCCCCCAAGTCTCCCGATAAAAATGATACCTCACTTGCGTGGGTAGACCTAGCGCCCGCGACAGGAAACACCCCAAAGCGCAACGTGGACACATCCAAAATTTTGGAAGAAAACAGAGGTGTTTTTTGCGAAGTGCCTACCTGTAGATTCTGGCCTCTAGCTCACCTGGCACCTAGGGAAACCTACCAAACCTGTGCATTTCTGAAAACTAGAGACCTAGGGGAATCCAAGGAGGGGTGACTTGCGGGGCTCGGACCAGGTTCTGTTACCCAGAATCCTTTGCAAACCTCAAAATGTGGCTAAAAAAACACATGTTCCTCACATTTCTGTAGCAGAAAGTTCTGGAATCTGAGAGGAGCCACAAATTTCCTTCCACCCAGCGTTCCCCCAAGTCTCCCGATAAAAATGATACCTCACTTGCGTGGGTAGACCTAGCGCCCGCGACAGGAAACACCCCAAAGCGCAACGTGGACACATCCAAAATTTTGGAAGAAAACAGAGGTGTTTTTTGCGAAGTGCCTACCTGTAGATTCTGGCCTCTAGCTCACCTGGCACCTAGGGAAACCTACCAAACCTGTGCATTTCTGAAAACTAGAGACCTAGGGGAATCCAAGGAGGGGTGACTTGCGGGGCTCGGACCAGGTTCTGTTACCCAGAATCCTTTGCAAACCTCAAAATGTGGCTAAAAAAACACATGTTCCTCACATTTCTGTAGCAGAAAGTTCTGGAATCTGAGAGGAGCCACAAATTTCCTTCCACCCAGCGTTCCCCCAAGTCTCCCGATAAAAATGATACCTCACTTGCGTGGGTAGACCTAGCGCCCGCGACAGGAAACACCCCAAAGCGCAACGTGGACACATCCAAAATTTTGGAAGAAAACAGAGGTGTTTTTTGCGAAGTGCCTACCTGTAGATTTTGGCCTCTAGCTCAGCCGGCACCTAGGGAAACCTACCAAACCTGTGCATTTCTGAAAACTAGAGACCTAGGGGAATCCAAGGAGGGGTGACTTGCGGGGCTCGGACCAGGTTCTGTTACCCAAAATCCTTTGCAAATCTCAAAATTTGGCTAAAAAAACACATGTTCCTCACATTTCTGTGGCAGAAAGTTCTGGAATCTGAGAGGAGCCACAAATTTCCTTCCACCCAGCGTTCCCCCAAGTCTCCCAATAAAAATGATACCTCACTTGCGTGGGAAGGCCTAGCGCCCGCGACAGGAGACACCCCAAAGCGCAACGTGGACACATCCAAAATTTTGGAAGAAAACAGAGGTGTTTTTTGCGAAGTGCCTACCTGTAGATTTTGGCCTCTAGCTCAGCCGGCACCTAGGGAAACCTACCAAACCTGTGCATTTCTGAAAACTAGAGACCTAGGGGAATCCAAGGAGGGGTGACTTGCGGGGCTCGGACCAGGTTGTGTTACCCAGAATCCTTTGCAAACCTCAAAATTTGGCTAACAGAAACACATGTTCCTCACATTTCTGTGGCAGAAAGTTCTGGAATCTGAGAGGAGCCACAAATTTCCTTCCACCCAGCGTTCCCCCAAGTCTCCCGATAAAAATGATACCTCACTTGCATGGGTAGGCCTAGCGCCCGCGACAGGAAACACCCCAAAGCGCAACGTGGACACATCCAAAATTTTGGAAGAAAACAGAGGTGTTTTTTGCGAAGTGCCTACCTGTAGATTTTGGCCTCTAGCTCAGCCGGCACCTAGGGAAACGTACCAAACCTGTGCATTTCTGAAAACTAGAGACCTAGGGGAATCCAAGGAGGGGTGACTTGCGGGGCTCGGACCATGTTCTGTTACCCAGAATCCTTTGCAAACCTCAAAATTTGGCTAAAAAAACACATGTTCCTCACATTTCTGTGGCAGAAAGTTCTGGAATCTGAGAGGAGCCACAAATTTCCTTCCACCCAGCGTTCCCCCAAGTCTCCTGATAAAAATGATACCTCACTTGCGTGGGTAGGCCTAGCGCCCGCGACAGGAAACACCACAAAGCGCAACGTGGACACATCCAAAATTTTGGAAGAAAACAGAGGTGTTTTTTGCGAAGTGCCTACCTGTAGATTTTGGCCTCTAGCTCAGCCGGCACCTAGGGAAACCTACCAAACATGTGCATTTCTGAAAACTAGAGACCTAGGGGAATCCAAGGAGGGGTGACTTGCGGGGCTCGGACCAGGTTCTGTTACCCAGAATCCTTTGCAAACCTCAAAATTTGGCTAAAAAGACACATGTTCCTCACATTTCTGTGGCAGAAAGTTCTGGAATCTGAGAGGAGCCACAAATTTCCTTCCACCCAGCGTTCCCCCAAGTCTTCCGATAAAAATTATACCTCACTTGCGTGGGTAGGCCTAGCGCCCGCGACAGGAAACACCCCAAAGCGCAACGTGGACACATCCAAAATTTTGGAAGAAAACAGAGGTGTTTTTTGCGAACTGCCTACCTGTAGATTTTGGCCTCTAGCTCAGCCGTCACCTAGGGAAACCTACCAAACCTGTGCATTTCTGAAAACTAGAGACCTAGGGGAATCCAAGGAGGGGTGACTTGCGGGGCTGGGACCAGGTTCTGTTACCCAGAATCCTTTGCAAACCTCAAAATGTGGCTAAAAAAACACATGTTCCTCACATTTCTGTAGCAGAAAGTTCTGGAATCTGAGAGGAGCCACAAATTTCCTTCCACCCAGCGTTCCCCCAAGTCTCCCGATAAAAATGATACCTCACTTGCGTGGGTAGACCTAGCGCCCGCGACAGGAAACACCCCAAAGCGCAACGTGGACACATCCAAAATTTTGGAAGAAAACAGAGGTGTTTTTTGCGAAGTGCCTACCTGTAGATTCTGGCCTCTAGCTCACCTGGCACCTAGGGAAACCTACCAAACCTGTGCATTTCTGAAAACTAGAGACCTAGGGGAATCCAAGGAGGGGTGACTTGCGGGGCTCGGACCAGGTTCTGTTACCCAGAATCCTTTGCAAACCTCAAAATGTGGCTAAAAAAACACATGTTCCTCACATTTCTGTAGCAGAAAGTTCTGGAATCTGAGAGGAGCCACAAATTTCCTTCCACCCAGCGTTCCCCCAAGTCTCCCGATAAAAATGATACCTCACTTGCGTGGGTAGACCTAGCGCCCGCGACAGGAAACACCCCAAAGCGCAACGTGGACACATCCAAAATTTTGGAAGAAAACAGAGGTGTTTTTTGCGAAGTGCCTACCTGTAGATTCTGGCCTCTAGCTCACCTGGCACCTAGGGAAACCTACCAAACCTGTGCATTTCTGAAAACTAGAGACCTAGGGGAATCCAAGGAGGGGTGACTTGCGGGGCTCGGACCAGGTTCTGTTACCCAGAATCCTTTGCAAACCTCAAAATGTGGCTAAAAAAACACATGTTCCTCACATTTCTGTAGCAGAAAGTTCTGGAATCTGAGAGGAGCCACAAATTTCCTTCCACCCAGCGTTCCCCCAAGTCTCCCGATAAAAATGATACCTCACTTGCGTGGGTAGACCTAGCGCCCGCGACAGGAAACACCCCAAAGCGCAACGTGGACACATCCAAAATTTTGGAAGAAAACAGAGGTGTTTTTTGCGAAGTGCCTACCTGTAGATTTTGGCCTCTAGCTCAGCCGGCACCTAGGGAAACCTACCAAACCTGTGCATTTCTGAAAACTAGAGACCTAGGGGAATCCAAGGAGGGGTGACTTGCGGGGCTCGGACCAGGTTCTGTTACCCAAAATCCTTTGCAAATCTCAAAATTTGGCTAAAAAAACACATGTTCCTCACATTTCTGTGGCAGAAAGTTCTGGAATCTGAGAGGAGCCACAAATTTCCTTCCACCCAGCGTTCCCCCAAGTCTCCCAATAAAAATGATACCTCACTTGCGTGGGAAGGCCTAGCGCCCGCGACAGGAGACACCCCAAAGCGCAACGTGGACACATCCAACATTTTGGAAGAAAACAGAGGTGTTTTTTGCGAAGTGCCTACCTGTAGATTTTGGCCTCTAGCTCAGCCGGCACCTAGGGAAACCTACCAAACCTGTGCATTTCTGAAAACTAGAGACCTAGGGGAATCTAAGGAGGGGTGACTTGCGGGGCTCGGACCAGGTTCTGTTACCCAGAATCCTTTGCAAACCTCAAAATTTGGATAAAAAAACACATGTTCCTCACATTTCTGTGGCAGAAAGTTCTGGAATCTGAGAGGAGCCACAAATTTCCTTCCACCCAGCGTTCCCCCAAGTCTCCCGATAAAAATGATACCTCACTTGCGTGGGTAGGCCTAGCGCCCGCGACAGGAAACACCCCAAAGCGCAACGTGGACACATCCTAAATTTTGGAAGAAAACAGAGGTGTTTTTTGCGAACTGCCTACCTGTAGATTTTGGCCTCTAGCTCAGCCGGCACCTAGGGAAACCTACCAAACCTGTGCATTTCTGAAAACTAGAGACCTAGGGGAATCCAAGGAGGGGTGACTTGCTGGGCTCGGACCAGGTTCTGTTACCCAGAATCCTTTGCAAACCTCAAAATTTGGCTAAAAAAACACATGTTCCTCACATTTCTGTGGCAGAAAGTTCTGGAATCTGAGAGGAGCCACAAATTTCCTTCCACCCAACGTTCCCCCAAGTCTCCCGATAAAAATGATACCTCACTTGCGTGGGTAGGCCTAGCGCCCGCGACAGGAAACACCCCAAAGCGCAACGTGGACACATTCAAAATTTTGGAAGAAAACAGAGGTGTTTTTTGCGAAGTGCCTACCTGTAGATTTAGATTTTGGCCTCTAGCTCAGCCGGCACCTAGGGAAACCTACCAAACCTGTGCATTTCTGAAAACTAGAGACCTAGGGGAATCCAAGGAGGGGTGACTTGCAGGGCTCGGACCAGGTTCTATTACCCAGAATCCTTTGCAAACCTCAAAATTTTGCTAAAAAAACACATGTTCCTCACATTTCTGTGGCAGAAAGTTCTGGAATCTGAGAGGAGCCACAAATTTCCTTCCACCCAGTGTTCCCCTAAGTCTCCCGATAAAAATGATACCTCACTTGCGTGGGTAGGCCTAGCGCCCGCGACAGGAAACACCCCAAAGCGCAACGTGGACACATCCTAAATTTTGGAAGAAAACAGAGGTGTTTTTTGCGAAGTGCCTACCTGTAGATTTTGGCCTCTAGCTCAGCCGGCATCTAGGGAAACCTACCAAACCTGTGCATTTCTGAAAACTAGAGACCTAGGGGAATCCAAGGAGGGGTGACTTGCGGGGCTCGGACCAGGTTCTGTTACCCAGAATCCTTTGCAAACCTCAAAATTTGGCTAAAAAAACACATGTTCCTCACATTTCTGTGGCAGAAAGTTCTGGAATCTGAGAGGAGCCACAAATTTCCTTCCACCCAGCGTTCCCCCAAGTCTCCCAATAAAAATGATACCTCACTTGCGTGGGAAGGCCTAGCGCCCGCGACAGGAGACACCCCAAAGCGCAACGTGGACACATCCAACATTTTGGAAGAAAACAGAGGTGTTTTTTGCGAAGTGCCTACCTGTAGATTTTGGCCTCTAGCTCAGCCGGCACCTAGGGAAACCTACCAAACCTGTGCATTTCTGAAAACTAGAGACCTAGGGGAATCTAAGGAGGGGTGACTTGCGGGGCTCGGACCAGGTTCTGTTACCCAGAATCCTTTGCAAACCTCAAAATTTGGATAAAAAAACACATGTTCCTCACATTTCTGTGGCAGAAAGTTCTGGAATCTGAGAGGAGCCACAAATTTCCTTCCACCCAGCGTTCCCCCAAGTCTCCCGATAAAAATGATACCTCACTTGCGTGGGTAGGCCTAGCGCCCGCGACAGGAAACACCCCAAAGCGCAACGTGGACACATCCTAAATTTTGGAAGAAAACAGAGGTGTTTTTTGCGAACTGCCTACCTGTAGATTTTGGCCTCTAGCTCAGCCGGCACCTAGGGAAACCTACCAAACCTGTGCATTTCTGAAAACTAGAGACCTAGGGGAATCCAAGGAGGGGTGACTTGCTGGGCTCGGACCAGGTTCTGTTACCCAGAATCCTTTGCAAACCTCAAAATTTGGCTAAAAAAACACATGTTCCTCATATTTCTGTGGCAGAAAGTTCTGGAATCTGAGAGGAGCCACAAATTTCCTTCCACCCAACGTTCCCCCAAGTCTCCCGATAAAAATGATACCTCACTTGCGTGGGTAGGCCTAGCGCCCGCGACAGGAAACACCCCAAAGCGCAACGTGGACACATTCAAAATTTTGGAAGAAAACAGAGGTGTTTTTTGCGAAGTGCCTACCTGTAGATTTAGATTTTGGCCTCTAGCTCAGCCGGCACCTAGGGAAACCTACCAAACCTGTGCATTTCTGAAAACTAGAGACCTAGGGGAATCCAAGGAGGGGTGACTTGCGGGGCTCGGACCAGGTTCTATTACCCAGAATCCTTTGCAAACCTCAAAATTTTGCTAAAAAAACACATGTTCCTCACATTTCTGTGGCAGAAAGTTCTGGAATCTGAGAGGAGCCACAAATTTCCTTCCACCCAGTGTTCCCCCAAGTCTCCAGATAAAAATGATACCTCACTTGCGTGGGTAGGCCTAGCGCCCGCGACAGGAAACACCCCAAAGCGCAACGTGGACACATCCTAAATTTTGGAAGAAAACAGAGGTGTTTTTTGCGAAGTGCCTACCTGTAGATTTTGGCCTCTAGCTCAGCCGGCATCTAGGGAAACCTACCAAACCTGTGCATTTCTGAAAACTAGAGACCTAGGGGAATCCAAGGAGGGGTGACTTGCGGGGCTCGGACCAGGTTCTGTTACCCAGAATCCTTTGCAAACCTCAAAATTTGGCTAAAAAAACACATGTTCCTCACATTTCTGTGGCAGAAAGTTCTGGAATCTGAGGGGAGCCACAAATTTCCTTCCACCCAGCATTCCCCCAAGTCTCCCGATAAAAATGATACCTCACTTGCGTGAGTAGGCCTAGCGCCCGCGACAGGAAACACCCCAAAGCGCAACGTGGACACATCCAAAATTTTGGAAGAAAACAGAGGTGTTTTTTGCGAAGTGCCTACCTGTAGATTTTGGCCTCTAGCTCAGCCGGCACCTAGGGAAACCTACCAAACCTGTGCATTTCTGAAAACTAGAGACCTAGGGGAATCCAAAGAGGGGTGACTTGCGGGGCTCGGACCAGGTTCTGTTACCCAGAATCCTTTGCAAACCTCAAAATTTGGCTAAAAAAACACATGTTCCTCACATTTCTGTGGCAGAAAGTTCTGGAATCTGAGAGGAGCTACAAATTTCCTTCCACCCAGCGTTCCCCCAAGTCTCCCGATAAAAATGATACCTCACTTGCGTGGGTAGGCCTAGCGCCCGCGACAGGAAACACCCCAAAGCGCAACGTGGACACATCCAAAATTTTGGAAGAAAACAGAGGTGTTTTTTGCGAAGTGCCTACCTGTAGATTTAGATTTTGGCCTCTAGCTCAGCCGGCACCTAGGGAAACCTACCAAACCTGTGCATTTCTGAAAACTAGAGACCTAGTGGAATCCAAGGAGGGGTGACTTGCGGGGCTCGGACCAGGTTCTGTTACCCAGAATCCTTTGCAAACCTCAAAATTTGGCTAAAAAAACACATGTTCCTCACATTTCTGTGGCAGAAAGTTCTGGAATCTGAGAGGAGCCACAAATTTCCTTCCACCCAGCGTTCCCCCAAGTCTCCCGATAAAAATGATACCTCACTTGCGTGGGTAGGCCTAGCGCCCGCGACAGGAAACACCCCAAAGCGCAACGTGGACACATCCAAAATTTTGGAAGAAAACAGAGGTGTTTTTTGCGAAGTGCCTACCTGTAGATTTAGATTTTGGCCTCTAGCTCAGCCGGCACCTAGGGAAACCTACCAAACCTGTGCATTTCTGAAAACTAGAGACCTAGGGGAATCCAAGGAGGGGTGATTTGCGGGGCTCGGACCAGGTTCTGTTACCCAGAATCCTTTGCAAACCTCAAAATTTGGCTAACAGAAACACATGTTCCTCACATTTCTGTGGCAGAAAGTTCTGGAATCTGAGAGGAGCCACAAATTTCCTTCCACCCAGCGTTCCCCCAAGTCTCCCGATAAAAATTATACCTCACTTGCGTGGGTAGGCCTAGCGCCCGCGACAGGAATCACCCCAAAGCGCAACGTGGACACATCCAAAATTTTGGAAGAAAACAGAGGTGTTTTTTGCGAAGTGCCTACCTGTAGATTTTGGCCTCTAGCTCAGCCGGCACCTAGGGAAACGTACCAAACCTGTGCATTTCTGAAAACTAGAGACCTAGGGGAATCCAAGGAGGGGTGACTTGCGGGGCTCGGACCATGTTCTGTTCCCCGGAATCCTTTGCAAACCTCAAAATTTGGCTAAAAAAACACATGTTCCTCACATTTCTGTGGCAGAAAGTTCTGGAATCTGAGAGGAGCCACAAATTTCCTTCCACCCAGCGTTCCCCCAAGTCTCCTGATAAAAATGATACCTCACTTGCGTGGGTAGGCCTAGCGCCCGCGACAGGAAACACCCCAAAGCGCAACGTGGACACATCCAAAATTTTGGAAGAAAACAGAGGTGTTTTTTGCGAAGTGCCTACCTGTAGATTTTGGCCTCTAGCTCAGCCGGCACCTAGGGAAACCTACCAAACATGTGCATTTCTGAAAACTAGAGACCTAGGGGAATCCAAGGAGGGGTGACTTGCGGGGCTCGGACCAGGTTCTGTTACCCAGAATCCTTTGCAAACCTCAAAATTTGGCTAAAAAGACACATGTTCCTCAAATTTCTGTGGCAGAAAGTTCTGGAATCTGAGAGGAGCCACAAATTTCCTTCCACCCAGCGTTCCCCCAAGTCTCCCGATAAAAATGATACCTCACTTGCGTGGGTAGGCCTAGCGCCCGCGACAGGAAACACCCCAAAGCGCAACGTGGACACATCCAAAATTTTGGAAGAAAACAGAGGTGTTTTTTGCGAAGTGCCTACCTGTAGATTTTGGCCTCTAGCTCAGCCGGCACCTAGGGAAACCTACCAAACCTGTGCATTTCTGAAAACTAGAGACCTAGGGGAATCCAAGGAGGGGTGACTTGCGGGGCTCGGACCAGGTTCTGTTACCCAGAATCCTTTGCAAACCTCAAAATGTGGCTAAAAAAACACATGTTCCTCACATTTCTGTAGCAGAAAGTTCTGGAATCTGAGAGGAGCCACAAATTTCCTTCCACCCAGCGTTCCCCCAAGTCTCCCGATAAAAATGATACCTCACTTGCGTGGGTAGACCTAGCGCCCGCGACAGGAAACACCCCAAAGCGCAACGTGGACACATCCAAAATTTTGGAAGAAAACAGAGGTGTTTTTTGCGAAGTGCCTACCTGTAGATTTTGGCCTCTAGATCACCTGGCACCTAGGGAAACCTACCAAACCTGTGCATTTCTGAAAACTAGAGACCTAGGGGAATCCAAGGAGGGGTGACTTGCGGGGCTCGGACCAGGTTCTGTTACCCAGAATCCTTTGCAAACCTCAAAATTTGGCTAAAAAAACACATATTCCTCACATTTCTGTGGCAGAAAGTTCTGGAATCTGAGAGGAGCCACAAATTTCCTTCCACCCAGCGTTCCCCCAAGTCTCCCGATAAAAATTATACCTCACTTGCGTGGGTAGGCCTAGCGCCCGCGACAGGAAACACCCCAAAGCGCAACGTGGACACATCCAAAATTTTGGAAGAAAACAGAGGTGTTTTTTGCGAAGTGCCTACCTGTAGATTTTGGCCTCTAGCTCAGCCGGCACCTAGGGAAACCTACCAAACCTGTGCATTTCTGAAAACTAGAGACCTAGGGGAATCCAAGGAGGGGTGACTTGCGGGGCTCGGACCAGGTTCTGTTACCCAAAATCCTTTGCAAATCTCAAAATTTGGCTAAAAAAACACATGTTCCTCACATTTCTGTGGCAGAAAGTTCTGGAATCTGAGAGGAGCCACAAATTTCCTTCCACCCAGCGTTCCCCCAAGTTTCCCAATAAAAATGATACCTCACTTGCGTGGGAAGGCCTAGCGCCCGCGACAGGAGACACCCCAAAGCGCAACGTGGACACATCCAAAATTTTGGAAGAAAACAGAGGTGTTTTTTGCGAAGTGCCTACCTGTAGATTTTGGCCTCTAGCTCAGCCGGCACCTAGGGAAACCTACCAAACCTGTGCATTTCTGAAAACTAGAGACCTAGGGGAATCCAAGGAGGGGTGACTTGCGGGGCTCGGACCAGGTTCTGTTACCCAGAATCCTTTGCAAACCTCAAAATTTGGATAAAAAAACACATGTTCCTCACATTTCTGTGGCAGAAAGTTCTGGAATCTGAGAGGAGCCACAAATTTCCTTCCACCCAGCGTTCCCCCAAGTCTCCCGATAAAAATGATACCTCACTTGCGTGGGTAGGCCTAGCGCCCGCGACAGGAAACACCCCAAAGCGCAACGGGGACACATACTAAATTTTGGAAGAAAACAGAGGTGTTTTTTGCAAACTGCCTACCTGTAGATTTTGGCCTCTAGCTCAGCCGGCACCTAGGGAAACCTACCAAACCTGTGCATTTCTGAAAACTAGAGACCTAGGGGAATCCAAGGAGGGGTGACTTGCGGGGCTCGGACCAGGTTCTGTTACCCAGAATCCTTTGCAAACCTCAAAATTTGGCTAAAAAAACACATGTTCCTCACATTTCTGTGGCAGAAAGTTCTGGAATCTGAGAGGAGCCACAAATTTCCTTCCACCCAGCGTTCCCCCAAGTCTCCCAATAAAAATGATACCTCACTTGCGTGGGTAGGCCTAGCGCCCGCAACAGGAAACACCCCAAAGCGCAACGTGGACACATCCAAAATTTTGGAAGAAAACAGAGGTGTTTTTTGCGAAGTGCCTACCTGTAGATTTTGGCCTCTAGCTCAGCCGGCATCTAGGGAAACCTACCAAACCTGTGCATTTCTGAAAATTAGAGACCTAGGGGAATCCAAGGAGGGGTGACTTGCGGGGCTCGGACCAGGTTCTGTTACCCAGAATCCTTTGCAAACCTAAAAATTTGGCTAAAAAAACACATGTTCCTCACATTTCTGTGGCAGAAAGTTCTGGAATCTGAGAGGAGCCACAAATTTCCTTCCACCCAGCGTTCCCCCAAGTCTCCCGATAAAAATGATACCTCACTTCCGTGGGTAGGCCTAGCGCCCGCGACAGGAAACACCCCAAAGCGCAACGTGGACACATCCTAAATTTTGGAAGAAAACGGAGGTGTTTTTTGCGAAGTGCCTACCTGTAGATTTTGGCCTCTAGCTCAGCCGGCACCTAGGGAAACCTACCAAACCTGTGCATTTCTGAAAACTAGAGACCTAGGGGAATCCAAGGAGGGGTGACTTGCGGGGCTCGGACCAGGTTCTGTTACCCAGAATCCTTTGCAAACCTCAAAATTTGGCTAAAAAAACAAATGTTCCTCACATTTCTGTGGCAGAAAGTTCTGGAATCTGAGAGGAGCCACAAATTTCCTTCCACCCAGCGTTCCCCCAAGTCTCCCGATAAAAATGATACCTCACTTCCGTGGGTAGGCCTAGCGCCCGCGACAGGAAACACCCCAAAGCGCAACGTGGACACATCCTAAATTTTGGAAGAAAACAGAGGTGTTTTTTGCGAAGTGCCTACCTGTAGATTTTGGCCTCTAGCTCAGCCGGCACCTAGGGAAACCTACCAAACCTGTGCATTTCTGAAAACTAGAGACCTAGGGGAATCCAAGATGGGGTGACTTGCGGGGCTCGGACCAGGTTCTGTTACCCAGAATCCTATGCAAACCTCAAAATTTGGCTAAAAAAACACATGTTCCTCACATTTCTGTGGCAGAAAGTTCTGGAATCTGAGAGGAGCCACAAATTTCCTTCCACCCAGCGTTCCCCCAAGTCTCCCGATAAAAATGGTACCTCACTTGCGTGGGTAGGCCTAGCGCCCGCGACAGGAAACACCCCAAAGCGCAACGTGGACACATCCTAAATTTTGGAAGAAAACAGAGGTGTTTTTTGCGAAGTGCCTACCTGTAGATTTTGGCCTCTAGCTCAGCCGGCACCTAGGGAAACGTACCAAACCTGTGCATTTCTGAAAACTAGAGACCTAGGGGAATCCAAGGAGGGGTGACTTGCGGTGCTCGGACCAGGTTCTGTTACCCAGAATTCTTTGCAAACCTCAAAATTTGGCTAAAAAAACACATGTTCCTCACATTTCTGTGGCAGAAAGTTCTGGAATCTGAGAGGAGCCACAAATTTCCTTCCACCCAGCGTTCCCCCAAGTCTCCCGATAAAAATGATACCTCACTTGCGTGGGTAGGCCTAGCGCCCGCGACAGGAAACACCCCAAAGCGCAACGTGGACACATCCTAAATTTTGGAAGAAAACGGAGGTGTTTTTTGTGAAGTGCCTACCTGTAGATTTTGGCCTCTAGCTCAGCCGGCACCTAGGGAAACCTACCAAACCTGTGCATTTCTGAAAACTAGAGACCTAGGGGAATCCAAGGAGGGGTGACTTGCGGGGCTCGGACCAGGTTCTGTTACCCAGAATCCTTTGCAAACCTCAAAATTTGGCTAAAAAAACAAATGTTCCTCACATTTCTGTGGCAGAAAGTTCTGGAATCTGAGAGGAGCCACAAATTTCCTTCCACCCAGCGTTCCCCCAAGTCTCCCGATAAAAATGATACCTCACTTCCGTGGGTAGGCCTAGCGCCCGCGACAGGAAACACCCCAAAGCGCAACGTGGACACATCCTAAATTTTGGAAGAAAACAGAGGTGTTTTTTGCGAAGTGCCTACCTGTAGATTTTGGCCTCTAGCTCAGCCGGCACCTAGGGAAACCTACCAAACCTGTGCATTTCTGAAAACTAGAGACCTAGGGGAATCCAAGGAGGGGTGACTTGCGGGGCTCGGACCAGGTTCTGTTACCCAGAATCCTTTGCAAATCTCAAAATTTGGCTAAAAAAACACATGTTCCTCACATTTCTGTGGCAGAAAGTTCTGGAATCTGAGAGGAGCCACAAATTTCCTTCCACCCAGCGTTCCCCCAAGTCTCCCAATAAAAATGATACCTCACTTGCGTGGGAAGGCCTAGCGCCCGCGACAGGAGACACCCCAAAGCGCAACGTGGACACATCCAAAATTTTGGAAGAAAACAGAGGTGTTTTTTGCGAAGTGCCTACCTGTAGATTTTGGCCTCTAGCTCAGCCGGCACCTAGGGAAACCTACCAAACCTGTGCATTTCTGAAAACTAGAGACCTAGGGGAATCCAAGGAGGGGTGACTTGCGGGGCTCGGACCAGGTTCTGTTACCCAAAATCCTTTGCAAATCTCAAAATTTGGCTAAAAAAACACATGTTCCTCACATTTCTGTGGCAGAAAGTTCTGGAATCTGAGAGGAGCCACAAATTTCCTTCCACCCAGCGTTCCCCCAAGTTTCCCAATAAAAATGATACCTCACTTGCGTGGGAAGGCCTAGCGCCCGCGACAGGAGACACCCCAAAGCGCAACGTGGACACATCCAAAATTTTGGAAGAAAACAGAGGTGTTTTTTGCGAAGTGCCTACCTGTAGATTTTGGCCTCTAGCTCAGCCGGCACCTAGGGAAACCTACCAAACCTGTGCATTTCTGAAAACTAGAGACCTAGGGGAATCCAAGGAGGGGTGACTTGCGGGGCTCGGACCAGGTTCTGTTACCCAGAATCCTTTGCAAACCTCAAAATTTGGATAAAAAAACACATGTTCCTCACATTTCTGTGGCAGAAAGTTCTGGAATCTGAGAGGAGCCACAAATTTCCTTCCACCCAGCGTTCCCCCAAGTCTCCCGATAAAAATGATACCTCACTTGCGTGGGTAGGCCTAGCGCCCGCGACAGGAAACACCCCAAAGCGCAACGGGGACACATACTAAATTTTGGAAGAAAACAGAGGTGTTTTTTGCGAACTGCCTACCTGTAGATTTTGGCCTCTAGCTCAGCCGGCACCTAGGGAAACCTACCAAACCTGTGCATTTCTGAAAACTAGAGACCTAGGGGAATCCAAGGAGGGGTGACTTGCGGGGCTCGGACCAGGTTCTGTTACCCAGAATCCTTTGCAAACCTCAAAATTTGGCTAAAAAAACACATGTTCCTCACATTTCTGTGGCAGAAAGTTCTGGAATCTGAGAGGAGCCACAAATTTCCTTCCACCCAGCGTTCCCCCAAGTCTCCCGATAAAAATGATACCTCACTTGCGTGGGTAGGCCTAGCGCCCGCAACAGGAAACACCCCAAAGCGCAACGTGGACACATCCAAAATTTTGGAAGAAAACAGAGGTGTTTTTTGCGAAGTGCCTACCTGTAGATTTTGGCCTCTAGCTCAGCCGGCATCTAGGGAAACCTACCAAACCTGTGCATTTCTGAAAATTAGAGACCTAGGGGAATCCAAGGAGGGGTGACTTGCGGGGCTCGGACCAGGTTCTGTTACCCAGAATCCTTTGCAAAACCTAAAAATTGGGCTAAAAAAACACATGTTCCTCACATTTCTGTGGCAGAAAGTTCTGGAATCTGAGAGGAGCCACAAATTTCCTTCCACCCAGCGTTCCCCCAAGTCTCCCGATAAAAATGATACCTCACTTCCGTGGGTAGGCCTAGCGCCCGCGACAGGAAACACCCCAAAGCGCAACGTGGACACATCCTAAATTTTGGAAGAAAACGGAGGTGTTTTTTGCGAAGTGCCTACCTGTAGATTTTGGCCTCTAGCTCAGCCGGCACCTAGGGAAACCTACCAAACCTGTGCATTTCTGAAAACTAGAGACCTAGGGGAATCCAAGGAGGGGTGACTTGCGGGGCTCGGACCAGGTTCTGTTACCCAGAATCCTTTGCAAACCTCAAAATTTGGCTAAAAAAACAAATGTTCCTCACATTTCTGTGGCAGAAAGTTCTGGAATCTGAGAGGAGCCACAAATTTCCTTCCACCCAGCGTTCCCCCAAGTCTCCCGATAAAAATGATACCTCACTTCCGTGGGTAGGCCTAGCGCCCGCGACAGGAAACACCCCAAAGCGCAACGTGGACACATCCTAAATTTTGGAAGAAAACAGAGGTGTTTTTTGCGAAGTGCCTACCTGTAGATTTTGGCCTCTAGCTCAGCCGGCACCTAGGGAAACCTACCAAACCTGTGCATTTCTGAAAACTAGAGACCTAGGGGAATCCAAGATGGGGTGACTTGCGGGGCTCGGACCAGGTTCTGTTACCCAGAATCCTATGCAAACCTCAAAATTTGGCTAAAAAAACACATGTTCCTCACATTTCTGTGGCAGAAAGTTCTGGAATCTGAGAGGAGCCACAAATTTCCTTCCACCCAGCGTTCCCCCAAGTCTCCCGATAAAAATGATACCTCACTTGCGTGGGTAGGCCTAGCGCCCGCGACAGGAAACACCCCAAAGCGCAACGTGGACACATCCAAAATTTTGGAAGAAAACAGAGGTGTTTTTTGCGAAGTGCCTACCTGTAGATTTTGGCCTCTAGCTCAGCCGGCACCTAGGGAAACCTACCAAACCTGTGCATTTCTGAAAACTAGAGACCTAGGGGAATCCAAGGAGGGGTGACTTGCGGGGCTCGGACCAGGTTCTATTACCCAGAATCCTTTGCAAACCTCAAAATTTGGCTAAAAAAACACATGTTCCTCACATTTCTGTGGCAGAAAGTTCTGGAATCTGAGAGGAGCCACAAATTTCCTCCACCCAGTGTTCCCCCAAGTCTCCCGATAAAAATGATACCTCACTTGCGTGGGTAGGCCTAGCGCCCGCGACAGGAAACACCCCAAAGCGCAACGTGGACACATCCTAAATTTTGGAAGAAAACAGAGGTGTTTTTTGCGAAGTGCCTACCTGTAGATTTTGGCCTCTAGCTCAGCCGGCATCTAGGGAAACCTACCAAACCTGTGCATTTCTGAAAACTAGAGACCTAGGGGAATCCAAGGAGGGGTGACTTGCGGGGCTCGGACCAGGTTCTGTTACCCAGAATCCTTTGCAAACCTCAAAATTTGGCTAAAAAAACACATGTTCCTCACATTTCTGTGGCAGAAAGTTCTGGAATCTGAGAGGAGCCACAAATTTCCTTCCACCCAGCGTTCCCCCAAGTCTCCCGATAAAAATGATACCTCACTTGCGTGGGTAGGCCTAGCGCCCGCGACAGGAAACACCCCAAAGCGCAACGTGGACACATCCAAAATTTTGGAAGAAAACAGAGGTGTTTTTTGCGAAGTGCCTACCTGTAGATTTTGGCCTCTAGCTCAGCCGGCATCTAGGGAAACCTACCAAACCTGTGCATTTCTGAAAACTAGAGACCTAGGGGAATCCAAGGAGGGGTGACTTGCGGGGCTCGGACCAGGTTCTGTTACCCAGAATCCTTTGCAAACCTAAAAATTTGGCTAAAAAAACACATGTTCCTCACATTTCTGTGGCAGAAAGTTCTGGAATCTGAGAGGAGCCACAAATTTCCTTCCACCCAGCGTTCCCCCAAGTCTCCCGATAAAAATGATACCTCACTTCCGTGGGTAGGCCTAGCGCCCGCGACAGGAAACACCCCAAAGCGCAACGTGGACACATCCTAAATTTTGGAAGAAAACGGAGGTGTTTTTTGCGAAGTGCCTACCTGTAGATTTTGGCCTCTAGCTCAGCCGGCACCTAGGGAAACCTACCAAACCTGTGCATTTCTGAAAACTAGAGACCTAGGGGAATCCAAGGAGGGGTGACTTGCGGGGCTCGGACCAGGTTCTGTTACCCAGAATCCTTTGCAAACCTCAAAATTTGGCTAAAAAAACAAATGTTCCTCACATTTCTGTGGCAGAAAGTTCTGGAATCTGAGAGGAGCCACAAATTTCCTTCCACCCAGCGTTCCCCCAAGTCTTCCGATAAAAATGATACCTCACTTCCGTGGGTAGGCCTAGCGCCCGCGACAGGAAACACCCCAAAGCGCAACGTGGACACATCCTAAATTTTGGAAGAAAACAGAGGTGTTTTTTGCGAAGTGCCTACCTGTAGATTTTGGCCTCTAGCTCAGCCGGCACCTAGGGAAACCTACCAAACCTGTGCATTTCTGAAAACTAGAGACCTAGGGGAATCCAAGATGGGGTGACTTGCGGGGCTCGGACCAGGTTCTGTTACCCAGAATCCTATGCAAACCTCAAAATTTGGCTAAAAAAACACATGTTCCTCACATTTCTGTGGCAGAAAGTTCTGGAATCTGAGAGGAGCCACAAATTTCCTTCCACCTAGCGTTCCCCCAAGTCTCCCGATAAAAATGATACCTCACTTGCGTGGGTAGGCCTAGCGCCCGCGACAGGAAACACCCCAAAGCGCAACGTGGACACATCCTAAATTTTGGAAGAAAACAGAGGTGTTTTTTGCGAAGTGCCTACCTGTAGATTTTGGCCTCTAGCTCAGCCGGCACCTAGGGAAACGTACCAAACCTGTGCATTTCTGAAAACTAGAGACCTAGGGGAATCCAAGGAGGGGTGACTTGCGGGGCTCGGACCAGGTTCTGTTACCCAGAATCCTTTGCAAACCTCAAAATTTGGCTAAAAAAACACATGTTCCTCACATTTCTGTGGCAGAAAGTTCTGGAATCTGAGAGGAGCCACAAATTTCCTTCCACCCAGCGTTCCCCCAAGTCTCCCGATAAAAATGATACCTCACTTGCGTGGGTAGGCCTAGCGCCCGCGACAGGAAACACCCCAAAGCGCAACGTGGACACATCCTAAATTTTGGAAGAAAACGGAGGTGTTTTTTGTGAAGTGCCTACCTGTAGATTTTGGCCTCTAGCTCAGCCGGCACCTAGGGAAACCTACCAAACCTGTGCATTTCTGAAAACTAGAGACCTAGGGGAATCCAAGGAGGGGTGACTTGCGGGGCTCGGACCAGGTTCTGTTACCCAGAATCCTTTGCAAACCTCAAAATTTGGCTAAAAAAACAAATGTTCCTCACATTTCTGTGGCAGAAAGTTCTGGAATCTGAGAGGAGCCACAAATTTCCTTCCACCCAGCGTTCCCCCAAGTCTCCCGATAAAAATGATACCTCACTTCCGTGGGTAGGCCTAGCGCCCGCGACAGGAAACACCCCAAAGCGCAACGTGGACACATCCTAAATTTTGGAAGAAAACAGAGGTGTTTTTTGCGAAGTGCCTACCTGTAGATTTTGGCCTCTAGCTCAGCCGGCACCTAGGGAAACCTACCAAACCTGTGCATTTCTGAAAACTAGAGACCTAGGGGAATCCAAGGAGGGGTGACTTGCGGGGCTCGGACCAGGTTCTGTTACCCAGAATCCTTTGCAAATCTCAAAATTTGGCTAAAAAAACACATGTTCCTCACATTTCTGTGGCAGAAAGTTCTGGAATCTGAGAGGAGCCACAAATTTCCTTCCACCCAGCGTTCCCCCAAGTCTCCCAATAAAAATGATACCTCACTTGCGTGGGAAGGCCTAGCGCCCGCGACAGGAGACACCCCAAAGCGCAACGTGGACACATCCAAAATTTTGGAAGAAAACAGAGGTGTTTTTTGCGAAGTGCCTACCTGTAGATTTTGGCCTCTAGCTCAGCCGGCACCTAGGGAAACCTACCAAACCTGTGCATTTCTGAAAACTAGAGACCTAGGGGAATCCAAGGAGGGGTGACTTGCGGGGCTCGGACCAGGTTCTATTACCCAGAATCCTTTGCAAACCTCAAAATTTGGCTAAAAAAACACATGTTCCTCACATTTCTGTGGCAGAAAGTTCTGGAATCTGAGAGGAGCCACAAATTTCCTCCACCCAGTGTTCCCCCAAGTCTCCCGATAAAAATGATACCTCACTTGCGTGGGTAGGCCTAGCGCCCGCGACAGGAAACACCCCAAAGCGCAACGTGGACACATCCTAAATTTTGGAAGAAAACAGAGGTGTTTTTTGCGAAGTGCCTACCTGTAGATTTTGGCCTCTAGCTCAGCCGGCACCTAGGGAAACCTACCAAACCTGTGCATTTCTGAAAACTAGAGACCTAGGGGAATCCAAGGAGGGGTGACTTGCGGGGCTCGGACCAGGTTCTGTTACCCAGAATCCTTTGCAAATCTCAAAATTTGGCTAAAAAAACACATGTTCCTCACATTTCTGTGGCAGAAAGTTCTGGAATCTGAGAGGAGCCACAAATTTCCTTCCACCCAGCGTTCCCCCAAGTCTCCCAATAAAAATGATACCTCACTTGCGTGGGAAGGCCTAGCGCCCGCGACAGGAGACACCCCAAAGCGCAACGTGGACACATCCCAAATTTTGGAAGAAAACAGAGGTGTTTTTTGCGAAGTGCCTACCTGTAGATTTTGGCCTCTAGCTCAGCCGGCACCTAGGGAAACCTACCAAACCTGTGCATTTCTGAAAACTAGAGACCTAGGGGAATCCAAGGAGGGGTGACTTGCGGGGCTTGGACCAGGTTCTATTACCCAGAATCCTTTGCAAACCTCAAAATTTGGCTAAAAAAACACATGTTCCTCACATTTCTGTGGCAGAAAGTTCTGGAATCTGAGAGGAGCCACAAATTTCCTCCACCCAGTGTTCCCCCAAGTCTCCCGATAAAAATGATACCTCACTTGCGTGGGTAGGCCTAGCGCCCGCGACAGGAAACACCCCAAAGCGCAACGTGGACACATCCTAAATTTTGGAAGAAAACAGAGGTGTTTTTTGCGAAGTGCCTACCTGTAGATTTTGGCCTCTAGCTCAGCCGGCATCTAGGGAAACCTACCAAACCTGTGCATTTCTGAAAACTAGAGACCTAGGGGAATCCAAGGAGGGGTGACTTGCAGGGCTTGGACCAGGTTCTGTTACCCAGAATCCTTTGCAAACCTCAAAATTTGGCTAAAAAAACACATGTTCCTCACATTTCTGTGGCAGAAAGTTCTGGAATCTGAGGGGAGCCACAAATTTCCTTCCACCCAGCGTTCCCCCAAGTCTCCCGATAAAAATGATACCTCACTTGCATGAGTAGGCCTAGCGCCCGCGACAGGAAACACCCCAAAGCGCAACGTGGACACATCCAAAATTTTGGAAGAAAACAGAGGTGTTTTTTGCGAAGTGCCTACCTGTAGATTTTGGCCTCTAGCTCAGCCGGCACCTAGGGAAACCTACCAAACCTGTGCATTTCTGAAAACTAGAGACCTAGGGGAATCCAAGGAGGGGTGACTTGCTGGGCTCGGACCAGGTTCTGTTACCCAGAATCCTTTGCAAACCTCAAAATTTGGCTAAAAAAACACATGTTCCTCACATTTCTGTGGCAGAAAGTTCTGGAATCTGAGAGGAGCCACAAATTTCCTTCCACCCAGCGTTCCCCCAAGTCTCCCGATAAAAATGATACCTCACTTGCGTGGGTAGGCCTAGCGCCCGCGACAGGAAACACCCCAAAGCGCAACGTGGACACATCCAAAATTTTGGAAGAAAACAGAGGTGTTTTTTGCGAAGTGCCTACCTGTAGATTTTGGCCTCTAGCTCAGCCGGCACCTAGGGAAACCTACCAAACCTGTGCATTTCTGAAAACTAGAGACCTAGGGGAATCCAAGGAGGGGTGACTTGCGGGGCTCGGACCAGGTTCTGTTACCCAGAATCCTTTGCAAATCTCAAAATTTGGCTAAAAAAACACATGTTCCTCACATTTCTGTGGCAGAAAGTTCTGGAATCTGAGAGGAGCCACACATTTCCTTCCACCCAGCGTTCCCCCAAGTCTCCCAATAAAAATGATTCCTCACTTGCGTGGGAAGGCCTAGCGCCCGCGACAGGAGACACCCCAAAGCGCAACGTGGACACATCCAAAATTTTGGAAGAAAACAGAGGTGTTTTTTGCGAAGTGCCTACCTGTAGATTTTGGCCTCTAGCTCAGCCGGCACCTAGGGAAACCTACCAAACCTGTGCATTTCTGAAAACTAGAGACCTAGGGGAATCCAAGGAGGGGTGACTTGCGGGGCTCGGACCAGGTTCTGTTACCCAGAATCCTTTGCAAATCTCAAAATTTGGCTAAAAAAACACATGTTCCTCACATTTCTGTGGCAGAAAGTTCTGGAATCTGAGAGGAGCCACACATTTCCTTCCACCCAGCGTTCCCCCAAGTCTCCCAATAAAAATGATTCCTCACTTGCGTGGGAAGGCCTAGCGCCCGCGACAGGAGACACCCCAAAGCGCAACGTGGACACATCCAAAATTTTGGAAGAAAACAGAGGTGTTTTTTGCGAAGTGCCTACCTGTAGATTTTGGCCTCTAGCTCAGCCGGCACCTAGGGAAACCTACCAAACCTGTGCATTTCTGAAAACTAGAGACCTAGGGGAATCCAAGGAGGGGTGACTTGCGGGGCTCGGACCAGGTTCTATTACCCAGAATCCTTTGCAAACCTCAAAATTTTGCTAAAAAAACACATGTTCCTCACATTTCTGTGGCAGAAAGTTCTGGAATCTGAGAGGAGCCACAAATTTCCTTCCACCCAGTGTTCCCCCAAGTCTCCCGATAAAAATGATACCTCACTTGCGTGGGTAGGCCTAGCGCCGGCGACAGGAAACACCCCAAAGCGCAACGTGGACACATCCAAAATTTTGGAAGAAAACAGAGGTGTTTTTTGCGAAGTGCCTACCTGTAGATTTTGGCCTCTAGCTCAGCCGGCATCTAGGGAAACCTACCAAACCTGTGCATTTCTGAAAACTAGAGACCTAGGGGAATCCAAGGAGGGGTGACTTGCGGGGCTCGGACCAGGTTCTGTTACCCAGAATCCTTTGCAAACCTCAAAATTTGGCTAAAAAGACACATGTTCCTCAAATTTCTGTGGCAGAAAGTTCTGGAATCTGAGAGGAGCCACAAATTTCCTTCCACCCAGCGTTCCCCCAAGTCTCCCGATAAAAATGATACCTCACTTGCGTGGGTAGGCCTAGCGCCCGCGACAGGAAACACCCCAAAGCGCAACGTGGACACATCCAAAATTTTGGAAGAAAACAGAGGTGTTTTTTGCGAAGTGCCTACCTGTAGATTTTGGCCTCTAGCTCAGCCGGCACCTAGGGAAACCTACCAAACCTGTGCATTTCTGAAAACTAGAGACCTAGGGGAATCCAAGGAGGGGTGACTTGCGGGGCTCGGACCAGGTTCTGTTACCCAGAATCCTTTGCAAACCTCAAAATGTGGCTAAAAAAACACATGTTCCTCACATTTCTGTAGCAGAAAGTTCTGGAATCTGAGAGGAGCCACAAATTTCCTTCCACCCAGCGTTCCCCCAAGTCTCCCGATAAAAATGATACCTCACTTGCGTGGGTAGACCTAGCGCCCGCGACAGGAAACACCCCAAAGCGCAACGTGGACACATCCAAAATTTTGGAAGAAAACAGAGGTGTTTTTTGCGAAGTGCCTACCTGTAGATTTTGGCCTCTAGATCACCTGGCACCTAGGGAAACCTACCAAACCTGTGCATTTCTGAAAACTAGAGACCTAGGGGAATCCAAGGAGGGGTGACTTGCGGGGCTCGGACCAGGTTCTGTTACCCAGAATCCTTTGCAAACCTCAAAATTTGGCTAAAAAAACACATGTTCCTCACATTTCTGTGGCAGAAAGTTCTGGAATCTGAGAGGAGCCACAAATTTCCTTCCACCCAGCGTTCCCCCAAGTCTCCCGATAAAAATTATACCTCACTTGCGTGGGTAGGCCTAGCGCCCGCGACAGGAAACACCCCAAAGCGCAACGTGGACACATCCAAAATTTTGGAAGAAAACAGAGGTGTTTTTTGCGAAGTGCCTACCTGTAGATTTTGGCCTCTAGCTCAGCCGGCACCTAGGGAAACCTACCAAACCTGTGCATTTCTGAAAACTAGAGACCTAGGGGAATCCAAGGAGGGGTGACTTGCGGGGCTCGGACCACGTTCTGTTACCCAAAATCCTTTGCAAATCTCAAAATTTGGCTAAAAAAACACATGTTCCTCACATTTCTGTGGCAGAAAGTTCTGGAATCTGAGAGGAGCCACAAATTTCCTTCCACCCAGCGTTCCCCCAAGTTTCCCAATAAAAATGATACCTCACTTGCGTGGGAAGGCCTAGCGCCCGCGACAGGAGACACCCCAAAGCGCAACGTGGACACATCCAAAATTTTGGAAGAAAACAGAGGTGTTTTTTGCGAAGTGCCTACCTGTAGATTTTGGCCTCTAGCTCAGCCGGCACCTAGGGAAACCTACCAAACCTGTGCATTTCTGAAAACTAGAGACCTAGGGGAATCCAAGGAGGGGTGACTTGCGGGGCTCGGACCAGGTTCTGTTACCCAGAATCCTTTGCAAACCTCAAAATTTGGATAAAAAAACACATGTTCCTCACATTTCTGTGGCAGAAAGTTCTGGAATCTGAGAGGAGCCACAAATTTCCTTCCACCCAGCGTTCCCCCAAGTCTCCCGATAAAAATGATACCTCACTTGCGTGGGTAGGCCTAGCGCCCGCGACAGGAAACACCCCAAAGCGCAACGGGGACACATACTAAATTTTGGAAGAAAACAGAGGTGTTTTTTGCGAACTGCCTACCTGTAGATTTTGGCCTCTAGCTCAGCCGGCACCTAGGGAAACCTACCAAACCTGTGCATTTCTGAAAACTAGAGACCTAGGGGAATCCAAGGAGGGGTGACTTGCGGGGCTCGGACCAGGTTCTGTTACCCAGAATCCTTTGCAAACCTCAAAATTTGGCTAAAAAAACACATGTTCCTCACATTTCTGTGGCAGAAAGTTCTGGAATCTGAGAGGAGCCACAAATTTCCTTCCACCCAGCGTTCCCCCAAGTCTCCCGATAAAAATGATACCTCACTTGCGTGGGTAGGCCTAGCGCCCGCAACAGGAAACACCCCAAAGCGCAACGTGGACACATCCAAAATTTTGGAAGAAAACAGAGGTGTTTTTTGCGAAGTGCCTACCTGTAGATTTTGGCCTCTAGCTCAGCCGGCATCTAGGGAAACCTACCAAACCTGTGCATTTCTGAAAATTAGAGACCTAGGGGAATCCAAGGAGGGGTGATTTGCGGGGCTCGGACCAGGTTCTGTTACCCAGAATCCTTTGCAAACCTAAAAATTTGGCTAAAAAAACACATGTTCCTCACATTTCTGTGGCAGAAAGTTCTGGAATCTGAGAGGAGCCACAAATTTCCTTCCACCCAGCGTTCCCCCAAGTCTCCCGATAAAAATGATACCTCACTTGCGTGGGTAGGCCTAGCGCCCGCGACAGGAAACACCCCAAAGCGCAACGGGGACACATACTAAATTTTGGAAGAAAACAGAGGTGTTTTTTGCGAACTGCCTACCTGTAGATTTTGGCCTCTAGCTCAGCCGGCACCTAGGGAAACCTACCAAACCTGTGCATTTCTGAAAACTAGAGACCTAGGGGAATCCAAGGAGGGGTGACTTGCGGGGCTCGGACCAGGTTCTGTTACCCAGAATCCTTTGCAAACCTCAAAATTTGGCTAAAAAAACACATGTTCCTCACATTTCTGTGGCAGAAAGTTCTGGAATCTGAGAGGAGCCACAAATTTCCTTCCACCCAGCGTTCCCCCAAGTCTCCCGATAAAAATGATACCTCACTTGCGTGGGTAGGCCTAGCGCCCGCAACAGGAAACACCCCAAAGCGCAACGTGGACACATCCAAAATTTTGGAAGAAAACAGAGGTGTTTTTTGCGAAGTGCCTACCTGTAGATTTTGGCCTCTAGCTCAGCCGGTATCTAGGGAAACCTACCAAACCTGTGCATTTCTGAAAATTAGAGACCTAGGGGAATCCAAGGAGGGGTGACTTGCAGGGCTCGGACCAGGTTCTGTTACCCAGAATCCTTTGCAAACCTAAAAATTTGGCTAAAAAAACACATGTTCCTCACATTTCTGTGGCAGAAAGTTCTGGAATCTGAGAGGAGCCACAAATTTCCTTCCACCCAGCGTTCCCCCAAGTCTCCCGATAAAAATGATACCTCACTTCCGTGGGTAGGCCTTGCGCCCGCGACAGGAAACACCCCAAAGCGCAACGTGGACACATCCTAAATTTTGGAAGAAAACGGAGGTGTTTTTTGCGAAGTGCCTACCTGTAGATTTTGGCCTCTAGCTCAGCCGGCACCTAGGGAAACCTACCAAACCTGTGCATTTCTGAAAACTAGAGACCTAGGGGAATCCAAGGAGGGGTGACTTGCGGGGCTCGGACCAGGTTCTGTTACCCAGAATCCTTTGCAAACCTCAAAATTTGGCTAAAAAAACAAATGTTCCTCACATTTCTGTGGCAGAAAGTTCTGGAATCTGAGAGGAGCCACAAATTTCCTTCCACCCAGCGTTCCCCCAAGTCTCCCGATAAAAATGATACCTCACTTCCGTGGGTAGGCCTAGCGCCCGCGACAGGAAACACCCCAAAGCGCAACGTGGACACATCCTAAATTTTGGAAGAAAACAGAGGTGTTTTTTGCGAAGTGCCTACCTGTAGATTTTGGCCTCTAGCTCAGCCGGCACCTAGGGAAACCTACCAAACCTGTGCATTTCTGAAAACTAGAGACCTAGGGGAATCCAAGATGGGGTGACTTGCGGGGCTCGGACCAGGTTCTGTTACCCAGAATCCTATGCAAACCTCAAAATTTGGCTAAAAAAACACATGTTCCTCACATTTCTGTGGCAGAAAGTTCTGGAATCTGAGAGGAGCCACAAATTTCCTTCCACCCAGCGTTCCCCCAAGTCTCCCAATAAAAATGATACCTCACTTGCGTGGGAAGGCCTAGCGCCCGCGACAGGAGACACCCCAACGCGCAACGTGGACACATCCAAAATTTTGGAAGAAAACAGAGGTGTTTTTTGCGAAGTGCCTACCTGTAGATTTTGACCTCTAGCTCAGCCGGCACCTAGGGAAACCTACCAAACCTGTGCATTTCTGAAAACTAGAGACCTAGGGGAATCCAAGGAGGGGTGACTTGCGGGGCTCGGACCAGGTTCTATTACCCAGAATCCTTTGCAAACCTCAAAATTTGGCTAAAAAAACACATGTTCCTCACATTTCTGTGGCAGAAAGTTCTGGAATCTGAGAGGAGCCACAAATTTCCTCCACCCAGTGTTCCCCCAAGTCTCCCGATAAAAATGATACCTCACTTGCGTGGGTAGGCCTAGCGCCCGCGACAGGAAACACCCCAAAGCGCAACGTGGACACATCCTAAATTTTGGAAGAAAACAGAGGTGTTTTTTGCGAAGTGCCTACCTGTAGATTTTGGCCTCTAGCTCAGCCGGCATCTAGGGAAACCTACCAAACCTGTGCATTTCTGAAAACTAGAGACCTAGGGGAATCCAAGGAGGGGTGACTTGCGGGGCTCGGACCAGGTTCTGTTACCCAGAATCCTTTGCAAACCTCAAAATTTGGCTAAAAAAACACATGTTCCTCACATTTCTGTGGCAGAAAGTTCTGGAATCTGAGAGGAGCCACAAATTTCCTTCCACCCAGCGTTCCCCCAAGTCTCCCGATAAAAATGATACCTCACTTGCGTGGGTAGGCCTAGCGCCCGCGACAGGAAACACCCCAAAGCGCAACGTGGACACATCCAAAATTTTGGAAGAAAACAGAGGTGTTTTTTGCGAAGTGCCTACCTGTAGATTTTGGCCTCTAGCTCAGCCGGCATCTAGGGAAACCTACCAAACCTGTGCATTTCTGAAAACTAGAGACCTAGGGGAATCCAAGGAGGGGTGACTTGCGGGGCTCGGACCAGGTTCTGTTACCCAGAATCCTTTGCAAACCTAAAAATTTGGCTAAAAAAACACATGTTCCTCACATTTCTGTGGCAGAAAGTTCTGGAATCTGAGAGGAGCCACAAATTTCCTTCCACCCAGCGTTCCCCCAAGTCTCCCGATAAAAATGATACCTCACTTCCGTGGGTAGGCCTAGCGCCCGCGACAGGAAACACCCCAAAGCGCAACGTGGACACATCCTAAATTTTGGAAGAAAACGGAGGTGTTTTTTGCGAAGTGCCTACCTGTAGATTTTGGCCTCTAGCTCAGCCGGCACCTAGGGAAACCTACCAAACCTGTGCATTTCTGAAAACTAGAGACCTAGGGGAATCCAAGGAGGGGTGACTTGCGGGGCTCGGACCAGGTTCTGTTACCCAGAATCCTTTGCAAACCTCAAAATTTGGCTAAAAAAACAAATGTTCCTCACATTTCTGTGGCAGAAAGTTCTGGAATCTGAGAGGAGCCACAAATTTCCTTCCACCCAGCGTTCCCCCAAGTCTTCCGATAAAAATGATACCTCACTTCCGTGGGTAGGCCTAGCGCCCGCGACAGGAAACACCCCAAAGCGCAACGTGGACACATCCTAAATTTTGGAAGAAAACAGAGGTGATTTTTGCGAAGTGCCTACCTGTAGATTTTGGCCTCTAGCTCAGCCGGCACCTAGGGAAACCTACCAAACCTGTGCATTTCTGAAAACTAGAGACCTAGGGGAATCCAAGATGGGGTGACTTGCGGGGCTCGGACCAGGTTCTGTTACCCAGAATCCTATGCAAACCTCAAAATTTGGCTAAAAAAACACATGTTCCTCACATTTCTGTGGCAGAAAGTTCTGGAATCTGAGAGGAGCCACAAATTTCCTTCCACCCAGCGTTCCCCCAAGTCTCCCGATAAAAATGATACCTCACTTGCGTGGGTAGGCCTAGCGCCCGCGACAGGAAACACCCCAAAGCGCAACGTGGACACATCCTAAATTTTGGAAGAAAACAGAGGTGTTTTTTGCGAAGTGCCTACCTGTAGATTTTGGCCTCTAGCTCAGCCGGCACCTAGGGAAACGTACCAAACCTGTGCATTTCTGAAAACTAGAGACCTAGGGGAATCCAAGGAGGGGTGACTTGCGGGGCTCGGACCAGGTTCTGTTACCCAGAATCCTTTGCAAACCTCAAAATTTGGCTTAAAAAACACATGTTCCTCACATTTCTGTGGCAGAAAGTTCTGGAATCTGAGAGGAGCCACAAATTTCCTTCCACCCAGCGTTCCCCCAAGTCTCCCGATAAAAATGATACCTCACTTGCGTGGGTAGGCCTAGCGCCCGCGACAGGAAACACCCCAAAGCGCAACGTGGACACATCCTAAATTTTGGAAGAAAACGGAGGTGTTTTTTGTGAAGTGCCTACCTGTAGATTTTGGCCTCTAGCTCAGCCGGCACCTAGGGAAACCTACCAAACCTGTGCATTTCTGAAAACTATTGACCTAGGGGAATCCAAGGAGGGGTGACTTGCGGGGCTCGGACCAGGTTCTGTTACCCAGAATCCTTTGCAAACCTCAAAATTTGGCTAAAAAAACAAATGTTCCTCACATTTCTGTGGCAGAAAGTTCTGGAATCTGAGAGGAGCCACAAATTTCCTTCCACCCAGCGTTCCCCCAAGTCTCCCGATAAAAATGATACCTCACTTCCGTGGGTAGGCCTAGCGCCCGCGACAGGAAACACCCCAAAGCGCAACGTGGACACATCCTAAATTTTGGAAGAAAACAGAGGTGTTTTTTGCGAAGTGCCTACCTGTAGATTTTGGCCTCTAGCT
This sequence comes from Pleurodeles waltl, assembly GCF_031143425.1. Lineage (NCBI taxonomy): Eukaryota > Metazoa > Chordata > Amphibia > Caudata > Salamandridae > Pleurodeles > Pleurodeles waltl. The sequence goes on from NC_090440.1 coordinate 920,935,709, forward strand.
CAGCCGGCACCTAGGGAAACCTACCAAACCTGTGCATTTCTGAAAACTAGAGACCTAGGGGAATCCAAGGAGGGGTGACTTGCGGGGCTCGGACCAGGTTCTGTTACCCAGAATCCTTTGCAAATCTCAAAATTTGGCTAAAAAAACACATGTTCCTCACATTTCTGTGGCAGAAAGTTCTGGAATCTGAGAGGAGCCACAAATTTCCTTCCACCCAGCGTTCCCCCAAGTCTCCCAATAAAAATGATACCTCACTTGCGTGGGAAGGCCTAGCGCCCGCGACAGGAGACACCCCAAAGCGCAACGTGGACACATCCAAAATTTTGGAAGAAAACAGAGGTGTTTTTTGCGAAGTGCCTACCTGTAGATTTTGGCCTCTAGCTCAGCCGGCACCTAGGGAAACCTACCAAACCTGTGCATTTCTGAAAACTAGAGACCTAGGGGAATCCAAGGAGGGGTGACTTGCGGGGCTCGGACCAGGTTCTATTACCCAGAATCCTTTGCAAACCTCAAAATTCGGCTAAAAAAACACATGTTCCTCACATTTCTGTGGCAGAAAGTTCTGGAATCTGAGAGGAGCCACAAATTTCCTCCACCCAGTGTTCCCCCAAGTCTCCCGATTAAAAATGATACCTCACTTGCGTGGGTAGGCCTAGCGCCCGCGACAGGAAACACCCCAAAGCGCAACGTGGACACATCCTAAATTTTGGAAGAAAACAGAGGTGTTTTTTGCGAAGTGCCTACCTGTAGATTTTGGCCTCTAGCTCAGCCGGCATCTAGGGAAACCTACCAAACCTGTGCATTTCTGAAAACTAGAGACCTAGGGGAATCCAAGGAGGGGTGACTTGCAGGGCTTGGACCAGGTTCTGTTACCCAGAATCCTTTGCAAACCTCAAAATTTGGCTAAAAAAACACATGTTCCTCACATTTCTGTGGCAGAAAGTTCTGGAATCTGAGGGGAGCCACAAATTTCCTTCCACCCAGCGTTCCCCCAAGTCTCCCGATAAAAATGATACCTCACTTGCATGAGTAGGCCTAGCGCCCGCGACAGGAAACACCCCAAAGCGCAACGTGGACACATCCAAAATTTTGGAAGAAAACAGAGGTGTTTTTTGCGAAGTGCCTACCTGTAGATTTTGGCCTCTAGCTCAGCCGGCACCTAGGGAAACCTACCAAACCTGTGCATTTCTGAAAACTAGAGACCTAGGGGAATCCAAGGAGGGGTGACTTGCTGGGCTCGGACCAGGTTCTGTTACCCAGAATCCTTTGCAAACCTCAAAATTTGGCTAAAAAAACACATGTTCCTCACATTTCTGTGGCAGAAAGTTCTGGAATCTGAGAGGAGCCACAAATTTCCTTCCACCCAGCGTTCCCCCAAGTCTCCCGATAAAAATTATACCTCACTTGCGTGGGTAGGCCTAGCGCCCGCGACAGGAAACACCCCAAAGCGCAACGTGGACACATCCAAAATTTTGGAAGAAAACAGAGGTGTTTTTTGCGAAGTGCCTACCTGTAGATTTTGGCCTCTAGCTCAGCCGGCACCTAGGGAAACCTACCAAACCTGTGCATTTCTGAAAACTAGAGACCTAGGGGAATCCAAGGAGGGGTGACTTGCGGGCTCGGACCAGGTTCTGTTACCCAGAATCCTTTGCAAATCTCAAAATTTGGCTAAAAAAACACATGTTCCTCACATTTCTGTGGCAGAAAGTTCTGGAATCTGAGAGGAGCCACACATTTCCTTCCACCCAGCGTTCCCCCAAGTCTCCCAATAAAAATGATTCCTCACTTGCGTGGGAAGGCCTAGCGCCCGCGACAGGAGACACCCCAAAGCGCAACGTGGACACATCCAAAATTTTGGAAGAAAACAGAGGTGTTTTTTGCGAAGTGCCTACCTGTAGATTTTGGCCTCTAGCTCAGCCGGCACCTAGGGAAACCTACCAAACCTGTGCATTTCTGAAAACTAGAGACCTAGGGGAATCCAAGGAGGGGTGACTTGCGGGGCTCGGACCAGGTTCTATTACCCAGAATCCTTTGCAAACCTCAAAATTTTGCTAAAAAAACACATGTTCCTCACATTTCTGTGGCAGAAAGTTCTGGAATCTGAGAGGAGCCACAAATTTCCTTCCACCCAGTGTTCCCCCAAGTCTCCCGATAAAAATGATACCTCACTTGCGTGGGTAGGCCTAGCGCTGGCGACAGGAAACACCCCAAAGCGCAACGTGGACACATCCTAAATTTTGGAAGAAAACAGAGGTGTTTTTTGCGAAGTGCCTACCTGTAGATTTTGGCCTCTAGCTCAGCCGGCATCTAGGGAAACCTACCAAACCTGTGCATTTCTGAAAACTAGAGACCTAGGGGAATCCAAGGAGGGGTGACTTGCGGGGCTCGGACCAGGTTCTGTTACCCAGAATCCTTTGCAAACCTCAAAATTTGGCTAAAAAAACACATGTTCCTCACATTTCTGTGGCAGAAAGTTCTGGAATCTGAGGGGAGCCACAAATTTCCTTCCACCCAGCGTTCCCCCAAGTCTCCCGATAAAAATGATACCTCACTTGCGTGAGTAGGCCTAGCGCCCGCGACAGGAAACACCCCAAAGCGCAACGTGGACACATCCAAAATTTTGGAAGAAAACAGAGGTGTTTTTTGCGAAGTGCCTACCTGTAGATTTTGGCCTCTAGCTCAGCCGGCACCTAGGGAAACCTACCAAACCTGTGCATTTCTGAAAACTAGAGACCTAGGGGAATCCAAGGAGGGGTGACTTGCGGGGCTCGGACCAGGTTCTGTTACCCAGAATCCTTTGCAAACCTCAAAATTTGGCTAAAAAAACACATGTTCCTCACATTTCTGTGGCAGAAAGTTCTGGAATCTGAGAGGAGCCACAAATTTCCTTCCACCCAGCGTTCCCCCAAGTCTCCCGATAAAAATGATACCTCACTTGCGTGGGTAGGCCTAGCGCCCGCGACAGGAAACACCCCAAAGCGCAACGTGGACACATCCAAAATTTTGGAAGAAAACAGAGGTGTTTTTTGCGAAGTGCCTACCTGTAGATTTAGATTTTGGCCTCTAGCTCAGCCGGCACCTAGGGAAACCTACCAAACCTGTGCATTTCTGAAAACTAGAGACCTAGGGGAATCCAAGGAGGGGTGACTTGCGGGGCTCGGACCAGGTTCTGTTACCCAGAATCCTTTGCAAACCTCAAAATTTGGCTAACAGAAACACATGTTCCTCACATTTCTGTGGCAGAAAGTTCTGGAATCTGAGAGGAGCCTCAAATTTCCTTCCACCCAGCGTTCCCCCAAGTCTCCCGATAAAAATGATACCTCACTTGCGTGGGTAGGCTAGCGCCCGCGACAGGAAACACCCCAAAGCGCAACGTGGACACATCCAAAATTTTGGAAGAAAACAGAGGTGTTTTTTGCGAAGTGCCTACCTGTAGATTTTGGCCTCTAGCTCAGCCGGCACCTAGGGAAACGTACCAAACCTGTGCATTTCTGAAAACTAGAGACCTAGGGGAATCCAAGGAGGGGTGACTTGCGGGGCTCGGACCATGTTCTGTTACCCAGAATCCTTTGCAAACCTCAAAATTTGGCTAAAAAAACACATGTTCCTCACATTTCTGTGGCAGAAAGTTCTGGAATCTGAGAGGAGCCACAAATTTCCTTCCACCCAGCGTTCCCCCAAGTCTCCTGATAAAAATGATACCTCACTTGCGTGGGTAGGCCTAGCGCCCGCGACAGGAAACACCCCAAAGCGCAACGTGGACACATCCAAAATTTTTGAAGAAAACAGAAGTGTTTTTTGCGAAGTGCCTACCTGTAGATTTTGGCCTCTAGCTCAGCCGGCACCTAGGGAAACCTACCAAACATGTGCATTTCTGAAAACTAGAGACCTATGGGAATCCAAGGAGGGGTGACTTGCGGGGCTCGGACCAGGTTCTGTTACCCAGAATCCTTTGTAAACCTCAAAATTTGGCTAAAAAGACACATGTTCCTCACATTTCTGTGGCAGAAAGTTCTGGAATCTGAGAGGAGCCACAAATTTCCTTCCACCCAGCGTTCCCCCAAGTCTCCCGATAAAAATGATACCTCACTTGCGTGGGTAGGCCTAGCGTCCGCGACAGGAAACACCCCAAAGCGCAACGTGGACACATCCAAAATTTTTGAAGAAAACAGAAGTGTTTTTTGCGAAGTGCCTACCTGTAGATTTTGGCCTCTAGCTCAGCCGGCACCTAGGGAAACCTACCAAACATGTGCATTTCTGAAAACTAGAGACCTATGGGAATCCAAGGAGGGGTGACTTGCGGGGCTCGGACCAGGTTCTGTTACCCAGAATCCTTTGTAAACCTCAAAATTTGGCTAAAAAGACACATGTTCCTCACATTTCTGTGGCAGAAAGTTCTGGAATCTGAGAGGAGCCACAAATTTCCTTCCACCCAGCGTTCCCCCAAGTCTCCCGATAAAAATGATACCTCACTTGCGTGGGTAGGCCTAGCGTCCGCGACAGGAAACACCCCAAAGCGCAACGTGGACACATCCAAAATTTTTGAAGAAAACAGAAGTGTTTTTTGCGAAGTGCCTACCTGTAGATTTTGGCCTCTAGCTCAGCCGGCATCTAGGGAAACCTACCAAACCTGTGCATTTCTGAAAACTAGAGACCTAGGGGAATCCAAGGAGGGGTGACTTGCAGGGCTTGGACCAGGTTCTGTTACCCAGAATCCTTTGCAAACCTCAAAATTTGGCTAAAAAAAACACATGTTCCTCACATTTCTGTGGCAGAAAGTTCTGGAATCTGAGGGGAGCCACAAATTTCCTTCCACCCAGCGTTCCCCCAAGTCTCCCGATAAAAATGATACCTCACTTGCATGAGTAGGCCTAGCGCCCGCGACAGGAAACACCCCAAAGCGCAACGTGGACACATCCAAAATTTTGGAAGAAAACAGAGGTGTTTTTTGCGAAGTGCCTACCTGTAGATTTTGGCCTCTAGCTCAGCCGGCACCTAGGGAAACCTACCAAACCTGTGCATTTCTGAAAACTAGAGACCTAGGGGAATCCAAGGAGGGGTGACTTGCTGGGCTCGGACCAGGTTCTGTTACCCAGAATCCTTTGCAAACCTCAAAATTTGGCTAAAAAAACACATGTTCCTCACATTTCTGTGGCAGAAAGTTCTGGAATCTGAGAGGAGCCACAAATTTCCTTCCACCCAGCGTTCCCCCAAGTCTCCCGATAAAAATTATACCTCACTTGCGTGGGTAGGCCTAGCGCCCGCGACAGGAAACACCCCAAAGCGCAACGTGGACACATCCAAAATTTTGGAAGAAAACAGAGGTGTTTTTTGCGAAGTGCCTACCTGTAGATTTTGGCCTCTAGCTCAGCCGGCACCTAGGGAAACCTACCAAACCTGTGCATTTCTGAAAACTAGAGACCTAGGGGAATCCAAGGAGGGGTGACTTGCGGGCTCGGACCAGGTTCTGTTACCCAGAATCCTTTGCAAATCTCAAAATTTGGCTAAAAAAACACATGTTCCTCACATTTCTGTGGCAGAAAGTTCTGGAATCTGAGAGGAGCCACACATTTCCTTCCACCCAGCGTTCCCCCAAAGTCTCCCAATAAAATGATTCCTCACTTGCGTGGGAAGGCCTAGCGCCCGCGACAGGAGACACCCCCAAAGCGCAACGTGGACACATCCAAAATTTTGGAAGAAAACAGAGGTGTTTTTTGCGAAGTGCCTACCTGTAGATTTTGGCCTCTAGCTCAGCCGGCACCTAGGGAAACCTACCAAACCTGTGCATTTCTGAAAACTAGAGACCTAGGGGAATCCAAGGAGGGGTGACTTGCGGGGCTCGGGACCAGGTTCTATTACCCAGAATCCTTTGCAAACCTCAAAATTTTGCTAAAAAAACACATGTTCCTCACATTTCTGTGGCAGAAAGTTCTGGAATCTGAGAGGAGCCACAAATTTCCTTCCACCCAGTGTTCCCCCAAGTCTCCCGATAAAAATGATACCTCACTTTGCGTGGGTAGGCCTAGCGCTGGCGACAGGAAACACCCCAAAGCGCAACGTGGACACATCCTAAATTTTGGAAGAAAACAGAGGTGTTTTTTGCGAAGTGCCTACCTGTAGATTTTGGCCTCTAGCTCAGCCGGCATCTAGGGAAACCTACCAAACCTGTGCATTTCTGAAAACTAGAGACCTAGGGGAATCCAAGGAGGGGGTGACTTGCGGGGCTCGGACCAGGTTCTGTTACCCAGAATCCTTTGCAAACCTCAAAATTTGGCTAAAAAAACACATGTTCCTCACATTTCTGTGGCAGAAAGTTCTGGAATCTGAGGGGAGCCACAAATTTCCTTCCACCCAGCGTTCCCCCAAGTCTCCCGATAAAAATGATACCTCACTTGCGTGAGTAGGCCTAGCGCCCGCGACAGGAAACACCCCAAAGCGCAACGTGGACACATCCAAAATTTTGGAAGAAAACAGAGGTGTTTTTTGCGAAGTGCCTACCTGTAGATTTTGGCCTCTAGCTCAGCCGGCACCTAGGAAACCTACCAAACCTGTGCATTTCTGAAAACTAGAGACCTAGGGGAATCCAAGGAGGGGTGACTTGCGGGGCTCGGACCAGGTTCTGTTACCCAGAATCCTTTGCAAACCTCAAAATTTGGCTAAAAAAAACACATGTTCCTCACATTTCTGTGGCAGAAAGTTCTGGAATCTGAGAGGAGCCACAAATTTCCTTCCACCCAGCGTTCCCCCAAGTCTCCCGATAAAAATGATACCTCACTTGCGTGGGTAGGCCTAGCGCCCGCGACAGGAAACACCCCAAAGCGCAACGTGGACACATCCAAAATTTTGGAAGAAAACAGAGGTGTTTTTTGCGAAGTGCCTACCTGTAGATTTAGATTTTGGCCTCTAGCTCAGCCGGCACCTAGGGAAACCTACCAAACCTGTGCATTTCTGAAAACTAGAGACCTAGGGGAATCCAAGGAGGGGTGACTTGCGGGGCTCGGACCAGGTTCTGTTACCCAGAATCCTTTGCAAACCTCAAAATTTGGCTAACAGAAACACATGTTCCTCACATTTCTGTGGCAGAAAGTTCTGGAATCTGAGAGGAGCCTCAAATTTCCTTCCACCCAGCGTTCCCCCAAGTCTCCCGATAAAAATGATACCTCACTTGCGTGGGTAGGCTAGCGCCCGCGACAGGAAACACCCCAAAGCGCAACGTGGACACATCCAAAATTTTGGAAGAAAACAGAGGTGTTTTTTGCGAAGTGCCTACCTGTAGATTTTGGCCTCTAGCTCAGCCGGCACCTAGGGAAACGTACCAAACCTGTGCATTTCTGAAAACTAGAGACCTAGGGGAATCCAAGGAGGGGTGACTTGCGGGGCTCGGACCATGTTCTGTTACCCAGAATCCTTTGCAAACCTCAAAATTTGGCTAAAAAAACACATGTTCCTCACATTTCTGTGGCAGAAAGTTCTGGAATCTGAGAGGAGCCACAAATTTCCTTCCACCCAGCGTTCCCCCAAGTCTCCTGATAAAAATGATACCTCACTTGCGTGGGTAGGCCTAGCGCCCGCGACAGGAAACACCCCAAAGCGCAACGTGGACACATCCAAAATTTTTGAAGAAAACAGAAGTGTTTTTTGCGAAGTGCCTACCTGTAGATTTTGGCCTCTAGCTCAGCCGGCACCTAGGGAAACCTACCAAACATGTGCATTTCTGAAAACTAGAGACCTATGGGAATCCAAGGAGGGGTGACTTGCGGGGCTCGGACCAGGTTCTGTTACCCAGAATCCTTTGTAAACCTCAAAATTTGGCTAAAAAGACACATGTTCCTCACATTTCTGTGGCAGAAAGTTCTGTAATCTGAGAGGAGCCACAAATTTCCTTCCACCCAGCGTTCCCCCAAGTCTCCCGATAAAAATGATACCTCACTTGCGTGGGTAGGCCTAGCGTCCGCGACAGGAAACACCCCAAAGCGCAACGTGGACACATCCAAAATTTTTGAAGAAAACAGAAGTGTTTTTTGCGAAGTGCCTACCTGTAGATTTTGGCCTCTAGCTCAGCCGGCACCTAGGGAAACCTACCAAACATGTGCATTTCTGAAAACTAGAGACCTATGGGAATCCAAGGAGGGGTGACTTGCGGGGCTCGGACCAGGTTCTGTTACCCAGAATCCTTTGTAAACCTCAAAATTTGGCTAAAAAGACACATGTTCCTCACATTTCTGTGGCAGAAAGTTCTGGAATCTGAGAGGAGCCACAAATTTCCTTCCACCCAGCGTTCCCCCAAGTCTCCCGATAAAAATGATACCTCACTTGCGTGGGTAGGCCTAGCGTCCGCGACAGGAAACACCCCAAAGCGCAACGTGGACACATCCAAAATTTTTGAAGAAAACAGAAGTGTTTTTTGCGAAGTGCCTACCTGTAGATTTTGGCCTCTAGCTCAGCCGGCATCTAGGGAAACCTACCAAACCTGTGCATTTCTGAAAACTAGAGACCTAGGGGAATCCAAGGAGGGGTGACTTGCGGGGCTCGGACCAGGTTCTGTTACCCAGAATCCTTTGCAAACCTCAAAATTTGGCTAAAAAAACACATGTTCCTCACATTTCTGTGGCAGAAAGTTCTGGAATCTGAGGGGAGCCACAAATTTCCTTCCACCCAGCGTTCCCCCAAGTCTCCCGATAAAAATGATACCTCACTTGCGTGAGTAGGCCTAGCGCCCGCGACAGGAAACACCCCAAAGCGCAACGTGGACACATCCAAAATTTTGGAAGAAAACAGAGGTGTTTTTTGCGAAGTGCCTACCTGTAGATTTTGGCCTCTAGCTCAGCCGGCACCTAGGGAAACCTACCAAACCTGTGCATTTCTGAAAACTAGAGACCTAGGGGAATCCAAGGAGGGGTGACTTGCGGGGCTCGGACCAGGTTCTGTTACCCAGAATCCTTTGCAAACCTCAAAATTTGGCTAAAAAAACACATGTTCCTCACATTTCTGTGGCAGAAAGTTCTGGAATCTGAGAGGAGCCACAAATTTCCTTCCACCCAGCGTTCCCCCAAGTCTCCCGATAAAAATGATACCTCACTTGCGTGGGTAGGCCTAGCGCCCGCGACAGGAAACACCCCAAAGCGCAACGTGGACACATCCAAAATTTTGGAAGAAAACAGAGGTGTTTTTTGCGAAGTGCCTACCTGTAGATTTAGATTTTGGCCTCTAGCTCAGCCGGCACCTAGGGAAACCTACCAAACCTGTGCATTTCTGAAAACTAGAGACCTAGGGGAATCCAAGGAGGGGTGACTTGCGGGGCTCGGACCAGGTTCTGTTACCCAGAATCCTTTGCAAACCTCAAAATTTGGCTAACAGAAACACATGTTCCTCACATTTCTGTGGCAGAAAGTTCTGGAATCTGAGAGGAGCCACAAATTTCCTTCCACCCAGCGTTCCCCCAAGTCTCCCGATAAAAATGATACCTCACTTGCGTGGGTAGGCTAGCGCCCGCGACAGGAAACACCCCAAAGCGCAACGTGGACACATCCAAAATTTTGGAAGAAAACAGAGGTGTTTTTTGCGAAGTGCCTACCTGTAGATTTTGGCCTCTAGCTCAGCCGGCACCTAGGGAAACGTACCAAACCTGTGCATTTCTGAAAACTAGAGACCTAGGGGAATCCAAGGAGGGGTGACTTGCGGGGCTCGGACCATGTTCTGTTACCCAGAATCCTTTGCAAACCTCAAAATTTGGCTAAAAAAACACATGTTCCTCACATTTCTGTGGCAGAAAGTTCTGGAATCTGAGAGGAGCCACAAATTTCCTTCCACCCAGCGTTCCCCCAAGACTCCTGATAAAAATGATACCTCACTTGCGTGGGTAGGCCTAGCGCCCGCGACAGGAAACACCCCAAAGCGCAACGTGGACACATCCAAAATTTTTGAAGAAAACAGAAGTGTTTTTTGCGAAGTGCCTACCTGTAGATTTTGGCCTCTAGCTCAGCCGGCACCTAGGGAAACCTACCAAACATGTGCATTTCTGAAAACTAGAGACCTATGGGAATCCAAGGAGGGGTGACTTGCGGGGCTCGGACCAGGTTCTGTTACCCAGAATCCTTTGTAAACCTCAAAATTTGGCTAAAAAGACACATGTTCCTCACATTTCTGTGGCAGAAAGTTCTGGAATCTGAGAGGAGCCACAAATTTCCTTCCACCCAGCGTTCCCCCAAGTCTCCCGATAAAAATGATACCTCACTTGCGTGGGTAGGCCTAGCGCCCGCGACAGGAAACACCCCAAAGCGCAACGTGGACACATCCAAAATTTTGGAAGAAAACAGAGGTGTTTTTTGCGAACTGCCTACCTGTAGATTTTGGCCTCTAGCTCAGCCGGCACCTAGGGAAACCTACCAAACCTGTGCATTTCTGAAAACTAGAGACCTAGGGGAATCCAAGGAGGGGTGACTTGCGGGGCTCGGACCAGGTTCTGTTACCCAGAATCCTTTGCAAACCTCAAAATGTGGCTAAAAAAACACATGTTCCTCACATTTCTGTAGCAGAAAGTTCTGGAATCTGAGAGGAGCCACAAATTTCCTTCCACCCAGCGTTCCCCCAAGTCTCCCGATAAAAATGATACCTCACTTGCGTGGGTAGGCCTAGCGCCCGCGACAGGAAACACCCCAAAGCGCAACGTGGACACATCCAAAATTTTGGAAGAAAACAGAGGTGTTTTTTGCGAACTGCCTACCTGTAGATTTTGGCCTCTAGCTCAGCCGGCACCTAGGGAAACCTACCAAACCTGTGCATTTCTGAAAACTATAGACCTAGGGGAATCCAAGGAGGGGTGACTTGCGGGGCTCGGACCAGGTTCTGTTACCCAGAATCCTTTGCAAACCTCAAAATGTGGCTAAAAAAACACATGTTCCTCACATTTCTGTAGCAGAAAGTTCTGGAATCTGAGAGGAGCCACAAATTTCCTTCCACCCAGCGTTCCCCCAAGTCTCCCGATAAAAATGATACCTCACTTGCGTGGGTAGACCTAGTGCCCGCGACAGGAAACACCCCAAAGCGCAACGTGGACACATCCAAAATTTTGGAAGAAAACAGAGGTGTTTTTTGCGAAGTGCCTACCTGTAGATTTTGGCCTCTAGCTCACCTGGCACCTAGGGAAACCTACCAAACCTGTGCATTTCTGAAAACTAGAGACCTAGGGGAATCCAAGGAGGGGCGACTTGCGGGGCTCGGACCAGGTTCTGTTACCCAGAATCCTTTGCAAACCTCAAAATTTGGCTAAAAAAACACATGTTCCTCACATTTCTGTGGCAGAAAGTTCTGGAATCTGAGAGGAGCCACAAATTTCCTTCCACCCAGCGTTCCCCCAAGTCTCCCGATAAAAATTATACCTCACTTGCGTGGGTAGGCCTAGCGCCCCCGACAGGAAACACCCCAAAGCGCAACGTGGACACATCCAAAATTTTGGAAGAAAACAGAGGTGTTTTTTGCGAAGTGCCTACCTGTAGATTTTGGCCTCTAGCTCAGCCGGCACCTAGGGAAACCTACCAAACCTGTGCATTTCTGAAAACTAGAGACCTAGGGGAATCCAAGGAGGGGTGACTTGCGGGGCTCGGACCAGGTTCTGTTACCCAAAATCCTTTGCAAATCTCAAAATTTGGCTAAAAAAACACATGTTCCTCACATTTCTGTGGCAGAAAGTTCTGGAATCTGAGAGGAGCCACAAATTTCCTTCCACCCAGCGTTCCCCCAAGTCTCCCAATAAAAATGATACCTCACTTGCGTGGGAAGGCCTAGCGCCCGCGACAGGAGACACCCCAAAGCGCAACGTGGACACATCCAAAATTTTGGAAGAAAACAGAGGTGTTTTTTGCGAAGTGCCTACCTGTAGATTTTGGCCTCTAGCTCACCTGGCACCTAGGGAAACCTACCAAACCTGTGCATTTCTGAAAACTAGAGACCTAGGGGAAACCAAGGAGGGGCGACTTGCGGGGCTCGGACCAGGTTCTGTTACCCAGAATCCTTTGCAAACCTCAAAATTTGGCTAAAAAAACACATGTTCCTCACATTTCTGTGGCAGAAAGTTCTGGAATCTGAGGGGAGCCACAAATTTCCTTCCACCCAGCGTTCCCCCAAGTCTCCCGATAAAAATTATACCTCACTTGCGTGGGTAGACCTAGTGCCCGCGACAGGAAACACCCCAAAGCGCAACGTGGACACATCCAAAATTTTGGAAGAAAACAGAGGTGTTTTTTGCGAAGTGCCTACCTGTAGATTTTGGCCTCTAGCTCACCTGGCACCTAGGGAAACCTACCAAACCTGTGCATTTCTGAAAACTAGAGACCTAGGGGAATCCAAGGAGGGGTGACTTGCGGGGCTCGGACCAGGTTCTGTTACCCAAAATCCTTTGCAAATCTCAAAATTTGGCTAAAAAAACACATGTTCCTCACATTTCTGTGGCAGAAAGTTCTGGAATCTGAGAGGAGCCACAAATTTCCTTCCACCCAGCGTTCCCCCAAGTCTCCCAATAAAAATGATACCTCACTTGCGTGGGAAGGCCTAGCGCCCGCGACAGGAGACACCCCAAAGCGCAACGTGGACACATCCAAAATTTTGGAAGAAAACAGAGGTGTTTTTTGCGAAGTGCCTACCTGTAGATTTTGGCCTCTAGCTCAGCCGGCACCTAGGGAAACCTACCAAACCTGTGCATTTCTGAAAACTAGAGACCTAGGGGAATCCAAGGAGGGGTGACTTGCGGGGCTCGGACCAGGTTCTATTACCCAGAATCCTTTGCAAACCTCAAAATTTGGCTAAAAAAACACATGTTCCTCACATTTCTGTGGCAGAAAGTTCTGGAATCTGAGAGGAGCCACAAATTTCCTTCCACCCAGTGTTCCCCCAAGTCTCCCGATAAAAATGATACCTCACTTGCGTGGGTAGGCCTAGCGCCCGCGACAGGAAACACCCCAAAGCGCAACGTGGACACATCCTAAATTTTGGAAGAAAACAGAGGTGTTTTTTGCGAAGTGCCTACCTGTAGATTTTGGCCTCTAGCTCAGCCGACATCTAGGGAAACCTACCAAACCTGTGCATTTCTGAAAACTAGAGACCTAGGGGAATCCAAGGAGGGGTGACTTGCGGGGCTCGGACCAGGTTCTGTTACCCAGAATCCTTTGCAAACCTCAAAATTTGGCTAAAAAAACACATGTTCCTCACATTTCTGTGGCAGAAAGTTCTGGAATCTGAGGGGAGCCACAAATTTCCTTCCACCCAGCGTTCCCCCAAGTCTCCCGATAAAAATGATACCTCACTTGCGTGAGTAGGCCTAGCGCCCGCAACAGGAAACACCCCAAAGCGCAACGTGGACACATCCAAAATTTTGGAAGAAAACAGAGGTGTTTTTTGCGAAGTGCCTACCTGTAGATTTTGGCCTCTAGCTCAGCCGGCACCTAGGGAAACCTACCAAACCTGTGCATTTCTGAAAACTAGAGACCTAGGGGAATCCAAGGAGGGGTGACTTGCGGGGCTCGGACCAGGTTCTGTTACCCAGAATCCTTTGCAAACCTCAAAATTTGGCTAAAAAAAACACATGTTCCTCACATTTCTGTGGCAGAAAGTTCTGGAATCTGAGAGGAGCCACAAATTTCCTTCCACCCAGCGTTCCCCCAAGTCTCCCGATAAAAATGATACCTCACTTGCGTGGGTAGGCCTAGCGCCCGCGACAGGAAACACCCCAAAGTGCAACGTGGACACATCCAAAATTTTGGAAGAAAACAGAGGTGTTTTTTGCGAAGTGCCTACCTGTAGATTTAGATTTTGGCCTCTAGCTCAGCCGGCACCTAGGGAAACCTACCAAACCTGTGCATTTCTGAAAACTAGAGACCTAGGGGAATCCAAGGAGGGGTGACTTGCGGGGCTCGGACCAGGTTCTGTTACCCAGAATCCTTTGCAAACCTCAAAATTTGGCTAACAGAAACACATGTTCCTCACATTTCTGTGGCAGAAAGTTCTGGAATCTGAGAGGAGCCACAAATTTCCTTCCACCCAGCGTTCCCCCAAGTCTCCCGATAAAAATGATACCTCACTTGCGTGGGTAGGCCTAGCGCCCGCGACAGGAAACACCCCAAAGCGCAACGTGGACACATCCAAAATTTTGGAAGAAAACAGAGGTGTTTTTTGCGAAGTGCCTACCTGTAGATTTTGGCCTCTAGCTCAGCCGGCATCTAGGGAAACCTACCAAACCTGTGCATTTCTGAAAATTAGAGACCTAGGGGAATCCAAGGAGGGGTGATTTGCGGGGCTCGGACCAGGTTCTGTTACCCAGAATCCTTTGCAAACCTAAAAATTTGGCTAAAAAAACACATGTTCCTCACATTTCTGTGGCAGAAAGTTCTGGAATCTGAGAGGAGCCACAAATTTCCTTCCACCCAGCGTTCCCCCAAGTCTCCCGATAAAAATGATACCTCACTTGCGTGGGTAGGCCTAGCGCCCGCGACAGGAAACACCCCAAAGCGCAACGGGGACACATACTAAATTTTGGAAGAAAACAGAGGTGTTTTTTGCGAACTGCCTACCTGTAGATTTTGGCCTCTAGCTCAGCCGGCACCTAGGGAAACCTACCAAACCTGTGCATTTCTGAAAACTAGAGACCTAGGGGAATCCAAGGAGGGGTGACTTGCGGGGCTCGGACCAGGTTCTGTTACCCAGAATCCTTTGCAAACCTCAAAATTTGGCTAAAAAAACACATGTTCCTCACATTTCTGTGGCAGAAAGTTCTGGAATCTGAGAGGAGCCACAAATTTCCTTCCACCCAGCGTTCCCCCAAGTCTCCCGATAAAAATGATACCTCACTTGCGTGGGTAGGCCTAGCGCCCGCAACAGGAAACACCCCAAAGCGCAACGTGGACACATCCAAAATTTTGGAAGAAAACAGAGGTGTTTTTTGCGAAGTGCCTACCTGTAGATTTTGGCCTCTAGCTCAGCCGGTATCTAGGGAAACCTACCAAACCTGTGCATTTCTGAAAATTAGAGACCTAGGGGAATCCAAGGAGGGGTGACTTGCAGGGCTCGGACCAGGTTCTGTTACCCAGAATCCTTTGCAAACCTAAAAATTTGGCTAAAAAAACACATGTTCCTCACATTTCTGTGGCAGAAAGTTCTGGAATCTGAGAGGAGCCACAAATTTCCTTCCACCCAGCGTTCCCCCAAGTCTCCCGATAAAAATGATACCTCACTTCCGTGGGTAGGCCTTGCGCCCGCGACAGGAAACACCCCAAAGCGCAACGTGGACACATCCTAAATTTTGGAAGAAAACGGAGGTGTTTTTTGCGAAGTGCCTACCTGTAGATTTTGGCCTCTAGCTCAGCCGGCACCTAGGGAAACCTACCAAACCTGTGCATTTCTGAAAACTAGAGACCTAGGGGAATCCAAGGAGGGGTGACTTGCGGGGCTCGGACCAGGTTCTGTTACCCAGAATCCTTTGCAAACCTCAAAATTTGGCTAAAAAAACAAATGTTCCTCACATTTCTGTGGCAGAAAGTTCTGGAATCTGAGAGGAGCCACAAATTTCCTTCCACCCAGCGTTCCCCCAAGTCTCCCGATAAAAATGATACCTCACTTCCGTGGGTAGGCCTAGCGCCCGCGACAGGAAACACCCCAAAGCGCAACGTGGACACATCCTAAATTTTGGAAGAAAACAGAGGTGTTTTTTGCGAAGTGCCTACCTGTAGATTTTGGCCTCTAGCTCAGCCGGCACCTAGGGAAACCTACCAAACCTGTGCATTTCTGAAAACTAGAGACCTAGGGGAATCCAAGATGGGGTGACTTGCGGGGCTCGGACCAGGTTCTGTTACCCAGAATCCTATGCAAACCTCAAAATTTGGCTAAAAAAACACATGTTCCTCACATTTCTGTGGCAGAAAGTTCTGGAATCTGAGAGGAGCCACAAATTTCCTTCCACCCAGCGTTCCCCCAAGTCTCCCAATAAAAATGATACCTCACTTGCGTGGGAAGGCCTAGCGCCCGCGACAGGAGACACCCCAACGCGCAACGTGGACACATCCAAAATTTTGGAAGAAAACAGAGGTGTTTTTTGCGAAGTGCCTACCTGTAGATTTTGACCTCTAGCTCAGCCGGCACCTAGGGAAACCTACCAAACCTGTGCATTTCTGAAAACTAGAGACCTAGGGGAATCCAAGGAGGGGTGACTTGCGGGGCTCGGACCAGGTTCTATTACCCAGAATCCTTTGCAAACCTCAAAATTTGGCTAAAAAAACACATGTTCCTCACATTTCTGTGGCAGAAAGTTCTGGAATCTGAGAGGAGCCACAAATTTCCTCCACCCAGTGTTCCCCCAAGTCTCCCGATAAAAATGATACCTCACTTGCGTGGGTAGGCCTAGCGCCCGCGACAGGAAACACCCCAAAGCGCAACGTGGACACATCCTAAATTTTGGAAGAAAACAGAGGTGTTTTTTGCGAAGTGCCTACCTGTAGATTTTGGCCTCTAGCTCAGCCGGCATCTAGGGAAACCTACCAAACCTGTGCATTTCTGAAAACTAGAGACCTAGGGGAATCCAAGGAGGGGTGACTTGCGGGGCTCGGACCAGGTTCTGTTACCCAGAATCCTTTGCAAACCTCAAAATTTGGCTAAAAAAACACATGTTCCTCACATTTCTGTGGCAGAAAGTTCTGGAATCTGAGAGGAGCCACAAATTTCCTTCCACCCAGCGTTCCCCCAAGTCTCCCGATAAAAATGATACCTCACTTGCGTGGGTAGGCCTAGCGCCCGCGACAGGAAACACCCCAAAGCGCAACGTGGACACATCCAAAATTTTGGAAGAAAACAGAGGTGTTTTTTGCGAAGTGCCTACCTGTAGATTTTGGCCTCTAGCTCAGCCGGCATCTAGGGAAACCTACCAAACCTGTGCATTTCTGAAAACTAGAGACCTAGGGGAATCCAAGGAGGGGTGACTTGCGGGGCTCGGACCAGGTTCTGTTACCCAGAATCCTTTGCAAACCTAAAAATTTGGCTAAAAAAACACATGTTCCTCACATTTCTGTGGCAGAAAGTTCTGGAATCTGAGAGGAGCCACAAATTTCCTTCCACCCAGCGTTCCCCCAAGTCTCCCGATAAAAATGATACCTCACTTCCGTGGGTAGGCCTAGCGCCCGCGACAGGAAACACCCCAAAGCGCAACGTGGACACATCCTAAATTTTGGAAGAAAACGGAGGTGTTTTTTGCGAAGTGCCTACCTGTAGATTTTGGCCTCTAGCTCAGCCGGCACCTAGGGAAACCTACCAAACCTGTGCATTTCTGAAAACTAGAGACCTAGGGGAATCCAAGGAGGGGTGACTTGCGGGGCTCGGACCAGGTTCTGTTACCCAGAATCCTTTGCAAACCTCAAAATTTGGCTAAAAAAACAAATGTTCCTCACATTTCTGTGGCAGAAAGTTCTGGAATCTGAGAGGAGCCACAAATTTCCTTCCACCCAGCGTTCCCCCAAGTCTTCCGATAAAAATGATACCTCACTTCCGTGGGTAGGCCTAGCGCCCGCGACAGGAAACACCCCAAAGCGCAACGTGGACACATCCTAAATTTTGGAAGAAAACAGAGGTGATTTTTGCGAAGTGCCTACCTGTAGATTTTGGCCTCTAGCTCAGCCGGCACCTAGGGAAACCTACCAAACCTGTGCATTTCTGAAAACTAGAGACCTAGGGGAATCCAAGATGGGGTGACTTGCGGGGCTCGGACCAGGTTCTGTTACCCAGAATCCTATGCAAACCTCAAAATTTGGCTAAAAAAACACATGTTCCTCACATTTCTGTGGCAGAAAGTTCTGGAATCTGAGAGGAGCCACAAATTTCCTTCCACCCAGCGTTCCCCCAAGTCTCCCGATAAAAATGATACCTCACTTGCGTGGGTAGGCCTAGCGCCCGCGACAGGAAACACCCCAAAGCGCAACGTGGACACATCCTAAATTTTGGAAGAAAACAGAGGTGTTTTTTGCGAAGTGCCTACCTGTAGATTTTGGCCTCTAGCTCAGCCGGCACCTAGGGAAACGTACCAAACCTGTGCATTTCTGAAAACTAGAGACCTAGGGGAATCCAAGGAGGGGTGACTTGCGGGGCTCGGACCAGGTTCTGTTACCCAGAATCCTTTGCAAACCTCAAAATTTGGCTTAAAAAACACATGTTCCTCACATTTCTGTGGCAGAAAGTTCTGGAATCTGAGAGGAGCCACAAATTTCCTTCCACCCAGCGTTCCCCCAAGTCTCCCGATAAAAATGATACCTCACTTGCGTGGGTAGGCCTAGCGCCCGCGACAGGAAACACCCCAAAGCGCAACGTGGACACATCCTAAATTTTGGAAGAAAACGGAGGTGTTTTTTGTGAAGTGCCTACCTGTAGATTTTGGCCTCTAGCTCAGCCGGCACCTAGGGAAACCTACCAAACCTGTGCATTTCTGAAAACTATTGACCTAGGGGAATCCAAGGAGGGGTGACTTGCGGGGCTCGGACCAGGTTCTGTTACCCAGAATCCTTTGCAAACCTCAAAATTTGGCTAAAAAAACAAATGTTCCTCACATTTCTGTGGCAGAAAGTTCTGGAATCTGAGAGGAGCCACAAATTTCCTTCCACCCAGCGTTCCCCCAAGTCTCCCGATAAAAATGATACCTCACTTCCGTGGGTAGGCCTAGCGCTGGCGACAGGAAACACCCCAAAGCGCAACGTGGACACATCCTAAATTTTGGAAGAAAACAGAGGTGTTTTTTGCGAAGTGCCTACCTGTAGATTTTGGCCTCTAGCTCAGCCGGCATCTAGGGAAACCTACCAAACCTGTGCATTTCTGAAAACTAGAGACCTAGGGGAATCCAAGGAGGGGTGACTTGCGGGGCTCGGACCAGGTTCTATTACCCAGAATCCTTTGCAAACCTCAAAATTTTGCTAAAAAAACACATGTTCCTCACATTTCTGTGGCAGAAAGTTCTGGAATCTGAGAGGAGCCACAAATTTCCTTCCACCCAGTGTTCCCCCAAGTCTCCCGATAAAAATGATACCTCACTTGCGTGGGTAGGCCTAGCGCTGGCGACAGGAGACACCCCAAAGCGCAACGTGGACACATCCAAAATTTTGGAAGAAAACAGAGGTGTTTTTTGCGAAGTGCCTACCTGTAGATTTTGGCCTCTAGCTCAGCCGGCACCTAGGGAAACCTACCAAACCTGTGCATTTCTGAAAACTAGAGACCTAGGGGAATCCAAGGAGGGGTGACTTGCGGGGCTCGGACCAGGTTCTATTACCCAGAATCCTTTGCAAACCTCAAAATTTTGCTAAAAAAACACATGTTCCTCACATTTCTGTGGCAGAAAGTTCTGGAATCTGAGAGGAGCCACAAATTTCCTTCCACCCAGTGTTCCCCCAAGTCTCCCGATAAAAATGATACCTCACTTGCGTGGGTAGGCCTAGCGCTGGCGACAGGAAACACCCCAAAGCGCAACGTGGACACATCCTAAATTTTGGAAGAAAACAGAGGTGTTTTTTGCGAAGTGCCTACCTGTAGATTTTGGCCTCTAGCTCAGCCGGCATCTAGGGAAACCTACCAAACCTGTGCATTTCTGAAAACTAGAGACCTAGGGGAATCCAAGGAGGGGTGACTTGCGGGGCTCGGACCAGGTTCTGTTACCCAGAATCCTTTGCAAACCTCAAAATTTGGCTAAAAAAACACATGTTCCTCACATTTCTGTGGCAGAAAGTTCTGGAATCTGAGGGGAGCCACAAATTTCCTTCCACCCAGCGTTCCCCCAAGTCTCCCGATAAAAATGATACCTCACTTGCGTGAGTAGGCCTAGCGCCCGCGACAGGAAACACCCCAAAGCGCAACGTGGACACATCCAAAATTTTGGAAGAAAACAGAGGTGTTTTTTTGCGAAGTGCCTACCTGTAGATTTTGGCCTCTAGCTCAGCCGGCACCTAGGGAAACCTACCAAACCTGTGCATTTCTGAAAACTAGAGACCTAGGGGAATCCAAGGAGGGGTGACTTGCGGGGCTCGGACCAGGTTCTGTTACCCAGAATCCTTTGCAAACCTCAAAATTTGGCTAAAAAAACACATGTTCCTCACATTTCTGTGGCAGAAAGTTCTGGAATCTGAGAGGAGCCACAAATTTCCTTCCACCCAGCGTTCCCCCAAGTCTCCCGATAAAAATGATACCTCACTTGCGTGGGTAGGCCTAGCGCCCGCGACAGGAAACACCCCAAAGCGCAACGTGGACACATCCAAAATTTTGGAAGAAAACAGAGGTGTTTTTTGCGAAGTGCCTACCTGTAGATTTAGATTTTGGCCTCTAGCTCAGCCGGCACCTAGGGAAACCTACCAAACCTGTGCATTTCTGAAAACTAGAGACCTAGGGGAATCCAAGGAGGGGTGACTTGCGGGGCTCGGACCAGGTTCTGTTACCCAGAATCCTTTGCAAACCTCAAAATTTGGCTAACAGAAACACATGTTCCTCACATTTCTGTGGCAGAAAGTTCTGGAATCTGAGAGGAGCCTCAAATTTCCTTCCACCCAGCGTTCCCCCAAGTCTCCCGATAAAAATGATACCTCACTTGCGTGGGTAGGCTAGCGCCCGCGACAGGAAACACCCCAAAGCGCAACGTGGACACATCCAAAATTTTGGAAGAAAACAGAGGTGTTTTTTGCGAAGTGCCTACCTGTAGATTTTGGCCTCTAGCTCAGCCGGCACCTAGGGAAACGTACCAAACCTGTGCATTTCTGAAAACTAGAGACCTAGGGGAATCCAAGGAGGGGTGACTTGCGGGGCTCGGACCATGTTCTGTTACCCAGAATCCTTTGCAAACCTCAAAATTTGGCTAAAAAAACACATGTTCCTCACATTTCTGTGGCAGAAAGTTCTGGAATCTGAGAGGAGCCACAAATTTCCTTCCACCCAGCGTTCCCCCAAGTCTCCTGATAAAAATGATACCTCACTTGCGTGGGTAGGCCTAGCGCCCGCGACAGGAAACACCCCAAAGCGCAACGTGGACACATCCAAAATTTTTGAAGAAAACAGAAGTGTTTTTTGCGAAGTGCCTACCTGTAGATTTTGGCCTCTAGCTCAGCCGGCACCTAGGGAAACCTACCAAACATGTGCATTTCTGAAAACTAGAGACCTATGGGAATCCAAGGAGGGGTGACTTGCGGGGCTCGGACCAGGTTCTGTTACCCAGAATCCTTTGTAAACCTCAAAATTTGGCTAAAAAGACACATGTTCCTCACATTTCTGTGGCAGAAAGTTCTGGAATCTGAGAGGAGCCACAAATTTCCTTCCACCCAGCGTTCCCCCAAGTCTCCCGATAAAAATGATACCTCACTTGCGTGGGTAGGCCTAGCGTCCGCGACAGGAAACACCCCAAAGCGCAACGTGGACACATCCAAAATTTTTGAAGAAAACAGAAGTGTTTTTTGCGAAGTGCCTACCTGTAGATTTTGGCCTCTAGCTCAGCCGGCATCTAGGGAAACCTACCAAACCTGTGCATTTCTGAAAACTAGAGACCTAGGGGAATCCAAGGAGGGGTGACTTGCGGGGCTCGGACCAGGTTCTGTTACCCAGAATCCTTTGCAAACCTCAAAATTTGGCTAAAAAAACACATGTTCCTCACATTTCTGTGGCAGAAAGTTCTGGAATCTGAGGGGAGCCACAAATTTCCTTCCACCCAGCGTTCCCCCAAGTCTCCCGATAAAAATGATACCTCACTTGCGTGAGTAGGCCTAGCGCCCGCGACAGGAAACACCCCAAAGCGCAACGTGGACACATCCAAAATTTTGGAAGAAAACAGAGGTGTTTTTTGCGAAGTGCCTACCTGTAGATTTTGGCCTCTAGCTCAGCCGGCACCTAGGGAAACCTACCAAACCTGTGCATTTCTGAAAACTAGAGACCTAGGGGAATCCAAGGAGGGGTGACTTGCGGGGCTCGGACCAGGTTCTGTTACCCAGAATCCTTTGCAAACCTCAAAATTTGGCTAAAAAAACACATGTTCCTCACATTTCTGTGGCAGAAAGTTCTGGAATCTGAGAGGAGCCACAAATTTCCTTCCACCCAGCGTTCCCCCAAGTCTCCCGATAAAAATGATACCTCACTTGCGTGGGTAGGCCTAGCGCCCGCGACAGGAAACACCCCAAAGCGCAACGTGGACACATCCAAAATTTTGGAAGAAAACAGAGGTGTTTTTTGCGAAGTGCCTACCTGTAGATTTAGATTTTGGCCTCTAGCTCAGCCGGCACCTAGGGAAACCTACCAAACCTGTGCATTTCTGAAAACTAGAGACCTAGGGGAATCCAAGGAGGGGTGACTTGCGGGGCTCGGACCAGGTTCTGTTACCCAGAATCCTTTGCAAACCTCAAAATTTGGCTAACAGAAACACATGTTCCTCACATTTCTGTGGCAGAAAGTTCTGGAATCTGAGAGGAGCCACAAATTTCCTTCCACCCAGCGTTCCCCCAAGTCTCCCGATAAAAATGATACCTCACTTGCGTGGGTAGGCTAGCGCCCGCGACAGGAAACACCCCAAAGCGCAACGTGGACACATCCAAAATTTTGGAAGAAAACAGAGGTGTTTTTTGCGAAGTGCCTACCTGTAGATTTTGGCCTCTAGCTCAGCCGGCACCTAGGGAAACGTACCAAACCTGTGCATTTCTGAAAACTAGAGACCTAGGGGAATCCAAGGAGGGGTGACTTGCGGGGCTCGGACCATGTTCTGTTACCCAGAATCCTTTGCAAACCTCAAAATTTGGCTAAAAAAACACATGTTCCTCACATTTCTGTGGCAGAAAGTTCTGGAATCTGAGAGGAGCCACAAATTTCCTTCCACCCAGCGTTCCCCCAAGACTCCTGATAAAAATGATACCTCACTTGCGTGGGTAGGCCTAGCGCCCGCGACAGGAAACACCCCAAAGCGCAACGTGGACACATCCAAAATTTTTGAAGAAAACAGAAGTGTTTTTTGCGAAGTGCCTACCTGTAGATTTTGGCCTCTAGCTCAGCCGGCACCTAGGGAAACCTACCAAACATGTGCATTTCTGAAAACTAGAGACCTATGGGAATCCAAGGAGGGGTGACTTGCGGGGCTCGGACCAGGTTCTGTTACCCAGAATCCTTTGTAAACCTCAAAATTTGGCTAAAAAGACACATGTTCCTCACATTTCTGTGGCAGAAAGTTCTGGAATCTGAGAGGAGCCACAAATTTCCTTCCACCCAGCGTTCCCCCAAGTCTCCCGATAAAAATGATACCTCACTTGCGTGGGTAGGCCTAGCGCCCGCGACAGGAAACACCCCAAAGCGCAACGTGGACACATCCAAAATTTTGGAAGAAAACAGAGGTGTTTTTTGCGAACTGCCTACCTGTAGATTTTGGCCTCTAGCTCAGCCGGCACCTAGGGAAACCTACCAAACCTGTGCATTTCTGAAAACTAGAGACCTAGGGGAATCCAAGGAGGGGTGACTTGCGGGGCTCGGACCAGGTTCTGTTACCCAGAATCCTTTGCAAACCTCAAAATGTGGCTAAAAAAACACATGTTCCTCACATTTCTGTAGCAGAAAGTTCTGGAATCTGAGAGGAGCCACAAATTTCCTTCCACCCAGCGTTCCCCCAAGTCTCCCGATAAAAATGATACCTCACTTGCGTGGGTAGGCCTAGCGCCCGCGACAGGAAACACCCCAAAGCGCAACGTGGACACATCCAAAATTTTGGAAGAAAACAGAGGTGTTTTTTGCGAACTGCCTACCTGTAGATTTTGGCCTCTAGCTCAGCCGGCACCTAGGGAAACCTACCAAACCTGTGCATTTCTGAAAACTATAGACCTAGGGGAATCCAAGGAGGGGTGACTTGCGGGGCTCGGACCAGGTTCTGTTACCCAGAATCCTTTGCAAACCTCAAAATGTGGCTAAAAAAACACATGTTCCTCACATTTCTGTAGCAGAAAGTTCTGGAATCTGAGAGGAGCCACAAATTTCCTTCCACCCAGCGTTCCCCCAAGTCTCCCGATAAAAATGATACCTCACTTGCGTGGGTAGACCTAGTGCCCGCGACAGGAAACACCCCAAAGCGCAACGTGGACACATCCAAAATTTTGGAAGAAAACAGAGGTGTTTTTTGCGAAGTGCCTACCTGTAGATTTTGGCCTCTAGCTCACCTGGCACCTAGGGAAACCTACCAAACCTGTGCATTTCTGAAAACTAGAGACCTAGGGGAATCCAAGGAGGGGCGACTTGCGGGGCTCGGACCAGGTTCTGTTACCCAGAATCCTTTGCAAACCTCAAAATTTGGCTAAAAAAACACATGTTCCTCACATTTCTGTGGCAGAAAGTTCTGGAATCTGAGAGGAGCCACAAATTTCCTTCCACCCAGCGTTCCCCCAAGTCTCCCGATAAAAATTATACCTCACTTGCGTGGGTAGGCCTAGCGCCCGCGACAGGAAACACCCCAAAGCGCAACGTGGACACATCCAAAATTTTGGAAGAAAACAGAGGTGTTTTTTGCGAAGTGCCTACCTGTAGATTTTGGCCTCTAGCTCAGCCGGCACCTAGGGAAACCTACCAAACCTGTGCATTTCTGAAAACTAGAGACCTAGGGGAATCCAAGGAGGGGTGACTTGCGGGGCTCGGACCAGGTTCTGTTACCCAAAATCCTTTGCAAATCTCAAAATTTGGCTAAAAAAACACATGTTCCTCACATTTCTGTGGCAGAAAGTTCTGGAATCTGAGAGGAGCCACAAATTTCCTTCCACCCAGCGTTCCCCCAAGTCTCCCAATAAAAATGATACCTCACTTGCGTGGGAAGGCCTAGCGCCCGCGACAGGAGACACCCCAAAGCGCAACGTGGACACATCCAAAATTTTGGAAGAAAACAGAGGTGTTTTTTGCGAAGTGCCTACCTGTAGATTTTGGCCTCTAGCTCACCTGGCACCTAGGGAAACCTACCAAACCTGTGCATTTCTGAAAACTAGAGACCTAGGGGAAACCAAGGAGGGGCGACTTGCGGGGCTCGGACCAGGTTCTGTTACCCAGAATCCTTTGCAAACCTCAAAATTTGGCTAAAAAAACACATGTTCCTCACATTTCTGTGGCAGAAAGTTCTGGAATCTGAGGGGAGCCACAAATTTCCTTCCACCCAGCGTTCCCCCAAGTCTCCCGATAAAAATTATACCTCACTTGCGTGGGTAGACCTAGTGCCCGCGACAGGAAACACCCCAAAGCGCAACGTGGACACATCCAAAATTTTGGAAGAAAACAGAGGTGTTTTTTGCGAAGTGCCTACCTGTAGATTTTGGCCTCTAGCTCACCTGGCACCTAGGGAAACCTACCAAACCTGTGCATTTCTGAAAACTAGAGACCTAGGGGAATCCAAGGAGGGGTGACTTGCGGGGCTCGGACCAGGTTCTGTTACCCAAAATCCTTTGCAAATCTCAAAATTTGGCTAAAAAAACACATGTTCCTCACATTTCTGTGGCAGAAAGTTCTGGAATCTGAGAGGAGCCACAAATTTCCTTCCACCCAGCGTTCCCCCAAGTCTCCCAATAAAAATGATACCTCACTTGCGTGGGAAGGCCTAGCGCCCGCGACAGGAGACACCCCAAAGCGCAACGTGGACACATCCAAAATTTTGGAAGAAAACAGAGGTGTTTTTTGCGAAGTGCCTACCTGTAGATTTTGGCCTCTAGCTCAGCCGGCACCTAGGGAAACCTACCAAACCTGTGCATTTCTGAAAACTAGAGACCTAGGGGAATCCAAGGAGGGGTGACTTGCGGGGCTCGGACCAGGTTCTATTACCCAGAATCCTTTGCAAACCTCAAAATTTGGCTAAAAAAACACATGTTCCTCACATTTCTGTGGCAGAAAGTTCTGGAATCTGAGAGGAGCCACAAATTTCCTTCCACCCAGTGTTCCCCCAAGTCTCCCGATAAAAATGATACC
This sequence comes from Pleurodeles waltl, assembly GCF_031143425.1. Classification (NCBI taxonomy): domain Eukaryota; kingdom Metazoa; phylum Chordata; class Amphibia; order Caudata; family Salamandridae; genus Pleurodeles; species Pleurodeles waltl. The sequence goes on from NC_090440.1 coordinate 920,961,662, forward strand.
TCACTTGCGTGGGTAGGCCTAGCGCCCGCGACAGGAAACACCCCAAAGCGCAACGTGGACACATCCTAAATTTTGGAAGAAAACAGAGGTGTTTTTTGCGAAGTGCCTACCTGTAGATTTTGGCCTCTAGCTCAGCCGACATCTAGGGAAACCTACCAAACCTGTGCATTTCTGAAAACTAGAGACCTAGGGGAATCCAAGGAGGGGTGACTTGCGGGGCTCGGACCAGGTTCTGTTACCCAGAATCCTTTGCAAACCTCAAAATTTGGCTAAAAAAACACATGTTCCTCACATTTCTGTGGCAGAAAGTTCTGGAATCTGAGGGGAGCCACAAATTTCCTTCCACCCAGCGTTCCCCCAAGTCTCCCGATAAAAATGATACCTCACTTGCGTGAGTAGGCCTAGCGCCCGCAACAGGAAACACCCCAAAGCGCAACGTGGACACATCCAAAATTTTGGAAGAAAACAGAGGTGTTTTTTGCGAAGTGCCTACCTGTAGATTTTGGCCTCTAGCTCAGCCGGCACCTAGGGAAACCTACCAAACCTGTGCATTTCTGAAAACTAGAGACCTAGGGGAATCCAAGGAGGGGTGACTTGCGGGGCTCGGACCAGGTTCTGTTACCCAGAATCCTTTGCAAACCTCAAAATTTGGCTAAAAAAACACATGTTCCTCACATTTCTGTGGCAGAAAGTTCTGGAATCTGAGAGGAGCCACAAATTTCCTTCCACCCAGCGTTCCCCCAAGTCTCCCGATAAAAATGATACCTCACTTGCGTGGGTAGGCCTAGCGCCCGCGACAGGAAACACCCCAAAGTGCAACGTGGACACATCCAAAATTTTGGAAGAAAACAGAGGTGTTTTTTGCGAAGTGCCTACCTGTAGATTTAGATTTTGGCCTCTAGCTCAGCCGGCACCTAGGGAAACCTACCAAACCTGTGCATTTCTGAAAACTAGAGACCTAGGGGAATCCAAGGAGGGGTGACTTGCGGGGCTCGGACCAGGTTCTGTTACCCAGAATCCTTTGCAAACCTCAAAATTTGGCTAACAGAAACACATGTTCCTCACATTTCTGTGGCAGAAAGTTCTGGAATCTGAGAGGAGCCACAAATTTCCTTCCACCCAGCGTTCCCCCAAGTCTCCCGATAAAAATGATACCTCACTTGCGTGGGTAGGCCTAGCGCCCGCGACAGGAAACACCCCAAAGCGCAACGTGGACACATCCAAAATTTTGGAAGAAAACAGAGGTGTTTTTTGCGAAGTGCCTACCTGTAGATTTTGGCCTCTAGCTCAGCCGGCACCTAGGGAAACCTACCAAACCTGTGCATTTCTGAAAACTAGAGACCTAGGGGAATCCAAGGAGGGGTGACTTGCGGGGCTCGGACCAGGTTCTGTTACCCAGAATCCTTTGCAAACCTCAAAATTTGGCTAAAAAAACACATGTTCCTCACATTTCTGTGGCAGAAAGTTCTGGAATCTGAGAGGAGCCACAAATTTCCTTCCACCCAGCGTTCCCCCAAGTCTCCCGATAAAAATGATACCTCACTTGCGTGGGTAGGCCTAGCGCCCGCGACAGGAAACACCCCAAAGCGCAACGTGGACACATCCAAAATTTTGGAAGAAAACAGAGGTGTTTTTTGCGAAGTGCCTACCTGTAGATTTAGATTTTGACCTCTAGCTCAGCCGGCACCTAGGGAAACCTACCAAACCTGTGCATTTCTGAAAACTAGAGACCTAGGGGAATCCAAGGAGGGGTGACTTGCGGGGCTCGGACCAGGTTCTGTTACCCAGAATCCTTTGCAAACCTCAAAATTTGGCTAACAGAAACACATGTTCCTCACATTTCTGTGGCAGAAAGTTCTGGAATCTGAGAGGAGCCACAAATTTCCTTCCACCCAGCGTTCCCCCAAGTCTCCCGATAAAAATGATACCTCACTTGCGTGGGTAGGCCTAGCGCCCGCGACAGGAAACACCCCAAAGCGCAACGTGGACACATCCAAAATTTTGGAAGAAAACAGAGGTGTTTTTTGCGAAGTGCCTACCTGTAGATTTTGGCCTCTAGCTCAGCCGGCACCTAGGGAAACCTACCAAACCTGTGCATTTCTGAAAACTAGAGACCTAGGGGAATCCAAGGAGGGGTGACTTGCGGGGCTCGGACCATGTTCTGTTACCCAGAATCCTTTGCAAACCTCAAAATTTGGCTAAAAAAACACATGTTCCTCACATTTCTGTGGCAGAAAGTTCTGGAATCTGAGAGGAGCCACAAATTTCCTTCCACCCAGCGTTCCCCCAAGTCTCCTGATAAAAATGATACCTCACTTGCGTGGGTAGGCCTAGCGCCCGCGACAGGAAACACCCCAAAGCGCAACGTGGACACATCCAAAATTTTGGAAGAAAACAGAGGTGTTTTTTGCGAAGTGCCTACCTGTAGATTTTGGCCTCTAGCTCAGCCGGCACCTAGGGAAACCTACCAAACATGTGCATTTCTGAAAACTAGAGACCTAGGGGAATCCAAGGAGGGGTGACTTGCGGGGCTCGGACCAGGTTCTGTTACCCAGAATCCTTTGCAAACCTCAAAATTTGGCTTAAAAGACACATGTTCCTCACATTTCTGTGGCAGAAAGTTCTGGAATCTGAGAGGAGCCACAAATTTCCTTCCACCCAGCGTTCCCCCAAGTCTCCCGATAAAAATGATACCTCACTTGCGTGGGTAGGCCTAGCGCCCGCGACAGGAAACACCCCAAAGCGCAACGTGGACACATCCAAAATTTTGGAAGAAAACAGAGGTGTTTTTTGCGAAGTGCCTACCTGTAGATTTTGGCCTCTAGCTCAGCCGGCACCTAGGGAAACCTACCAAACCTGTGCATTTCTGAAAACTAGAGACCTAGGGGAATCCAAGGAGGGGTGACTTGCGGGGCTCGGACCATGTTCTGTTACCCAGAATCCTTTGCAAACCTCAAAATTTGGCTAAAAAAACACATGTTCCTCACATTTCTGTGGCAGAAAGTTCTGGAATCTGAGAGGAGCCACAAATTTCCTTCCACCCAGCGTTCCCCCAAGTCTCCTGATAAAAATGATACCTCACTTGCGTGGGTAGGCCTAGCGCCCGCGACAGGAAACACCCCAAAGCGCAACGTGGACACATCCAAAATTTTGGAAGAAAACAGAGGTGTTTTTTGCGAAGTGCCTACCTGTAGATTTTGGCCTCTAGCTCAGCCGGCACCTAGGGAAACCTACCAAACATGTGCATTTCTGAAAACTAGAGACCTAGGGGAATCCAAGGAGGGGTGACTTGCGGGGCTCGGACCAGGTTCTGTTACCCAGAATCCTTTGCAAACCTCAAAATTTGGCTTAAAAGACACATGTTCCTCACATTTCTGTGGCAGAAAGTTCTGGAATCTGAGAGGAGCCACAAATTTCCTTCCACCCAGCGTTCCCCCAAGTCTCCCGATAAAAATGATACCTCACTTGCGTGGGTAGGCCTAGCGCCCGCGACAGGAAACACCCCAAAGCGCAACGTGGACACATCCAAAATTTTGGAAGAAAACAGAGGTGTTTTTTGCGAAGTGCCTACCTGTAGATTTAGATTTTGACCTCTAGCTCAGCCGGCACCTAGGGAAACCTACCAAACCTGTGCATTTCTGAAAACTAGAGACCTAGGGGAATCCAAGGAGGGGTGACTTGCGGGGCTCGGACCAGGTTCTGTTACCCAGAATCCTTTGCAAACCTCAAAATTTGGCTAACAGAAACACATGTTCCTCACATTTCTGTGGCAGAAAGTTCTGGAATCTGAGAGGAGCCACAAATTTCCTTCCACCCAGCGTTCCCCCAAGTCTCCCGATAAAAATGATACCTCACTTGCGTGGGTAGGCCTAGCGCCCGCGACAGGAAACACCCCAAAGCGCAACGTGGACACATCCAAAATTTTGGAAGAAAACAGAGGTGTTTTTTGCGAAGTGCCTACCTGTAGATTTTGGCCTCTAGCTCAGCCGGCACCTAGGGAAACCTACCAAACCTGTGCATTTCTGAAAACTAGAGACCTAGGGGAATCCAAGGAGGGGTGACTTGCGGGGCTCGGACCAGGTTCTGTTACCCAGAATCCTTTGCAAACCTCAAAATTTGGCTTAAAAAACACATGTTCCTCACATTTCTGTGGCAGAAAGTTCTGGAATCTGAGAGGAGCCACAAATTTCCTTCCACCCAGCGTTCCCCCAAGTCTCCCGATAAAAATGATACCTCACTTGCGTGGGTAGGCCTAGCGCCCGCGACAGGAAACACCCCAAAGCGCAACGTGGACACATCCAAAATTTTGGAAGAAAACAGAGGTGTTTTTTGCGAAGTGCCTACCTGTAGATTTTGATTTTGACCTCTAGCTCAGCCGGCACCTAGGGAAACCTACCAAACATGTGCATTTCTGAAAACTAGAGACCTAGGGGAATCCAAGGAGGGGTGACTTGCAGGGCTCGGACCAGGTTCTGTTACCCAGAATCCTTTGCAAACCTCAAAATTTGGCTAACAGAAACACATGTTCCTCACATTTCTGTGGCAGAAAGTTCTGGAATCTGAGAGGAGCCACAAATTTCCTTCCACCCAGCGTTCCCCCAAGTCTCCCGATAAAAATGATACCTCACTTGCGTGGGTAGGCCTAGCGCCCGCGACAGGAAACACCCCAAAGCGCAACGTGGACACATCCAAAATTTTGGAAGAAAACAGAGGTGTTTTTTGCGAAGTGCCTACCTGTAGATTTTGGCCTCTAGCTCAGCCGGCACCTAGGGAAACCTACCAAACCTGTGCATTTCTGAAAACTAGAGACCTAGGGGAATCCAAGGAGGGGTGACTTGCGGGGCTCGGACCATGTTCTGTTACCCAGAATCCTTTGCAAACCTCAAAATTTGGCTAAAAAAACACATGTTCCTCACATTTCTGTGGCAGAAAGTTCTGGAATCTGAGAGGAGCCACAAATTTCCTTCCACCCAGCGTTCCCCCAAGTCTCCTGATAAAAATGATACCTCACTTGCGTGGGTAGGCCTAGCGCCCGCGACAGGAAACACCCCAAAGCGCAACGTGGACACATCCAAAATTTTGGAAGAAAACAGAGGTGTTTTTTGCGAAGTGCCTACCTGTAGATTTTGGCCTCTAGCTCAGCCGGCACCTAGGGAAACCTACCAAACATGTGCATTTCTGAAAACTAGAGACCTAGGGGAATCCAAGGAGGGGTGACTTGCGGGGCTCGGACCAGGTTCTGTTACCCAGAATCCTTTGCAAACCTCAAAATTTGGCTTAAAAGACACATGTTCCTCACATTTCTGTGGCAGAAAGTTCTGGAATCTGAGAGGAGCCACAAATTTCCTTCCACCCAGCGTTCCCCCAAGTCTCCCGATAAAAATGATACCTCACTTGCGTGGGTAGGCCTAGCGCCCGCGACAGGAAACACCCCAAAGCGCAACGTGGACACATCCAAAATTTTGGAAGAAAACAGAGGTGTTTTTTGCGAAGTGCCTACCTGTAGATTTAGATTTTGACCTCTAGCTCAGCCGGCACCTAGGGAAACCTACCAAACCTGTGCATTTCTGAAAACTAGAGACCTAGGGGAATCCAAGGAGGGGTGACTTGCGGGGCTCGGACCAGGTTCTGTTACCCAGAATCCTTTGCAAACCTCAAAATTTGGCTAACAGAAACACATGTTCCTCACATTTCTGTGGCAGAAAGTTCTGGAATCTGAGAGGAGCCACAAATTTCCTTCCACCCAGCGTTCCCCCAAGTCTCCCGATAAAAATGATACCTCACTTGCGTGGGTAGGCCTAGCGCCCGCGACAGGAAACACCCCAAAGCGCAACGTGGACACATCCAAAATTTTGGAAGAAAACAGAGGTGTTTTTTGCGAAGTGCCTACCTGTAGATTTTGGCCTCTAGCTCAGCCGGCACCTAGGGAAACCTACCAAACCTGTGCATTTCTGAAAACTAGAGACCTAGGGGAATCCAAGGAGGGGTGACTTGCGGGGCTCGGACCAGGTTCTGTTACCCAGAATCCTTTGCAAACCTCAAAATTTGGCTTAAAAAACACATGTTCCTCACATTTCTGTGGCAGAAAGTTCTGGAATCTGAGAGGAGCCACAAATTTCCTTCCACCCAGCGTTCCCCCAAGTCTCCCGATAAAAATGATACCTCACTTGCGTGGGTAGGCCTAGCGCCCGCGACAGGAAACACCCCAAAGCGCAACGTGGACACATCCAAAATTTTGGAAGAAAACAGAGGTGTTTTTTGCGAAGTGCCTACCTGTAGATTTTGATTTTGACCTCTAGCTCAGCCGGCACCTAGGGAAACCTACCAAACATGTGCATTTCTGAAAACTAGAGACCTAGGGGAATCCAAGGAGGGGTGACTTGCAGGGCTCGGACCAGGTTCTGTTACCCAGAATCCTTTGCAAACCTCAAAATTTGGCTAACAGAAACACATGTTCCTCACATTTCTGTGGCAGAAAGTTCTGGAATCTGAGAGGAGCCACAAATTTCCTTCCACCCAGCGTTCCCCCAAGTCTCCCGATAAAAATGATACCTCACTTGCGTGGGTAGGCCTAGCGCCCGCGACAGGAAACACCCCAAAGCGCAACGTGGACACATCCAAAATTTTGGAAGAAAACAGAGGTGTTTTTTGCGAAGTGCCTACCTGTAGATTTAGATTTTGGCCTCTAGCTCAGCCGGCACCTAGGGAAACCTACCAACCCTGTGCATTTCTGAAAACTAGAGACCTAGGGGAATCCAAGGAGGGGTGACTTGCGGGGCTCGGACCATGTTCTGTTACCCAGAATCCTTTGCAAACCTCAAAATTTGGCTAAAAAAACACATGTTCCTCACATTTCTGTGGCAGAAAGTTCTGGAATCTGAGAGGAGCCACAAATTTCCTTCCACCCAGCGTTCCCCCAAGTCTCCTGATAAAAATGATACCTCACTTGCGTGGGTAGGCCTAGCGCCCGCGACAGGAAACACCCCAAAGCGCAACGTGGACACATCCAAAATTTTGGAAGAAAACAGAGGTGTTTTTTGCGAAGTGCCTACCTGTAGATTTTGGCCTCTAGCTCAGCCGGCACCTAGGGAAACCTACCAAACATGTGCATTTCTGAAAACTAGAGACCTAGGGGAATCCAAGGAGGGGTGACTTGCGGGGCTCGGACCAGGTTCTGTTACCCAGAATCCTTTGCAAACCTCAAAATTTGGCTAAAAAGACACATGTTCCTCACATTTCTGTGGCAGAAAGTTCTGGAATCTGAGAGGAGCCACAAATTTCCTTCCACCCAGCGTTCCCCCAAGTCTCCCGATAAAAATGATACCTCACTTGCGTGGGTAGGCCTAGCGCCCGCGACAGGAAACACCCCAAAGCGCAACGTGGACACATCCAAAATTTTGGAAGAAAACAGAGGTGTTTTTTGCGAAGTGCCTACCTGTAGATTTTGGCCTCTAGCTCACCTGGCACCTAGGGAAACCTACCAAACCTGTGCATTTCTGAAAACTAGAGACCTAGGGGAATCCAAGGAGGGGTGACTTGCGGGGCTCGGACCAGGTTCTGTTACCCAGAATCCTTTGCAAACCTCAAAATTTGGCTAAAAAAACACATGTTCCTCACATTTCTGTGGCAGAAAGTTCTGGAATCTGAGAGGAGCCACAAATTTCCTTCCACCCAACGTTCCCCCAAGTCTCCCGATAAAAATTATACCTCACTTGCGTGGGTAGGCCTAGCGCCCGCGACAGGAAACACCCCAAAGCGCAACGTGGACACATCCAAAATTTTGGAAGAAAACAGAGGTGTTTTTTGCGAAGTGCCTACCTGTAGATTTTGGCCTCTAGCTCAGCCGGCACCTAGGGAAACCTACCAAACCTGTGCATTTCTGAAAACTAGAGACCTAGGGGAATCCAAGGAGGGGTGACTTGCGGGGCTCGGACCAGGTATTGTTACCCAGAATCCTTTGCAAACCTCAAAATTTGGCTAAAAAAACACATGTTCCTCACATTTCTGTGGCAGAAAGTTCTGGAATCGGAGAGGAGCCACAAATTTCCTTCCACCCAGCGTTCCCCCAAGTCTCCCGATAAAAATGATACCTCACTTGCGTGGGTAGGTCTAGCGCCCGCGACAGGAAACACCCCAAAGCGCAACGTGGACACATCCCATTTTTTGAAAGAAAACAGTGCCTACCTGTGGATTTTGGCCTGTAGCTCAGACGGCACCTAGGGAAACCTACCAAACCTGTGCATTTCTGAAAACTAGAGACCTAGGGGAATCCAAGGAGGGGTGACTTGCGGGGCCCGGACCAGGTTCTGTTACCCAGAATCCTTTGCAAACCTCAAAATTTGGCTAAAAAAACACATGTTCCTCACATTTCTGTTGCAGAAAGTTCTGGAATCTGAGAGGAGCCACAAATTTCCTTCCACCCAGCGTTCCCCCAAGTCTCCCGATAAAAATGATACCTCACTTGTGTGGGTGGGCCAGGTGCCTGCAACAGAATAAGGCCGAAAACCTGAAGGGATAGAAGGGATAGCACAGCAAGTTTATAAGGGCATATTCTTTTATACATCTTTAGACGGACTCTGCTTTGGGGACCCACATAAGTGAGGTGTCATTTTACTTGGGAGACTGAGGGAAAAACTGGGGAGTAGGAATTTTGTGCTGGAGCGGTGATCCTACTAAGAAAAATCAGGAAAATATGCTTTTTTATGCAAATTTTGAGGTTTACAGAGGAGTCTGGGTAAGAAAATGTTGGGGGAGCCACGCAAGCCACACCTCCCTAGACTCCTTGGGGTGCCTAGTTTTAAAAAGTTTCTGGGTTTTGTAGGTTTCCCTACATGACGGCCACACCCAGGACCAAAAACATAGGTGGGCCCTCCCCCCCAAACACAGGTATTTTTGGAATATATCACTTTGATGTGTGCACATACGTCCGTGATGTGCCAAACACTAAAATTGTGAAAAGAAACACACTTAGGTTATGTGAAGAAGACCCCTCACCCACCAACCAAGTTGGTGGCATGCTTCATCATCGGGGTCCCACCCGAGGCACCTAGCGTGTCTCAAGTGTGCTGCGACGCCTGATTACAGCGGAGCAGGTTTTGTCATTTGTACCACACATACTGGTTGGATTTGGCACGAGGGTGAGTGATGGTTCAGTAGATCAAATTTTATTAACAAGAGATTTCACAAAAGTGAAATGCACTGGTAATAACTGAAAGGCCAAAAAACTGAACCAATGACTCACAGCTCGTGAGCTGTAAAGCCACGACAAGGCACCAACCGCTTTACAGTCCATTCACACACCTTTCATACATGACATGCACTAGACCATTCACGCCGCCAGCCACGGGCCCAGCACATTACAAGACTCGCATCCACAGACAGCGCCAGTCAAGGGCCCATCACTTTCATACGCCCACATGCCTGATACAGCAATCACACCAGCTGATGAGTGTGTGGACTGGCGTTTGGCCGGCACTGCCAGCCAAGCTCCACCCCACCCACACCACCAGCCAAGCGCCACCCCACACACACCGCCAGTCCAGCGCCACCCCACACACACCGCCAGCCAAGCGCCACCCCACACACACCGCCAGCCAAGCGCCACCCCACCCACACCACCAGCCAAGCGCCACCCCACACACACCTCCAGCCCAGCGCCACCCCACACACACCGCCAGCCAAGCGCCACCCCACACACACCGCCAGCCAAGCGCCACGCCACACACACCGCCAGCCAAGCGCCACCCCACACACACCGCCAGCCAAGCGCCACCCCACCCACGCCGCCAGCCAAGCGCCACTCTACACATGCCATCCCCTTTTTTTTGTTTTTAAACAACAAAGAAACCACTAATCATAAATGAGTACAAAACTACAAACACAAAAGCTCTAACTGAATACATGACTAATGCCAACCGTGAAACCGAACATATAAAAATATAAAACACCAGTTTACGCTCACGGAATTTCCCAATAATTCTTCTGTGTGTGGTAGCTCCTGAAACAGCCACCCACACACAGCCCAGGCTTTGAAGGACAATCAGGGCAGTACATCCTAGTCTCCTTCCTGATACCTCTTCGAGCACAGACTCTACATCTCTTAGCAGGAAAGTTTTTTTTGGCCGTGGGAGGAATGTGCTCAGCAAAGTGACGATCTTTCAATCTAGCCACATCCTCCACCACTGCTTCTCTAGGAACTCTTGCCTGTTCCAGCACAACAAGGCTAGCTATGATAGACTCCTGAAATTTCACAAATGTCATCCTTGACTCTGGAGAACTATCCTTAAACACAACAAAAGCATTAAAAGTTGCCAAGTGGAACAAGTGAAGCGCTAATTTCTTATACCACACATAAGACTAACGAGCAGCAGTGTAAGGTTCTAACCTCTGATCTACTCTATGAACACCACCCATGTGCTTATTATAGTCTAAGATGCACACAGGTTTGCGCACTTCGGCAACCTGACCCCAAACAGCCACAGGTGAAGTACTCTCATCATGGATGGTGCTTAGCATGTATACATCCCTCTTGTCTACAAATTTCAGAGCTAGCAGCTCATCATTCCGCAAGACACTGCACTGTCCCTTCTCAAGTTTTTTACAGACAAGCTCTTTTGGATAGCCTTTCCGATTAGAGCGGATTGTGCCACAAGCAACAGTGTCCACTCTGAACAACTCCTTGAACAACCGAACTCCAGTGTAGAAGTTATCTACATATAAATGGTGACCTTTGTTAAACAGTCGTCTACCAAGTTCCCACACAATTTTCTCACTAACTCCAAAAGTGGGAGGACAACCAGGGGGGTGAATATTGGAATCCCTACCAGTGTAGACCCGGAAATTATAAACATATCCTGTACTACTTTCTGACAGCATATACAATTTAATTCCATACCGTGCCCTCTTGCTAGGAATGTACTGCCTAAAAACCAAACGACCCTTGAACAGGACCAAAGACTCATCTACAGATATTTCTTTCCCTGGAACATAGATCTCTGAAAACCGATCTACCAAATGATCAAGGACAGGTCTAATCTTAAAAAGACGGTCAGAATCAGGATGATCTCGTGGCAAGGCTAAAGCATTATCTACAAAATGCAACATCCGAAGAAGAAGCTCATACCGGTTACGACTCATGATGGCAGGAAATATAGCAGTTGCCATCAAGGGACTAGTAGACCAATATGAAGACAGCGACGGCTTCCTTATCAGCCCCATCAAAAAAGTTAAACCCAAGAACTTTTTCAACTCTTCCAGATTTGTGGGAATCCACCGGCTAGCTCTAGAGTGTGGCCTAAGTCTGGCAGCGTTGTCCCTCAAAAACTGCTCTGCATACAAATTAGTCTGCTCAACAATCTCTTCCAAAAATATATCGTCCATAAACAACTCAAAAAAGTTGACGGGCAAAAAGTTTTCCGTATTAACTCGACACCCTGGAAAACCAGTAAACGCAGGCAACTGTGGCTGCTCCATGTTTGGTGCAACCCATGCGTCAGGTCTTCCAATGGGAAGCCTTTCAGCCGCTGGCTCCTGCACCATTGGCACATCACTGTCCTCCTCTAAAACAGGCCCTTCATCAGCACTGAGAGTGGCTTCATCATCAGATGATTCATCTCTGACAGAAAATTCACTTCCAGAATCCTGCACTTCCTCCTCTGCCTCAGATGCAGAGTCAGTCTCATATTCATGGTCAGAAGATGACTCAAAAAGCACACTAACAACCTGCTGAGCGGTCATCCTACGGCTGGCCATGATCCTTCCTACAAAAATTAACTGGACAAATACACCACCAACAACCAGCACTGTGTAAGATAAGTAACAAAGTATAGGTTTATCACTAAGAATTATAAACTCAAAAACTATACTGCTCACTTGCCTGAAAAAGCTTGACTCACCAGCAACTACTCTGCACAGCCACAGCAATCACCAACGATATCCCACTAAAAAGAGAAAAAAAAAAGCAAATTAGACATAAGACAACACAATAATCATTGTGCATAACTCTAAGGACAATTTCACACACAATCCTGCATTCAGTACACCACCTACAAACATGTCATTCATGCATTGCAACAATACTCACTTGGAGTAAATTTATTTACTTACCTAAAACATGCAACTACGCAAACCGCAGGACAACTACTGCCCAAACTGCAACAAGCCACAGCAAAGTCAGCAAAAGCTTTGAACTAGAACAAAAAGGAGAAAAACTGTTATTATCATAAAAGCAAATACTTCGCCAGTTGACAAACACTCCGCCACTAACCATTTTTCATTTTCCCTTGTGTCTAGTCTTCTCTGCTTGGGGGAAGATGGGCCTAAAAAAAAATAGGCCAATCTACCCCCAAGGGGAGGGGGCAGAAATCGCCCAGATTACATTGCACCCTTTGGGGGAGGCGACCCTTGCCCAAGGGGCCACACCCCCACACAAAGCACACACACACACACATATAGTATCCCTGGCGCTATGGGGATTCTGCCCCCCTTGGGGGCAGAAAGGCCTAAAAAAAATAGGCCTCTCTGCCCCCAAGGGGGGCAGAACTGCCCAAAAATACATGAGGGCCCCTGGGGGCGACCCTTGCCCAAGGGGCCGCCCCCCAACACAAAAAATAAAAATCAACAATAAAATCCCTGGTGTCTAGTGGCTTTCTGCCCCCCTTGGGGGCAGATCGGCCTAAACATAGGGCCAATCTGCCCCCAAGGGGGGCAGAAACGACAATAAATACATTGCGCCCCCGGGGGGAGCGACCCTTGCCCAAGGGGCCACCCCCCAACACAAAGCACACATACAAACATATCTTTCTGGCACTATTGGGATTCTGCCCCCCTTGGGGGCAGAAAGGCCTAAAAAAAATAGGCCTTTCTGCCCCCAAGGGGGGCAGAACTGCCCAAAAATACATGTGGGCCCCTGGGGGCGACCCTTGCCCAAGGGGCCGCCCCCCAACACAAAAAATAAAAATCAACAATAAAATCCCTGGTGTCTAGTGGCTTTCTGCCCCCCTTGGGGGCAGATCGGCCTAAAAATAGGGCCAATCTGCCCCCAAGGGGGGCAGAAACGACAATAAATACATTGCTACGCAAACCACAGGACAACTACTGCCAAAACTGCAACAAGCCACAGCAAAGTCAGCAAAAGCTTTGAACTAGAACAAAAAGGAGAAAAACTGTTATTATCATAAAAGCAAATACTTCGCCAGTTGACAAACACTCCGCCACTAACCATGTTTTCATTTTCCCTTGTGTCTAGTCTTCTCTGCTTGGGGGAAGATGGGCCTAAAAAAAAATAGGCCAATCTACCCCCAAGGGGAGGGGGCAGAAATCGCCCAGATTACATTGCACCCTTTGGGGGAGGCGAGCCTTGCCCAAGGGGCCACACCCCCACACAAAGCACACACACACACACATATAGTATCCCTGGCGCTATGGGGATTCTGCCCCCCTTGGGGGCAGAAAGGCCTAAAAAAAATAGGCCTCTCTGCCCCCAAGGGGGGCAGAACTGCCCAAAAATACATGTGGGCCCCTGGGGGCGACCCTTGCCCAAGGGGCCGCCCCCCAACACAAAAAATAAAAATCAACAATAAAATCCCTGGTGTCTAGTGGCTTTCTGCCCCCCTTGGGGGCAGATCGGCCTAAAAATAGGGCCAATCTGCCCCCAAGGGGGGCAGAAACGACAATAAATACATTGCGCCCCCGAGGGGAGCGACCCTTGCCCAAGGGGCCACCCCCCAACACAAAGCACACATACATACATACTATTTCTGGCGCTATTGGGATTCTGCCCCCCCTTGGGGGCAGAAAGGCCTAAAAAAAATAGGCCTCTCTGCCCCCAAGGGGGGCAGAACTGCCCAAAAATACATGAAGGCCCCTGGGGGCGACCCTTGCCCAAGGGGCCGCCCCCCAACACAAAAAATAAAAATCAACAATAAAATCCCTGGTGTCTAGTGGCTTTCTGCCCCCCTTGGGGGCAGATCGGCCTAAAAATAGGGCCAATCTGCCCCCAAGGGGGGCAGAAACGACAATAAATGCATTGCGCCCCCGAGGGGAGCGACCCTTGCCCAAGGGGCCACCCCCCAACACAAAGCACACATACATACATACTATTTCTGGCGCTATTGGGATTCTGCCCCCCCTTGGGGGCAGAAAGGCCTAAAAAAAATAGGCCTCTCTGCCCCCAAGGGGGGCAGAACTGCCCAAAAATACATGAAGGCCCCTGGGGGCGACCCTTGCCCAAGGGGCCGCCCCCCAACACAAAAAATAAAAATCAACAATAAAATCCCTGGTGTCTAGTGGCTTTCTGCCCCCCTTGGGGGCAGATCGGCCTAAAAATAGGGCCAATCTGCCCCCAGGGGGGCAGAAACGACGTAAAATACATTTGCCCCCAAAGGGGAGCGACCCTTGCCCAAGGGGTCGCTCCCCCACACCAATAAACACACACACACACACACATAGCGAAATCCCTGGTGTCTAGTGGGCATTCCTGCTGCCCGATCGCATCGCGATCGGGCAGCAGGAATGCTCAAAGAGACATCGAGGGAAAGGAAAACCCTTTCCTTTCCCTCGATGCCTCTCTCAGAGCACCCCCACCCGCACGAAGGTGAAATACTCACCTTCTCCCTTGACGCGCTGAAAGCAAATGGCTTCCAGCGCGTCTTTCCCCTTTCATGAAATCAGCGCGCGATCGCGCGCTGACGTCATGGGGGGGGGGGGCCAGCGGGGGGCGGGCGTGAAAGGGGAAGGGATTCCCCTTTCAGCCCTGGCCTGGGGGTGTTGGGGGGCGGCCCTCGGGGGAAGCGCTAGCGCTTCCCCCGACTGCCAGTCCCAGGACGTAATGGTTACGTCCATGGCGCCACACGGGCGCTGCCATGGACGTAACCATTACGTCCCTGGTGGGGAAGGGGTTAATTATAGTTTCCTTAGGTGTAAACCTGCAGCACACTTCCCAGAAGCATTACTACTATTAATTATAAAAAATGTCTGTGGCGTGAAGGCTCAATGGATATTATAGGTGCAAACTCAATGGCACTGCTTAATCAATGTAGATGTGAGTCAACTGATGATCCAATAATCTTATGATCACCTTTCCTAGACATGTTTGCAATCAGGTTTTTCTCTGGAAACCCTCAAAAATGCCATCAGTGTCATATATTTAAAAAAGGTAATAAATAAAAGTAAAATAAAAATCTCAGCTTTTACGGCTTTATTGAGAAGGAAGCGGAACAGACTTTTAAGACTTGCTAAGAAGCACCCAACTGATCTTCACATCCAAAATGACGTGAAAACCATTAATAGTTCAGAAGCAAATATGGGAATATAAGTGACAGAATAAGCGGGATTTTTGGGCAAAGGCCTTATTCCTGAGTAAAAAAAAGTAATTCACTGGGTTTTGGAAAATGGTTAGTAACTTAAATAAAGCTCCTACAATTCTGAATAGTACGGATATTTCTGAGTTGTCTTGGAGCGACTGTTTAACTCAGCATTTTAATCGCTTTAAAGAGTGTAAAGAAGCTGTGCTCCGTATGGGAGGGTCAGTGGGGGTTCACTATCCAGGAGAAGAAATGAATACAGAATGCGAACGCCGAAAGGAAGCTAAAGCTTTATCTTTCTCTGTTGCTCATATTACCAGGCTGATTAATAAGAGCAGGCAAGGAGGGGCTCCGGGCCCAAACGGGATTCCAAATGTCACTGTATCCTCACTGCATATGGGCTTTGGCTCTATATGCAATGCGATTTCCTTGACGATGACCTTTCCTGGCATACGGGGTTGTGCCTCACCACTGCGCAATGGTTACAGCCCTCACAGCACAGCAATCTTCTCATGGTGGCCCCTGCTGCCATATGGGTTCACCTGCTCCTAACTATGCAGTGTTGCAGCCCTGCACATGGGAAATGACCCAATCGATGCAGCAGCTGTCTCCTCCTGCCTTCCAAAGGGAATCCACTCAACAGTGCTTCCCACTGGATCTTGCTCCCTCCAATGCTCTCCTCTTCCTCACACTGGTCTTGGCAAGCATACAGGCACTATTTCTCCAGGCTTGGATTCCCTGAGTGATGTCCCATCATCCAACAGGGAGACTAGCAGACCTGGGCCCTCAGTCTTGGTCACAGGCAGATGTCTTGCAGAGCTTTCAAATTTTGTGGTCTCAAGCTCCGCTTCTTATAGTCCAATTCCAGTCATCAAATGTTATTTATAGTCTGAAGTTTATGTTGGGGGTTTGCTATGTTTTGAAGTACTCACTTCTCTGCCCTTTGTTCCTCTTGAAAGCAGTCCGTCAGAGAAGGAGGGATTTCATATCTTATAGTCCCATAACACAGGCCATGGGAGTGACAGTGACTAAAGTTCACAGGTGGATGTCACACACAGTGATAAGTGTGATAAGTGTATCAAATGGGTAGTCCAGGGCGTCCACCTTACTCTTTATGAATCCCTTATCAGCCCCACCTCCTTCCCAAGATGTACCCATGTCCTTTCCTTGTGACCCCCTCTCAGAATCAAAGAGCACCCTTTGAAGTCTACAGGGGAAAGTTTAGATCTCCCCTTTCCAGTGTGTCCCATCCAGCTTACAGGAATGCAGCAATATACAAAACTGTCTGGGGTCCTCACTTCAGGTATCACCATGCAGCCCTGGGTCTCCCAAAATGGAACACATAGTCTGCCAAGAATTGTACCATCCACAGGCAAACATACATAAACAGTGCATCTATACAACATACACACTGCACAGCACTACACACTTCATGTGTTATACCACTTGTAGGCACACATACACCAAGCACATGCATTTAACATGCACGCACTGCACAGTACTGCATTGCCCTTTTGATTAAAAAGTAGGGGTGGGCGGAACTTGTGCAGTTCCACTCTGCGGAATTCTGCAGAGTTGCAGAAAAACTGTGAGATTCCACAGAATTCGGGTGGAAAATATGCAGCTTGTGGTGCAATTTTAGTGCCAGTAGTGTCAGTAGCACTGAAAATCAACACAAACTGAACCATGCATTGCATAGGAGTGCATTGCCATTCAAGTTGATTTTGCTGCAGCTCGAGTAGAAAATCTACTTGAGTGGCAGCAAATTTACTCAGATGGAAGCCCTTTCTGCCTGCTCAATTCCACTCACATTTTCAATTGGCACCGGAAGGTTCTGTGTTGACCATAAATCGCATCAGGGGCCAGCAAATCTTACTTGCAAGCGAGCGTTGGAAAGCCTCAAATTCTTGTAAACATCACAAGGTGATAATGGCAGAATAATTCCTCCATGCTCCAACTGGCAGAATTTGCCAGGAACGCCACATTACGAATGTAATGTGGAGTTATCAAATTCCATCAATCCTGCTAGTGGACTTATTATTCCTCCCAGGCCCACTAAAAAGGACATGTTCACTCCTTCCGATCACTACATGGTATCCTGTCACCATCACCCTAATGCTGCTTAACTCCTGGTGAAGGCATTAGCCTTCCACCACTGTGAGGGTATCGCTTAGGGCACCCTTCCTAGTCCAGCAAGACTGCAATCTGGATGCAGGCTATGTCATGGCACACATTTATAATCTGTGTCCACCTACGGCAACAAAAGATCAGCATTAGGAATCCAGACATCAGTACAGTGTAGACACTC
This sequence comes from Pleurodeles waltl, assembly GCF_031143425.1. Lineage (NCBI taxonomy): Eukaryota > Metazoa > Chordata > Amphibia > Caudata > Salamandridae > Pleurodeles > Pleurodeles waltl. Next base: position 920,979,272 of record NC_090440.1, read on the forward strand.
AGAGCAAGGGTGCACATCCATTAGCATGCAGAGACATTTTCAGTCCCAACATGCTGTTATAAACCTGAGTGCATAGGCTATATGTAAGGAAATGCCTCTTTTAGTGTGATCACTTTCACAGTTTTGGACTGATAATGCTGGTTATTTGACTCTGAGACTGCACTGAGGCCTGCCAACCAGATCTCAGTGCCAGTGTTATAACCCATTACAAAAGGTATGTGGAATTGACTATCCCAACTTGGCATAGACTGACTTACTTATAATTCCCAAGTATATGGTAATCAGGGCATGTAAGACACAGGCGGTCATTCCGAACATGGCGGTCTGGGCCGCCATGCCGGCGGTGGCGATACATTCCGCCACCGGCATGGCGGTCCCGACCGCCATATAATGAACGTGGCTGAACTGCCACGTATGAAACACCGCCACCACCAGGCTTCTGCCACAAGGTAGCCTGCCGGTGGCAGCGTTCCTGATCCGACTGGGAAGCGCTGCAAGCAGTGCTGCCCGCCGGATAATGAGTCAGGTTCCACCAGCCATTAAACCGCCGGGGAAAGGCTGTTGGAATGAGTGACACAGGGGCCCCCATGCACAGCCCCATCGCGCAGTTCACTGCCTGATTTACGGGCAGTGAAATGCGCGACAGGTGCTGCTGCACCCGCTGCACTGCTATATTGCCGCAGGCTGTCAATGTTCAGGCCCTGCATCCAGCTGGGCCGGCGGATGGAAACGCTGTTTCCACCCACCGGCCCAGCTGGATGTTCTTTATGTGGCCAGCGAGGGGCTCTGCGAGCTGGCGGTTTTCTGTTGACCGTCAGCGCCGATCGTAATGACCCCCATAGTGTCCACCCAAAGCTGCAGCACTAGTTGTGCCCCCCTGTATGTGACAAAGTACACAATGACTCCCAGCCTGCCACTGCCGCCTGCAAGAACAGTTTAAAAACTACTAGTTTAACTTTGCCCTTTACAACAATGGTCCCCAACTCACTTTACATTGTCTGCATGTCTCCCCTAAGGAAGGCCTACTGAACCCTAAGGCAGGGAGCTGTATTTTAATAAGTAGGACATATATCTTTAATATGCCCTAACAGCAAAACTTCCCAATTGTTTTATTTGTGGAAGACTTAGTAGCTCCATTGGCTAACACAAAGTTACTGGCTGGACCCTCAGCCAGGCTAATTTGTGAATGGGAGTAATAAAATAGATACTTCAAACTATCAACTTAATGATGATAGTAAAGCTGATTTGATGCCCAGGTTGAATTTAATGTCACTGTTAAGCAAAGACAACTTTGAGAAAATTGCCACTCTCTTGCTGAGTTTCTCCAATGGCCTCACACAGCTATTGGCCACCGGACAGCTGTCTGCCCACCTGTGGAGAGTTGTGAACAACTCCCAGGCTCAGGATCAAAAGAAGCCTGCTACAGGCAGAGATGTTACCGCCCTGTTGCAGGAAGCCACTCAAGGCGTTTGCCCAAAAAGCAATTTTCAAAGGTTAGGCTGCCTTTGGAGGGCAAATGGTGATCACACTCCTGAAGGGCTGCCCCTTTGTTCAGGTAGACAGGCTGGTAGTGGCAACAGAGAGGAGAGACCAGTGACCAAACCAGTTTTTCCATTAACGTGTATCCCACAGGTAGCCACACCTCTAGGGTGGGCTACAAAGCTCCTGACATCCAAGGAAGCGTTCAGGTGTCTTGGGATTGGGCAGCACTCTTGACTTGCTAGACACCACAAATCCAGCAATCCCAATCCTAATGTAGGAAGTCATTTCATAGCAGGAGGTCTCCTTGTAGCTCATTGGCTAGTTACCACATCACTCCACCAGGGCACTTTCAGGGCATAAATGTGCACCTCTGGCACCTGAGCTTCAGATCACTACAAAACTAGAGAAAGGACCATGGAAGGACTGCCCTGCTGACCCCATGAACTTGGAAAAAGGGGCCTGTACTATCTGCTGGCATGCACCTGATGCAGCTTGGGCTAGCGAAGTGAGTACTGCACCTGTGACTTCTAGCTTGAGTAAAAGTCACTTTCAAGCCCCACACCAAATAAGTGGCCAGAAGCAAGGCCATCAAAGTGTCAGGGGTCTAGCAGGGAACTAGCAGGGTGATTGGTCAGAGGACTAGATGGATGAGGCTGGGACAAGACTGGACACTGCGTTTGTGTGTGGTACTAACAACAGAATGGTAAAGCAGGGAAACAACAGACAAGCTATCATAAATGATGAATTGTCTGATCCTTAGAAATTCGAGCAGCTCCTATGGAGAAGGTGCACTGGGTGCTTCTCTGTGCCAAAGGCACAAGTCTTAGAATCTAACCCTCAGAAACAATGACAATCTGGATAAAAATACAAGACAGAGCAACGGGGAACTGAACAAGGAACACCAAAACAGAAACTGGGGTCAGGGAAAAGCAGCACTGGAATCAGGGTCAAGAACAGGACTGGAAATAGTTAAAACAAGGCTAGAAAACATCTGCACTCAAACAAGGCAAGACAGACATATGCAGACAACATGTGCATATAACAGGGCAAACCAAGACAATGCAGACAGAAGACTGCGATAAATGTCTAATGCTGGAACAGCGATGAAGAAAAACAAGGGAGAGAAACAGATGCTACAAATAGTCAAAAACAGGAAAATGGTTTCTGTGACTAGGGGGAACCAAACCAAAGAGCAAGCCTGTAACAAAAACTGCAGGAACACAACAGTGCATAAGGAGACTCAAAAGAAGTCAGTTGTGAGTGACTGCACTGTGCACTCACAGGGCTGAAATAGCTGGAGGCTCAGGCAAGGAGCATACATTCAGGGAGAAAGCCAGGTGCAAAAACATAACAAGGTGCAGGGATTCTTGGAACCACAAATGAAGGGAAGGTTCAGCTGAGGCTTGTAAGTGAAAAGACCAAGAAAACTAGGAGACACAAGCAAGGGAATAGAAAAACTTGCAGTGGGGTATGGATCACCGCAAACATAGAGACGGGTCCAGAATGCAAATATAAAGGTGTCAGAATTACCATAGGATCCAGAAACCAAGCTACTGACTAGGAAACCACCACCAAGATGTGACCTATAAAGGGTCTGAAGACAGAGGGAGCTACAAGGACCATAATGCATCAGGGACTAAAAGGTGAACCAAAATTCAGGGCCTCATTGGTGGCCCTTGGTGGTCTCCCCTGGCCCAATTACAATGTTTCCACTGGGCTCACCAGTGGAAACCTCTGTACTGTATTAGGAGGTTTCTGCCAGCCAGCCCAATGGAATCAGTGCTGCGCCATTGGCCTCAGCTACTCATGGAGCCAAGGCCAATGCAGTCACACAGAGGGTGCCCCCAGCACCCTCACTGCCCATGACATGGTCATGGGCAGTGCATGGGTCCCCTGGTGGGCCCCAGCACTGCCTTTCCACCAGCCTTTTCATGGTGGGGACCCAGCCATGAAAAGGCTGGCAGAAAAGGGACTTGTCATAAGCACGGTGGTGCTGAACATACTGCCGCCGTGGCTGACCATGACTCGGACCGTGCCACCCCGTTGTAAGTATTGATGTGTTTATTGACTCATACTACCATAAAGGCAGGTTTGTAAAAGGGCCCTTGTGGGTGACATCTGGTGGCAGGATGGCAGAATCTTGACACAAAGCTGAAGTAGCCCAACTTGGAAAGTCAGTAGCCACTTCCCAAGAATCGCAGCTGACTGCTGCAGGGCACCCCAAGTGACCAATCCTTAATGGCCAAAATTTGCACCCGGGTCTGCCCGACCCGGGAGTGTCATTTGAGTCCAGATTGGTCACGCAAGAGGGACACTGACCTCCACCAAAGGATACTGCTGGACCCGCTGTGGATGGAGACCAGTAGATCAGCAGCAGCTGCCCCTCTACTGGCGGCTCAAAGAGGACTTTGAGGGACCTCCACTGTGGACTGAAGAGTATCAGAGCATTCTTGAGCATACTCCATTTCCTGCGTCATCAGCATCAGGACAACTCAGGTAAAATCTGTGGTGGTCATGATGTAAAGTTCAGAACTGGAGCGGAGAACACTTTGGTAACCAGGTAGCTGTCCAAGTACTCCTTAGCGGCCCCCTCTAGCCTTCTCCCTGCTGGAGAACCTGAGCACAACTCTTTACGGTTACCACTGCTTGTTTGCAGTTGTGACTATAAGTACTGAGATTCACATTTATTGTGTCAATCTATACCTCTGGAACCCTCTATTTATTTATTTTAGAGTTGTATATAGCGCTGGCCAGACCAGAGGGTATCAGATCACTTTACGGACATGTGAGCAGAAACCATGGCATTAATACAAGGATTCAAGGTTGACGTAGTATATCCACTGAAAATGAAAAAAACAGAACAAAATTATATATTATGCTAAAAAGTATTAAATAATATAACATTATCCGTCAGAGGCATTAGTGCAGGATAAATATTGAGTTGTGTCTGGCAACTGTACCAAAGGTTCCTTTTGGTGTAGCATGCTCAGGGGGAGCAGGTTAAAGTATTTGCTCAGCAAAAGTGATTTGAGGTTCCATTTGAAATAAGCATAGGAAGGAATACAACAGAGGTCTTTAGGAAGTAGCTTCCAAATCCATGTTGCCTCACCTGAGAAAGGAAGTTCTGGGATTTTTTTTTTCCGTTTGGGAGGAATGAGAAGAAGTGAGTTGGAGTTTCTTAATATCCATTTTCCACTCTGCTCTTAATAGTTTGTTTTTTCTAAATATTGAGTTTTTGCACTGTGATGGGCTTTGTGGGTGATACAGGCTGTCTTGAAATATGCATCTTACTTATATTGGGAGCCAATTGAGACTTGAAAGCTGGAAAGATGTTGTCAAATCTTTTCATGTCTGTAAGGAGTCTAGAGGCTGCATTAAGAGTTGTTCTTAGAGGCCCACGGTTTCTTTTCTGGGTGCTGGTGATTATGGCATTGCAATAGTCAAGTATCGAGAGGACAAGTGATTGCACTACAGTCTTTAGGTCTTCAGGTGGGATATCCTTACAGTGACAATGCACTTAAAGCTATTTTCACTGTAGCAGGATTATGTTCCATGGAAAATCAATGGGATGCATTATCACAGTTAATAAAGTAGCCTCTGCCTAAGAACCTGCTAAAAAGTTAATTATTGGACTTGGAGTCGGATTTGTACTAAATATTTTACAAAAGGTTGCTTTTCAAAAGTCACCATCAGCCTGCCTAAAGCCTCTAGAAGCTATTTTGCATGCACTTCCAACTTTCACCCAGGAGCTGAATACCTCATAGATTGGGTGTCACTAGCTCCAGCTCCCAGAACTGAGAAGGTGGTCATGGGTATGGGAAGGTGCCCTGTTTCCTCTGACTCGATGACCACTGGGGCAGTGCCCCGGAACTTATTTAACTTCAAAAAGGCATACAGTGAGAGATAGAGGTAGCTCACGCCTGGGTGTGCCCTATCTTTTGTCCTTCTAGCCTGCAGGTCTGCAAACTCAGTGGAAGAGTAGCTGCCCCAGGACAGGTTTTCCATGACCACAGAGGATGGGTTGCTTATTTTCCTGTCTACGCCTCTGGTGAGGCACAGGGATCTCTACACTGGATGAAAAATTATGCCTTTTTGGATTTTGATAAGAAGTGCTGAGTGGCATTGTTTACCGTGAGGCCAACAAGAACTGCTCCAAATGTGGATAAGGTCGTGCCTGTGAACATTTTCCCTGTTGGTAAGTGAGAGACCAGGAGTCGCCCTGCTCACAAGCTATTGCCAAGCATAAATCTGGCATTATGGATGCCTTCATCAGAACACTACTGGACTTGTGGAAGACAGAAGAAGGACTGCACCTGTTGTTAAGAAATGTGAGGAGAGCGCTAAGAGCTGGCCATGCTCCCATTCGTACCCAGGAAAAAAGAAGTGCACTCAAAAATTCAGTTTGCTGGCATACTGTTCAGCTACAAGAGCACAAAAGTTGTAGGAAGTCATCTTCTTGAAGGAGCCCAACCAACCACATTCAACTGGACCTGCCCTGAACCCTGCAGGTGGCTTCTGTTGGAGTGGAGTACTGTCCCTAAGATCCTGGAACCCTTGGCTGGTGTCAAAGTGTCCTCCTCCTGCTTAAACCCAAAACTTTCAAGACTTTTTCGCTTGGGAAGCTGACAGAAGACTGGGACCTATCTGCCAAACCAATCTGCCGAAGGTGCATCGTTGGTGAGCCTAACTTTGCCATAGCTTCCGTTATGTTCTTCTCTGGAGCACCAAATTTGTTTCAGCATGGCCAATGCCTACCTGCATCACATGACATCAAAACCTCTTTGGCTCCAGCACACAGCCTTGTCCTGCTGAACGAATCCGACTTCCAGAAAAGAGTCTAAGGCCCATATTTATAATTTTTTAGCTTTGTGTTTGCATAATTTTTTACGCAAAATTGGCACGAACTTACAAAATATAATTGTGTTTTGTAAGTTTGTGCTGCTTTTGTGTCAAAAATGATGCAAATGCATTGCTAAAAAGGTACAAATATGGGCCTTAGTCTGAAGGTAGAAATCGTCCATGGGCCTGACAGTGAGCAGTATCTCTTCGACGTCAACAACTTCCTGGGCATGAACTTTGGACTTTTCCCTCTCTGAGCTTTTCCCGCCTTCATCAACAACTTTACTGAGACCTCACCCTTTGCCAACCCGTTGTCGGCTAGCCCAGTTTCAGATCCAGCCTGCAGCCTTACTCCACTGAGAAATCTACCTTTCTGAAAACTTACCAAGTGTGAAGATAACTTTCTGATTAGGGCTAATCTGGTCTATGTATCTGACCCACGTACTTTCACGGTAGGACTCAAACATTACTGTTGTCTCAGTCTAGTGCAACCAGATGCCTGCAGTTGGCGCTTCTCACTTTTTGGTGCTATGTTTTTTAACTAACATTTACAGTTCCCCTTATTGGATTTTGGTAGTGTGGGTGTAGTTTTGCTCATTAAAATATTCTCTTTTTATAAATTGGAGTGAGATTTTTGTTGTGTTGTGCTTTTAAGGTTTTAACTGTTTTGGTACTTCTAAATAATTTAGACAGTTTCTTAAATTATTGCCATAGCTCCCAAGGGTTGAGCCCAGGTGTAAATTATTGAAATCTTTACTAGAACTAAATAGAACAGTGACATCATTACTTGTGAAGGTTACCATCCACCTCAAAAATCCAGTTTTTCACATATGCTATCATGCAAGGGTATTTTGGCGTGAAGCAGGTGCGTGTGCCTAGTCCTGCCTGGGGCAGATTGGTTACCTGAAATGCCAGGTCTTCAGCTTTTTTTCATGGAGCACCCCCTTGAAACAAAATAATATAAACCACAATTGTTGTGTTGTTAGGGCCAAATGATGTGCCTTCCTCGAAGAAATCAGGGTCATATGATGTCACTTCCTGTGATGTCATTAAGGTCACCAAGTATGTGATGTCTCTATTTCGGTAAATATGATGATGTTTCTTTTCTCTGAGGCAGAAGGTTTAATCTGTTTCAATGCTAACTACAGTAGCTTTAATATTAATATACTCTCACCACCCGAAAGAGGGTCTGGTGCTGTGCAGGACACTGCTGCAACTTCCTCCATTAATTACTAACCAACTCCACACAAGTTATACTGAATACTGTTTTTATAGTAAGAGCGTTCATGAAAGTGACCTACCTAAACTGGAGGTACAGGGACCAATCCTGTCTAGGGCAGATAAAATCCAGGCATTCTTTGGCCTTGCACACTGATTTTAGAAGGAGGAGTGCACTTGTTAAACTCTTTTGTGAGGATGAGGGGCCCTGCATCCAATAGCCTTCTTTTTCATCGACTTTTTAACTAGGGCAGTATCCCCTCTAGATGGATTACGGCTCAGTCCAGAATTTACCCAAACTCAGCACTCTCCACCCCTTCTTGAGTGCCTCTTGCCACTTGGTTTTACCCCCACCATTAGGCGAGATGATATCCTGCACACCCTCTGCTAAAAGGCGCAATTCATCAGTGATCCAAATTCTTATCCAGTACAATAAGGGTCTCAGTGCCACCACAGATGAGATCTCCTGGATCCCCAGGTCCAAAAGGAGAGGGACAAGAGGCGTGCCCTTCCCTAGGCTCACCAGACTTCTGATAAAGTTGTTTTCTGCTGAACTCAGGGGACTAACATTGCAGTGCCCCCATAATTATGCCCCATAATAAGCAGCCCCCTTGCTTGGGCCTTATAGATTTCCACTGCCAGCTATACAGGGACCATGGGACCTTTTCGGCCAACTTACGTATGGCTCCAGCCCGCTGCTTTGTGATTTGGGTACTCTCTAAGATATGCAGGTCTCAGAGTCCTGATTCATCTAACCTGATACCAGGTAGTTACATTTCTGGACCTTTTGGGCACTTTTGACCCCCACCTTGATGACCCCACTCGCCTTGCCCTTCTTAGCAAATGTCATGTTTATTTCAACACTGAAATCACTGCAAAACTGTTTGAAATTGTTGATTAGTGTTTGCAGACTTCCCAGTTTTGGACAGCAGAAATGTATCGTCCGCAAAGAGGAGGGCCGGTATTTTGACTCCTGCCAGCATATGGGAATCATTGGCACAAGCAGTCAAATAAGCAATGCAGTTGTTGATGTAGAAGAAGAAAAGGGTAGGGACAAGCACACAGTCCTGTATGACACCTTGGCTAACTGGGAAAGCCCCTGTAAATTCTCCTTTTGCTCCACACCTTCCTCTAGCAAAGATCCCCTCATGCAATAATCCAAGTAGATGAAAGAGGACAAAGGAATCCCCATCCCCGAGAGCATCTCCTACAGGGTCCCTCTGGGCAACAGGTCTAATGCGGCAGGCAAATCAATGAAAGCCACATAGAGGTCACCCCTGGCCAGGTCGACTACCATTCCACTTAACCAAGATGAACTGGGAAAACTGGTCAACAGCACTGCCCTTATGCCTAAATCCAGCCTGGGGCCCTGCCAAGATCTGCTTGTTCTCTCTCGCACCACCCCAATAGGCGCTCAAGGATCTGTTTGGAACAATCTCCACCCCTTTACAAGATGAAGGAATTGCTCCTTCTGCCACAATGGCATTTGAGAGGACAATGATGTAAGGCACCAAACCCCAGGTTCAGCATTAAAGACATCAACTGGAATTTTGTCAAGCCCCGGGCTTTACCAGGTTTAAATGAGACCACCACATATTCAGTTTCCTGAAGGGAAAAAATTATCATAGCATGGATCTGACTCTTTGTACTGTGCATATTCTCAGTCCTGCGTTGTCTCGCAGGTGCTGGGTTGGAGGCATACAAGCTCTTAAAATGTGCCACCCACTTGCTTGGCAAAATAGATGACTCTGTGGGATAGCCTGACTTTCCTTTGCTTCTTTTAACCATAGACCAGAACTTCTTCTAGTCCTTATTCACAACAGAGTCTAGCAGATCAGCCCACATGTCATCCTCCCAAGCTGCTTTTGCTGCTTTTAGGCTAGTCTGATAGTTCGCCCTATAGACACTTATAATTTGAATGTCTCTCTTTTTTAAAGCCGACAAGAGGTGTGCCTTCGCCATTTTGGACTGGTCATTAAACCATCCCTTTGGCTGCTTTGTATGCCCCCCAACCTCTCTAGTTAAGACACTCCTTAGCTTAGAGAACAACATGTGATGTTCAGCAAAGAACAAATCATTTTCCCCCCATTTGGCATGTATACTCTCCATATGAGTAGCCAAAGTTGAGTAGAGGATCCCGAGGTCCTTCAGAGAGGAGGCTACTGTTTCCCACCTCAGATTCTTCCTGTTGTTTGTGGCTACCAATTGTCCATCTACATGGTCTACAGGTGTGGGGCATGGAAGGGTCATTGAAACTGTCAACTTTAATGACAAAGGGTTATGATCACCATACTCTATGTCTATTACAACCATATCAACCATCATGATCCACAATCTTACGTCCAGGAGGATATAATTAATTTGGTTTTGGTAACGACCTTGCCTAAAAGTTGGAGCGAGTAGTTTGTTCGATGGTGAGCTCCCATACCAAGCCTGTATACTATGAGAGATTGTAAGGGCCACAACCTGCACAGAAGCTCTTGACTGGAGCTACTTTATAGAGGGGCTAACATCTGGAATACCCCACATCAAACTTTCATCTCTATATAAATCGCTATCCAAATTACTCAGCTCGAAGGTGAGAAAAAGACCCCCCCTATAAGCACATGATAGGTACAAACATACTCCTCTATGACTCTGGCCAGCAGCTGGAGCATTCTGGATTCCTGCCAATGGTCCTATTGTATATATAGATAATCAAGAGGGGTTGCAGATTCCTCGTAAAAATCAGGGCTAGGATGTTAGAGGAATCCAAGTAAAGGGGCATTATTGAATAAAATAGAGTGGCTCTCATCAACACTACTATACCTCCTGCAGGGCTTCCCACACTAGACTTGATTGCTGGAGCACTGGAGCTTTTAACAACACACCTATTTATGTGGTCTAGTGCCATTGTTTCCTGAAACAGAAATATGTCATTTGAGTCAACAAAACGACCCCAATCAATATACCCCAGTTTTCTCCTAAATCCTGCAATGTTCCATCTTAACACGAGTGTCACCAGTAGTGGATGTGCTAAGTCATGCAGTGGGGCCTCCGCACCTTCCCCCTATGGGCATACTGCGGATCCAGAAAGTACAATTTGATGGTCTAGTCTGGGACTAGTTAAAGAGTTTATAGATCTTATGTCCCCTACCTGGGATTTAATGGCATACTCTGGGACACCACACCCTAGGGACCCAGAATTCTCTATCGAACCACTTTTGCTTGCCCTAATCAGACTTGCTACCTCCGTGTTAATCTCACCATTAACAGGTCCCTTCTGGGATGGAGTGAGTCAATCTACCTTGGTTAAAGAAGAGGAAGGTTTAGGTGGTGCAATATTTCCCAGTTAACAAGGTCCTGCTCTCCGCACACTGCTTAAATTAGAGTTATCTACAGAGTGCAATGCAGACCCACTCCTGCCCCTCAGGTGCTGATGAAAAATAACTCAGGGGATGAAGAGAAATATTACAAACTAAGTGGTTCTGATCTGGGTGATGGGTGAGTAGGTGGTAGACTGGGGCAGGATCCCTGAAATTCCAAATACAGTCCCTCCTGTATAGTTTAGGTAGTGGCCCCACCCATATGACTTTCCTAAAAGCAATATGTGCCAAGCATCTTGATAGGGGAGATCATCATGGGTGCGAAACGAGTGTAGCGTTTTGTTCCTCAATTGTGCAAAGGATTCCTCTGCTCCCTAAGCTAGACAAGGCACATTGGACAATATACCAACATAGGGGCAAGATTCTGGGGGCAAATTCAAAGAGTCTAGTGCACGCGCCTACACTGGAACCCTGGGTAAACATGATACATCTCTTGCCCCCCACCTTCATCAACAACGCCCTCATCATGACTTGGTCGATGCTGGTAAACCCCTCCTTGATCATCCGATGGAGGGTTACTGTTTGCAATGGAGAATTGCACAGTATAAGGCATCTTGGGAAGGTTAACCTTGTTGGTGGATGGCACTTTAGATGGATTAGATATATCCTGTTGGTCACTCACTGCATCCTTCATATGCCTTATTGTGGACTCAATCAAACCCAGTCTCTGGCAAATGGGTTCTAGGCTTTCCCTTATCAGTGCATTAAGCTTGTCACACAAATATTGGGAGCCTTTGGACTTCTTAGCCGAGGGCCCATTCCTCAGTGCTCCTGTCCTCCCCAAGCTCCAAGCTGGCCTTTCCCAGTGCAGGACCAGTGCGATAGAGGGTCAAAGAAAGTCAACGTTCCACCAAGTCACTTTTTTTGTTTACTAGTCCCACTGCTCTCTTGATAAACCCATCCAGGGTAGCACCCGGCAAGATTCTGGTACCAAGTTCTGCTGCTTTCTGCCTCCCCAAATTAGTCCCAGCATCTTAATGTAATTGATATACCAATAGAATGAAAGAGGAGCTTGTGGGAAACAGTACCTTTGTGTTGGACTGGTTAGTAAAGTGCAGGTGCCACTTCAGGATGATCAAAGGGCCAAAGGGGGTGGCCCCGCTGTAGTAAGGGTAGTCTTACCATGGAATACCAACACAATATCCAGGTCCAGCTTTAGTGCTGGTGGTGCCCTGCGCGACAGTCTTTTTTGGCACCCCTACCCCATTACCATCCACCGTGTATTCCCTCACTACCACTAAGTAAATGTGCCACTCATCTCTCCATATCCCCATTTTCAAATACATTCATTTGTTTTAAAACACTTGTGATGGCTGGCTTTGCTAATCCACTCAGCTACCCACATAAAATATATTTCTGTTCTTTGCAGCAGGAATATTACCCCTCTGTGCTACTTTATGGAGAGTCAATGCTGCCACTATTCAAAACACTAATCTCTCTTCCTAGCAGGAACATTAATCACAAGAGGTATCTTGACATTTTACATGCTTCCAAAAGGCTGGACGCCAAAGAAACTTTTCAGGAAGTGCATTTAAATTGCAAGTTTCTAAGTTATTGCTAAACACAGTGCCTCCTAAGGTCATCGCCCCCCAATCCAGGTCAGCACCTGGTGCAACCACACCGCTCACACCGCCCTAAAGCCGGCCCGACCATACCAAGTAGTGGACCTCAGATTTACTCTCAACAAACCCTAGCTCAGTCCTGGTAGTGTGGCAAAGAGAAATCAGGCTACTTAGAGGAACATGTGTGAAGTATTTCACATTACCAACATGGACGATAAGTAAATGTCATGATTCATCAGAAATCTGACACTAATTTAGAAAAATAGATTCAATTTTAATCTTAATTGAGTAATTTAGACACCAAAACAAACTTTGTAGCTTTTGTACAATTAGAGTTCTGAATTTTTAAGTCTTTGGAAAATACAGTACTTTGCAGATTTAAATGGCTTGCACTGAAGTCAGCGGGGAAAATAGCAGGGTGTACTCGGGCACTTCTAGGGTGAGTTCCAGTGAACCCACGGGAACTTAAGGTTCTGTGGGGACCGAGACCAAGAGTCAACAGTCAAACTTTTGTTACCTTGCCCAAGGAGTCTGGTTGCAGTGGTGACTTGGCTGTCCTTGGCGGTCCGCACTGGTTGGTGCATTTTGCACTCCGTTGCAAAACAGGACTAGGGGGTGGACTCACACTCTACCCTTCAGATGTAGAGGTCTTTGGGGGACCAGGACCAGAAATCCACACTTGGATCTTTACCACCTTGTCCGGTGTCTGTTGGTCCAGAGGTAGCTCCTAGCTATCCATCACCTGGCTGGTCGTGCCAAAGCTGCTTTGCTGCTCCAGTCGGTCACTTCCTTCAGGCTGAAAACCCACAGGATGTGGGGTCACTGGTGACATCCAACCCTATGCTGGGGGTGTTCTGGAGTCGGTAAACATCGTGTGGCCATCGGTTTCTGTGCAGGCATCCAACAAGCCTTGGTAGCTGCATGGGTTGTCCACAAGCTTTCTGGTAGCTGGAGGTCATTTGCTGAGGAGTAGAGGCTTGAAAGCTGACACAGGCCTCACTCCGACTCCCTAGATACTGGACACCGAGCTTCTTTAGGCTCAGCACTCAGATCCTGTCAAGTCACTTTTCTCCATCCTCAGCACTTCTTTACTCCTGAAATTTGCAGGGGACTGGTGCCACCTGTCAGGAGAGTCTTCTTTATGGTTTCAGTGTCCACAGGGGTCCCTCTGGTTGGGACCAATGAGTTTTCACCATTAGCACACACCGGGTACACGGTTCCACTACTGTCTCCGTAGGTCACTCTGTGTCCTCTTCTTCGCACTGGGGCTGGAGTCCAAGTCCTGTTGCTGGCATCTCTTTGTGCTTCTCTCTTCTTGTCCAGGTAAAATCTAAGTTCTGGTACCAGAGGAACCCCTTAAATCCTGGTTCAGGGGGTGTTTAAGGGTGTGAGGGACAGTGGCCAATCGGCTACTGTCCCTGCGGCTAGTCCATCCCTACAGTGACGACTTCCTGTGGGGAGTACATCACTTTGTACTCAGAACACACTATTCTAGGGGTCTGCCAAGATGGCAGAACTCTTCCTTGGCAGTGCAGAACTCCTAGCCCACCCTCAAAGGTGTGGCTAGTTTGAGGGAGGTGCAAGCTTCCTACATAGCTAATTTCTCGCCTGGCTTTGTTCTCCTCTGGGGGGTCAACTACTTGTACATCAAAGGTGGGTGAAGCCTTTGAGGCTCACCGCCCTGATGCCTTTCTCACTAGCCAGTCTGGGAGGGAGGAGGTGTGACCTCCTTCCTGCCCAGGCCATTTGTCTTACGTCCTGCCAAGGCACCAGCACCACCGGCAAGAGGTCAGACTTCTGTCTGTGGTGGCAGCTGCTCAGGAGAGCCCACCAAAACAGTACAGGACTGGGTAAACTCGGTGGGCACCCTCTAAGGGTGTCACCTGGGCATCTGCTTTTTAATCTTGGACATGGGCATCATGTTCAGGGTTAAAAAGCACAGGGTTTGACACCAAACACATTGGGATTTGGCTGGGCCATTGCAGAGCTGGGCATCTGAGCAGCGGTCAGATGCCAGCCTATGTTATCCAATGGACCGCCGGTTACTCGGGCCAGCATTGCAGTTTAAATGCCAGCATGGGGGCATATGTGCTCCTACACATATGTCCTCACTCATGGAACAGTGCACCCTGCCCCCTAGTCAAGAGGGGGCCTGCCTTAGTGGGTGACTGACCTGTGCATGGGCAGTAACAGGCGCTCTGCCTGCACCTGGTGTGGGCAGAGTTTCACTCCAGCAGCAGGCTGCTTGTGCAAGCTGATGGCAGCTCTGCAGTCTCTCTTTTACTTGGGTACTCAGGATGCCACAATCAGTGCTGGCGCCCTGGTACCCTCTTTACCACCCTCCACCTGGGTACCATATACAGGGAACTTACAGGGGTGGCGGGGTGCTTGCCAATTGGCCTATGTAATTGGACATTTACATTAAGGGAAAGAGCATTGGTACTGGGGCCTGGTTAGCAGGCCTCAGTACACTACAGGTCAAAAACCACAGCAGCTAAGAGCATAAAGTGACCATCCAAAAGGGGCACTTTACAACACTTGCCTTGCCTCTTCCTGTCACTGATGGGTGCAGGATGGGACTGCCCTTGGCCCAGACTTCGCCAAGGTGCGTCCCGTGCTGCAGTGGTGCAACAGTGCTTTTTAGCACTCATAGTGTAAGCTCTGCCTTCTCAGGCCATCATCAGTTGCTGGTGCGCCTCCTGACACGCTGTAGTTTGGGGGATGGAGTTCCCCCAGGGCAGACAAGGTCCTGTGGGTTTAAACATCCCACAATTTGCACCTGGAAAGCTCTAGTCTGTCTTGTAAGTCTGTATTTTTTAACACTAACCCACACATGAGGATGTTTTTAAAGTAACTGCAAGGGGCATCCCGAAAGTCAGGTAATCGGGTGTTCAGATATTTTTTACGCTCAGTAACAAAGATCTGTAATAATTACCCGCAAGAAGCAGCTGTCATGAGGTGACCCGTAACACCTACATTTTCCTTGTATTTCGGAGCTATCTTCAGCACCATTCTGCAGCTGAAGAAAAGGAGTGATAATGACTAATGGAAAATACGTTTTTGCCATTCTCAAAACACAGCAAACATACGCTTCCGCCCCAAGTCCTGGTCTGCTCTGGGGTCTTAGCCTAAAGGTTACAAATAAATAAAGCAGTGGACCTCTTGTCATCATTGTATTTCTATGTTTGTCTGCGCGTCGATAAGGATTTGTCTTATAGTGGTCTAAACATGCTGAGCGCCAAGTCTCCGTGCCTGCATTCGGCTAATAATCAACGGGTTCTGTTTTGTTGCAGGTCGCAGTGACATCGTCCCCACTATTGAATGTTCAAGTTCAGAGATGGCTGTGTCTCTCAAGAAGTGCCTGCTGGAGCGGTTCATGTACAGCATCCCAGACATGCATTATACTGATCCTAACTGCAACTCCTTTTCTTATCGGGAAGTGGTGGGAAATGAAAGCTGGATCAAAGCTCAAGCCGCACCACTGGCAGGATGGTGCGGAAACGAGAGAGCGGTAAGATGAGGTGCACCGTGATTACTACAGGCTTCCCCGGTAGTGAAAGTGACTGTTGTTTTACAAAGGTCAAGACTGATATTTATTTGATATTCCAGTACCTGGAGCGCTCTGTGAAGGAATGTTATGAACTCCCCGTTGTGCTTTTGCAGCAGTATTTAATAATAAATGCTACATAAATCCACAGTGCTACTGGAACTGGGATCAAGCAGCTGCTGAGCGCTCACTAGCAGCTCCCAGTTCTATAATTCACAGCTGCTGCTGTGGGGTCAGACTGCGTAAATCGCACATCAACGAAGAGCATAACTGTTTTTAATGACACAGCAAACTTCCTTATCTAGGGTAAATGCGACCACGTGCAACCTACAACGTAATGCCTCGTAGCAGCCGAGGTTAAACTCAGGAGGTGCTCAGTCCAACCAAGAACCTTGTAGAGGTGTAGGCTCTTCCAATCTCGGAGACTAACCAGTGAAGGCAAAAGGTGCACATGCGCTGCCAAAGGCAGAAAACCATGGGGCTCATTCGCAGTCTGCATTGTGTAGTATGCAAACTATTAGTACAACTCGCATACTGCAAAATGTAATCCACAAACTACAGTGGCAGAGATCTCTGCACAATCAGGTATAGGTTTTGGTCGTAAAGGTGGGATGGACATGGGGAAATGGCTCGAAAATAGGGGATACTTCTTACAAAATGGGAGGGGTTTAAGGAAATTTAAGAAGGGAGTTAATGGGAAATTGTAACACAAACACACATCCAGAAAAGAGTAAGACCATTCCTCCGTATGCAAAGTTTCAATTATTACCTTTATACTCTTAAAAGCTGTTGTATTAGGCTTCACTTCCTGATTTGAGGGCATGGAGGCATGTACGTCTACACCTACTTGCACATCTACACTTAGAAATGGTGAATACGAAACTAGTGAAGAGTTACACTTAGGTGCAGCAGTAAATATACATATTTGTTAAAATACAGGTGTATATTTGTCTTTAATAATAGGATCCTCCAAGTTGAAAGAGGGATTCTTATCAGACATTTGCATTCCTTGACTAATTTCAACAGATATTTGTATCTTCATATTCTTGTGCCGTACCTCATAGTAACTGCCCTAGAGCACCCTCTGACTCTGCCCGAGTAACTGTAATGCCTTCCAAAATCTCCCTCTATGAGACCTATGTGTCACAGACACCTCTTTCTTTCTCCGGTTAGACACCTATGAACTCTCTCTGGAGCCCTGACATCCCTCTCACCTAGCCCACCATGTACAGGGGACTAACTGTAATAACCAGTGCTTAACTTGAGCTGCTGGCTGGTGGTGGGGGCTGCCAGCACTCATTTTTGGGGAGCACATTTATATTTCTTAATCAGACATTTCCTGTGAGCAAGAAAATCAAAAACAGACAAAGGAGAAAGATGGAGAAATAACAAGCATGTGTAATGCAATGAGTCTCGCATTTGCTTGAGTTGGAGCTATTAACATTGTAAATTCCTAGCTGGACTTTTCTTGCCATATAAATTGAAAATGAAAAGTAAAACAGTTGACATAAGCGAGCCGATTCAAAGTGCCATGGCCACCATGAGTGCAAAGGAGAAACACAAAAAGAAAAAGAAGCTCACTCGCAGGCAAAAGCATTGGCAATCGTGCAGTTATCCATGTAACAGGGGTAGTCTGCAAGATGGTACAAAACTGCTCCAAGGAGGGACAAAAATAAAGCATTTACCAATGATGATAAAGGATTTTTGAAAGGCAAGCCCACAAATAAATGAAAGTAATGGGTGTGCAGTGGACGTGGTTAAAAGTCCACAATTCTTATAACAGGTCAAAGCACATGCGCGCGCGACCTAAAAAGAAATGAAACATGACAGATGCATTCCAGGAACATCTACAGTCATACTCAGGATTTTATTAAGCAAGCAGGGAGCTTGCATCAGTGTTCAGGGAGACCTGAGTTACCTGAAGCTGCACGAAGAGACTCATATTGCTGGCGTCCTTTAGCATGGTCTGAGTACAGCTGGTGGGAGCAGGTTGTCAAGACAGAAAATAGGGGACTGCTAGGTCTAAATTACTTGAGCAAAGTGCCTGGTGTGCCAACAATCAACAGCTGAACAGACGCTCAAACAGCTGAACAGAAGCTCAAACACTCAAAGTGCGCAGAAAGATTCTTACTAAGCCTCACTAACCACAACAAAGGTCCTCCTGGTCAAGGTTTCCTAAAACAAAGAGCAAGTGCAGGGAAGGTGGATGCAGCAGCAGTAGTGCAACACACAAATGACACCACACTCAGACAACACTCCCACCTCAGGTACAGCATATGCAGGAGCAGTGCAAGCTTCCTTCACAGACATAACCGTAATAGCACAGCTAGCAGCAGTTTGTGTGTTCTCAACACACAGAGCACATACTGTCTCAGGGACCGTGCAAGCTTCCGTCACACACAAATAACAGTACTTGCACAGATAGCAGCAGTTCATGCATTCTTAAACACACAAAGCAGTTATTGCCTCTGGTGCAGTGTTTCCTTCACCTGTAAAGAACAGTAATTGAACGGATAGCAGCAGTCTCAACACACAGACCAGGTATTTTCTCTGGCCCAGTGCAAGCTTCTCTCACATACAGGGCTTTAAGTAGGCCGAGCCCTGCCGTTGCTCAGCACCACCAGTTATAAAAAGCAGGGGCTCAGACCCCTATCGGGGGTCTCCTTTTTTGCCCTCACCCTCGGGGTGAAAGAAAATTCTTAACTCTGCAGCAGTACCGCCCTTCACTGGCTTTCATGTAACCTCAAAGAAACTTGTTACAGTTCTTTCACAGTTCCATCATTTCAGAACTAAAGCATTTGAAATATTTTATACAAAGAAGCTGTTACCTTTTCATCTTATGCAAATAGCAACCATTGACAAAGTCAATGGTCCTTGCTTGTTGCAGGTGTAATGTTACTTGTTGTATTATATATCTGGATGCACAACAGAAAGAAGTAGCAAAATATCAGTTGGGCAGCACACTATGCTAAGCACAGAGTTTTAACTTATTTGTTTTTAAGCCACTCCTTTATTACATCGGCCATGCCCCTTTGAGAGAACCTCCAGTTTCTTCATCCCACTTAAAGCTCTGCTCACATACAAAGAGCAGTACTTGCACAGGTTGCAGCAGTTTATGCGTTCTCAAAACACAGAGCAAGTATTGTCTCTGGCACAGTGCAAGCTTCTTTCACATATAAAGAACAGTACTTGCACAGGTTGCAGCAGTTTGTACGATCACAAACACGCAGAGAAGGTATTGTCTTTGGAGATGTGCTAGCTTCTCTACCCTGCAAAGAACAGTACTTGTGTAAGTAGCAGCAGTTAATGTTTTCTCAAACACAGAGGTCAAGTATTGTCTCCGGTGCAATGCAAGCTTCTCTCACATACAAAGAACAGTACCAGAATCCAGAAACAGTGAATATAGTGAGTAGGGAGTGGCAGGGGGATAGCTACATAGTAAGATGCAAAGTTTCTTTCACCTCTATCTCTGGCTGGAAGAAAGCTGTGGAAATAGGAAGACTCATACAGGGCACCCTAGTCCCTTCACTCCTTCACTGCATGAAATCAGGACCTCCACACAAGCCAGACATAGAGCTCCTTTTTTCTAGAACTGACCAATAGAGTATGAAAATAAAGTCACAGAGGTCAAGAGCAGCGGGACGAAGGACCAGAAGATGGTACAGGACAAATGGCTCCTGGGTGACAGAACAAATGGCAGTCAGACAAAAATGTTCCTTGGTGACCAATGTACTTTATAACAGTAATGCTGTACCCAGAGGTCAATGATTTCTGAGGCAGGCCTGCCATCCAAATTATAGCTTGTATTTTAACCAATGACCCACTAACATTCCAAAATGGCTGTGCAGCCATTTGCATAAACCTGGTTCATGCACAACCACAGCAGCAAGTTAACATTTCAACATCCATTCAGAACAATGGACACGCTCCTTTAATAAGCAAATCTATTAACTTTCTTCTACATAGTCCTTTTCATGGACTATTCTACCACTCTTATAGATTTGACCTGGTCGTTCTGAAGCTCTGACATGACAAAATGTTAGCAAAGTAATTAGGTGTGACGGGCATTTTGATTTGTGACTAAAACATTTCAAAGACAGCTGCACCGAAGAAACAAAGCACAAGCATTTGCAATGCAATAGGTCTCTTGTTTGCTCGAGTTAAAGCTATTAGCACTGCAAATTCCTAACTGGACTTTTCTAGCCACATAAATTGAAAATGTAAAGTAAAACAGTTGACATGAGCAAGTCAATTCAAAGCTCCACGGCTGTTAGCGGGTCAGACGTTAATAAGTATACTTACAAGGGGGTGCGAATAGGTCGATGAACCCTTTGACTAGCAATTAAGAAGTTCTTACCATAGCTCCAGTACATAATCAATAATCATTACACAATAATCAACAATCATTAGTAATCAATAAAATCAGTAATCAATGGAGTCAGTAATCATCACGCACCATGACCTTTCAGCCATGAATAATCACACCTTTAGTAAAAGTTTAGTAAGTTTATTTCCCTATATTAAAATTGCTAAGGTCATGTAGATTAATCTCAATACCAAATGAAACACGTATAAAAATAACACTGGTTGTCCAAAGCGGCAGAAGAAACACAATCTGTTTAAAGCTTGGACTACAACACATTCTAAAGTTACAGTGCAAATCAATAGCAGAGTCAGCTGTGACCAAGTTAAAACATACATGGAATTCAGCAAAATAATTCATAATAAAGCATTAGTCCCCGTGATCGCCAGTCATTTATGAGGGCCCTTACTAATGTCAGATTAGCATCAGCATGTTGGGCTCCATGAAAAACAATTTAGTAACATAAACTTGGAAAAACATCTAGCAATGGATTTATCAAAACAGCGCAGTTGGTACCTAGAAAGAAAAAGCAAAATATGCATAGCAGTCACAGCTTATCACTGTATACCTATCCTCTGCATGGGTCAGCAAAGCAGAATCAGTCTTCGTCCTCAGGTCATCAGTCGATCAGCAAGGGATCAGGCTCTCAGTCAGATATGAGCCCAATGTCGGAATGTATGTCTCTCTCCTTAAATCTGTAAAATCTCTCCCTCTCCTAAAGTGTCTTCTTCACCTCTCAAGTCTGAAGTCTCTCTCTTCTGCAGTGTTGTTATATCAAAGTCACCTAAACTATCCCCTAATTCCCTATTGGTCAGTTAATCGTATGTTCACACTTTATCCAACAATATTTCTATAACAAATCTATGAATTCTAATATTTCACTGTTCACATACAGTTGATTGGTCCACCTTACGATGTTGTCATCATCTGGCCCGTCAGGTAACAATATTGTTGCAGCTTCCGCTCCAGTCAGTATCTTCATTGTTCTTGTTCTGGGAAAGTCAGTCTCACACATATTACACATAAAATGTTACACTAGCAGGAACATCATCTCCTAGCAGTCGGTTCTCCCGAAACGTTTCTGTTAAGCACATTTAGCAAGACAATGGACATTTCACAGTTAATTCACTCTGTCAACATTTTTATAAAACGCTAAGAAATACAGCTTTTGCATGAGGCCTGGCAAAGTAGGCCAAGACACTAGCTAAGTTAAGGCCTGCAATTAATAAAGCTAAAGCATACTTCATAACTATTAATATGACATAATCCTGCATTAATCTAATGCATTTTCAATATTTCATAAGTATAAATCATTAATTAGTACATTTCGTGAACACTGATGCCCATTCTTCGAGTTCACATTTTCAAATGCGTGCATTATTTTTCTATGTTATTTCATTTTCTACAAAAAAATCACTATTCAAAATACATAAACATTCATTAATACATTTTAATAAAGACACCTACGCTAGCACGGCCACCATGAGCATGAAGGAGAGACATAAAAGGAAAAAGAAGTTCACTCGCAGTCAAACATATCAGCAAACATGCAATTATCCATGTAACAGGGTCGGCCCCCAAGGCGGCAACAAAACCGTCGCAAGGCGGTTCAAACATAGAATATTTACCAATGTCACCAAAGGATTATTTAAAACAAGCCTATGAATGAGTGAAAGTGATGGGCAGGAGGTGAGCATTTTAAAAAGCCCACACAGATACCAGCATGACGGAAAATCTACACTTGTGTGCTGCTATGCTCGACCTAAAAAAGTGGAAAAAGGGCACAAAGGTAGAAAGCAGGAACCTGCAAGAGTGAGATAAAGAGTCAGGGAGTGCCCAGTAGTGGATTAAGGAGGCTTTTGGGTGGATTGAAGACTACCAGCCTTGGTATTTTGTGTGCCAACATGTAATTGCTCTGACTGCAGGCTTCTGAGCAGAGCTTGGAGCACCCACACTCATTATTTTACATATCAAGCACTGATAATACCATGTTATAGACCAGGAATCCCCATGGGAAGATGAAATTCCTGACCCGGACAGGTGCAGTCCACGGTCCATCAACTGCAGCCAAGCGAAGAGAACTGGATGGTTTTTACAATAGGGGATACATTGTATTTAGTGGAACGGAGTCCCTGAGTAAGTGTGAACGGCACTCAATAGGTGTTTTTCGTTTAATTACATTTTTTAAAGAAAACTTTCAATATTCAATGTGAATTATCAATCACTTAGATAAGACTTTATTTTCCTGCCTCCATGCTTCTGCATTAAGACAGATGCCTCGAGGTATATGACTAGAATGCTACAGAAAACAAGCAGTTTATAGCCAATAATAATAAGTGAGGCAATTGAGCATTTAATTGTAAGATTAACCCCTTGTTGCTAATATCCTGGACATTTACAAAAAGCCACAAACAAGTATATTGAGGAGACGTGGTTCAGGAACTAAATTGTAGACTTTGGACCTTGGAGACATGGGTCTTAATCAAGGTTTTAGCAACTTCTTCAGATCGTGTCATCCTGGGCACATCTCTGTGGATGTGACCAAGCCAACAATGGCAATCACAAGGCAATTAACACATCATAAAACGCAGCTTTTTCTATTTGACTATAAAGCTACAAGTATTATTGTAGTGAACAAGAGTAGGGCCTGGGTCAGTGTTTAACAGCAATTTGAAGTGCATCGTAGTGCAGCGTGAGTGATTGTCACACCCTATGAAGGCTCTTTTTAGGTTTTGCGGGCACAGTGCTTGAGTTGTTGCAAAATCTTTTGCCTTTGTCTGTTAGTTTGTTTTGTTCCGTTTCAGCACAGCGCAAAATGCATTGTTTGTTTGTTTTTTGTTCCATTTGTGCATTTAAACTATGTAAGTTTATTTCGTCATGGCTGCCTTCAAAAAATCAACATCATTCTTCTTCAAGTCTAGCATCTCAACAGGTTGGAAGCCATTTCCCCGATTTCCCTTGGCCTGTGAAAGATGTTTTTCACATGTGCTCTGCACTTGTTTTTGTTCTCAGAGACGCACTGCAGTGATCTGCACAACTCTCTTTAGCAATATACTTCGCTCATGTTCTGCTGTATGCTGGTTTTTCTTCTGATTTTCCTGGCATGGTTTACAGGTAAGAAACCATCTGGTGCGTCAAGCTGAGGTGTTTTAACGGACGCGTGGCCTGTAGCTTCTCGTCAGAAGCTTGCATGCTTGTCTTGTCTATGGCCACATGGCTGCTTGTTTTCGTCAGGGAAACATGATGTAAGTGCACTCCGCCTTCCGCCGAGCTCCTACCTCATCATGCCACAGGTCTCCATTCAGGTGCATCGAAGCATGTTCGGATTAGGGCCAGGTGGCCCAAGGCCAATGCGGAGATGTATTATTCACTGCGGGGGATCCGTTGTCTGTGTCTGGCAGTTCAAGGTGTCTTTTTCAATTCCACATACATGTGCCACTGAAGTTTTCTGAAGCTAACCCCAGATAATCGCACTACTTTCTCTACTGTTTGCTTTAGTCGGCCACAAACCACAGTACATACTTTTGCAACTCAGAAGAAGGAGAGGTATGCCCCGTTGATGCACCCTCCTATTTATTTTTCAGAAAGGGTCACAAAAGATACTTCTGACTCGTGAAGGATTTTTTGAACATTGTAAAAAGCCCGTTGACAGTCAAAAATTCTGAGAATCACAGGGTATGTAACCACAAAAAGGCTTTGCACACCAGACTCAGGGGGTCATTCCGACCCTGGCGGCTGGCGGTTTGCTGGCGGGAACACCGCCAACAGGCTGGCGGTGTCCGGCCAGCAAGTATGACCGTGGCGCAAAAGCCATGGCCATACCGCCGGCCCCTCCATTTACCCGCCAGGTTTCCGCCTGGCGGTCATAATCCCCAGGGCAGCGGTGCAAGCACCGCTGCCCTGGGGATTATGAGTCCCCAACCGCCAGCCTGTCCGTGGCGGTAGACACCGCCATGGAAAGGCTGGCGGTAAGGGGACGCACGGGGCCCCTGGGGGCCCCTGCACTGCCCATGCACTTGGCATGGGCTGTGCAGGGGCCCCCAGGCGTAACCCGGTCGCGCATTTCACTGCCCGAATTTCGGGCAGTGAAATGCGCGATGGGTGCTATTGCACCCGCTGCACATCAACATTGCCGCTGGCTCTATTACGAGCCGGCGGCAATGTTGATGTGCCATTTCCGCTGGGCCAGCGGACGGTAACGCTGTGCAAAAAATAAATAAGTGCAAAACTACAAACACAAAAGCTCTAACTGAATACATGACAGTAATGCCAACAGTGAAACTGAACATATGAAAATATAAAACAGCAGTTTGCACTCATGGTATTTCCCAATACTCCTTCTGTGTGTGGTAGCTCCTGAAACAGCCACCCACCCACAGTCCAAGCTTTGAAGGGCAATCAGGACAGTACATCCAAGTCTCTTTCCTGATACCTCTTCGAGCACAGACTCTACAACTCTTAGCATGAAAGTTTTTGTTGGGTCGTGGAAGGAATGTGCTCAGCAAAGTGACAATCTTGCAATTTAGCCACATCCTCTACTACTGCTTCTCTAGGAACTCTTGCCTGTTCCAGCACAACAAGACTCACTATGATAGACTCCTGAAATTTCACAAATGTCATCCTTGACTCTGGAGAACTTTCCTTGAACACAACAAAATCATTAAAAGTAGCCAAGTGGAACAGGTGAACCACTAATTTCTTATACCAAACATAAGATTTACGAGCAGCAGTGTAAGGTTCCAACATCTGATCTACTCTATGAACACCACCCATGTGCTTATTGTAGTCTAAAATGAACACAGGTTTGCGCACTTCAGCAACTTGACCCCAAACAGCCACAGGTGAAGTACTTTCATCATGGATGGTAGTTAGCATGTAGACATCCATCCTGTCTACAAATTTCAGAGCTAGCAGCTCATCATTCTGCAAGGCACTGCACTGTTCCTTCTCAAGTTTTCTACAGACAAGCTCTCTTGGATAGCCTTTCTGATTACAGCGGATTGTGCCACAAGCAACAATGTCCACTCTGAACAAATCCTTGAACAACTGAACTCCAGAGTAGAAGTTATCTACATATAAATGGTGACCTTTGTTAAACAGTTGTCTGCCAAGTTCCCACACAATTTTCTCACTAACTCCAAAAGTGGGTGGACAACCAGGGGGGTCAATACTGGAGTCCCTACCAGTGTAGACCCAGAAATTATAAATATATCCTGTACTACTTTCAGACAGCATATACAATTAAATTCCATACCGTGCCCTCTTGCTAGGAATGAACTGCCCAAAAACAAAACGACCCTTGAACAGGACCAAAGACTCATCTACAGACATTTCTTTGCCTGGAACATAGATCTCTGAAAACCGATCTACCAAATGATCATGGACAGGTCTAATCTTAAAAAGACGGTCAGAATCAGAGTGATCTCGTGGCAAGGCTAAAGCATTATCTACAAAATGCAACATCCGAAGAAGAAGCTCATGCTGATTACGACTCATGATTGCAGGAAATATAGCTATTGCCATCAAGGGACTAGTAGACCAATATGAAGACAGTGATGGCTTACTTATCAGCCCCATCAAAAAAGTTAAACCCAAGAACTTTTTCAACTCTTGCAGATTTGTGGGAATCCACCGGCTATCTCTAGAGTGTGGCCTAAGTCTGGCAGCGTTGTCCCTCAAATACTGCTCTGCATACAAATTAGTCTGCTCAACAATCTCTTACAAAAATATATTGTCAATAAACAACTCAAAGAAGTTGACAGGCAAAAAGTTCTCCGTATTAACTTGACACCTTGGGAAACCAGTAAACGCAGGCAACTGTGGCTGCTCCATGTTTGGTGCAACCCACGTGTCAGGTGTTCCAATGGGAAGCCTTTCAGCCGCTGGCTAATGCACCACTGGCACATCAGTTTCCTCATCTAAAACAGGCCCTTCATCAGCATTGAGAGTGGCTTCATCATCAGATGATTCCTCTCTGACAGACAATTCACTTCCAGAAGCTTGCACTTCCTCCTCTGCCTCAGATGCATTGTCAGTCTCATAATCATGGTCAGAAGATGACTCAAAAAGCACACCAACAACCTGCTGAGCAGTCATCCTGCGGCTAGCCATGATCCTTCCTACAAAAAGTAATTAGACAAATGCACCACCAACAACCAGCACTGTGTAAGATAAGTAATAAACAAAGTGTAGCTTTATCACTAAAAGTTATAAACTCAAAAACTTGCCTGAAAAAGCTTGACTCACCAGCAACTACTCTGCACAGCCACAATAATCACCAATGATATCTCACTAAAATGAAAAAAAAAAGCAAATTAGACATAAGACAACACAAATTTCATTGTGCATAAATCTAAGGACAATTTCACACACAATTCTGCATTCAGTACACCACCTACAAACATGTCATTCATGCATGGCAACAATACTCCTTTGGAGTAAATTTATTTATTATTTATTTAAATTTATTTATTATTTATTTATTTCACCTAAAACATGCAACTACGCAAACCGCAGGACAACCACTGCCAAAACCCCAACAAGCCACAGCAAAGGAAGCAAAAGCTTTGAACTAGAACCAAAAGGAGGAATAAACGGTTATTATCATAAATGCAAATACTTCGCCAGTTGACAAACACCCCGCCATTAACCATTTACACATTTTCCTGGCGTCTAGTGTTCTCTACTTGGGGGCAGATTGGCCTAAAAAAAATAGGCCAATATGCCCCCAAGGAGGGCAGAAATGGCATAGAATATATTGCCCCCCTTTTGGGGGTGACCCTTGCCCAAGGGGCAACCCCCTCACACAAAGCACACACACACACACATATGATCCCTGGCGCTAAGTGGATTCTGCCCCCCTTGGGGGCAGATCGGCCTAAAAAAAATGGGTGATCTGCCCAGTAGTGCTTTTTGCCCCTTAGGAGTGACCCTTGCCCAAGGGGGCGCCCCCCAAATACAGAAAAAAACAAAAGAAAGAAAACAAAAAAATACCTGGCATCTTCATGGTTTCTGCCCCCCCCGGGGTCAGAAGGGCCTAAACTAAATTGGCCAATCTGCCCCCATGGGGGGCAGAAATGGCATATATTATTTAGCCCCCTTTGGGGTGCGACCCTTGCCCAAGGGGCCACACCCCTACACAAAGCACACACACACATGATCCCTGGCGCTAAGTGGATTCTGCCCCCCTGGGGGGCAGATGGACCTAAAAAAAATAGGCCAATCTGCCCCCAAGGGCGGCAGAACTGCCCAATAGTGCTTTTTGCCCCTTGGGGGTGACCCTTGTCCAAGGGGCGCCCCCCAAACACAGAAAAAAACAAAAGAAAGAAAACAAAAAAAATCCCTAAGCCAATCTCGCCTCAAGGGGGCAGAAATAGCATAGATTATATTGCCCCCTTGGGGGTCGACCCTTGCCCAAGGGGCCACCCCCCACACAAAGCACACACACACACATGATTCCTGGTGCTAAGTGGATTCTGCCCCCATTGGGAGCAGATGGGCCTAAAAACAATAGGCTGATCCAATAGTGCTTTTTGCCCCTTGGGGGCAACCCCTGCCCAACAGGCTGCCCCCCAACACACAAAAAAACAGCCGCAAAAACAATCCCTGGTTTCTAGTGGTTTTCGGGGGCAGATCGGCCTAAAAATATAAACGGTGTTAAATATAATGGCCCCCCAAGGGAGCTACCCTTGCCTAAGGGGGTCGCTCCCCCACACTGCATACACAAACATACGCACACACACTAATTCCCTGGTGTCTAGTGGGCACTCCTGCTGCCCCATCGCATCGGAAAAGGGTTTTCCTTTCCCCCATTGCCTCTTTTTCTGTAACCCCCCCTCCCGCCCGGAGGAAAAACTTACATCCTCCTCCATAGACGCGCTGAAAGCAAATGGCTTTCCGCGCATCTTGCATCCCTTGATGATGTCAGCGCACGATCGTGCGCTGACATCATTGGACGGTTGGAGCGGTTTGGAGGTGGATGGGGAAACGATTCCCCATCCAACACTGACCCATCAGCCTTTGGGGGAAGCACTAGCACTTCTCCCGGGCCGGTACCTGGACGTAATGGTTACGTCCGTGGTGCCTGAGCGGCGCTGCCACGGACGTAACCATTACGTCCATGGCAGGCAAGGGGTTAACTCTAGTGAACACGCTGACATAACCCTCGCTCTAGGGGCCCCAATGTAAAGTGAGACTAGAGGGCACAAAATATGCAGCAGATTAATTACATTCCCTCACACAATTGCCATTTAATGTGCATGGGGAGGCAGAGTTCGCTCCTTGGCCACCCTGACTTCACGTGCCTCACAAATCATTCAAGCATGTTGCAGATTTCCAAAGAACATTGACAGTTGTATTTCTGCTGTGCATTTGTGGGTGTAAAGGATGTATGAGTAAAGGAATTACAATACACAAGGACTAAAGGCTAACGTGGCCCGACCCATTTTTGAACTTACCCCATTACTTGTAAAAATCATTTTATTTCACATGGAGTATGACTTGAAATTTACATAAATAAACAAAGGTTACAATAATGTTATTGTTAGGAATTAGTATTTAAAAACCTTAGATATTCAGTGAAAAAAAAACATTAAGGGTACTTTACAGTTAGGGACTAGAATAAAACAAAACTTTGAAGTTGACTGAAAAAACAAAGGTTACACAAACGTTATAGTTATAGTTAGGCTCAGATTTCACTAATACAAATCCATAGAAATTCATAAGTTATAGTTACCTGACCTAACTATAACTCACACCCCTGCAATGCACTGCTTATGACCTCACATATTACATCACTTCACTCATGACATAGTCAGTGACATCACTGATGACATCTCAAATGACATCACTGATTACATCATTCACAGAAGCACTCACACACCTACTCACACCCCATGCATCTCTCCTCTACCTACTCACACCTACTCAGATATCCATTCACAGACATAAACAACCACTCATAGACCTACTCACTCAACTATAGAAGCACTCTCGTCCACATACTCACGTATACAGGCATTTACACATCCACTCACTAGCCCATTCAGCTACTCACCCCATCACTCACTCACCTATACCACAACTCACATAACGATACACTTACCCATACATTTTCTTAACCACCCACTTCTTAAAACATACAACCACTCCAACAGCTATTCACTCGCACGCACAACCTTTGAATACAGCTAAACACTCGCCCATGCAACTAATCAAATACCCAGTCACACAGCCACATAACCAGTTACTTACAGATTCACACATCCATACACCCACTCACTCACCCATACAGAAACTCCCACAAACATAATTCTCCCATAAAGCCCCTCACACACAAACTCATCAACCAAACCCCCATCAAGCACCCAGTCACCCATACAGCCACTCATACACCCAGTCACTGACCCATCTAGACAGTCACACACCCACCCATAGAGCCACTCACACAGCCACGCAGGCACTCATTCCGCCACTCACTCACCCATACATCCACTCATACACCCACTACCATTCCAATACAGCCACTCATACAGCCACTCACTCCCCGATGCAGCCACTCCCACACCCCTGTATTTACCCATACAGCCACTCACATATCCAGTCACCAACCCATATAGACACTTACACAGCCAGTCACACACAGACTCAGACACTCACACAACCACTCAGATGACATATGTTACAAATAGTATCGCACATTAGTAGCACAAAAAACAGTAATTGAATTTATGCAGTAGCTTAGGGACATCTTAAGGGACTTTTCACAACACTAAAATAATATTTCTGCTGCAGTGACAATCAGCAGGTTGACTGTCACCTCGTGGCAGCCATGATGCTTGAAAGACTCTACTTGAACAAGTCCACTTCCCCTCCTTGGCCCCCAATTTATACTCTGTAACTCCATATCCCTTTCCAGTGCTACCCCTTGCATCAGTCCCTTCCCCTGTCCTTTGCCCCATCTTCCACCATGCCATGATGCTACTTCAAGCCTTGAGGGCAAGACTTACTGCAATTAAAAATGATTGTGCTCTCTCCTTAAAACATGGTAGAACTGACTTATATCCAATTGGCATATTTAATTTATTTATAAGTCCCTCAAAATGTGGCACTACATGTTCCCGGGCCTGTAAATTAAATGCTGCTAGTGTGTCTGCAGCACTGATTGTGTCACCCACATAAGTAGCTGTTTAAATATGTCTCAGGCCTGCCACTACAGAGCATGTGTGTGATGTTTAAACTGCTAACTCGACCTGGTAAAATAAACCTTTCATCAGTCCCAAACCTTCTCTTTTTATACATATAAGTCATCTGTACGTTAAGTCCTAGACAGCCCAGAGGGCAGAGTGCAGTGCATTCAAAGGTTGGGAATTGAACTTTTAAAGTTTACATGTCCTGGTAGTGAAAAACTCTTAAATGCGTTGCTACTGCAAGGCATATCTCTTGCATAGGATAACACAGGAGTTGTTTTATTACATTTTATAAGTGTAATTTCCAAATAGGAAAAGATAATTCTTTCCTGTTCGATGTCTCTGGAATCCTAATTTAAAATCCTAACACATGGTGAAGTCATATTTTAAATTGCAGTTATAAAAAGGCCACTTTTAGAAAGTTAGCATTTTCCTGCCTCAGCTATTTGGTGCCTGCTGCCTGTCTTTGGTCACATGACTGAGTGTAGTTGGCAGCTGGGCTTTGTGTTTCCTCTTATACAACCACACACAGTGGAAGCTTAAGTGTGAAAGGATGGGCCATCACTGGCAGGATGGTAGGGACAAGCTGGGCCCAGCCTCACTAGCACTTCAATCCGCTCTGTCCTATCTCTACACAAATGGTTTAACAACCCTGTATTGTCACTTCATCCAGCTTGTAGCCAGGGCAGGGGAGGTAGGGAATTCCATGCACTTCAAAGACACTGTCTAAAAGCTTCTCCCACATTCCAGAGCCAGGGCACCAGTTTATAGAAGAAGGGCCCCAGATACCTCCACTTCAGTTCACTTCTGGACCTGTAGATACTCTGCCAGGAAGAAGGCCTCCTGTGATGCTGAAAGCATGGTCACTGTGCTGGACTGCTACTCTGAAAGACCTGCTGCCATGCTGACCTACTGCCTACTGCCATCTTGCCTGGGGGAGAAAACTGTACCGACAACACATTTTGAACCCAGGACCACAGAGTGACTTAAAGGGCTAGGCTGCTGGCCTCCTGATCTGAGCCTCATGGACATAAAAGGCTTCCCAATAGCTTTGGACTCATCTTCTGTGAGTTTCTGACCCCCAAGTGGTGCCCCTCAGGTCCTCAACCCATGATGTCACTCAGCTGGCTCTCAATTCAAGCTTTTGTGTTGCTCGCGAATAGGACAGTTCATGCCAAAACCATGCTGCTCTCACTGAAATTCAGCGTGAGCTGCCACCAGCACACCTTCTTGCACAGCAAGCATTGATTACTGTGGAGGACCACCCATGTGAAGCTCCAGCCTACCTGTCCACAAAGGCCCAGCCGCTCTTTGCACTATTCCGACCAACACCAGTGATGCTCTCCTGGCTTTCTGAGACTGTTAGCGCCAAACTTGAGAAGGTAAACCTTCACCGGGACTAATCTAGGACTGAATCCAACCCACGCTCCATTAAGGCTGGCTTGAATGTTTGACTTTTACTTAGTCCAGTGTGACAAGATAGCCAGCTTTTAGGCACTATTCTACAGTTTATTCTTAAAAAATTCATAATTCCAGTTATACTGATTCGATTTTTGCCATTTTAGTCTTGTTTTATGAATTGTATTTTCTCTACTTTTCTAAGTTGGTGTGGGATATTTTTTGTGTGGTGTTTTCACTGTTTTACTGTTTGTAGTGTTGCACAAATACTTTACACATCATTTTTCAGTTAAGGCTGGCTGCTCTGTGCCAAGCTACCAGGGGGTTGAGCACAGGTTAATTTGGGGTTTGCTTCGTCCTTACCCTGACTAGGACTGTGTTTGTTGCTTGGCCAGGGCCCACACCCTAGTCATCCAGCAACCCAATTTCAAATAGGACAGCAAATGTATTGCAATTAAACTTATGGTATATACCGCATGGTCCTACAGCTTTGCCAGCCTGAGGTACTGTTGTTCTGTCGTGGGACTTGTGGGATTTGGTTTAGCCCACAGTATCAGACTCCAAGAGGGGGATTTGCAAAGGACTTCCTCCTCTTTTCATGTTAGTGGTTTTCCCCTATCACATGAGCAAAAGTATTCAATAAAAAGGCAGGGTGACTTCCAGTGAGTGGTCAGAAAGTATTTGCAGAGTCTGAGTGTTTATTTTGGCGCCGTCTCCAGCACCTCGATATATACATGCATGGTGTGGCTCACTGGAATGCCATGGTAGCCGCACACACAATCTAACAACTGGCAAAGGGGGCTACTGATACCCATGTTCACCCTTCTTGTTTCCTTGCCTCCTGCCTCTGTTTGCAATTGCTACCAACAAAGCCCCTGCTTGTGTGGCCCTACCCCGCAGCCAACGCATTTATGGCACGCGTCCTCCTATGCACTTGTCATAGCCTCTCTCCACTCACCTACAGGACCGGTGACTACACCTGGGAAAGCACGGTCTATAAGGGAGAAGCTCCAAACGCACCTACGTGCTCAACTGCCACTCAGATGTCTGCTTAGCTCACGCGAAACCCCAGCTTCTGAGGCCCAGCAGATCATGCGACACCTCAGCCACTGAGGCCCAGCCAGGCTGTCAGCTCATTTCAACATGCCGCCGAACCTGCAAGATTCAGCAGCAGTTGTGTTTTCACCATTGGATGCCACACTGGACAGGAGTCACTCAAGCCTGCCCAGCCTTCCATGCCAGAAAAGAAGGTACATTGCACCCCTGGAACTTTTTCTAGGCACCCGCCTTTCCTGCTGTGCCAATTTGGTTGCGGTGCTCCTGCCACCACACTCACTGCAGACCAGACAGCCCTGACTTACCTGCTGCCACTGCAATATAAGACTTTCTCCCTTGTTGATGACCCTGATCCCCACTTGCAGCTGTTTACCTCATCCCTAAAGGTCGGGTGTAAGGTGGGACATGTGACTGCCCTTGAGGAGGAGGAGGAGGAGGACAGTACGTCTCCCACATCACCTCAGAACCTTCTTTACACACAATGTTTTGCTACAGATCTAGAAGGACGTTCCAGCAGACTCTCATTAACCTTGTTCGGCCCTAATCCCAAACACCGGTGGCCTTCATACCCACACTTGAATTTTTTGTGTGCATAGGACCTCCATCATCTTAAGCGGCTAAATGAAAAGAGTGGGTGGATTGTTTAGAAATGTATTTTGACTCTGTGGCCCTAGAAAACAAGAGAAGATGTCCCATGCTTCTCCACCTGGGAGGTGCTGCAATACATAAAATTGACAAATCATTAACAGAGGCAGGACTGCCTTTCACCTTCGTCACCTTAAAGAATAAAGTGACAGCCTGTTTTGAACTACTTTCCAGCCCTCACTTGGAGTGTTTCCTGCTAGGACAAGGTAGACAACAACCTAAAGAATCCGTCTATGCTTTTTATGCCCATCTCAAGGAGTTGGCCAGCATGTGTACACTATCAAATTTCAAGGATGAATTCCAAGCACAATTCACCCAATGCTGTTCATCTACAAAGTTCATCGACATCCAAGGGATATCCATGACGAACATACTAACTCTCGGTCTTTCCAAAGTGCTTTCCAAGGCATGTGCTGCACCCATGGAGGCAGCCCTGCAATGGGCAGTGAAGAGTGAGCCCATCAATGCTAAAGCCTTCAGTAACACCGCCAAAACAAAATGCTCTAAAACTCCAACAGCTCAAGAGGCTTGTCACTGGTGCGGAGGCCAATACCCACACCAAGGTGCCTGTCCAGCACAAGGAAAAAGGTGCATCTCAGGTAGCAAGTGAAATCCCTTTTCTAAGGTCCGCCAGTCCGGGTGAGCCCGGGGAAGGAGGAGGACAAGGTTGACAATGATGCTGAAGGTGCAGTACATATCATACATGCCATGTAACCTGATGAACCCCTAAGACGCCACGTTTCCCATGTGCACTGTCACAGTAGCTGGTCATCCCCTCTCTGCATTAATTGACACTGGTGCCTTAATCAATATCATGAAACAAACCGTGCTCCAGACTATCCCATGCCAGCTGGCACTACGCCCCATCACGGCCCAAGAGTATGCATTTGGCTCTACCACCCCATTGCCCCTAGCCGGTGTCTTCACAAACAACATCGTCCATGAGGATTGCACAACCAGAGACAAAGTGGACATCACCCATGGGGGCTCAAGAATGCTGTTGAGCTGCAAGACAGCGAAATTACTCTGACTGGTCACATTTGCATTCAGTGTATACCTGTCAGCCATTGATGCCCTGGTGAGTTTGTAAAACTATTCAAAGGAATTGGATGTCTCAAGGGTTGCATGGTTTACCTTCATTTAGCTGAATCAATTCAGCCTGTCGCACTTCGTCATAGCTGAGTAGTATTCCACCTTCGCCCGAAGGTTGATGAAGAACTCAGAAAACTAGAGGTGGCAGACATCATTGAGAAGGTTGGCGGTCCAACACCCATAGTGTCACCAATTGTGGTCGGGAGGAAACCCAAGAAGGTTCGGATGTGCTTGGGCACGTGCTTCCCCAATTCAGTGATACGGCAAGAAAGGCACCTAACACCCACTGTTGATGACCTGGTGGCAGAAGTGAGCGGATCCAGGTGGTTCTTCAAAACTGGACCTCCGAGCAGGTTACTCATGTGGGTTTAAGAAATTATAAGTGTCTCAGTTTCAGGGTGTCCAGTGCTGCAGAAGTGTTTCAGGGCACTATCCGGGGGTCCTGGCAGGCTTTCCTGGCATCATCAATGTCAACAATGACATCCTTGTGCATGGCCCATCACTAGAAGAACATCTTGAAAGACTACGAGGGACGTTTCAACACCTTCTGAATAAGGGACTCACCCTTCACAAGGAGAAGTGTGCTTTTCTCCAAAAAGAGATCCGTTTCTTGGATGCCACTTCTCGGAGAGTGCAGTCATGTCTGATACCGCCGGAGTCAGGGACATCCAATTAGCCCCCGCTCCCATCAATGTCACAGGGGTTTGAAGTTTCTTTGGGATGGTAACCTACTGTGAAAATTTGTATTCCAAACCTCACAGTCCCCCTTTGTAAACTGACCAAGGTCAATGCCATGTGGGAGTGGGTCCTATCTCAAGAAGATGCCTTCCGAGCCACCAAACAAGCACTCTCGGAGCACACCTTGCTGACATATTTTGACCCACGTTGTGAGTCTGAATTTTCAGTCGACGCAAGTCCCACAGGCCTCGGAGTGGTGCAGTGTGAGAAACAGGATAATGATGAGTGGGCTTCTATAGCTTATGCTAGCCGTGCGCTGAGTGAAACCAAACTGTGATACTCCCACATTGAGAAAGAGGCTATCGCAATACATTGGGGAATTTGTGACTTCAACCTGTATCTCTATAGACACCATTTCACAATTCACACCAACCATAAGTCACTCCTTCCACTTTTCACTGGTTCTTCCTACAAACCACAACAAAAAATCGAAAAGTGGATTCTTCAATTGCAAGAATATGACTTATCTGCGGTCTACTGGCCAGGAACCCAAAACTCACCAGGATATCTGTCCCAGTATGTGACACCTGCTACAGTCTAAGAAGAATCCAAATCAGAAGAAGTGAAGGAGTATGTAAGATTAGTGGTCGAGAGGTCGCAGCCACTGCCCGTCTCCCTGTCAGAGGTTATAGAAGCAACACAAGAGGATGAGTGTCTTCTGCTGGTGCTGTCTGCAGTGGAGTCAGGTGATTGGGACAAGAAGAAGAAGGACCTGTCTTTTCACAACCACTGAAGCCAGACAAACTTTGCTGTCTCTGCAACATATTTGCAATGAATTAGCTGCATCACTGGAAGGGCGTTTGTTGCAAGGGCCTCGCCTAGTAATCACGTAACAACTTCAACAGCAGATATTGGACCTGGCACACTCTTCTCACCAAGGCGGTGTCAAGACAAAAGCCAGACTCCAGTGCAAAGTGTAGTTTCCCAGTTTCGACAGCATGGTGGAGAGTACTGTTAGCTGATGCTCTATGTGTCAAGCAGCTGGCCCTGCTGAGCCAATGGCCCCCATCATTATTCCGACCATCACTCCCATTCCATGGCATTCAGCCAGCATAGATTTTGTCTGCCTTCTTGATGACAGACACATGTTAGTGGTGATCGATGATTTTTTCAAATACCCAAAGGTGAAGATTGTAGAACCTCTGACCACCCACCAGATCAGCCTTTGATTGGGGAAGATCATGGCCACCCATGGCCTCCGGCGTGAACTCCGGACAGACATCAGCCTTCCTTTCTCCAATTAGGAGGTTTCAGAGTACCTGAAATCCAGAGGCCTCCGCCACCGAAGACCACCCCCAGGTGACCCATGGCAAATGGCGAGGCGGAACGCTTCATGAGAACTATTAACAAGGTACTTCACATTGAGCTAGCTGACAGTCACAATTTTGACTGTGCACTACATGTTTTCCTAAGGGAGTACAGGCTCACTCCCCACACCACCACGGAAGTTGATCCAAATAAGCTGTGCATCAGCCGCCAACTCATGGATACCATAACCCATGTGAACATGTCTTCTGCTATTCAGAAGGCAGTGTCTGACGCCCTGAGTGGATGAAAAGAAAAGAAAGACCTAATGTCCTCCAAACAAAGAGCATGCAACGGCCAGTTGAGAATCGGTAATGCGGTTTTGGTCAGATATCGACACCTGGGGAGCAAATTTTGCTTACCTTTTGAACCACATGCATGGAGGAGTGCCAGGATACGAGGGACAATGATCACTGCCACATGAGGTGAGGAGACAATAACGCGAAACATTGTTTTCTTTAAGCACTACTAGCCCTCCATCTCTCAAGCAGGTGAGAATTAGCCAGCCCCATGGGAAAGGAATCCCAAGCAGTACATTGATAGACCTGAGGAGTTGCCCCAGATTGATATCAATGTGCCTGGAAGTCTGCAAAGTCATCCTGATGTAGCTGAACAAGGACAACCACCACAAACATTGGGTGAAGAAGACATCAACTCCAGATCTGCAGAAAGACAGCCCCAAAATAACAACACCAGCCAAAGTAAAGGAGCCTCCAGATATGATCTCAGGCAACGTCCAGCTATCCCAAAGAGGCTGCAGGATTACACTAGATGATCATTGTCAGTGGATATACCTGAGTGCACTTTTGTGCTAATGTCACGTTTCAGTTTTGTCCTCTTCTATACTCTGTTTTTGTCTCATTCATGTTTTCTTTTTTGTTTTTGTTTCTTTATTTTTTATGGGCGAGCGCAAAGCACTCCGTCCCATGCTGTAATCTATCTTTAGGCTTCTAACCATGCCCATGTCACGTCAGTCACTTTAATTGGTTCGTGGGCTTGCTTCTTTAAAATCCGCTTCCTTTCATTTGTGAAAGGCATGCATATGTCATGCCTTTTCCGGTGTTTAGCCCACCTACACAGCACCGGTAAACTACTGAAACCATTCGAGGCTTGATGTTTTCAGCATGGTTTCCAGACTACTTTAACTTTTTATTTTCCATGCACCGTGATTGCACTGGGGTTTACATAGCGCAATCGCGCTCGTTTTTTCCGTTTTCAATTTCAGTGCGATCGCACTGCATTTTACATAGCGCTATCACGCTGTGTTTTTTTTCTTGTAATTTGTGTGGCAAGAAAAGTCCAGTTAGGAGTTTACAACGCTAAGACCTCTAACTCGAGCAAATGTTAGACCAGTTTCATTGCAAATGCTTGTTTTTTGTTGTGTTCTTTCGTTTCTTCTGGCCTACGCCCTATTTCTTCACTGTGACCATGGGAATTCTTGTGTTTTCCTTTTCCTATCCGGTGGGGAGGGATGTTATGTTGTGGGACTTGTGGAATTTGGTTTAGCCCACAGAATCAGACTCTGAGAGAGGGATTGGTAAGTGAACCCCTCCTCTTTTCATGTTAGTGGTTTTCCCTTATCACATGAGCAAAGGTATCCAGTTAAAAGACCGGATGACTGCATGCCATTGGTCAGAAAGTATTAGCTGTGTCAGAGTGTTCATTTTGGTGCCATCTCCAGCACCTGGATATATACACACGAAGTGCAGCACACTGGAATGTCATGGTAACCACACACACAATCTAATAACTGTGAAGCCCCTCTTCTCATATCACATGAAATTTGCCATCTTAGATAGGGCTGAGGAGTGCCTGATGATGAAATTCGGCCCAATGGAGACAGCCAAAGATTGTGAGGTGCTAAGAGGTAGAAGTGATTTTGCCCACAAACAGAATGAAGGCAATACCTGGTGGGAGTCTCTACTAGTATCAAGACTGCTCCTTTTCTGCCCAATATAGATCACCTCTATATATTGCTTCCTCTTATTTTCAGTGCTATAACCTGCATCTTCTGCAATTACCCGCAACACATCTCTTTTTGGCAGTCATAGCTGTTTTGGAACACCCATGATTTAGCAAGTACATCTCATCCACTGCTCTAAATGTTGAAATATTTGCCTGCCAGGCAATTGTCTTTCTTTGAGGATCTAAAGGGTGGAGGCAAGAAAAGGGACCAACATCTACATCCTGCAAATATGTTGTTTGTCACGTTGGACTCCCTAATGTCAGAATTCAAAAGTATGAAGACCTTGATTACTATAGTGGAACTTGTTACTGAAGACATGAACAAAGAACTTAAAACAATTCACAATGAACTGGTAGCATTTAAGACACAACACAATAAGACTTTGGATAGATGAACTCCAGATTGGTGTCATGAACTCAAAATGAAAAGTGGAGTATAGGTCAAGGAGGAATAACTGGATTTTTGGCTTTCTGAAAGCTGAAGAAGACAAAATGGCCAAATTCTTGTTTTTTCCCTTCCAAAGCTGCTATTTAGGGTCGAGCGTGCAAGTGCTCCGGCCTGTTGTAATCCCCCTGTGGGATTTTAACCACACCCACTCTTGCTATTCATTCTTTGTTGTGATTGTTTTAAATGCTTCCTTTTTATTAGTGCATTTTGCCAAATATCCCTCCTGTGTGTGCTGAGTTCCCTTCCAGGAGAGTTCACTAAGTGGACATTTTTGTTGCCTATCACACTACTTCAGGCCTCCTCCTGTTACAGTGTGTGGTCGCCCCTTTATAGACATTCACGCAGGGAGCCAAGAACTCTGGCGCTCACGCTCATGGCGGCGTGTCGCTTTGAAATGACTTGCTTATGTCAACTGTTTTACTTTTCATTTTCAATTTATGTGGCAAGAAAAGTCCAGTTAGGAACTTACAGGGCTAATAGCTCTAACTCGAGCAAACGCGAGACCTATTGCTTTGCAAATGCTTGTTTCATTGGCTTCAGGCTGTCCTGGTATTCCAAATGGAATACAGGCTAACTCAGCAATGACAGCGCAATCATACTTTCTCCCAGGACTATGGGAGCCTGCCTCTTGCAGCACTAGCGTATTTAATAAATGCTCCAAATGTTCAAAAAACATACTATATCTATAACGGTCTTAAAATCTCTATTGTCACTGATATATCACCCGAAATAAATTGGCGCCACACCCCCTGCTCAAAGATAAAGATATCCGCTGCAGACTGATAGATCCAGCAACCCTGATAGTTTACCATAGATGTCAAAATTAGAAAATGCTATGACCCAGACAAACTGCAACAGTTTGTGGAGAACCGAACAAAAATGGAAATGAATGCAAGACTCGCATAGCTAGATGACAGGCAGCCACACATCACCACTTTTGGTGATGGCTCGATTTTATCCACAGGTGCTTCTCATTTACGGCAGGGGCAATACTAGGAATCGTGTTTCTCCTCACGGTTGACTGGCCCTGCAATGGTTGGCCTTCCGCTCACCCTCAGCAGATTCCTACAAATGCAATCTACTGCCACTAGTCCGATCTCTAAAAGTGGCTTTGATGGCACGTTCAAATCAGTCCGCCTGTCTAAAGCTCTGATGAACCACTAGGACTAATCAAAGATCCATACAACCGTCTGTGGTGATAAAAGGCTTCGTTCTTCCTTCAGTAACAAGGATTCACATTCTCACAAAGTATAGAGCACAATGTTGATAAACGATCGCTTTAACATTTTTTCACACCTGTTAATTTTTAGTGCCCATCTCCCCTCTTTAGGAAAAAAGGAGCGCGTCAGATCTTCTTGTTATGAGGACATTAGGCCTCTGTTGTTGCAGTGGCTACATGTACATTTGGAGGAGACATTTTATTCGCTATATCCTGAACCATGGCTCTTTCCCTTTTTGTCAATGAGCATAAATGGTTTATTGAACTATATCGGATGTAAAAAAAAAAAGTGCTAACATACCTCGCTAGCAAGAGGCCAGACGTACTCCTGCAAGAGAGACTCAACTATCCGAGACCGAATCAGATAAACTAAAGAGAGACTAGGTAGGGAAGGTGATCTACGCATGACAGAGGTCTGCCCAAATGATCAATAGAAACGGAATTCTACCCTGTGCAGGAAAAGTGGTGTGGCAATCCTTATCTATAAGCATTTCCCTGTTAGGGTTTTTAAACACATGGTCAAATCCCAATGGGAGGCATGTTTTTACTAAACTAAAAGCATAGAACTGAACATTTGCTGTATGTTTCATTTATGCCCCCAATATTCCGAAACAAGACTTTTTCTCAAAACTGAAAAGATTCTTTACTGAATTTATATCTGCTACACTAATAGTAGGAGGGTCTTAGAATCTAACAGTTTACCCTGTTTAGACACACCTGGCCATCCAGGTCTTGGCAACTCCAGCTCCACTGACCTAGGCCTCCTGAAAGGTCTGGTGGCAGATCATACTCTCCTAGACCACTGGCGCCCGTTTCATCCATCAGGCAGAAAACACACTGGCCCTCATTCTGACCTTGGCGGGCGGCGGAGGCCGCCCGCCAAAGTCCCGCCGTCAGGTTACCGTTCCGCGGTCGAAAGACCGCGGCGGTAATTCTGACTTTCCCGCTGGGCTGGCGGGCGGTCGCCTTCAGACCGCCAGCCAGCCCAGCGTGAAAGAGGCTTCCACGAGGAAGCCGGCTCGGAATCGAGCCGGCGGAGTGGAAGCTGTGCGACGGGTGCAGTTGCACCCGTCGCGTATTTCACTGTCTGCGCAGCAGACAGTGAAATACTTGTAGGGGCCCTCTTACGGGGGCCCCTGCAATGCCCATGCCAGTGGCATGGGCACTGCAGGGGCCCCCAGGGGCCCCGCGACCCCCCCTACCGCCATTCGGATCTCGGCGGTCCGACCGCCGGGATCTGGATGGCGGTAGGGGGGGTCGGAATCCCCGCGGCGGTGCAGCAAGCTGCGCCGCCGCGGAGGATTCAATGGGGCCGCGGTACACTGGCGGGACCCCGCCAGTGGTGCCGGTCCGACCGCGGCTTTACCGCCGCGGTCGGAATCCCCATTGGAGCACCGCCGGCCTGTCGGCGGTGCTCCCGCGGTCCTCCGCCCTGGCGGTCAAAGACCGCCAGGGTTAGAATGACCACCACTGTATTTTCGTGTGTCCAAGGAACTGAAAAAACTATTTATTACTTCCAGAGGTATAACGCAATGACACTTAAGGTCTGCCACTGTGATAATGACATGGGATTCTGTCATGCCATGCACTCACATCCTTACTGATAGATACGAACAATATCCTTTCAAAGGCCAAAACATGGAGAATGAATACTTCGCACTACAGGCCGGCTGAAGAGAAAACAATACTATGCAAACACTTCAGTGAATACCTAAAGCACAATGAGCATTCGGCAACTTCTCCCCCGTTTCTTTGGGCTACTGAGACATCATATATATGTGGCATTGTGGTGAGAGGCTCCATGCAGAGATGTAAAAAGATGAAGGGCAATTCTGTAACTCTGAAAACAGAGATTCAATTGCTGTGTAACACCTACCTATGGTACCCTGATAGGGTTTTAAGTAGGAGAGGTTGCAATCTATTAAATGAGCTATCAACCAACTGCAGAATGACATTAAAGGTTAGGACAGTCAAGCATGAGATTGAGACAAGGGTATACTCAGAAATAGAAGGCATGCAGAGGATGAAGGTAAGAAGAGAATCACTCTGAAAAAAGAAAGGTGAGGAATCAAGTGGGAGTCAGTCAAGGTACATTTTTCAAGAAGGATTTTAGGAGCAGAGTGGGAAAAGGCTTTCTGTCATAGCAAGCAATCAGAGGAAATAAGCTGTAGAAAGAAACAATATAATACCTATGTAGGATGGATATTCCCAGAGGTGGCTCGCATGCACAGTGTCACTGAAGCCAAGCTACACCTGGCTTATGCGCTCTAACTAGGGCAAAACCGGTCCTGGGTTGCATGTTTTCCAGGTCCGGGAGGACCTGGCCTGGCAGTCAAAGTTGGACGGTTCCCACTGGAGCAGAGTCAAGGCTGATTAGCATATAGCCAGGTCCAACCTGAACTGGCATGGTGTGCAAAATAATGATGAACTGGCATGCGGCCTGAGTAATTTTCAATGACTGAGATTATTTTAAACATTCCATCCATCACTTTTTGTATACTTTTGTTAAATATGTTCTTGTGCCGATGATTGATGTGAGGAAGCATTTCGCTCTAGAATGTAGTTAAACATAATGGATTTGCATTTTGCCTAATCATAATTCTGCCGAAATCTTGTGGAATTATGCAAAAGCAAATTGGGCAAATTTTGCACACCCCTAATTAAAAGGGATACTAGGCAGGAAAGCTCACTATTACCCCTTCTATTCTTGAGCCCTTGGCAATTGCAATCAGGCAAGCTCAAGTATTTCAGGAATCCTCAATGTGGATTTTGAGCACAAGATCATGCTTTCTGACTGTCTGTATCCAAAGCATGTCATTGCCCATTCTAATGAACACTATCACAACATTCTGAGGCTTCCTTTGGTACAAAATAAATTGGACAAAAAGTGAAGCTATGCCTTTGATAGACGTGACAACAGAAAGCTCCTTCAATGGCTTACATTTAAATGGATCCCTAACAAATTCAAATATTTAAGATTCCTTGTGACGGACACCCCTGGCATAACCCAAGGAAATCTTGACCGAATGAACTTAGATTTCAAGCGATACAACCAGTTACAATTTTCCTCATGGGGTATGGTTGTGACCCCCTAGATTTAGTGATGTTTTTGTCACGATTCCTTTAAATATTCCTTCTTAACCTCATTATAAACTTTGATCATGCTATCATGTTATGCCAGGGGAAACATGCCTTTAAGCGACAGTGAAACTTTAGATAGAAATGATATCACAGGGCAGCACTCACCGAGTTTAGAACTCTACTGCGCAGCACATCATTTGACACAACTAGTGTATTATTTTATATTGGAACTAGAAATGACCAACTGCATCCCAATAGAGAAGCAGATACAAAATTGCTCTTCTGGTCCACAAATATTCTATAGAAGCCAAAAGGCTACGAGTGATCCAAATAATCCTGTTCTCCATGGATCGATCAGTGTCTGGAGACACACACAAAAACCTGGTCTACAGAGCTTCCTACACTCTTGGGCATTTATGTAGAACAATGCTGATCTGCTTTCCAATAACCAGCTTTTTCAATGGCGTAAATTCACCTCGCTCTAAGGCCATTGTACTAAAAGATCACTTGTTCACCAAAGGCCATATTTTAAAGTGTCCCCTCAGCTATGCACAGAATTTGGCATGGATAGAAACCGACACTGGAGATATCAACAACTGAAACAATGTCTCATACAGAGGCTA
The DNA here is from genome assembly GCF_031143425.1 of Pleurodeles waltl. NCBI lineage: Eukaryota > Metazoa > Chordata > Amphibia > Caudata > Salamandridae > Pleurodeles > Pleurodeles waltl. Next base: position 921,023,405 of record NC_090440.1, read on the forward strand.
TGTAGGATGCCTCACAATATTCCAGTCTCTATACTACATAACTAGCTCAACAAATGAAGCAGCTTTAAGAAGCTAATAACTGGACTTCATGAACCCTTGATTGGCGAATTATACCTCAAACCAATGTGCACCTTTTTTAAGGCCAAATGGGAACAGCACATGCAAAAGTAATATGCAGCAGAAGACTGGACGGAAACACATGACAAAAATAATAGGGTAGCTAGACTGAAAACAAGCCTTTACAAAATCCTACCTGATTGGCATTGGTCACCCGGAAAACATCATAATGCAAACTTAAGCCCCACATCTAGATGCTGGCAATGAGGCCAACCCTCAAGGGAGTCACCACATACTAATGGTCATGTCCAGTCATGCAAACCTTTTGGTCCTCAGTATGGAAATTGCTGTTGGAAAGAAGCAATTTATCCATAATACCTTCCATGACACTGGTTCTAATGCATGACATGCAGGACATTGTAGGACCTAATACCCACACCAAGCAATGGATTGATATTACTTCCATAGCAACAGCAAAGATCTGTTTTCTCAGGAAAAGGAAGATGAATCAGAGTCCAGCCTTTGTTGAATGGACGCTAAATGTTAAAAATGACAGTGGCCAAAGAGAGTCTGTTCTGTAAACTGAATAATCAGCTGAAGAAATATTGAGGATATATAGAGCCTTTTCTCTGGGCTGGCTTTAGGGCATGCAACCAGTGCGGTGGCACTGGGCGCTGACCTGGAAAGGGGTCACTGACCTCAGGGAGGGGGGGTGCTGTGTTGTGCAATAACTTAACAATTTAAATGCTCCTGTTGCACAGTTCCTTTTGTGTCCAGCTTTCAGGTAGCAATAAAAATGTCAAGATAAATCTTGTGAATAATGTTCCTACTAGAGAGAGAGATAGAAGTTTTGTCTAGAGGCAGTTTTACTCACCATAAGGAGGGTTAATATGCCTGCTGCAAAGAATAGATCTGTATTTTATGTGGAGAACTGAGTGGATTAATAAAGTCAGCCATTACCAGCACTTTAAAACAAATGAAATGGATGTGAAAGAGGATCTATAGAGAGATGAGGGACAATGTTGGAGGGTGGCAGTGAGACAATTCGAGATGGAGGTCATAGGAGAAGAGGAGCCAAAAAAGATTGTTGCACCAGGTGCCACCAGCGCTAAAGCCGGCCCTGCCTTTCTTCCAGTTTTAGACTTGACTACAGTTCACGTACGTTTATCTGCTCTATCCTGAGTGCTGAGGTTTTCTGTAGTAATCAAGTGGGAGGAGCTTTGCTATAGGTCCAAAGGGAGAAATACAGCATCTAATGTGCAGCTTATATTTCAAGTCTAAGATTGGTAATTTAAATCAGGTTCATTAAGAGTAAGATGTCCAAGAGTTAGAGCTTGGCGGATGTAATGCTCCATAGGATGTAATGGTATCTTAATACAGAGGATAGGATATCTGTAACATTTGTGACAGAGTATCCCCCATCTGCCACAATCTAAATCTGACCCCAAGTGTCTATTAACAATTATGTGAATATATAGATGCAGGTAGACTGCTCAGCTGCACAATACATTGGATCTTGCTCTCCAAGTGTGGTGGAAGAGTTGAAAACTGGGAAGCCGACATTGTTAAAGCCAATATTTTTCGCTTTTCGCTATTCTTACATTTTTCTTTGCTCTTATCTCCCTTTTCAGTCTCCTTCCTTTCTCATCCTGTTACTCTCCCACCTCTCATCATTGTCTTATTTATCTAAAGAACATGCATGGTAGATTAGATATTAATGTATATTTGTAATGTGCTGATAAGAATATTATTCCTGGTTCACCCTGTTCAAATTGTTTAAACCCTATAAACACTTACAAACAAGCTGAAGATCAGAAGTAATGTCGATTTCTGCATGTGTCTTTTAAATTTCTTTGTCCTGACCATTGGGCAATTTCTAGAAAACCTCCAAGTTCTTAAGATATAAACCCTGGGTGTGTGCGCTAGTGCTATGCTATGCTGATAACGGTCCTATTTTTGCTAGTACCTCTATTCAGAGAGCTGTGAAACTGTCCCCTTGTTTTGATCCTGTCCCCGCTTTTTGAAACTGCCTGCCCTCACATATAATAATCAAAACTTTTCAGAACAACTATAACCTTGTTATTTTTCATTATTTTCACTGACTGATTTAAGATTACCATGGACTGTTGGAAATCTCCAAGCCGTCCCTCGGAATTATGTGCATCTTAGATAATCAACGCCCAAACAAACATAAGACACACCTGTAGAAGCATATTGTTCAGGACTGCTTCAGTTTGAAATAACTTCAGGTCTAGGTGATTGATTAAACTGTGAGCCTTTTAGACACTCAGGGCCTGATTCTAACTTTGGAGGACGGTGTTAAACCGTCCCAAAAGTGGCGGATATACCACCTACCGTATTACGAGTTCCATAGGATATAATGGACTCGTAATACGGTAGGTGGTATATCCGCCACTTTGGGACGGTTTAACACCGTCCTCCAAAGTTAGAATCAGGCCCTCAGTGTGAATTTTGGATTTTCCCCAAAAAGTTGAATCCTTCTGAAACTCCTGTGAATGGGTTCTATAATCTCAAGTACAATTATTTCATATACAGTATGCAATGATTTAGCCCCACCATATCAATCTGCAATATTCATTAAATGGATTGCAATTATATTAATTGATTTAACTGCTGCATATAAAAATAGGAGGTTGTAGTGTGAAATATTCCAAAAGCAGTATCGAGGGGTCACAAATCATGATAAAAATATCTAAAATCAAAATATAGAAGACGTGTGTGCACAGAAGGAATTATAGATTTGCTATTCTTAACACTACATCCCATACCTTGATAATGTGATATATTGTCAAAGTATGTAGATGTGGAGCTAGATATAGAAAATCTATGCATACTTTCCTGTCCATATTTTGGTTGACCACTTGATGTTCATGCTGCCGTACCAATGTAGGATATTCATTGATGAGTTTTTGGACCTTTAGCAACACAAAAGGATGATGGACGGAGTGCTGAACAATGCAAACACTCACCCCCAGTCACAGATCTGGGTTTAATCCATCTTTCTTTTGCTCACCATGCCACCCCAGTTTGGACCCAGCCATATGCAAATCAGTCTTGACCCTGTTTCTCATGGGAACAGTCCAGCCCAAACTGCAAAGCCAGGTCCTCACTGGACCGGAAACAAGCATCCTGGGACCAGTTTCAGTGTTTCACCCTTCATCAGCCAGGCTAGTTTGAATCCAGTGGCACAGTGAGCAAGGGACCCACGTCTGGGCATACCCTTCCCACTGAGGGCAACTTTAGCAACACAAAAGGATGATGGACGGAGTGCTGAACAATGCAAACACACACCCCCAGTCACAGACCTGGGTTTAATCCATCATTCTTTTGTTCACCATGCCACCCCAGTTTGGACCCTGCCATATGCAAAACAGTCTTGACCCTGTTCCTCATGGGAACAGTCCAGCCCGAACTGCCAAGCCAGGTCCTCACTGGACCGGAAACTTTAGTGTTTCTAGAGTTTCTGGACCCAACATACCTATTTGAAACATTCCGTAAGGTTAGTGAACTAATATTGGGTTTTTAATTTTGCCCCAATTTATGTTATGTCAGGTATATTACGCTGTGTTATGTGAGGCAATTTTTGATATCAGCTTTGGAGGCAAAGTAAAGCAAATCTACTTGATCTCAAAAAATCAGCTTGAATCATTCAATAAAATGATGTATTTGACTTCAGATATCATCTTTGAATGTTACTTTGCTTACAGTTATGAACTTAACCCTTTCAACCCTCCCCGTACACCTTTCCTACACCTGGCAGCTGAGATGGAAAAAGTCCAGTGCTATAACCGGACAGAGAAAGAAAGAGAAAGAAAGCAAAAAGGAGTGAAAGAAAGAAAAAAGAGTTAGAGAAAGATCGTCTCAAGAGAGAAAGAAAAATAAAGAGTTTTGAGACAGATATGAGATATAGAAAAGACATGATATTGAAGAGAAAAGTGGTAGAGACTTAGAGACGAGAGGCCTTATTCACAAAGATAGACTTACACTTTTGGTGTAAGTTTACTATTATTTTGCTGTTCACAAACCACAAATGTAGTTTTACGTGCAGTGTTTTTACAAAGGCAGATACTGTTCTATCTTTTAATTTGCTGAGTTCTGCACAATCTTAAAGATAGGTCAATTCAATGGTGTAACAAAGGCGGGGGGCCCCGAGCTCCAGGATGCCCCCTCAGTACAGTACATTGTGTCAGGGCTGCAGTCCCCTGACTGGGTCCAGGGGAGAGGGGATCCCCCTTCCAGGTACCCCATCAAGTTTCGTTACGCCACAGAGTAGATCTACATTTGTAGTTTGTGAATAGCAAAAAATAGTGAATTTACAACAAAAGTATAAGTTTACCTTGGGGAATAAGGTCCTCGGAGCACAAGAGAGTGTCACAGACTTGGTGGCACGAGAGACTCCTCACTTTATCCTTCTTTTCAGCATACAGTTCTCTGGAGGCTGTTCTGACATGAGAGCAAAAAGATTTGCTATCATGTTCACTCTTCGTTTATAAAACAAACTATATATTTACTTATTTCATGTGAGTGACCAAATGCTGCAGAAAACATCCACAGTACGAATGAAAATAGAAAAAATAATTCTGCACATGTGTATACATACTTTCCCTGTGCATTGGACTTCGACTGTGACAGGTCTACCTCCTCTAAACTCTCCTCGATTCTCAGTGAACCAGGGCATGACTGTCTGCGGCAAGATGGTGAAAAAGCTATTCACCCTTGGGGCCAGTGCTTCTGGTGGACATCTTGTCTATCTATAGATTTCTCATCTGGTGATTTCCCTTAGGCACCAGTCTGGAGCTGGAAACTCTTGCACAAGCGCCTCGGCACTAACAGGTGGCACTACATGGCTGCGGGTCGACCACTGAATGCCTGTCCCTTTTTCCACTTTCTCATAGTTGTAGATGAGAGCAACAAGATTGATAGACTGCTGGCAATATATAGAATTAAACTCACTTTGAAATTTATTAAAGAAATATGCACGACCACCCTTAAATTCTGGAGGTGAATAGGTAAGAGACGAATCTGTGGGTAGATAGAGTGTCCACTAGGAGTATTGTTACTGGAGATAACTATTAGTTTTGGTGATGGATGCTTCTATCCATGCATCTTGCACTTTGTCAATCATTTCCAAAGCAGTACCTTCAAGTGAATGGGTCTGAGGTGATCACAAAATATAAGTATTAAAGTACATTCATGGTGAAATGAACATTTCTGCAGATTTCAGAGTCAAGGCAGTAATGCCTGGTGTAAATATGGATGCACGCCAACATAGCAGCTGACAGATAGCCACAACAGGAACACACCTGCACAACACTAAAGAAGCAACCTTTACTCTGGTGGAATGCATTCTGAGGAGGCCTTGAGGAGGCTCCTTGTTGGGTAGGACATAGCATAGGCTAATGCATAGGACAGCACTTCAGGCAGGTGTCTGCTTAAGGACTGTTTTGCCTTTCTTGGTACAAGCAAAACCAAAAACAACTAATGGTCAACACAATGGTCCCAAGTTCTGGTAATGTGAAAGCTTAGAGCTTACTGAAGGCCCAAGTGGTGTAGTGGGTTGGCCTATCAGAATACACTATCATCCCACAAGCAGCTTCTGCACTCTCAGGGGCAGATGAGCCTCAGTAGAGACACTCTACCTCTAATAGATTCGATAAGGCATGACACAGCAACCATAACACCATATAAAAAGGGCCCAAAAAAACTGGATGGAATATGCTTCAGTGGCAAAAAATGTATTTCTAAGAGCATCCTTGCACCCTTCCTAGTTGCCTTCTGCCACATGCAATGACAAGCACCACTGTTTACCTGTTGCCATATACTTTATTACTGTACACAGGGAAGAACACGATTGGTGTAAAATATTGTGTAAACATTATGTTGAATTTTCTGTTAACATGAGCAGTGGCAACCAATTGGAGGCTGAAACTAGTTGAAGCATTCAGACCAAACTGATAAAAATACAAAGATTAGGAATAACTATTTCCTAATTGTGATTTACTGTGAATCGCAATTGGGAAATCACTATTTCTTATGTATAAAACTCTTTTGAGTTTCATTAGTGATTCATAATGGGTCGTAAATAGACTTGTCTTTTGCATATTAAGAAGGTAGGTCACAATTTGAGACCCACTAGAATTTGCTGCCATCATAGGTAACGGTGGCCTGCTTGGCGTCAGCAGACCACCATCTTTTCGATGACTTTCAATTTTTTCCTAAAAGAAAAACAGGATGCATTTAAAAAGAAAAAAGGTGGCAGAGCCGAGATGGCAGCAGTGTAGGAGCGCCATTGCGGATCTCTGTCATCAGCTGCAGGCCAAAAGCAGCCACAGAGACGGGCAAATCCCGCGGTTTCAGCAGGGGCGGCGGGAGACTCTGAGATGCTGATGCTGTACTTTGTGCCCCTTAGGAGAGAGGTGGAGGGCCTGGTGGGCCGCGACGGAACTGCAGCGCCATAAACAAGATGGCGGCCGTGGCCCTGGAGCGCAGATAGCCCAAGCAAGACGAGAGACAGATGGACTCAGGCCAAGAGGAGCCACACCTTTACCCGGCGAATCGGTGGGATAGGCCCTGCATACACCGGACGAGACAAGGGGGGAAGTGGAGATCGGGCCCAAGGTGGTGAGTGTCTGGAGGGGACTGCGCCTCTGCCACCCGATTGGAACCAAAAGAGCAGCACGTGCAGCAGAGTGCGGAGTCGGTGGGACGGACTACACCTTGATGAGAGGTGGCAAACTGAGAGCCGGGGGCCTTCAGGGTGCCCCTGGGAGATGGTGCAGCCCTGGAGATTGTGGCTGCCGGGCTGGCGGGATAGTTGGGCCATAAAGTGAGCAGGCAACTGGAAGTAGGAGGCATACAGAGAGCGCAAAGTACAAGGAGGTGTGAGCAGAGGGTGGGGCTGACCGGCAGGTGAAGAAAGCAGCGGTGCTCTCCGAGACCTGGCTCACTAGTGGAGGGAGGCCCTTCTTCTTTGGGCTACCATTGCTGAGCACACACACGAGAGCTGTGCACCCCTGGTTGGCAGTTGGTAGGGGAGAGACCGCAGTCGGCAGTTGAGCATTGGTGGACCGGGGAACGGTGCTGGAGCCTTGGCACTGATGATGTGGCTCGGGCCAATATAGGACAGGTGCCCAACATGGTCGGATGAGAGCCTGGCCTAAGCAAGAGACGATGATGACCCAAAAGCAGAGCAAGAAGGACAGTAGCCTGAGAGACCTCTATGCTAAAACCCCGGTGAAGAAACAGGACTCTGCTCGCAAGGTGGGAGCGGATTCCGGAGGAGGCAGCGGTGGCGGGATGGTAGAAGAGGATGCCAACCCAGTGATGAAAGCCTTTATGGAGCAGCTATTTGGGGCACTCCGAGAGGGCCTTGCTGCCCTCAGGCAGGAGCTCACCAGAACTGTCAAGGAACTGAAGGGAGAGGTGGCGAAGCTGGTCCAAAGTGTGGATACAGTGGCACGCACATGTGATAGGCAGGAGGCGGAACTGGACCACCACAGGCAGGAGATCATCGCTTTACAGGACAGCAATCGGGACCTGCAGTATAGGCTCGAGGACTTGGAGAATAGGTCCCAGCGATCCAACATTCGCATAAGAGGAGTTACAGCACAAGCCATAGTGGGTCCCTTGGAGGGCTTTGTAATCCATTTGTTCAAACATGTGGAGCCGGCGCTCGATGACCAAGATTTAATACTGTATCGCACACACCGGACTGGATGCCCCTCCTAGTCCCCAGGCCAGTCACAAGATATACTCACATGCCTTCATTACTGTAAGCAGAAGGAGCAAATTCTGACAGCGGTCTGAGACATGAATGCCATGGACTTTGAGGGCCATAAGTTATATCTGTTTCAAGATCTCTCATCACAGACACTGCAGCACCAGTGTGGCCTGCGGCCTTTCAAGGTCCTGCTTCAAGGAAAAGGAATCCGCTACAAATGGGGCTACCCTTTCCGTCTCCAATTTGTTTGGCGGAACGAACTGCAAATTATACGTACGCTGGCAGAGGCTGAAGCCCTCCCGGACATGGATTTTGGGTTCGAATGACATCCCTGCTGGGGATTTGGAGGACTCCTCGTGAGTGACCCAAGGTAAACAAAGGCATGCAGCTCGACAACGGAAGAAGAAACCCCCAAACTATCGGAGAAGGAGAGCAAGAAAGAACAAGAGGACTTGCTCTGTAGGTTGCGATATCGGGAGGGTCCACCAGAGACAGGACAAGGAATCTAGCGCCCTGTTGGTGCCAGCTAGAGAGGAGACCATAACGACACCACACAAGACCACCCCACCTAAAAACAAGAGTCCTGAGTGTGGACAACAGACTGATGAGGGGTGACGCGTGAAAGCTGCAATAACAATGAATAAGGGAAGAGGACAGAGCTCCAATGACGGAAGATGATGGCTGGGACAGATAAGACTTGGTACTCCCAGGTGTATCCCCCGGGGGTTTCTATATAGTTTCCAGGCGGGGAACGAGTTGTGTTTATTGTGTTTTCTTAAGCTGGCTAGTTGTTAGGTTGCTTATAAATCCTGTCCCTTATTTTCTAATGACATGCGTGGCAGCATAAGTAGCAGGAACATTTGGTAATAAGAGGGTCCTTCATAGGCCCACGGGGCACTATCTCTTGAAACATGCATGTTGGTTAAAGTACTAAGCCTTAACGTCAGGGGTTTCAATTCCCCAGTGCAGAGGCGGGCTTTGGTAGCGATGCTGAGGGAAGCCAAAGGGGACATATGTTTGCTCCAAGAGTTACACTTGCTGAGATCAGATTGGAAGAAGCTGAGAACACAATGGTTTGATAGACAATACTACTCTTCGGGCCGGGGAGATGGGTAGGAGTGGCAATCCTGCTAGCTACACATTTCCCAGCTACTAGGATTATAGGCAGAGATTGAGCGGGCTTTGGCCACTACGGATGCGGATATCCTTATAGGGGGGGATTTCAACTTAGTCCCTGACACCCATGTAGATAGATCAGCACAGCGAAGTGGACAGGCGGGGGCGTACTCTGTGGGTTTCTGAAAGTGAATGGAGAAGGGTGGTTTGACGGATGTTTGGCGTGCACAAAATCCGACCCTTCAGGCATATACGTTTTTTTCAGCCACGCACCAGACCTATGCGAGACTTTGATCTCTTTCTGGCCTCCTCGGCCCTACTGCACGCAATCACTCACTCAGGGATTGGGGTGGCGTCTCTGCCCGAACATGCTCCGATAACAGTAATCCTCACACTACTGGGCCGTGGTAGAATACTCCGGCTATGGGGGCTAAACACCAAGCTCCTGGCTGGTGAGGAAATACAACAAGAAATAAGGGATACAATTACATCATATTTAAGCATTAACGATGCAGTGGAGACGGTCTGGGAGGCAATGAATGCGGTAGTCAGAGGTCAGTGTATAGCTATTGCAGCTCAGGCCAACACACTTAGAAGGGAAAAGAGGGGGCAGTTAGAGGATACAAGAGCTGGAAGGGCAACACAGGGCTGTGGGTGCGCAGAGAGTGAAGCGCCAGCTGATGGTGACGCGTAAACAGTTGAAAGCAATTGATATGGATGGAACGGAATACGCTCTCTTACGCACCAAAACATATGTACGATGTGGGGGGCAATAAGGCAGGGTGTCTCTTGGTGCACCGGTTGCACGCACAGATGGCACATCGATGGATAAACTCAATACAGACGAGCGGGGGAGCAACCACTTCAGATGAGGAGCTGATCCTGAAAGAATTTGAGGCTTTCTATGCCTCACTATATAGCACAGAGCTCCTAGATGAGAGGGCAATAGCGAGATACTTAGATGAGACACCCTTGTTCCAAATACCTAAACTGCTAGCCAATGGGTTACATAAGGATATTACCCCCACGGAGGTCCTGGAGGCCATCCGGCAGCTCCGCGCGGGTAAGGCACCAGGGCAGGACGTGTTTGGGACAGAATTTCACAGAAATTTTGGTGAGTTCCTTGCTCCAGTGCTGGTGCGGCTGTTCAGCGGTTTCGCTTCTGTCGGATTGATGCTCCAGTCAATGCGCACGGGCACTATTACGGTTATCCCGAAGCCTGGCAAAGACCCAACTCTGTGTGTGTCCTATCGCCCAAGCACATTTTGAATGTGTAGATGCTAAACTTTTCTCTGGCATATTAGCGCACAGGCTGGGCCCCTATATGCAAGGCCTGATAGACCCAGATCAGACTGGGTTCATTGGAGTTTTTTATTTTCGTTACTTCCTCGTTGTGGTCTGCAGCAGAGATTCTGTGAATGGGTGCAGAGTAACTATCGTCTCCCCCAGGCCAGGGTGAGTGTAAATGGTGGACTCTCAGAGATTTTCTCAATTGCCAGGGGGACTAGGCAGGGCTGCCCTCTATCGCCGTTTTTGTATGCTCTGTATATGGAGCCCTTCGCTGAACATATTCGGCAAAACCAGGACATTAAAGGTATTCCAAAGGAGGGCAGATCACATAAAATTGCACTGTATGCCGATGATGTGCTGCTTTATCTGACGGAACCGAGGACCTCTCTTGTAACAGTGGTGGATGAACTGGGAGCGTTTGGAAAGGTGGCGGGCTTTAAAACTAATCTGTCTAAATGCTCTATTCTTAACTTGAGGGTGCCGGAGAGGGACGTGGAGGACTTGAGACCCCTCATGCCATTTGTTTGGGCCCCGCAAGAAATACAATATTTAGGCTTGCAGGTACACCGCACACCAGTTGCTGTAGCGGAATGTAACTATACCGTGCTGCTTGGCAAGGCGTGGGAGGCTCTGGCCCGGTGTAGGGGGTTCGGCCTTTCGTGGCTGGGACGTATCTCAGTGGTGAAAATGACTCTCTTGCCCACAGTGCTGTTCATCATGCAGGTCCTAGCACTACAAACCCGCCGGGTCTATTAGATGCTATGCAGAGGTTGATATGGGACTTCATCTGGGTGGGCAAGAAGGCGAGAATGTCAAAGGAGCAGGCCTACCTACTGCAGTCAGAGTGGTGGCTGGGAGTTCCATATTTAATGGGGTACTATAAAGCTGCCCAACTGAGATACCTGGTTTAATGGTCTCGTACAAGCGCTGAAAAACACCGGTGTTTTATCGACCAGGCAGTCGCGGGTTAAGTATTTGGAAGGTCCCCTGGCTGCCAAGGGCATGCCACCGAGGAGTGTATATGTGTCTCCGGTCCTGCAAGCAACTATGGAGGTATGGGACAATGTACAAACGGGTAGGGCCCTGTCCTCACCCATATCCCCACAAACACCAGTTATTGGCAACCCGGACTTCCCCCCTGCCCTCAAGGGGTCGGCCTACCAATCTTTGCAGAACTTCAAGTTTAAAAGAGTTGGGGACCTGTTCGATGAGCAGGGGATCATGGAGTTTCCCCAACTTAGAGGGACTTACGGTCTCCCACAAGAAGCTTACTGGCAGTATTTGGCGATCAGGCACTGGGTCTTGTCCCCGACAGTCAGACCTCATGTGGCTAGACCCCTCCTTCCCTTCGAGCGCTGGTTTTTGATGCGCTCGCAAGATAAGAAACTTATCTCAGATATCTATGGCTTCATACTGGTGCCACCAAACCTACCCCTGACGCCTGTGAGTCAGAGGTGGGAGATCAAATGTAGTCGGGCCTTCACAGATAAGGAATGCCGGGATGGTCTACATCGAGCGCACGTAACGGCCTTTAATATGACTACCAAGGAATTCCTCTTGAAAAAAGCGCACTATTGATACTACACACCGGCACAAGTAGCCGGTTGGCGGACGGGCACCACAGATGGTTGCTGGTGGGGTGTGGACAGAGGGGTACACTCACACATATTCTACGGCAGAGTCCACATTTAGCTACCTTCTGGGAGAACATACTGGACTCTATAGACAGATTGTATGACACAGTTGTGCCTCATTTCCCTAGCTATGTTTTACTAGGGCTATCAAACCCACAGACATAACCCTCTCCAGGCTCCGAAGAGTAGGGCCATTACACTGGCGATCTGCGCTGCCAAACACTTACTTTTAGCTTGATGGGATTCGGAGATGGTTCCCTCACATACAGACTGGCTACACAAGTTGTAGGACATACTGGGGATGGAAAAACTGACAGCAATGGTCATGGGATCCCTATCCTAGCTTGGTAAGGTATGGGGGCCTTGTATCTCTTACCTCTCAGATGAGTTCAGGGAGCTGACGTGCCTGCGCTACCTACAAGTGCTGTGCTTGACGTGCTTATCTACAGCCCTGGCGAGAGGGACAGCTGTGACATGAGTTGGAAAGGGCCAGTGTGAAGGGGGAGAAGGAGAAACAGGACGTAGCGCAAAGTATACCTGTGGTACGAGGAGGCATTGTATTTGGTTACAAGTTTTTTTTTATTTTTTTTATCCACCGGCCATTGGTTGTTGGTGAAATAGTTGTACAAGATAAAATGTCAATAATCATATTTAATCCTAAAAGGAAAAAAAAGGAAATATTTAAGTTTCATTTTTTAAGATTAAGCAGTCGTTAGGCAGTGACCTTTGGTACCAGAGCCTGCTCTTAAAAATATTTTTTTACATTTCCCCAAGGGGAATGACTCCCAAAGGGACCCCTTCCCATTTGTTAACAGGTTACTGCCACCTTTGAAACTGTGGCAACGTACCGATTCGATATTTGGAAGGAACGTTCAAAACATGCTCTTTGCAAATACTGAATAGCAAATGCAAATTGCAATTCAGTAACATGTTACTGAATCAAATGTTGCTTTTTGTACATCAGAAAGCATTTGTTTCTGTTGGAAATGGCCTGGTTCTGTGAATCTGGCTGTTTGTGACTGGAAAAGTATTTTGCACCTGGCCCATAGTTCCCTGTGTGCAAAATATCCTCCGTTTGCAACTAATCCACATCTGGTCCTTAATTCTCTATTTGCAAAATATCCTCTATTTGCAACTAATCCGCACCGAAAATGCATGTCCTTTTTATTCAAAGATGAAAAGAGAATTCTGTTGGTAAGGTGCTTTTATTAACAGTATGATGATGAAAAATGTGTAGGAAAGTACCATCTTTCTTGGCATGTTAGCCCCAGTTTCTGCCTGTTTGTCAGAATGGTTTGCTTGTCTCACTGGGACCCTGCTAGCCAGGACCCCAGTGCTCAAAGTTTGTGGCCTATATGTTTTGACAGTATGCTTGACTGTCACCGAAGTTCTGCTAACCAGAACTCCAGTGCTTATGCTCTCTCTACATACCAAATTTGTCACTATAGTCTAGTGACTCCATATTCCAATTCTGATTTGCACACTGGACCCCCCCTTATAAGTCCCTAATATATGGTACCTAGGTACCCAGGGCATTGGGGTTCCAGGAGATCCTTATGGGCTGAAGAATTTCTTTTGCCACCAATAAGGTGCTCATACAAACCTTTCTTCAGGACTGCCACTGGAGCCTGAGTGAAATAGTGCATACACTATTTCACAACCATTTTTCACTGCACTAAGTAACTTATAAATCACCTATATGTCTAACCGTCAATTACTGAAGGCTAGATGCAAAGTTACTGTGTGTGAGGGCACCCTTGCACTAGCAGCGGTGCCCCCACATCATCCAGGGCCAATTCCCTGGACTTCATGAGTGTGGGATACCATTATAAGCATGCACTACAAATATGTCAATACATATATGTAGTTTCACAACGGTAACTCAGAATATGGCCATGTGAGGTGTCTAAGATCATGGAATTGACCCCCACAATCCAAATATGGTATGGGGGGGCAATCCCATGCACCCTGAGGGCTACAACATGGACCCTTCAGTACTGCGAAACAAGTTCTCTGAGGTTTCCACTGCAGCCCCAGCTGCTGCCACCTCACGGAAAGGTTTCTGCCCTCCTGGGGATGGAACAGCTCAATCCCCAGGAAGGCAGAACAATACATTTCCTTTAGGAGAGGGGTGTTACACCCTCTCCCATTGGAAATATGTGTTAGAGGCATGAGAGGGGTATTCTCCCAGAGCCTCTGGAAATGCTTTGAAGGGCACACACAGTGCCCTCCTTGCATAATCCAGTCCACGCCGGTTCAGGGACCCCCAGTCCCTGCTCTGGCATCAAACTGGACAAAGGAAAGGGGAATGACCACTCCCCTGTCCATCACCACCCCCGGGGTGGTGCCCAGAGCTCCTCCAGAGTGTCCCTGGCATTAGCCATCTTGGATTCAAAGGTGTGGGGACCCTCTGGAGACCTCTGAGTGGCCAGTGCCAACAGGTGACATCAGAGACCCCTCCTGATAAGTGCATACCTGGGTAGGTAGCCAATCCCCCTCTCAAGGCTATTTAGGGTCTCTTCTCAGGGTGTTTCCTCAGATTCAGTTTGCAAGCTTCCTCTAGGACTGCTCTGCATCTTCTGCTTCAGTTCTGACTGTAGGATCAACCGCAGACTGCTCCATGAACTGCTGTAACTGCACTAAAGTATCCAGGAAGACTCCTGTGACCTGCAACTTCAGCTCCAGCCAGCAATTGCAACATTTTCCAAGGTGTGCAAGCTCTAAGGACTGCCTGTCATCACCCTGCACCAGAAGAACCAAAGGAATCTCCTGTGGAGTGACAGTCACTTCACTTCTTCAGCAGGCACCTCTCTGCAATGACAACCGGTACTCGTGGACTCCTCTCCTGTCAACGAGTGTGATCCCTGGAACACAGGTGGTGGACCGAAGTTACCAAGACTGTCCAAAGGTCCAGAGATCCAAATTTGGTGGAGGTAAGAGCTTGCCTCCCCATGCTTCGACAGTACCCCTGTGCACTGCATCTTCTGCAGCTCCTTGGGGTCTGTGCACTTCTTCCAAAAGTTCTTCATGCACTGTGTAGCCCAGGTCCCCAGCACTCCATCCTGTGATGCACAGCTATCTGAGCTGTTCTCCGGCAGCGTGGGATGCTCCAGTGTAGTGCTGCAATGACCGTACTTTGCATCGCCTTTGTCCCCGTGTTCTGGGACTCACATGGGTGCTGCCTGATCTTCTGAGGGCTCTCTGAAGTGCTGAGAGCCTCCTCTGTCTCCTCAGTCCAAGTTGAGACCCCCAGGTCCCTCCTGGGTCCAGGCAGCTCCTCGTTGACGCAAACCGTGTACTTGCTTTAACCAAGGCTTGTTGGCGGAATCCAGCGACGCAAACAGCCTGCATCCAACAACTTGACGTGGGACATCTCTTGCACCAAGCAGGACCCCACAGCTATCTTCTTTGGTGCATTTCTGTACTTTTCTTCCAACTGGGGAATCCACTTTTGCACCTTCTTCCAGACTGTCCGAGGGCTCCTGTTCTTCCTGGACTCTTGTATTTGTATTTTGGTATTTGTATAGCCCGTTCCGGCCGAGGCATCGAAGCGCTCGAGAGGGGGGAGGTGAGTGTCAAAAGAGATTAGCGGGGGAACAACCAGGTTTTAATAAGCCTCCTGAAAGTCATGAAATTTTGTTTCTTTCTTATAAATAGCAGAAGAGAATTCCAGCATTTAACTGCTTCCACTGTAAAGGCCTTATCTCCACATCTAACTTTGCGAGTCCTAGGGACCTGGATCAAATAGGATCTTGAAGATCTAAGTTGACGGTTAGGCTTATACCAATTTAGCTTAGAGGAAAGATAGGACCGCTTCCATGTACAGCCTTATAAGTCAAACATAAGGTTTGAAACCTGATTCGATTTGCTACTGGTTACCAGTGCTATCATTTCAGACTGTCACTAGCAGAAGCTAAGCACGGAAGATCAAGTATAAGGCGGGCAGCTGTATTCTGGATAAGCTGAAACTTCTTAAGTGATGTCTTGTCCAAGTTAAGCATTAAAGAGTTACAGTAATCCAATTTTGTCATGACCAATGTTAACATAACTGTGACTCCCCATTCCCTTGGAAGGTGAGGGAGAATCTTTTTCAAAATTTTCTGTGTCCAGAAACAAGTTCTAACCACATGATTGACATGCATCCTAAAGGAAAGAGTATTATCAAAAAGCACTCCCAGATTTCTAGTGGTATCAGTAGGGGCTGGTAACCTTCCACATTCTGACGGCCACCAACAGGTGTTCCACAGTCCTTTGGCTGATCCAAAGCAAAGAATTTCCGTTTTATCGCTATTTCATTTAAGCCAGTTTAAATCCATCCATCTATTGACTTCTTGCATGCATTTCCTAAAGCGATCAGCCACTTCCTCCCAATTCTTAGATGTAGGGATGATCAATTGTGTATCATCCGCGTAGGAAGTAGGCATAAAACCAAAGGTCCTAATTAGTTTGGCTAAGGATGCAACATACAAATTAAAAAGTGTGGGACTAAGTGAGGAGCCCTGAGGGACACCACAAGATAGTTGATACGCTGGAGAAGTGAAGTTCCCACAACTTACTCTAATCAATCTATATTTTAGAAAGGATTTGAGGGTGCTCAAAGCCACATCTCTGATTCCAGCCTGATAAAGGCGGGACATCAAAATCTGAGGTGAGATGGTATCAAAGGCCATAGATAAATCTAGTAAAACTAATATAGCACCATGTCCCTCATCCACCATACGACAGATCCTGTCAGAGGTGGTGATAAGCGCCGATTCAGTGCTATGTGCCTGCCTGAAGCCATGTTGGGAGGGATCTAATTCTCCTGAGGTAATAAGAAAGTTGGCAAGTTCTTGAATAATATATTCTCGAAGATCTTAGTCTGAAAGGGGAGAAGGGAGATGGGACGTAAATGATTCAGGTCGTGTTTAGCTCCCTTCAATTTCTTCGTTGGTGGAATCACTGTAGCCTCTTTCCAAACAGAGGGAAAGATGCCAGAGGTAAGTACCTCTTGAAAAATTGGGGTAAGAGCTGTCGTAACCAAATCTGGCACCAATTGTAAGACATGCAGAGGACATGGATCCCTAAGGGAGCCTGATTTAATCTGTAACATGAGTTTTTGTAATTTTCACCGGGGTAAGAGGCTGAAAATTAGTTAACAAGACACGGTATGTATTTGATCTACTATCCTCCATCTCAAGAGGATAGTCCATTGCTTTCAAAGACTTAAAACTGGAATGAATATGTAATATTTTATTTTTTAAAAACATTGCAACCTTATTACAAACTCTTGGGAATTTCCTAGTTCCGATGGAGGGATGGGATTGGTCAGAGTATTGACTACCTTAAATAGTTCTCTAGGGGTGTTGGGAGCCTCTTTAATCTTTTGATTAAAGTATTCAAATTTGGCTTTAAAACTTGCTTCTTTATAGGTTTTTAAAACATCTCTCTCATCAAGATTAGGATTAAGCTTCCAACGCCGTTCTTGATGGCGATATTTGCTCTGAAGCATCTTAAGATCTTTAGAAACCCAAGGATGACTCTGTTTTTTAATAGCACGTGGGACGGAGGGCTTAAGGGGAGCTAATTGATCCATGGCAATGCTAATCCCCTGATTAAAGCTATCTATAGCTGACAAGGATAGATTTTTGGTAACTATCCAGCCTTCTTCCAGAGCAGGTTTTAGCTGTTCTTTCTTAATGTGATTCCAATGTCTAATCGGTTTTCTTTTAAGGCCCGATTGCTGATATGCCTGAGTTTTAAGAAAATTAAACACAAGTAAAAAATGATCTGTCCAACTTATAGGGGTATTAGTAAGTTGTAGCTGGTCTCCAGTGCGAGTAAAAATTCCATCCAACAGATGGCCAGCTATATAAGTGGGTGAACTAACTTTTAGCTCCCAATCTAAGGCAGTCATAAAACTTAGAAATTCTACAATGTGAGGACTCTCAGTGTCGTCAAAATGTAAGTTGAAATCACCTACAATTATGGCTCTAGATGTCATAATGAAAGGTTCTATTAAACTAGGCCAATGTTGAGTAAAGTTCAGATATGGACCAGGTGGTCGATAAACCAACAGTCCTTCAAGTAAAAGAGTACTGTTTTGCCATATTTTGAAGTATATTCCTTCACATGTCTCAGACATGGAAGTGACTCCATTCCATTCGCAAGTAAGATAAGACTTACAGATAATAGCTAGTCCTCCTCCCCTGCCTGCTGCTCTATCCTGTCTATAGTGAGCATATCCTTCTGGTGTAGCTTCAATAAAATCTGGGCTAGAGTCATTTTTTGCCCAGGTTTCCGTAACAAATAAGCAATCCGGTTTATGATGATCAATTAAGTCTGCAATTTCTGTTTTATGCTTAATTAAAGAGCGGGCGTTTATCAACGCATAAGTTAATGTGTTTCCCGCCATTATTGTGCTTTTTATGTGCTTACTTTTTATCAAAGGCCATCAGAGATTTTTATCTCATTAAGGGACTGAGGAGTCCACTTGCATAGTTTACAGTTCCACTCTGTAACAGTATCCCATGGCATCTTATGTAGGCAAGGCCTACCTGCAAGCGTGTGCAGGGTAATGGACGAATATGAGATGCGATCAGGAGAAGGCTGTTGAGGGGCATAATTACTGGCCCCGGGGCCTGGTCGGGCGTGGAGGGGCGCTGACGGGCTTTCCCTAGACGTGCCATCGGTGCGCACGCTCCGCGGCCGCATCACAAGGAAATAAATAGGTGCTGGGTTTTGGAAACCCCGGAACCCGGAACACAAGACCCAAGGTAGCTGAAACGCTAACCTTGGAGTCTGAAGACTGGAGAAGGTGGGCTCTAACAGACCCTACCCTTCCCAGTCAAAATATACTAAAAACAGTAAAATTCACAGTATTTGAAAACGCTCCAAAATAAAAGAATTTAAAAAGCGCACTTCTTCAACATCTGGACTTGTTCTCCTCTCTCCACAGGTCTTCAGGTCCAGGAATCCATAATTTGTTGATTGCATTCTTGCTTGTTTCTTGCATAACTCTTCATCACGACTTGTAGTGTTCTGAGGAAACTTGCTGTACTTTACTCCTGCTTTCCAGGGCTCTGGGGTGGGTTACTTTACTTACCTTTGGTATTTTCCTACACTCCCAGTACCCCTCTACACACTACACTTGCCTAGGGGGGAATTCGACATTCGTATTCCACTATTTAGTATATGGTTTGTGTTGCCCGTAGGCCCATGGCAATTCTCTTGGATTTTCAACTGTTTGCACTTTTCTATGACTGTTTACGTACCTGATTTTGGTTACTAGTGTATATATTGTGTATAATACTTACCTCCAGAAGGAGTATTGCCTCTAAGATGTTTTTGGTCTTGTGTCACTAAAATAAAGTACCTTTATTTTTGGTAACACTGAGTATTGTCTTTTATTGTGTATAAGTACTGTGTAACAATAGTAGTATTGCAGGAGCCTGACACGTCTCTTTGTTCAGCCTTGGCTGCTCTGCTACAGATACCCCTAGACAGCCTAAAGGTACCCACTGCAAACCAGGCCAGCCTCCTACATAATGAAGTTATGAGAAGACGCTTGGAAGTGTTCATGTAACAGTACGATTGACTTTGGATTTTGGATTGAGTAAATTGAGATTGAAATGATGGTAAAAGCAAAGAAAGAGCAATTCAAACTCTATTCTAGAGAGCACCTAGATATACCTAATGTCGTTCTAACATAATGTTGGGTTAATTCCCTTGAAGGAAATTATTATGTCTTGATATTAAGATTGATATAAAGAACCACAGGCATGGGGGCATGCCATTTTCCAAAGGTCCTGCACCAAGACTCCCTGCAACACAATTAGCAGAGCTTCACAGATGCTCCATGTCACAGTCTTCACAGTCCTCACTGATTCTTTTATAAATCATCAGTATTAGGTTCAAGCTTTTTTTTATTGATGTGTAATTAATAAAAAACAATACACAATACACATTCATTAACAATATATAGAGACAACCTCTAACCATGACATCCCTAATATCTGTTGCATAAAATAATGTTGTTTGAATGTATTTGCTAATGATAACCTCCTGTTTAGAGGTGGATACATTTTTACCAAACCCTCATACTGTGAGAGCTAAGTTCTAGTAAATTATCTAAGAATACAGCTAAAAAATACATATTTATATCAATAAGAAGCCTATAATTAAAAAAGAATTGATATTAAATGTAAAAACTTGGTAAATCTAGTGTTCAGAGCAAAGTCCGCGGGCCTGAAGCAGGCCATCACAGCTTGTCTGCAGGACCGTATTCTTCTTTGATTAAATGCTGCCTTTAACAGGGACTTACGCTCGTTTTGTAGAACGTTGCAAATACAAATCAAGTGGATTAGATCTTCCGGTCCATGGCCGCACAGCCTGCACCGAGGAATTGTTGCAGGGCGTTCATATGGCAGTAGATGGGCGCCACCAGGGATAATGCCAAATCGATATTTGATTAAAATATCCTTGTCCGCTTTTGACCACCCAGCCTCCAAATATGGCTGATATTTCAAGAGTTTGTATTCATTTAGTACCATCAAGGAGTGCGAACTGGTTGCTAATAGGCTCTTATCCATAATTACTGATCCTTTCTTTGCTACTTGGTTTAGGATTTTTTTAAAGGCATAATAGGAGAGGTTTGAACTTCATAATTCCCGTACTTCCAGGTCATCTAATGCCTGATCTAAGTATTGTCTGGATTTGGTTTTAGGGTTTAAACTGATCTCCTTCCAGAGTGCCTGGCACAGCTGATTTTCTTTTGTTAGTTGTAAATGTTTCCAGGTTTTGATGTAGCCGGCTTTTCTAGCTATACACTGGTTTAGATAACCAAACTCCAGCCTAATTTGTGCTTGGGAAGTATGCCTGGTAGCTGGAATAGGGACCTAAAAACTTTCCCAATGATTGTATTTAAGATGATGGCATCTTGTCCTCGCAGGGCTTCACTTCCATTTACTAAAGTCAAATTTAGCTTTGCTGCAACGACTTGATGCAAAGGACAGTAGCTAGGCCCGCTAAGCAGTTTTTTTAAAGTGCAAAAACATTTCATTTTCTGTATAGGTCCTGTTCCTGCAGGAAAAAAGAAACCCTGTTCATCAAATAGCACGCCCAAGTATCTATACTGATTTACTTGTTCCAAAGATCCTCCTCGTGTATACCAATTTTTGGCTTTAGAAAGTTTTTTACTGATTTCCATTTCTTTGTTTTTTTTCGGATTCATTTCCATTCCATTCTGCTCGGCATATTCAAATAGCTAGACGATGAGCCACCGTAGCCCTACTTTGGTTTGACTCAGGATTACTACATCGTCGGCATATAGCAAGTTTGAAATAAGCATATTGCCAAGCTTTGGGGAGTGCGCGTTCACCTTATTTAACTTCACAGTCAGGTCTGATAGAAAGAGATTCAAAAGAAATGGTGCCAACACACAACCCTGTTTCAGACCTTGGTTTGTCTCGATCTCCCTAGAAAGGAAGGATCCGTCCCCTATCTTAACTCTTACCCATGTATCTGTGTATAACTGTTGAATAACTTTTAGCAGAATCTCAAGTATTCCCCAGGAGGCTAGTTTCTCCCATAATAGAGATTGTTGTACCAAATCAAAGGCTGATTTGAAGTCAACAAAGCACAGATACAAAGGTTGATTTTTTTGTTTGCATTTGTCAATAACCATGGATAGAGTTAGAATGTTTGTAGCGGTACCGGGGTCCTTTACAAAACCTATCTGATTCGGGGGAATAATGCTGCTGGATTATGGCCCCCCTCCAAGATTTTGGAATGCTTCCTAGCGCTGTACAGTGAGCAGTCGAGGCCAGTTTTTCACCCCATAAAGCTGGATTCATTTTAAACAGTGCATTAGGGATCCCATTTTGGCCTGGGACACCCCCGCTTCTGCTGTTTTTTATGAAATTCATAACTGTAACTTGTAATTATTATTTTTCCAGATCCCTTTTGCAGGGTAAGGGGACTTAATTTGCCTACTTCTGTGTTTGGCGCATTTGATTCCTTTTCTAGATTTTTGATGGCTCTCTTTTCTCCGCACAAGTGGTGAATTAGGTAATCAGACGGATTCTGGGATCTTAGAGCTGGACAGGGTCATTGGAGCTTTATTCAGGTCATTCACCATTTTCCGGAAACCCTGTGAATTTGATTTTTGCTTAAGAATAGGGCCTTTGCACAAAAATCTTGATTTTCCTGATGTTTATATTCCCATATTTGTTTTCGATATGTATTGTTTAAAAAAATGTTGGTCCGCCTTAATATAACAGTTTGTTGAATTTTTGTTGTATAGTCTTAGGAGTCTATTCTGTTCTCTTCTTAGTTTAATCATGCGTATTGAAAGATATATATTTTTATTTTTTTCGCACATCCCTGGTTTTGATAACTCTTTTGTGATCTATTTGTGAGAAGCCCAACTGCAAATCTGTCTAGGAAATTCAACCAGACGGTTATTGAATCCCTGGTTATATCATTGTAGCATTGGTCCATTATCGCCATTGATTGTTCAGAATGGCATAGATTCGGGAAACCCAGGCTATAATACAACACCTTTTTAGGAACCAGTGAGAAGCAAAGGAAATGGCATTCTGGTCTCCTACCAAAAATCAATTTTACTTTTTAGGTCTCGCTTAAGAAAGCACATGCACTGTCTATTTCAATACCTTTTGTTTTTTAACAGTTGTCTTAGAGGCCACCCATTGCTTACCTTTGGTTGGCTTTATCGTCATTTTTATTGGCATGCTTCATATTGGTCAGATGCAGTAGACATCCTTCCTCTTTGTGTGTTTGCCCCTCCCCTGGAGCATTGACACATTACTTGTGTCCTTCCACTGGTCATTTTTTAGGTGCTACTTGTTACATTGTGTTGGAGAACTCTAAGACAGTGCATGTTTACATGCTGTATCCCCCATGTAATTTTCCTTGCTCCATGCTCCTCACACTTTGTGAGAAAGGGCTTCTTTTGACATGGTCACCCCCCACTTTTTTGCCTGGAATTATGTGGTTTCAAACTGCAAGTACCTTAGGCCCCTATTAAACTGAGAGCCAGATCTCTTTCCCCAAAACTGTACTTATGTTTGGCAGTTCAGCCACTCTTGTAAGTACTTAGTAAATGTATCTGTGATATCTAGAGCAGTGGTTCCCAACCTTTTGACTTCTGTGGACCCCCACTTTATCATTAATGGAACCCAGGGACCCCCACCGAATCATCATTGGAATCCAGGGATCCCCCACTGAGTCATTACTGGATGCTTGGGACCTAAATTGTCAATATTTATTAATATTTTTTTTATTTTCTAAGCAGTCGCGGACCCCCTGAGAAGGCTTTGCGGACCCCCAGGGGTCCCAGGACCACAGGTTGGGAACCACTGATTTAGAGCATGGGTACTGAAGATGGTGCCTTAGAGCTGCAGCACCAATTGTGTCACTCTGAGAGGCCCCTACACCAGCCTCATGCAGAGTGCCATTGCAAGTGCATGACAAGGTATCCCCAAAAATACAAACTCAACATGGCACTCACCTTGGGTGCCCTGCCCACTAACACTGCATGCAGTATAGGTAGGTCACTCCTCTGGCAGGCCTTCCAGCCCTAAGGCAGGGTGCACAATAATGCACGTGAGAGCATATATGCAAGAGCAGCTATGCCCCTACTGTGTCTTTGCAAATTCTTAGGCATAGTAAGTGTACAGGGAAGCCATA
This sequence comes from Pleurodeles waltl, assembly GCF_031143425.1. Lineage (NCBI taxonomy): Eukaryota > Metazoa > Chordata > Amphibia > Caudata > Salamandridae > Pleurodeles > Pleurodeles waltl. Next base: position 921,046,931 of record NC_090440.1, read on the forward strand.
GCAAATGCATGTGCTGGACTCTGGGCTTTACAAGTTTCCCAGCTACATGATGGCTTCACTGAACCATGAGGTAATTGGTAACAAACAACTAAGAATAATAAATACCCCCTGATGCCAGTGTGGGCTTCATTATAAAATGTCCCCAGATGGCCTCTTAGGGGTACCCCCTGCAAAACCTAACAGCCCTGGCATGGTTGTTGACTAGTTCTAACAAGCCTGCCACTACCAGAACTGATTCTAGACTCCTGGAGTGAGAGCCTTTTGCTCTCAGGAATCAAAACACAAAGCCTTACCTGGGTGGAGGTGTTACACCTCCTCCCCGAGGCAGGCACCTTGCATCTGCAGTCAGCTTCAAAGGGTTTTCCACCCTTAAAATTTGACCTCCAACTTTGCTGCTAGCATCAGATGGCAGGCCAATGGTTTTACCCCTACTTTAGGTGGGAAAACCGGCTGGAAACGGAGGAAGAGTAGGGGGAGTGGTCACCCTCAGCCTGCACCCCCACTCAAGGGTGGCAGGCAAGGTGACCACTCTGTTTCATTTTCTTTCATCTTGGATGGTAGAAAAATAGCCAATCAGGGTTAGGGATGTGACCCCTTCCCATAGAAGGAGACATGTGTGAGAGCACTGTCTGATTTTATATGCATTTTTAAAGTTTTTCCTTATGATTCCTATGGTGTGTAATTAGGGACAGAAAAGCATATATTTTTGGAACTTTGAAAAATCCTAAGTAAAAAAGTACTTACCGTATATTGGTGATCTTGGTCCTAAAAGTTTTATAAAAATCTATATTATTTTTTGTAAATTGGTCTCTAATTATTCCTCCGAGTGTGTGTCTTCGTTTATTGATACTGCGCACACAACAAATGCTTATCACATCTACTGGATTAGCCTAACTGCTCGCCCACACTACCACAAAAACAGAGTATTAGGTGGTCTTATCTTTACCTCTGGATACCAAGGTGGGGTTGCTTAGACTCTCTGCACACTGCATGTTATTTTCTTATACTATATAGGGAGTCAGCCTCCTACAATGCTTGACAACCCTCCATTGTCCATCTGCTTGCCTCCAGCCTCCCCTCCCTGCCGTCCTCCATTGCTCATCTGCTTGCCCCAGCACATCCCTCCCACCCCTGTTGTCCATGGGCTTGCTTCCAGGTCCTCCCTTCCATCCTCTGTTGACCATATATTTAGGCCCCAGCATCTCCTTCCACCCTCTGTTGTACATCTGCTTGCCCCACACCTCCCTCCTACCCTTTGTTGTGCATTTGCTTGCTCCCGACCCCTCAACCCCCTACTGTCAGTCTGCTTGCTCACACCACCTCCTGCACACCCTCACTGTCCTTGATGCTTCCTCTCCCACTCTGTGTTTTATCCTGAACCCCTTTCCCTCTGTGTTGCTGAGTAACATCCCCCATGTTGAACCCTCTGTGTGGCCTCCAACCCCCCATCCATTTTGCCTGTCACTCTGTGTTGCCTTCCACTCCCTCCCTCTGTTTTGCTTTGCTCCCCTCCTTCATCTGTGTGGTCACTTGCCTCCCACCCCATCTAGCCTCCCTCCCTCAGTGTTACTTCCCACCCCACAATAAAAAGCTCATTACTCAGACTGCGGAGGCCGTATCAAAGCTCATTTATAGCAAACCCTTCATTGTGTATGTTGTCACCTACATGCAATCCCTTTGTCTACGTTGTTTCCTGCTCTCCCTCCAGCAGCACCAGAAGTAACAAAAGCATCATGACTTGGCCAATGCTATCTGCGTCATAGCGTTTTTTTTTCATCAGGTGATTTAGTTTTAATATTTTTAGCTATGTTGTAGGCCTCAGCAAATGTCTAACTAAAGCGGATTACCAGAGTAAAATTTGATACATTCACCTTACTCATGTGACGTGAAATTACTCAAAATTATGCAATTACCCCTATTAGTTAAATTTAGAGTAATTTGGGGGCAGAACTGCCTACCCAAGAGCACAGAAAGAAGGCACAGGCAGCTGCTGTCTGCAGCTGCACATGTTCTGTTGCATTTAGAGCTATTAGAGCTATTTTCTTAACAAGCATGCATTTTGCGCTAAGAAAATAGCACTAAATCCAGCCATATGCTTCTTGGGTAATTTTGGTAATCTCACATAATCTTGCTTTAATTTTGCTGAATTAAACTACAGCAAATCACAGCCCTACTATGCTGTCCTTTCAAATTGCCTTGAATGTAAATTTAAACTATTTTAGTAATTGCAAAGGCGAGTTATTTTGACTCACCTCCCCACCTTCACTTGTGTATTGATGATGTGAAGGTTGGGTTTTGTGACTTTTACTATTAAAACTGTATTTTGAATCGGTATATTGCACGCTAAACTGTTAATAACGTTACAATTGAAAACTTGAGATGTAGGAGGCTGGAAGACATTTTTCGTAACAATTATTTGTAATTTATTTTCTTCTGTTAAACGTCTATATTTACCGTCCTAGATAAATGCTGTTGATAAGACGATAACCTACTCAAACATCCTGTATGTTCCTCCGGCCACTTCAAGTGGTGTTATAATAAGCAGTATTCTGAAGCTCCCCTTCTCGTGTACCTACAATTTGACAATGCAGACGAGCCTGCAGACGGTCCTGCATCCTATTGCCAGGTAGGTGCATGTGAAAAGCGCTGAATTCTAAAATTAAGTACTTTCACTTATGGACCCTTAATAATTTGTTGATTTTTCATTTTCTATGCCGTTTACCTTGTACTCCCTTTGGCTTTTATCCTGTACTCCCTTTTACCGCAAAACTGCTTTGATTCCTTCATCAGACTCTCCTGTTAGATCCTTTTTGGAGTCGAGCCTACGAGTGCATGCACTTGCGCATTCATCTCGTATGCGAGAGGCTGTTGTGATCAGTAAAGGGCTTGGAGCCCACCTGTCGCTCCTCATTTGGTGGTTTGCGTGGCACTGTTCTTTACAGCCTCGTAATTCGCCAAGGCTTCTCTGGCATCTTTCCGTTCCTCAGTGTGGAGCAGGGATCAAGCACTAATTGATTTCAATTTAATTGGTCTCCTTCCGCTTCTCTAAACATGATCGAGGTACTATTTTGTTCAAACTTCGAGTGCCCCGCAAACAGAAAGTTTGTTACTGGCAAAACGTGCCCGGCAGGTATAAAATTGCAAAGTTTTATGTTTTGAAGCTAACTTTATTTTTTTGGGTTGTCGTCTTTTCACAGTTTTCACTTGTGTTTTTTTTTTTTTTTTTTTTTTTGGCGAAATATGCGAGATCCCTTGCATTGCAAATGCTTATTTAATGTTACTGGCATTTGGGTAGCTTAGCCTGTGGAAGCTGTTGCCTTGTAGCACTCTGGGTTTCATCGGAGTGCCACGGCACCTGATTCAGATTTTTCCCACCCCAGAGAGCGAGGCATGTTGTGATGATGTCTTGTTCCTGTTTTGCCTTATAAATTCTGGCTGGTGGTAGTATCATATTCAATTAAATATGGGGTGTCATTTTTAGGTTTCATCCTGCACAGTGCTTGCGAAATCGGTTGTGTTTAATATATCGCCAAGGGGCCTTACATTCTGCCTTCACCTATTATTGGTCTGTGTGCGTACCGCTTACTTTTCATCCATTTCTATTGCCTGTTGTTATCAGTGATGACGCAGAAATGAAGGTTTTACATTTATTAGCGCATAAACGTAGTACTGCAATAATCAAGTGTGATTTTAACCGAACGAATAAAGATTGTACGGGGACAAATGTGCCCTCAGAGTAGTTTGCCAACATTTATAAGCGTGCTTTATATAACGTGATGTATTAGAATTGTACGAATCTGACATAATCGTAAACGTGTGCTATGATTTGCTTGTTAGAAATGTTTTAGCTTAGCATAACTTTAGTGGAGGCTTTGGCCTAGTTGCCTGTCTCACGGTTTAGATGCTCGTATTTTTTCCAACGTGCTAATAAAAGTGTATTCTTGCTTGAAGCTGTACTTTTCCAGTGGGATCGTTCACATGCTTATCTTTAAGGTTTCGTGCCAGCCTGGCATCTTCTTCTTTGCTCCAAGGTCAATCTGCAGGTGCAGACAATGGACGCTCTGAAAGTGAGTTAATTGGTAAAATATGTTGCAACTTGCGTTCCCGACTCCAAGGATAATGTATGCTTAGGTAGAAGCTTGTGAACTGTAGTTTTTGATTGGACAATTTGAAGCCAACCTATGAACCCTCCAATGGAAGACCCTACTGGATTTGAACTGTTGTCTATAAAACCCTGGTGCACGAGAAGAAAGCAGCCATTATTAGCCATTATTAGCCATTACGAACTTCACCAGCCATTTGCCAGCCATTCAGCTATTATGGCCCATCTTGCTGCGATGCCATTTTGAAAGAAACTTTGATGCTTTCTCTAATCGAGAGAAAGAGACTTTAAGTAATTCTCGCCCTAGAGACTTTAACTTTGATTCGTCCCTTTGCATGAAGTAATAGTTTTGTCCTTTTGCCGCTGAGAGGCAATTGCCCCGTCCACCCTGCCCCTTTTGTCCCGTCCCATGCTGATCGAATCCGGTACCTGTGAGACGAAGACTTCCTTGAATGCTGATTGAATTTGGTAAATATGAAAGGAAATTGTACAATTGCATTGTGTTCTTTTTAGGTAACCAACTGCTGATTTTTGATAAGAGCCCTAGTTCGGAGTTTTACAAATTAATGTAGCTAAATTGTTTTTGCATGAAGTCCCACATGCAGATGCTAATTTGAGGTTAGATGAGGATTCATCTGTCGCACAATGCAATTTGAGACCTTGTTATGCTGACCAATGTATGCAATTAGCTCATTACAGATTATAGTTTTAGTGGTTTGCATTGCTATTATCGAATGCATTGTTATTCAAATGCTGCATAGATTGCATCTGTTTCGTCGTTATGGACAGCTATTAATGTTCATATACATATATCATTGGGTGTTGAGACACGTTTATATTGTGCTAGCTTTGTTAATATAGGGAAATAAATTCATTAACTTTGAATAAACTGGTGTGGTTATTCATGACCGAAAGGTCATGGTTCGCCGAAATGTATTCTGGATTAATTGTGAAATGTTATGTTGATCAGGGTATTGCCTATGTACGTTATTGATTATTGATTTGATCGAATTGATTTCTCTCGGATGAAGAGAGCCCCACTTGGTCAAAAGATTCATCGGCCTAAGAGCGTTCAGATGCAGGTAATTTATTAGGTCGTAACGCTCTATCAGTAGATGGTAGCAGAGGACGGTTTCGCCCTTTGGGACCCCATTCGAGAGGTAAATGGTGTTGAATTAACGGTTTCGCCCTTTGGGACCCCACTCAAGAAGTTGAATTAGATTTTTTCTTGGGTAAAACAGATTGAGAAAATGATGATGGGCTAAGTCCCCCGCGACTTTCCCGGGATCTCGGAGCTTGCGAATGGAGAGAATGGAGGTGTGGAATCGGCGTTGCCGGTACTAGTGATGGTATGAGTGAAGTTAGGATTTTGCGCTTGCACAGCTTATTGCCGCAGATTGTTTGAAAAGGTTGCGAGGTTTTTAGAGAATAGCGGAGGTGCGACTCCGAGTGTAGGAGTAGGGAAGTCGTCGAACTTCATAGAAAATAGCGGAGGTGCGACTCCGAGTGTGAGAGTAGGGAAGTCGTCGAACTTCATGTGCATGTGGCGCTTTGTGCAGAAAAAGGTCCACGTGGTTGTTGTTGTTGAGACGGGCCCTGCGAGGTCAAGAGACTCCGGAGTATGTTGAAAAGTGTATGAGACACTTGTTTTATGTTGTGGTCTGGGCGGTTTAATAGGTTGACCGGGCGTGGTCAACGAGTCGGTACGTGTGTTAAGGGAGTGAAAGAAAACTTCGACTTCGGGCTTTGACAAATTCTAAGTGCACTAGAATAGATCATTGACAAGTTGAGAGTAGGTCTGCGGGTCAGATTTGCTTGCGAAAGTGGGGACCGAGAAAGATGGAATAACTGCCGAGGCTAGTGAAAAATCCTTAAGGTCCTGAAGCGATTGTGTTACCCTTCCTGTAGTAAACCGACAGATCTGTTTTATTATTATTTTGGTTGCTCGCGATATATGCTAGAAGTTGTTACGAGAGGAGCTGAGTGAAGGAGGACAAGCCGCGAGGCTTTGTCAGCCGCAGTGTGTGTGAGTGTGACGTCACTAGGAGCCGCGCTGGGATAGGTTGGTTGGTGAGAAGGGTCGCGCACGGATTGGACGCAGTCCGTGGGGCTCGATTGGAAGGGGAAAGGCAAGCGAAGAGTATTCCGGGAATTAAAGTCACCTATTGATTACAAACTTTGTGAAATAAAAGACGAGAAAATGACATTTTTGAAAGCATTAAAGAGTGCGATGAAGGGGGAGTCTTACATTAAAGCGAGCGTAGGAGAGGAGACGCCACCCGAAGGTACACCAGCTTACATTGTAATGGAGGAAAGGGGGGTAGCTCCGTGCCTTTGGTTAAAGCAATGGCACAAGCTGACAGAGAAACATGGGAGCGTAGCGTTCCCGATCCATGGGACATTCAATATAAGGATCCTAGAGAATTTGAGATTCGCGATGTACGACATGAAGGTACCTCCAAGGCCAGCACAGTTTGAGGCTCTAGCGATTTGGGAACTAATGGCTAGACAGCAACAGCAAAAGAAGTTCGAGACCAGGATAAGAAAGGCAGAAAAGACACTAGCGGACGCTAGGTGGGATAATGCACAGAAGGTGTGGAGGTCAGATATATTGCAGGGGATAAAATTGTTTCCCGCAATTACTAAGGAAGAAGAGGCGACAGGCAAGAAAGCTACCTGTAAGACAAACAGGAGGTGTTCCAAAGATAGAGAAGATGAGTCAGATGATGAGGAGTTCATCATGCAGTTGCTGAACGACCGTCCACCGCCTTATGCAGAGAATGGACAAGGTCCAAGTACCAGTTCTGCCCCTCCGGCACCGGTACAGAATAATGAAACTCAGAGTTCAGAAACGCCATCGGGATCTAAGGACCCGAGTTTACTGTTCACCCCGCAGATACCGCAGGTCAGGAGAATATATCCAGATGTGCCTACATTGAAAACAGCAGAAAATTATCAGCCGCAGGTCCCAAGGTACTACAGCAGTGACAACAGTACGGGAATGATTCTAGATCCAACCGTAATGGGAGTACAGAATGGTCGCAACCCAACATTGGCACAAGCTGAATCAACTCAGTTTTTGATGCCTCAAAAGCAGATGCAGGGGGGAACCGCACATGCTCAGATGACAGGGAGTCAGACAGGCATGCCGGCAATGATGACCCATAGTGTAGGAATGAACATGCCTCAGAACATGGGGAATGGACAGAACCCAGATGCGATATCCCTACCCATTACTGTAGGTCCACCGGTACCTTTGTACGTTCAGCCTAACTCAGGTATGAGCGGTCAAGGATCAATGGTGCAGAATGGGACGGAAAGGAGGTGCATAGAACACACTCCAGAGACAACTCCGATAGCGGCTCTGCCAACTGGATCTGGGTCCTTGATGGAGTTTAGTCCCATATGTGCTCAGTCAACAGTGGTGAGGTCGAGTCCCCCATTGATGATACCGCTATCATCGCACACTGAAAAGTTGCTGCAACCATCAATGGCAGTTGATGTGAATGCTACACTGATGGGGTTGAATGCGCAACAGCTGACACAGTGGTTCAACAGTCTAAATTCCACACAAAGCTCAGCCAGTGGGAAGGGAGAAGAGGACTATCTGAATAGGATCAGGTTGAACATGGAAGCAGAAGAATTGGTGAAAGGGACTATGGGTGTGAATAGGTTAGAGTCCTATTCAGAAGAAGAGCTGAGGTATCTATGTCCCAGGATAACGAGAGAAGTGAACAAGGTACATAGAAGCTTGCAAGAAATAGCTGACAAAAACGGGATTGACATAGACAAGACAAAACACTTGAGCAGGAGCTATAGATTGGATTTCAGGTCCACAGACTTTGAACACATGAGGTCAGCAGGCATGAAAACGCACCTTAGAGAATTGTTGCAGAGTGCACAAGTGTGGAGGTGCTTAGACAAATGGGAAAGCAGGTGGGCAAAGAAAAAGGAAAAGAGGAAAGACAGTGTCCCAGAGCACAACGAGAAAAGACCACAGAGTAGTGATGCAATAACCATGTTACCAATGAGGGAGACAGCAGGGGGAAAATTAATACATGTACCGTGGCACAGAAGCGACATTCAGTCTTTCACGGATGATTTTCCCAAACTGAGAGAGAAGCCGATTAAATGGTATCAACAGACTGATAGGTTTGTAAAGCTTGCAAAATGTCTTTGGGAAGACCTGAACACCCTCTTTGAGATTGTGGTTCCGGCAGATTTGTGGGAAGACTGCAAAAGGGCTGTAGGTTGGCCGACAAGTGAACCAGAAAGAGACAGGGATACGGGTGCACCATCACCTATGGTAATGAGCTTGTACTATAAGGTGATTGAGCATTTAAAGACGAAGGTTGCCGCGAAAAATGTGGATTGGCAGAAGATTGATCGAACTGCCCAAGAGGCTAAAGAGTCGATTCATGGTTACTACGAGAGGTTGTTGAAGGCGTTTAAGAACTACAGTGGCACGGAAACAATAGAGGCGAAGGACATGCTTCATTTTGTGTTTAGATTTGTGGAAGGGCTGAGACCAGAGATAGGTCAGATGATAAAGTCGCATTTGATTTGTTGGCAGTCGAAACCGATTGATGAGGTGTTGAATTATGCGAAATACTGTAGCGACGAAATTGAGGTGAAACAGAAAAGGTTGAAAGAAAAAGTGATGGTGATGCAACTTAAGGCAGCTCAGACAGGTCTGCAAGGTTTGCAAGGGTTGCAAGGGTTCCAACAGCAGATACCGCAGCCGCAACCGCAGGGAAATATGGTGTTTCAGCCACAGGCGAGAGGCAGAGGAGGTTTTGGGAGTAATGGTCCGGATTTGAACACTGTTGTGGTTCCAAATGGTGTGCAGGCAATGAAAAAGGTGATGCTGTGTCACGTGTGCGGAATCGTCGGACATTGGAAACGCGAGTGCCCGATGGTGGTGCAGGAAGGTGCAGGTGTTGGTCAGCAAAACAATGATGTCAATGCATTCCAGACAATGAGGGGACCGAAAATGAGAGGTCCAAACCCAAATCTTCAGACCATAAATCAGCTGCAGGGATTACAGCCTATGCAGCCGCAGCAGATGCAGATGCCCCGTATGCAGATGACGCAAATGCAGCCAATGCAACAGCAGTAACCCATGGTACCTAATCAGCAAATGCAAATACCCTTGGCACCAGTGAGTCAGCAGCAAGTGATGCTTCCTCCACAGGTCTCGAGTCAGGTGATGAGTACAAATGGCACAGTACAACAGTTCCCATTACACAGTGAGAATGGAATAAACAATGTATGGGAGAGTGAAAGTTCAGATGAGGAGGGAAATTGTGTGCTTGCAGCATCCTTGGAAGTTGATCAAAAGGGTCCATATGTAGAGGGAAGAGTCATGGGTCATCGTGTCTCATTCTTGGTTGACACAGGAGCCACACGTTCAACTGTTAGGAGCATTGAAGTACCAAATTTGCCACTCTCAGGGAGGACAGTTCAAGTGGTGGGAGTAGCAAACAGGCACCTGACGAACCCAATCACAGATCCAGTACCAGTCAGCATTGGTAACTATCAAGGGTTACATAATTTTGTGGTATGTGACTCAAGCCCGATAGCACTGTTAGGGAGAGACCTATTGTGCAAATTGGGATGTTCGATTATGTGTTCACACAATGGAATTAGAATTCAGATGAGCAGTGATGGGGAAGAAGAGGACAGTGTAGAAGGGGATGAGATGGAAACTGTCGATGAAGAATATCCTCTGATTAACCTTCTTCCGATGATAACTGAAGAAGATATTCCAGCTGAATTACGGGAAACAGTCGGAAAGGAAGTGTGGGATATGACAGGAAAAGAGGTGGGATTGGTGAAAGGAGTGGAACCAGTGAAAGTGACTGTAAAACCCAATGTAACCTTTCCCCAGACCCCACAATACCACATGGCACAAGACACCCTCATGAAAGTCGCCCAACTCATTGACGAGTTTGTAAAACAGGGAGTATTGAAAGAAGTGTTAAGCAGTCCATGTAATTCACCAATCATGGGACTAATAAAACCGAGTGGAAAGGTCCGAATTGTGCAGGATTTGAGGAAAATAAATGACATCATAATCAAATGCTGCCCCGTAGTACCGAATCCAGCCGTGATAATGTTTCAAATCCCTTGCGATGCTGAGTGGTTCTCAGTCATCGACTTGTCACAAGCATTCTTTTCGGTGCCTCTTCATGAGGACAGCCAATTTCTCTTTTGTTTCAAATTCTTAGACAGAGTTTACAGTTGGTGTCGAATTCCTCAAGGGTTTTCCGAGTCACCGTCAATTTTCAATCAGATTCTAAAGAAAGACTTGGAAGCGTTAGAATTGCCATTCGAGTCTACTCTAGTACAGTACATTGATGACTTTCTGATTGCATCTAAGACAGAAAGTGGCTGCACAGCCGACACCATTGCTCTACTGAACCATCTGGGAAGGAATGGACACAAGGTGTCTCCTTCAAAGTTGCAGTTCTGTCAGAAGAAAGTGAAATACTTGGGTCACCAGATAGAGAAAGGGTCACGGAGAATAATGAAGGAAAGAATAACAAGTGTACTTCAAATGAGTCCACCAAAGACGAGGAGAGAGGTGAGGAAGTTTTTGGGGACGGTGAGCTACTGTCGCCAGTGGATTCCCAACTTCTCAACTCTAGCAAAGCCTTTACTGAAACTGACCCAGAAGGATGCTTTGGATGAAATTGAGCTGAAAGGAGATGAGATGGATGCTTTTATTGAATTGAAGGAATGCATGTGTAGGGCTCCAGCTTTAGGTATGCCTGATTACACAAAGCCTTTCACATTGTTTTGTCATGAACGTGATGCATGTTCTTTGTCTGTCTTGACCCAAGCCCATGGTGGCATAAACAGACCAGTAGCGTATTTTTCAGCTACTTTGGATCCGGTCGCAGCAGCACTTCCTGGGTGTTTGCGCGCTGTAGTAGCAGTTGGTATCAGCCTCACTCAGAGTGAAGGAATAGTGATGGGACATCCATTAACAATCATGGTCCCTCACTCAGTTGAGATACTTTTGACCCGCTCCCGAACGCAACACATGACTGGAGCAAGACTCACAAGGTATGAAACAATAATTCTGGGCTCACCGAATGTGCAGCTGAAAAGGTGCACTACGTTGAATCCAGCAACCTTGCTTCCTGGTGAAAATGCTGAAATTGAGAACGCTGAAGACGTCGAGCATGACTGCCTTCAGGTGACTGAATTTTGCACAGAACCCCGACCTGACATTAAGGATACTAAGCTTGATGAAAATGACCAAATTGTTTTTGTTGATGGGTCATGTTTAAGAGATGCATTGGGAATATTGAAAGCAGGATATGCTGTATGTACTGTAATAGGTGTCTTGGAAGCGTCCTGGCTTCAAGGAGTATATTCCGCACAAGTAGCAGAGCTTGTAGCTCTTACAAGAGCATGCCAACTGTCTACATTGATGAAGGTTACCATTTACACTGATAGTCAGTACGGGTTTGGAATTGTGCACGACTTTGGGCAACTATGGTCACAGAGAGGTTTCCTGACTTCTTCAGGGTCCCCAGTGAAAAACGGGGAGAGAATAAGGGAATTGTTACATGCCATTCAAATGCCAGCCGAAATTGCAGTGGTAAAGTGTAGTGCTCATACAAAAGGACAGGACTATGTTTCCCTGGGAAACGCATATGCGGATCAAGTCGCAAGATTTTGTGCCTTGAACTGTATATTGCTCAGGGATGAATGGAATTCGATAAATGAGCCAGAGCTCGAACCAGCTGAAGCATTTGCCTTGAAGGTCGTGGATACAATGGATGAACTAAAAGCATTACAGAATAGCGTCAGGGAGGATGAAAGAGTTTCCTGGATTAAGGCACAATGTACAAAAAGACCAGATGAGATATGGGTTTCAAATGAGGGAAAATTTGTCTTACCAAATTGTCTCTTATCGCAGCTTGCGCGGTTCTATCATGGGCAGGCTCACCTAGGGAGAGATGCCATGATAAGATTGTTCAAAACTGATTGGTTTAACCCCAGATTCCGTCAAGTTGCAGAAGCAGTCTGCCACCGATGTGTCATTTGTCAGCAAATGAACCCAGGAAAGGGAACGGTTGTGAACGTGAGCCACATCGGTAGGGCAGGTGGCCCGTTCAGCCGAATGCAGATGGACTTTATTGAGATGCCTGTGCATGGAGGTCTGAAGTATGTGTTGGTGATTGTGTGCATTTTTAGTCACTGGATTGAAGCATACCCCACACGTAGAAATGACAGCCTTACAGTTGCAAAACTATTGTTGAGGGAGTTAATACCACGTTTCGGATTCCCGATCTCTTTAGAATCAGATAGAGGAAGTCACTTCAATAACGAGGTGATAAAGTTACTTTGCGCAGCGCTGAACATTGAGCAAAAACTGCATTGTAGCTATCGCCCTGAAGCCTCAGGACTGGTGGAGCAAATGAACGGTACACTGAAATCGAGAATGGCGAAAATATGTGCATCGACAAATTTGAAATGGCCTGACGCATTGCCTTTGGTGTTAATGTCAATGAGAAACACCCCTGACAGAAAGACTGGATTGTCCCCGTACGAAATTCTCATGGGCAGGGCCATGAGACTTCCTGCAGTTCCCGCAAACGCGCTCTTGAATATTACAGATGATATGGTGTTAGACTACTGCAAAGGTCTGGCTGACGTGGTTCGCTCTTTCTCTCACCAGGTGGAAGCAACCACCTTGCCACCGATCCAAGGTCCAGGACACACACTGAAAGCAGGTGACTGGGTCGTGGTAAAGAAGCACGTGAGGAAGTCGTGTCTGGAACCCCGTTGGAAAGGCCCTTTCCAAGTGATCCTGACGACAACTACCGCTGTGAAGTGTGCGGGAGTTCCCAACTGGATTCACGCCAGTCATACAAAGAAAGTGTTGTGTCCCACAGATGAGGAAGTTGAAGCGCTGAAACTGCCAGTTCCTGATAACAAAGTGCCAAGCGCTGAGACAGAGCAAAACAGAACTAGAAGCGAACAGGCAGAAATAGAGGAGAGAGAGATATTCTCTGAGGACGAAGCAACAGATTCACTTGGGGAAGACCAAGGAGAAACCTCAGACAGTGACGAAGAAGCTGAAGGTAACAAAGAGCCTGAAGCAGCTGAAGGTAACCAAGAGCCTGAAGCAGCTGAAAGTGACAAAGAGCCTGACGAAAGTAACGGTGACAAAGGGCTCGAAAGAGGTGAGAAAGCAGGAGAGCCTGATCAGAGGAGGGCTTTCCCAGAAGCAGACGGTACAGAGAAAGAAAAGGAAAACCTGATTGACTCCCCAGAAGGAGGGGACAAGGCAGAACAGAACGAAACTGTTCAAACTTCTTCAGGAGAGATCGCAGGTCCATCAAGTGGACACAGTGCAAAGAAAAGACCAAGTATATCACCAGTAAAATTAAGGACTAGAGAAAAGTTGAACGACGGTGAAGGGCCAAAAGTGAAAGAGAAAAGAAAGGAAGTGTCTGTCGTGTTACCAACAACAAGTGAAGAAAAAGACTTTGCCAAAGAGGAAAGTACCAGTGAGGCAGAATCAAAGAGAGATGCAAAATTAAAAAGGAAAAGGATACCAAACAGGAGATATTCCGGTCCAGAATGGGCATATGTAGTCAATGACGATTGGACTGACGAATTTGTATCTCTTAGCCTCGAGAACGAAGAAGAAGAGATACCAATAGAAAAGAAAAGTTTTATGGACACTATTGATTGAAAAAAAAAAAAACTGATAAATGACATTGCTTGCTATAATCTAACGTGATACAACCAGCTGAGACATTGCTAAACCGGATGAGACATTTGTTAACTTGATAGGACTTTGAGAACCTGATTGACTCTTAAACCCGATTTGAGACAGCGTTGCTAACTGAAAAAAAAAAAAAAAAAAAAGAGGCTGAGTTATTGCCGAATTGAAAGAACAATTGCCGAATTGAGACAAATGCTGCTAACCGATAAGTGACTGGGGTCCTGAAGAAAACTGTGTGAACATTGCATTGCGCTCGTTCAGCTTTGTAACTAATTGCTAAATCGTTTTTATATAAGTGCTTCTAGCTCTCTGATTCTATACAGATCATGACACAAAACAGTAGAATGAAATATTGTAAATATGCGTGTATAGGCTTGATAGCTGCATGTGTACTAATAATAGTGGCAATAGTGCTTGCAACGCGTGGTAAGGGTGAGAATGAGAAAATTGATGCTTCCACTTTTGCTCCTGTTACTGTCACTGACCTAACCGCATTGAAAAGACTAGAATTAGATGAGAGACACTTGCATGATAAGAAGGAACTTTCGTATAATGTTTTCTATCGCTTGCTAACAGAATATGTTGAGACTATGGATGCGAAAGATTGTTATGTGTGTACACAGATACCGACATCGGTAAAGGAAGGGGTGACTTACCACCACATGCCTCTTACATATGGGATTACATGTAGTATAGTAACTTCTAGATTTTATGGTCAAACCAACATACAGTATTTTTACTCAAATTATGATGTTACCTTTGCATATGTTCCTATAATAGCGCAGCTAAGCCAGATTGCTAAAGATTGGGATGCTAAAATAATGAGGGAATTTTTCGAGCCAATGCAACCTTTTGAAACAGCTCACGAACATAGGGAAAATCTTACCTGCTCGCTCACTGCAGTAGAAATAAGCTTTTTAGATCGCACAGATGATAGAAGGGCACAAATGAATTCGAAATTAGAAAAAGAGCTAAGTAAGAGGACTTCAGTAGATCATTATGATTTTGCCGCAATAAAAACACAAGGGAGAATAGCTTTAGACGCTTGGCATGTAGGGAAGTTTTGTATATATCGAGGTGAATCTTATTATGACAACATTTTCGTAGGAGCGAGTGAATGTAAACATACGTTTATCTTTAAGGCCAAATGGACATTCATGCTGAACGGACTTGACCCTGTCATACCGGGTGTATATTACATTTGTGGGCATAATGCCTATTATCGTCTTCCAAAGGGATGGTGGGGGAGATGTTATTTGGGTATAGTGTTCCCAAAGGTTTATCAACTGGATGACCTATCGGTGATTCCAAAGACGCCTGGATCTCATCGTATCCAGAAAAGAGAGACCGCAGCTGCTGTGGTAGGAGATATATTTGGAGCCATGATTCCTTCATTGGGAGTTGTGTTGAATTCCATCAAAATAAGAAAGTTGTCTACTATAGTGGATAACATGTTGACAAAGTTTTCAGGTGCTATAATCCTGATAGATGCTGAACTTGCAGCAGAAAGAGCTATGACTCTTCAAAACAGGCTTGCCCTAGACATTCTTTTAGCAAAGGATGGCGGCGTTTGCAAAATGCTTGGTGCGCGTCACTGTTGTACGTATATTCCAGACAACAGTGTGAAAATTAAAACAATGCTTGCAAATCTAACAAAAGAGAGTGCAGACTTGAAGGAATTGAAAGAACCAGGAGTGTGGGAGAAGGTTGGAAAGGGAATTGCTTCAGTGGGAAATTGGCTTGGTGGCATTTGGAATGGAATATTACTAAAAATAATACAGGGAATATTAATAGTACTGATTTGTATCTTTGGAATTTGGGGAATAAAAAGGGGAATATTAGTGATCATGGCAAAAATTAAGAGAAGGAAGGAAGAGAAAATGATGAAAAGAATGGCAGAAGAATACAAAGCAAGAACAAGGGGAACTAAAAGGCAAAGAGAACTGACAGAATTTTAATGGAATAAAATTTGTGGGAATGGTTTTGTGTGATGACAAGTAGTCATCAGAGGAGGGATTGATGACGCAGAAATGAAGGTTTTACATTTATTAGCGCATAAACGTAGTACTGAAATAATCAAGTGTGATTTTAACCGAACGAATAAAGATTGTACGGGGACAAATGTGCCCTCAGAGTAGTTTGCCAACATTTATAAGCGTGCTTTATATAACGTGATGTATTAGAATTGTACGAATCTGACATAATCGTAAACGTGTGCTATGATTTGCTTGTTAGAAATGTTTTAGCTTAGCATAACTTTAGTGGAGGCTTTGGCCTAGTTGCCTGTCTCACGGTTTAGATGCTCGTATTTTTTCCAACGTGCTAATAAAAGTGTATTCTTGCTTGAAGCTGTACTTTTCCAGTGGGATCGTTCACATGCTTATCTTTAAGGTTTCGTGCCAGCCTGGCATCTTCTTCTTTGCTCCAAGGTCAATCTGCAGGTGCAGACAATGGACGCTCTGAAAGTGAGTTAATTGGTAAAATATGTTGCAACTTGCGTTCCCGACTCCAAGGATAATGTATGCTTAGGTAGAAGCTTGTGAACTGTAGTTTTTGATTGGACAATTTGAAGCCAACCTATGAACCCTCCAATGGAAGACCCTACTGGATTTGAACTGTTGTCTATAAAACCCTGGTGCACGAGAAGAAAGCAGCCATTATTAGCCATTATTAGCCATTACGAACTTCACCAGCCATTTGCCAGCCATTCAGCTATTATGGCCCATCTTGCTGCGACGCCATTTTGAAAGAAACTTTGATGCTTTCTCTAATCGAGAGAAAGAGACTTTAAGTAATTCTCGCCCTAGACACTTTAACTTTGATTCGTCCCTTTGCATGAAGTAATAGTTTTGTCCTTTTGCCGCTGAGAGGCAATTGCACCGTCCACCCTGCCCCTTTTGTCCCGTCCCATGCTGATCGAATCCGGTACCTGTGAGACGAAGACTTCCTTGAATGCTGATTGAATTTGGTAAATATGAAAGGAAATTGTACAATTGCATTGTGTTCTTTTTAGGTAACCAACTGCTGATTTTTGATAAGAGCCCTAGTTAGGAGTTTTACAAATTAAGGTTGCTAAATTGTTTTTGCATGAAGTCCCACATGCAGATGCTAATTTGAGGTTAGATGAGGATTCATCTGTCGCACGATGCAATTTGAGACCTTGTTATGCTGACCAATGTATGCAATTAGCTCATTACAGATTATAGTTTTAGTGGTTTGCATTGCTATTATCGAATGCATTGTTATTCAAATGCTGCATAGATTGCATCTGTTTCGTCGTTATGGACAGCTATTAATGTTCATATACATATATCATTGGGTGTTGAGACACGTTTATATTGTGCTAGCTTTGTTAATATAGGGAAATAAATTCATTAACTTTGAATAAACTGGTGTGGTTATTCATGACCGAAAGGTCATGGTTCGCCGAAATGTATTCTGGATTAATTGTGAAATGTTATGTTAATCAGGGTATTGCCTATGTACGTTATTGATTATTGATTTGATCGAATTGATTTCTCTCGGATGAAGAGAGCCCCACTTGGTCAAAAGATTCATCGGCCTAAGAGCGTTCAGATGCAGGTAATTTATTAGGTCGTAACGCTCTATCATCAGTGTCCAAAGGCCTAACTACTTATTCCCATCCGCTTTGGTGGGTTTGAACTTTTTTCCTTTGGTTAAAGCTGCATACCGTTTACATGCTTGTTTCCTTTTGGCAAAGGCTGCATACCATTTACTTTTACAGTGCTTGTTAGACATCTTGTAACTTTCACCAGCTACAACGGAAGCATATGGCTTAGGACAGAACTCTGCGCATTCAACTTCGCAAGAAAAACACATATGTAATGTCTCAGTTCTCTGTCTATTTTATGTCAACAGGGAGAGCACATGGTTTCTAATCAAGTTCGGGGAGCCAGTGTGCTTCACGAGCCCGGAAAAGTTCCCATACTCTCCCTTCCTTAGAGAAAAAAACAGAGTGTGAAATCAATGTGCTTCCCTCACAGGCTGGGGTGATTAGCACCAGATGCATAGGGTCTGCACGCTGTGTGAGTGCTAGAACCATCACTTGCAACTGAAACAGGGTGCAGGGAATGTCTTTAATCACAGGAGAAGATGGGGAGGTACATAAACAAAAAAGTACTGTTTTACTGTTTTGCCAGTTTGGCGTACGGTAATAATGTCTGGATCAAACGTTTCACCTCATTGTGTACCACACAAAGACCTTTACACATTAGTCAGCAATGGCTGAAAAAGTGAACCATTAACTCCTGCACTTGTCTCACTCCAGTCCCCTACCAATAAACCCAAAACATTTGTCACCTAGTGACTATACAGGGAGTGCAGAATTATTAGGCAAATGAGTATTTTGACCACATCATCCTCTTTATGCATGTTTCACTCCAAGCTGTATAGGCTCGAAAGCCTACTACCAATTAAGCATATTAGGTGATGTGCATCTCTGTAATGAGAAGGGGTGTGGTCTAATGACATCAACACCCTATATCAGGTGTGCATAATTATTAGGCAACTTCCTTTCGTTGGCAAAATGGGTCAAAAGAAGGACTTGACAGGCTCAGAAAAGTCAAAAATAGTGAGATATCTTGCAGAGGGATGCAGCACTCTTAAAATTGCAAAGCTTCTGAAGCGTGATCATCGAACAATCAAGCGTTTCATTCAAAATAGTCAACAGGGTTGCAAGAAGCGTATGGAAAAACCAAGGCGCAAAATAACTGCCCATGAACTGAGAAAAGTCAAGCGTGCAGCTGCCACGATGCCACTTGCCACCAGTTTGGCCATATTTCAGAGCTGCAACATCACTGGAGTGCCCAAAAGCACAAGGTGTGCAATACTCAGAGACATGGCCAAGGTAAGAAAGGCTGAAAGACGACCACCACTGAACAAGACACACAAGCTGAAACGTCAAGACTGGGCCAAGAAATATCTCAAGACTGATTTTTCTAAGGTTTTATGGACTGATGAAATGAGAGTGAGTCTTGATTGGCCAGATGGATGGGCCCGTGGCTGGATTGGTAAAGGGCAGAGAGCTCCAGTCCGACTCAGACGCCAGCAAGGTGGAGGTGGAGTACTGGTTTGGGCTGGTATCATCAAAGATGAGCTTGTGGGGCCTTTTCGGGTTGAGGGTGGAGTCAAGCTCAACTCCCAGTCCTACTGCCAGTTCCTGGAAGACACCTTCTTCAAGCAGTGGTACAGGAAGAAGTCTGCATCCTTCAAGAAAAACATGATTTTCATGCAGGACAATGCTCCATCACACGCGTCCAAGTACTCCACAGCGTGGCTGGCAAGAAAGGGTATAAAAGAAGGAAATCTAATGACATGGCCTCCTTGTTCACCTGATCTGAACCCCATTGAGAACCTGTGGTCCATCATCAAATGTGAGATTTACAAGGAGGGAAAACAGTACACCTCTCTGAACAGTGTCTGGGAGGCTGTGGTTGCTGCTGCACGCAATGTTGATTGTGAACAGATCAAAACACTGACAGAATCCATGGATGGCAGGCTTTTGAGTGTCCTTGCAAAGAAAGGTGGCTATATTGGTCACTGATTTGTTTTTGTTTTGTTTTTGAATGTCAGAAATGTATATTTGTGAATGTTGAGATGTTATATTGGTTTCACTGGTAATAATAAATAATTGAAATGGGTATATATTTGTTTTTTTTTAAGTTGCCTAATAATTATGCACAGTAATAGTCACCTGCACACACAGATATCCCCCTAACATAGCTAAAACTAAAAACAAACTAAAAACTACTTCCAATAATATTCAGCTTTGATATTAATGAGTTTTTTGGGTTCATTGAGAACATGGTTGTTGTTCAATAATAAAATTAATCCTCAAAAATACAACTTGCCTAATAATTCTGCACTCCCTGTACAACATACACACATGTACCGCAAACCTTTTTGTGGAATATAAAATAGGCTGCAATTATTCATTCAAAGCATGCATGATTGCCAATTTAACCTTGTTATTCATACTCTACAGAGAGATCATAATTATGTTATATGGTCATAAATCAATCACAAGTATCATAAATCGATGTCACAAAGTCATCATCATCATCAGCTTTATTAGGGCTGTTAGCCATAAAAGCAACATCCTACAATGGCTAAAAAATACATAATATATTACAAATATTTTCATAATACAAAAAATCATTAATAAATTACAATCGTAAAATCACCAAAAAGTGAGGAAATACTCATTTGGAATGGACATTGTCACAGCAATTCATACTTTGGTTCTTAAAGACAATGGCCATTCGGGCACAGGCAGAGTCCTTATAAAACCCTCCTTTGTAATAATACTCATTCTATGGGTTAAGGGCTACCCTATTGACAAATGGGTCAGACTTAAGCACTATTGCTACCGCATACTAACCAGTGGCCATAATAAAAGGTTGCGTTCTACAAATTGGAAGACCAACTCTTAGATCTCACAATCCAGGCACATCGCAGAAATCTGGCGACGGCAAACACTACCTTTCCACTAATGTCACTTGATAATACACATAGTGACTCCTATAGTTCCTGATCCCAAGGAGCTGACATAGCGGGATGATCCATTTCCTCCTACGCTTTGAATACTTTGGGCAAAAAAAAAAGGAAGTGGGCCAAAGACTCGATTTCCATTGGGCAGTAGGGGCAGGAACTGTTCACACAGCTGCCTTTTTCCCTTCTAGAGAGTTCAATGGCAAAATTCCTAATCCGAATTTGATGAACAGATTCTTTGCCTGTCCAAGGTATATATTATCCATGTAGTGTTCAAACTTAGACAGGCACTTATTATGAAAAAATTGTTCTGTTCTACTGCGCGTTAATTGTACTTGCCAAATCTGGGTTAATACAGCCTTCCATTATAGCCTTTTTACGTGCAGTGCCATACCGCTTGTTATATCCTGCCGGCATCTCCATAGCTCCTCCAGGAAAGTCACAAAATCATAAATCAATTGTGAATGATCAGCCTTTGGTCATCATACCCTGCTGTTACATTTCTTTCTAGTCATGGCCTCTGCTTGTCATATCTCTCTGACAGTTTCCTCTGTAGGCAATCCTATATGCCGCTTTAGAGGGGGTTCACAAAATACTGTTTGTTTTACCATGTTTTCTGAGGGGGTAGCCTCTTGTTTTTCATTTAGGTCCAACTCACTACCTTGCGTATTTCTGTGCCCTGCCATCCGTCCGGTGGGTCTGGGCTACGAGTGCTGTGTTACACTTACTCCCTTTGCTGACCCCTTTCACCGTGCCATAAGGCATCCCCAGGTGAGTGGCCTTTCCTTAGTACCCTACCTTACTAGGGGTGCTTACCTTAAAAATTGGTAAAACCTCTTTTTCTATCAATTTTTTCCCCTTTTTACTAGAGCATTACGACAAGATGCTGCCATCCTGGAGTGGGTGGGAGGGTTTTCCCTGTCATCCTTGCACCACTGTGCACTGTCCCCGATTGCCGTACTGACCGTCAGAGGGGACAGCGTGCTTTATAACCCCCAAACATTGTCCCCCACTCACAATGATCCCCCTGACTCCTCACTAGGGTGTTTGAATACTACACAGCCCCCATTAACCCACGACTTTCACGCCTCACTTCCTTGGCACGTCTCTCCACCTACGGGCCAGAGACCCCGTGGTGTCCATTGAAACTGGTCCTTATGGGTCCAGGCAGCCATTATGGTGCCACCCCCTATGCACCCTTTGGGGGCGGCCTTTGCAATAACTTTTCCAAAGGGGTTTCCGCTGTGCACCTGTAGGAAAGTACCATCTTGCCAGGCATGTTACCCCCATTTTTACTTGTGTGTCAGTTTGTTTTTGCCTGTGTCACTGGGATCCTGCTAGCCAGAACCCCAGTGCTCATAGTTGTGGCCTATATGTGTTCCCTGTGTGGTGCCTAACTGTATCACTGAGACTCTGCTAACCAGAATCTCAGTGTTTATGCTCTCTCTGCTTTTAAAATTGTCACTGCAGGCTAGTGACTATTTTCACCAACTCTGATTGGCACACTGGAACAACCTTATAATTCCCTAGTATATGGTACCTAGGTACCCAGGGTAATGGGGTTCCAGGAGATCCCTATGGGTTACAGCATTTCTTTTGCCACCTATAGGGAGCTCAGACAGTTCTTACACAGGACTGCCACTGCAGCCTGGGTGAAATAACATCCACTTTATTTCACGGCCATTTTACACTGCACTTAAGTAACTTACAAGTCACCTATATGTCTAACCCTCACTTAGTGAAGATTAGGTGCAAAGTTACTAAGTGTGAGGGCACCCTGGCAGTAGCCAAGGTGTCCCCCACATTCTTCAGGGCCATTTCCCGGACTTTGTGAGTGCGGGGACACCATTACACGTGTGAACTACATATAGGTCAATACCTATGTGTAGCTTCACAATGGTAACTCTGAACATGGCCATGTAACATGTCTAAGATCATGGAATTGTCCCCCCAAGCCAAATCTGGTATTGGGGTGACAATCCCATGCATCCCTGGGGCTCTAGCATGGACCCCGGGTACTGCCAAACTAGCTTTCTGGGGGTTTCTCTGCAGCTACCGCTGCTGTCAACCCTCAGACAGGTTTATGACCTCCTGGGGTTTGGGCATCCCAGTCCCAGGAAGGCAGAACAAAGGATTTCCTCTGAGACAGGGTGTTACACCCTCTCCCTTTGGAAATAGGTGTTAAGGGCCTGAGAGGAGTAGCCTCTCCTTGCCTCTTGGACTGCTTTAAAGGGCACAGATGGTGCCCTCCTTGCATAAACCAGTCTACACTGGTTCAGGGACCCCCAGCCCCTGCTCTGGCATGAAACTGGACAAAGGAAAGCGGAGTGACCACTCCCTTGTCCATCACCACCCCAGGGGTGGTGCCCAGAGCTCCTCCAGTGTGTCACAGACCTCTGCCATCTTGAATGCAGAGGTGTGAGGGCACAATGGAGACCTCTGAGTGGCCAGTGCCACAGGTGACGTCAGAGACCTCTCCTGATAGGCTCTTACCTGGTTAGGTAGCCAATCCTCCTCTGAGGGCTCTTTAGGGTCTCTCTTGTGGGTTCCTCTTCAGATAACGAATTGCAAGAGCTCACCAGAGTTCCTCTGCACTTCTCTCTTTGACTTCTGCCAAGGATCAGCCGCTGACTGCTCCAGGATGCCTGCAAAACCGCAACAAAGTAGCAAGAAGACTACCAGCAACATTGTAGCGCCTAATCCTGCCGGCTTTCTCGACTGTTTCCTGGTGGTGCATGCTCTGAGGGCTGTCTGCCTTCACCCTGCACTGGAAGCCAAGAAGAAATCTCCCATAGGTCGACATAATCTTCCCCCTGCTAACACAGGCACCAAACTTCTGCATCACCGGTCCGCTGGGTCCCCTCTCAACTTGACGAGCGTGGTCCCTGGAACACAAGAGCTAGATCCAAGTGACCCCGACAGTCCAGTGGTCCTTCTGTCCACATTTGGTGGAGGTAAGTCCTTGCCTTCCCACACCAGACAGTAATCCTGTGTACTGCGTGATCTGCAGCTACTAGGGCTTCTGTGCACTTTTGCAAGACTTCCTTCATGCACAGCACAGCCCAGGTCCCCAGCACTCCATCCTGCATTGCCCAACTCGCTGAGTTGACCTCTGACTTTGTGGGACTCTCTTTTGTTGTACTGAGATGACAGCCATGCTCAGATTTCTTGAATGCCTGTTCAAGTGCTTCTGTGGGTGCTGCCTGCTTCTGCGTGGGCTCCCTCTGTTGCTGAGTGCCCCCTCTGTCTCTTCCTCCAAGGGGCGACCGCCTGGTCCTTCCTGGGCCCTGGCAGCACCCATTATCTTCAAATGCAACTCTTGCAGCTAGCAAGGCTTGTTTGTGGTCTTTCTGCATGGAAACAACCCTGCATCCTCCAGAACGCCGTGGGACATCTTCTGACCAAAGGACAAGTTCCTGGCACCTTCCGTTGTTACAGAATCTTTGGCTTTTTCCACCCGGAGGCAGCCCTTTTGCACTGTCATCCGGAATTAGTGAGCTCCTGCCCCCGGACACTTGCGTGACTCTTGGACTTGGTCCCCTTCCTTTGCAGGTCCTCAGGTCCAGGAATCCGTCTTCAGTGCTTTACAGTCAGTTGTTGTCTTTGCAGAATCCCCTATCTCACCTTTCCTGTCTTTCTGGAGTAGTAGGGTAACTTTACTCCTACTTTTCAGGGTATTGGGGGGGGTATCTTGGACACCCTTAGTGTTTTCTGACATGCCCAGCGACCCTTTACACACTACACTAGGCCTGGGGTCCATTTGTGGTTCGCATTCCACTTTTGGAGTATATGGTTTGTGTTGCCCCTAGGCCTATTGTCTCCCATTGCATTCTACTGTGTTCTACAATGTTTGCACTACTTTTCTAAGTGTTTTACTTACCTGATTTTGGTTTGTGTGTATATTTTGTGTATTTTACTTACCTCCTAAGGGAGTATATCCTCTGAGACACTTTTTGCATATTGTCACTAAAATAAAGTACCTTTATTTTTAGTAACTCTGAGTATTGTGTTTCTTATGATATAGTGCTATATGATATAAGTGGTATAGCAGGAGCTTTGCATGTCTCCTAGTTCAGCCTAAGCTGCTCTGCTATAGCTACCTCTATCAGCCTAAGCTGCTAGAACACTACTAATCTACTAATAAGGGATAACTAGACCTGGCACAAGTTGTAAATACCATCAGGTACCCATTATAAGCCAGGCCAGCATCCTACAGCACCATGATGTGTGTGCTTTTTCTGCAGCTTGTTATCCGTTCGAACTAGAAAAAAAAATTGACCAAATTTGAAAATTATGCAGCAGATGATGAATTATGTGGCAAGTGCAGTAAGCAGATGCTTATGCAGAAAAAGCTATCAATTCACATAAATCCAGATGCCACTAGCAGAAGTAAACATCATGCAACCATTGTAGAGGGCTCACCACGCATCCCTGGAGGAGAACCCTCTTGACCAGTTAACTACATATAGTTTATACTAGATCTAGTTGCACAATATGCATCTTTGCACACAGACCTATGCTTTTACAAGTCTCTTGCTTAATTAACAAGCATTGGCAATGCCAATAGGTTTCTCCTATGCTTTGTCAATTTTTTTTACATGTTGCCCAACAGTTGTGCTGCTGTTGAACATGATTTAAAGTAAACAATAAATGCTATGACGTGGTCAAAGCTGGCCACGTCATAGTGCTTTTTTTTGTAGTTTAAGTCATGTTTATACAGCAGGTCAACTGCTGTGCACCATGTTAAAAAAACATTGACATAGCCAATAGATTTTGCATAGGTGAAACGTATTGGCTTTACCAATGCTTGTTGGTCTGTCTGAGGTCTTACCAATTGCTTCACGTCCTTGGGCAGAATCGTTTTGTGTGGTACTTTGAGAGTGTCTTGGCAAGATGTTGCTCGCATCTTTGAGCAATATTGATATGAGATGTTCTGTTTTATGTGCTCTGTTGGATGTCTGTGTGTGTTCTTTTTCTTGGCAAGTGCTGTTAGGAGCAGAGAGATTGCTACCTACATAACAAATCCAAGCTCTTTTGGAGGTATGTGGGGTATTCAATTTAATGCAGGCATACTTATTGTGCGGTTCAGTGGACCCGCCTGATCTTTAGATTCATCACTAGTTTTTGCATAGTGAATGAAAACCGTGGCATAAGTTACATTTTGTAAAAATCTGTTACATTCCATGAACGATGCCAAAACAGTGTTAAAAAAGTTCAAGTCATTATAATAGCGGTAATTATCTGTGACCACTGAGAAGCTAACATTTTTAATAAAATGATCTAAAACTGCATAGTGTGGCAGGATTTCAGCTTTATTGTCGCAAGCTTTACAATTGTAGTAAAATTACAGTTCAAACAGGTATCTGTTGCCTCGAAGCATGCAGTCACTGCTTACCAGCATGAGCCGATTCCTTGCTGATTGAAGGGTGCCTTAAGCAGACCCTTACTCTTGTTCAGCAAGCCAGGGCAAAGACAAGTTATGTGGAAAATGTTCTCCTCCCCAGATCTGCACAGTCTACAGCCAACCTTTTTGTGTCCCGAAGCCAAGGTGCGGTGCGAGCGAGACCTGGGAGGAGGCCGAGACAATGCCTGACATAGAGATCTTTTAGCTACCTTGACCACCCAGCCTATAGATAGGGCTGGGCTTGAGAATTTTGTATTTGTTTCTAATCATCCATGCGTGGGATCTGACTTTGAGAGCCTCTGTATCTGTTGTAATAGAATTTTTTTTCATCTCACTATTGATCGCTTTTTTAAATGACTCTAGGAGCAAATGTCTCTCCCATAGTGTAAGATCGTCTAACGCCAGGTCTAAATACTGGCTGGAAGGCGCACTTGTGCTTGTTGCCAGAGGGCCTGACAAAGTGGGTCTTCCCTGGTTGATTTTATTATTTTCCATACTTTAATGTAGTCTCCTTTCCTTGCAATACGTTTGATCAGTAGGACAAACTCAAGCCTTATTTGGGCTGGATAAGTGTGATGGGGAGACGGAAAAGTGTTCTGAATATTTTCGTGAAGATCCCATTTAAAGATGTTGCATCTCTATCTCATAATGCCTCACTCCGATAGCTTATACTCAATGATAATCTAGCTGGTATTACTTTTAACAGTGGCGGATAACTAGGGCCGTCTAATGATTTCTGCACAGTACGGAATGCAAGGAGTAGCACATTACCCTTCCTCTGTGGGTCCTGCCTATGCTGGAAGAAGGAGCCCTTGTCATCAAATAGCACTCCAAGATATCTCTAGGTTTTAACCAACTCCAGATGCTAGACTTGCAGGTACCACTTGTAGGTTTTCTGTATTTTGTTGCTCATTTTCATAGCCTTGGTGTTCTTCTCATTTATCAGCATGCCGTGAGCGATTCAGAGGTGAGATAACTTGTCAATGAGACGTTCCAAGACGATTTTAGTTTGGCTTAGCCCTGCGTGCAAGAGATTTGAGATGTGCATGCATTCTAGTTTTGGTGGGTGTGCATTACATCGCCCAGGGGTGGGGTCAGATTCGCAGAAAAAGGTTAAACAAGTCTGGAGCCAATACACAACCTTGCTATAATCCCTGGAAAGTTTCTAATTTCCTGCACATAAAGGAGCCATTGCCAGTGCTCACTCTCGTCTACGTGTCCGAATATAACAACTGTATTGCTTTTGGAAGACGTGCTGGAATGGCCAGTGATAACGCGTCCAGCCCTTTATAAATTACCTGTATCTGGACACGTTGGAGGTCGGTGAATCTTTTAACCGAGTCGGGCTCTCCTCATCCTCAATAGTCGAGTCACTCAGATCAATAATCAATAACTGTTGTAATCGGTAATCAATACTCGATTAATAGGTCAATATAACACATCAGAAATCAATAACGGTTGGTATTTCGGCGCACCATGACCTTTCTGTCATGAATAACCACACCAGTTTATTAAAAGTTAGTGAATTTATTTCCCTATATTAACAAAGCTAGCACGATATATATGTGCCTCAAAACCAATTGATATATGTATATGAACATTACTAGCTGTCCATATCGGCGGAAGAAACGCAATCTACGTAAAATCTGGACAATAATACACTCTGTTATAGCAATGCAAATCACCAATGTGACTAACTGTATTTGACTAATTGCATACATTCGGTCAGCATAACAAGATTTCAATTCTTCATGATAGATTGAATGAAAACCTCGACTAACCTCTAATTAGCATTGGCATGTGGGACTTCATGCAAAACGAATTTAGTCAACACAAATTTGGAAAACTTCTAGCTAGGACCCTATCAAAATAGCAGTTGGTACCTAAAAGGAAAAAAACACAATGCATAATACATTTATCCTTTCATATTTACCAAATACAATCAGCATTCAAGAAAAGTCTTCGTCCTTCAGGTACCGGTTGGTCAGCATGGGGCAAATTTCAAAGGAGCAAAGTTAAGGGCAAGCTCCCTTGCAGCGGCAAGGAGTTTGGGGCAAAGTTATTGCATGGGCAAGACGGGGCAAATCAAAGTTAAAGTCTCTAGGGTGAGAATTCTTAAAGTCTCTTTCTCTCAGATAGAGAAAAGGGCATCAGGGTGTCGTCCAAAATGGGGTCTGGCATCAGGCTTCAAACTGGCATCGAGGAAAATGGCTGACTTCTCTTTGTCCGGTGGGTTTAAGTAAGAAACATTCCAAATTCTGCAGGGTCTTCCATTGGAGGGTTCATAGGTTGGCTTCAAATTGTCCAATGAAAAATTGCCTTTTACTAGAACTTATTTGTGCATACATTAGCCTTGGAGCCTTGGAACACAAGTTGTATCATGGTCTGCCAATTATTTTGGTATCTGTACCTTCATTGTCCGCACCTGCAGAGACTGACCTTGTATCAAAAGGGATGTAACCGGCCTAGCACGAAACCTTGGAGATAAGTGTACCAGCCAGTTTCTACTGGAAAAATACAACTTCAAGCAAGAATATATGTTTCATTAGTTCGAGGGAAAAATATCATGCAGTTAGAATTTTGAGACCAGGCAACTAGGCCAAACCCTGTACCAAATTTAAGCTAAGCAAAACAGTTTTCAAACAAGAAATCATAGCATACATTTGCAATTATGATGGATTACTACATTTTCAATACTTCACGATTAATAAAGCTCGTTTACAATGATGGCGAACTACCCCGAGGGCACAATTTCCCTCGTATATATTTTTCTTTACTAAAATCACAATTCATTATATGTCTTGATTACTTGGTATACATGAATATATGTCGGACCTTCTTTTTCTGCGTTATCAATCCCTCCTCTGATGACTAATTATGTCATCACATCAAATCTTCCCACAAATTTTATCCCATTAAAATTCTGTATAGTAATTTGGCACTTCAGTCAATTCCCTTTTTCTTTTAGTCCCTTTTGACTTCTCCCTATATATTTCCACCATTTTGTTCTCTATTTTCTCTTCTCTCTTTCTTTTGTTCCTTGCTTTTAGTATTTTAATAGTTTTCCATATTCCCCATGGGCCTAATAAACAAATTAATACTATTAATATTCCCTTTACTATTTTCAGTAGTAATCCGTTCCAAGCGTTGCTGAGCCAATTTCCCACAGAAGCAAATCCTTTTCCAACTTTCTCCCAAACTCCGGGTTCTTTCAATTCCTTTAAATCTACACTTTCTTTAGTTAAATTTGTAAGCATCGTTCTAATTTTTCCACTGCTGTCTGGAATATATGAGCAACAGTGACGAGTACCAAGCATTTTGCAAACGCCGCCATCCTTTGCTAAAAGAATGTCTAAGGCAAGCCGGTTTTGAAGAGTCATAGCTCTTTCTGCAGCGAGTTCAGCATCCATCAGGATTATAGCTCCTGAAAACTTTGTCAGCATGTTATCCACAATAGTAGACAACTTTCGTATTTTAATTGAATTCAATATGACTCCTACTGAAGGAATCAATGCTCCAAATATGTCTCCTACCACACCAGAAGCTGTCTCTCTTTTCTGAACACGATGTGATTCAGACAGCTTTGGAAATTTCTTTAAGTCGTCTAGTTGGTAAACTTTTGGGAACACTATTCCCAAATAACACCTCCCATACCATCCTTTAGGAAGACGATAATAGGCGTTGAGTCCACAAATATAATATACTCCAGGAATAACTGGGTCTTGTCCATTCAGCATGAATGTCCATTTTTGTTGAAATGCGTACATGTGTTTACATTCACTCGTTCCCACGAAAACTGTGTCATAATATGATGGAAATCTCTGTATACAAAATCTTCCTACATGCAATGTATCTAAAGCTATTTTCCCTTGTGTCTTTATTGCAGCAAAAGCATAATTATCTACAGACGTCCGTTCGTGTAATTCCTTCTCTAATTTCTCCTTCATTTCATTCTTCATATCATCAGTGCGGTCTAAAAATTCTATTTCTACTGGTGAAAGCAAGCATGTAAGGTTCTCTCTATGTGCGTGAGCTGTGTGGAAAGGGGACATCGGTTCGAAAAATTCCCTCATTAATTTGGCAGACCAATCTCGAGCTATCTTACTTAGGTGCCCTATTATGGGGACATATGCAAAAGTAACATCGTAATTGGTATAGAAATAATGAATATCTTTTTGAGCAAAAAATCTGGAAGCTACTATACTACATGTAATTCCATACGTAAGAGGCATGCTGTGATACGTTACCCCTTCCACTACTGAGGTAGGTATTTGTGTACACACATAACAATCTTTCGCATCCATGGTCTCAACATACTCACTCAGTAAGCGATAGAAAACGTTAGATGAAAGTTCCTTCTTATCATGCAAGTGTCTCTCGTCTTGCTCAAGTCTCTTCAGAGCTGTTAGTTCAGTAACGATAATAGGTTTAGAAGTAGAAGCATCATTCGTCTCACTCTCACTCTTACCATGCATTCCAAGAACTATTGCTACAATTATTAGTACGCATGCGGTTATTAAGCCTATACACATGTATTTACAATACTTCATTTTACGCCCCTGTGTAGTGAAGCTAGTCATGATCTGTATAGAATCAGAAAGTTGAAGACACTTTATCAAAGCTTTTTTTTTTTTTTTCCTAAAAGTTGCAGGTATTTACAAAGCTGAACGAGTTCAATGTTCACACAGTTTCTTTAGCAGCTTAGTCTCTTATCGGTTAGCAGCGTTGTCTCAAAATCGGTTTCAAAGTCAATCAAGCTAGCAATGTCTTAGCCGGTTGAAAAGTCAATCAGGTGATCAATGGTTTCAATCAACAGAGTCCATAAAGTTTTTACTTCCAAAATGAAGTTCTGTCTCTTCGTTTTCAAGACTGAGGGATACGAATTTGTCTGACCAATCGTTATTGGCTACGTACGCCCACTCCGGACCGGAATACCTCCTGCTCGGTATCCTTTTTCTTTTCAATTTTGCATCTCTCTATGATTCTTTCTCACTAGTGCTTTCCTCTTTGGCCAAGTCCTTTGCTTAACTTGGCGTTGGTACTACAACAGGCACTTCCTTTCTTTTCTCTTTCACCCTTGGCCCTTCACTGTCGTTCAAAGTTTCTCTAGTTCTTAGTTTTACTGGCGATATGCTTGGTCTTCTCTTTGCACTGTGTCCACTTGATGGACCTGCAATCTCTTCTGAAGGGGTTTGAGCAGCTTCGTTCTGTTCTGCCTTGTCCCCTCCTTCTGGGGAGTCAATCAGGTTTTCCTTTTCTTTCTCTGTATCGTCTGCTTCTGGGAAAGCCCTCCTCTGATCAGGCTCTCCTGCTTCTTCACCTCTTTCGAGCCCTTTGTCACCGTTACTTTCTTCAGGCTCTTTGTCACTTTCAGCTGCTTCAGGTTCTTTGTCACCTTCAGCTGCTTCAGGTTCTTTGTCACCTTCAGCTGCTTCGTCGCTGTCTGAGGCTCCTCCTTGGTCTTCCCCAAGTGAATCAGTTGCTTCGTCCTCAGAGAATATTTCTCCCTCCTCTAATTCTGCCTGTTCGCTTCTGGTTCTTTTTCGCTCTGTCTCAGCGCTTGATACTTTGTTCTCAGGTACTGGTAACTTCAGTGCTTCAACTTCCTCATCTGTGGGACACAACACCCTCTTTGTGTGACTGGCGTGATCCAGTTGGGAACTCCCGCACACTTCACAGCGGTGGTAGTCGTCAGAATCACTTGGAAAGGTCCTTTCCAACGGGGTTCCAAACACAACTTCCTCACGTGTTTCTTTATCACGACCCAGTCACCTGCTTTCAGGGCGTGTCCTGGACCTTGGATCGGTGGCAATGTGGTTGCCTCCACCTGGTGAGAGAAAGATCGAACCACATCAGCTAGACCTTTGCAGTAGTCTAACACCATATCATCTGTAATATTCAAAAGCGCATTTGCGGGAACTGCTGGAAGTCTCATAGCTCTGCCCATGAGAATCTCGTGTGGGGACAGTCCAGTCTTTCTGTCAGGGGTGTTTCTCATTGACATTAGTACCAAAGGCAATGCGTCAGGCCATTTCAAGTTTGTCGATGCACATATTTTCGCCATTCTCGATTTCAATGTACCATTCATTTGCTCCACTAGACCTGATGCTTCAGGGTGGTAGCTACAATGCAGCTTTTGCTCAATGTTCAGTGCTGCACAAAGCAATTTTATTACTTCATTATTGAAGTGACTTCCCCTATCTGATTCTAAAGAGATCGGGAATCCGAAACGTGGTATTAGCTCTCTCAAGAGTAGTTTTGCAACTGTGAGACTGTCATTTCTGCGTGTAGGGTATGCTTCAATCCAGTGACTAAAAATGCACACAACCACCAACACATACTTCAAGCCTCCATGCACAGGCATCTCAATGAAGTCCATTTGCATCCTGCTGAATGGACCCCCTGCTCTTCCAATGTGGCTCATATTTACTACGGTTCCCTTCCCTGCGTTCATCTGTTGGCAAATGACGCAACGGTGGCAAACTGCTTCAGCAACTTGGCGGAATTTGGGGTTAAACCAATCAGTTTTAAATAGCCTAATCATGGCATCCCTCCCAAGATGAGCTTGTCCATGGTAAAATCTAGCTATCTGTGTCAAAAGGCTATTTGGAAGAACGAATTTTCCTTCACTTGAAACCCATAATTCATCTAGCCTCTTTACACATTGTAATTTGGTCCACGAGAGTTTTTCATCTTCACTGACATCATTCTGTAGGGATTTCAATTCGTCCATCGTATCTATCACCTTCAGAGCAAATATTTCGCTTGGTTCGAGTTCTGGTTCACTTATCAAATTCCATTCATCCCTAAGCAATATACAGTTCAATGCGCAAAACCTTGCGACTTGATCCGCATATCCATTTCCCAGGGACACATAGTCTTGTCCCTTCGAGTGTGCACTGCATTTTACCACTGCTACTTCCCCTGGCAATTGAATGGCATTTAACAATTCTCTTATTCTTTCACCGTTTTTCACTGGCGATCCTGAAGAGGTCATGAAACCTCTCTGTGACCACAGTTGTCCGAAATCATGCACTATTCCAAACCCGTACTGGCTGTCAGTGTAAATGGTAACTTTCATTAATGCAGAGAGTTGGCACGCTCTGGTAAGGGCTACCAATTCTGCTACCTGTGCAGAGTAAACTCCTTGAAGCCAAGATGCTTCCAGAACACCTGTTACAGTGCATACAGCATATCCTGCTTTCAATATTCCCAGTGCATCTCTTAAACATGAACCATCAACAAAAATAACTTGATCATTTTCTTCCAAACGGGTATCTTTGATATCAGGTCTTGGTTTGGTGCAAAATTCAGTCACCTGAAGACAGTCATGCTCGATGTCTTCAGCGTTCTCAATTTCAGCATTTTCACTGGGAAACAAAGTTGCTGGATTCAACGTAGTGCACCTTTTCAGCTGCACATTAGGTGACCCCAGAATTATTGTTTCGTACCTTGTGAGTCTAGCACCAGTCATGTGCTGTGTTCGGGAATGTGTCAAAAGTATCTCAACTGAGTGAGGGACCATGACTGTTAAAGGGTGTCCATCACTATTCCTTCACTCTGAGTGAGGCTGATACCAACTGCTGCTACGGCGCGCAAACACCCTGGCAGTGCTGCTGCGACCGGATCCAAAGTAGCTGAAAAATATGCTACTGGTCTGTTCACGCCACCATGGGCTTGGGTCAAGACAGACAAGGAACATGCATCACGTTCATGACAAAACAATGTGAAAGGCTTTGTGTAGTCAGGCATACCTAAAGCTGGAGCCCTGCACATGCATTCTTTCAATTCAATAAAAGCATCCATCTCTTCTCCTTTCAGTTCAATTTCATCCAATGCATCCTTCTGGGTCAGTTTCAGTAAAGGTTTTGCTAGGGTTGAGAAGTTGGGAATCCATTGGCGACAGTAACTCACCATTCCCAAAAACTTTCTCACCTCCCTCCTCATCTTTGGGGGACTCATTTGAAGTACACTTTCCTTCATTATTCTCCGTGACCCTTTCTCTATTTGGTGACCCAAATATTTCACTTTCTTCTGACAGAACTGTAATTTTGAAGGAGACACCTTGTGTCCATTCCTTCCCAAATGGTTCAATAGGGCAATGGTGTCGGCTGTGCAGTCACTTTCTGTCTTGGATGCAATCAGTAAGTCATCAATGTACTGTACCAGGGTTGATCCAAATGGCAATTCTAACGCTTCCAAGTCTTTCTTTAGAATCTGATTAAAAATTGACGGTGACTCCGAAAACCCTTGAGGAATTCGACACCAACTGTAAACCCTATCTAGGAATTTGAAACAAAAGAGAAATTGGCTGTCCTCATGAAGAGGCACCGAAAAGAATGCTTGTGACAAGTCGATGACTGAGAACCACTTGGCATCACAAGGGACTTGAAACATTATCACAGCTGGATTTGGTACTACAGGGCAGCATTTAATTATTATGTCATTTATTTTCCTCAAGTCCTGCACAATTCGGACCTTTCCACTTGGCTTTATTAGTCCCATAATTGGTGAATTACATGGACTGCTTAACACTTCTTTCAGTACTCCCTGCTTTACAAACTCATCAATTAGTTGGGCGACTTTCATGAGGGTGTCTTGTGCCATATGGTACTGTGGGGTCTGGGGAAAGGTTACATTGGGTTTTACAGTCACTTTCACTGGTTCCACTCCTTTCACCAATCCCACCTCTTTTCCTGTCATATCCCACACTTCTTTTCCGACCGTTTCCTGTAATTCAGCTGGAATATCTGCTTCAGTGATCATCGGAAAGAGGGTAATCAGAGGATACTCTTCATCGACAGTCTCCATCTCATCCCCTTCTACACTGTCCTCTTCTTCCTCATCACTGCTCGTCTGAATCCTAATTCCGTCGTTCGAACACATAATCGAACATCCCAATTTGCACAATAGGTCTCTCCCTAACAGTGATATCGGGCTTGAGTCACATACCACAAAATTATGTGACCCTTGATAGTTACCAATTCTGACTTGTACTGGATCTGTGATCGGGTTCGTCAGGTACCTGTTTGCTACTCCTACTACTTGAACTGTTCTCCCTGAAAGTGGCAAATTTGGTACTTCAATGCTCCTAACAGTGTAACGTGTAGCTCCTGTGTCAACCAAGAATGAAACGCGATGACCCATGACTCTTCCCTCCACATACGGACCCTTTTGATCAACTTCCAAAGATGCTGCAAGCACACAATTTCCCTCCTCATCTGAACTTTCATTCTCCCATGCATCGTTTATTCCATTCTCGCTGTGTAGTGGGAATTGGTGTACTGTGTCATTTTGACTCATTCCCTGACCCGTGACCTGTTGAGGAAGCATTGCTTGTTGCTGATTCATTGGTGCTAAGGGTATTTGCATTTGCTGATTAGGTACCATAGGAAACTGCTGTTGCATTGGCTGCAATTGTGTCATTTGCACACTAGGCATTTGCACCTGTTGCGGTTGCATGGGTTGTAGACCCTGCATCTGGTTCATATTGTTTTGAAGATTTGGGTTCGGACCTCTCAGTTTCGGTCCTCTCATAGTCTGAAATGCATTGACATCATTGTTTTGCTGAACTACACCTTCCTGCACCATCATTGGGCACTCCCGTTTCCAATGCCCGACGATTCCGCACGTGTGACATGGCATCACCTTCTTCATTGCCTGTATACCATTTGGAATCATAACGGTATTCAAATCAGGACCATTATTCACAAACCCTCCTCGGCCTCTGCCTCTCATCTGTGGCTGAAACATAGCATTTCCCTGTTGCTGCTGCTGCGGCATCTGTTGTTGAAAACCTTGCAAACCTTGTAAACCTGTCTGAGCTGCTCTGAGCTGCATCACCATCACCTTTTCCTTCAATCTTTTCTGCTTTGTCTCAATCTCATCACTGCAGTATTTTGCATAATTCAACACTTCATCAATCGACTTTGACTGCCAACAAATCAAATGCGATTTAATCATCTGGCTAACTTCGGGTCTCAGCCCTTCCACAAACCTGAACACAAAATGGAGCATGTCTTTTGGCTCAATCGTTTCCGTGCCACTATAATTTTTAAACGCTTTCAACAACCTCTCATAGTACGCGTGTATAGATTCTTTAACATCTTGGGCGGTCCTGTCAATCCTTTGCCAATCCACATTTTTCGACGCAACCTTGGTTTTCAAGTGCTCGATCACCTTGTGGTACAAGCTCATTACCGTAGGTGATGGCGCACCTGTGTCCCTATCTCTCTCTGGTTCACTCGTCGGCCAACCTACAGCCCTTTTACAATCTTCCCACAGATCTGCCGGAACCACAATTTCAAATAAGGTATTCAGGTCTTCCCAGAGACACTTCGCGAGTTTCACAAACCTATCCGTTTGTTGATACCACTCAATCAGCTTCTCTCTTAATTTGGGAAAGTCATCCGTAAAGGATTGAATATCGCACCTGTGCCACGGTACATGCACAAGTTTTCCCCCTGCTGTCTCTCTCATTGGTAGCATGGTTATCAGATCGTCATTTTGTTGTTTTTTCTCACTTCGTTCGGAAGTATTTTCCTTCTTTTTATCCTTTTTCTTGACCCACCTGCTTTCCCACTTGTCTAAACATCTCCAAACCTGTGCACTCTGCAGTATCTCTTTAAGGTGTGTTTTCATCCCTGCGGATCTCATGTGTTCAAAATCTTTTGTCTCAAAGTCTAACCTGTAACTTCTGCTTAGGTGTTTGGTCTTACCTATATCGATCTCGTTTCTGTCTGCAATTTCTTGTAATTTCTTATGTATGTTGCTCACTTCTCTTGTAATCCTAGGGCACATGTATCTTAGTTCTTCCTCTGTGTATGATTCTAATCTGTTCAAACCCATTGTTCCCTCAACCAGTTCATCTGCCTCCATACCCAACCTTATTTTATTCAGGTATTCTTCTCCCTTCCCACTTGATGTACTCTGTGGGGAGTTCAGGCTGTTGAACCATTGTGTTAACTGTTGCGCGTTCAGTCCCATCAATGTAGCGGTTACATCAACTGCCACTGACGGTTTCTGTAATGTTTCAGTCTGTGAGGTTAACGGTACTAATAGTGGTGGAAGTGACCT
This sequence comes from Pleurodeles waltl, assembly GCF_031143425.1. Taxonomy (NCBI): domain Eukaryota; kingdom Metazoa; phylum Chordata; class Amphibia; order Caudata; family Salamandridae; genus Pleurodeles; species Pleurodeles waltl. The sequence goes on from NC_090440.1 coordinate 921,083,774, forward strand.
TACCACTGTTGACGGAGCGCAAATTGGAATTGGACTAAATTCCGACAAGGACCCAGATCCATTTGGCAGTGGCGCTATCGGAGTTGTCTCTGGAGTGGTCTCTATGCATCTTCTCCCTGTCCCATTTTGTATCGTTAACCCTTGGTTGCTGGTGCTTGAATTTGCCTGTATGTACAGTGGTACTGGTGGACCTACAGTGATAGGTAGAGATATCGCGTCTGGATTCTGTCTGTTTCCCGAATTCTGTGGCATGTTAATCCCAACATTGTGGTTCATCATTGCTGGCATACCTAACTGGCTTTCTACTACTCGCGCTTCTTGTGTTTGCTTTTGGGGCATCGAGAACTGTGTTGATTCAGCTTGAATCAGTGTCGGTCTCTGATAGTTTTGTCCTCCCTGCGCCATTGAATCGGAAGCCATTCCCACATTATGCTCATCACAACAGTGCCTTTGAACCTGTGGCTGATAGTTATCAGCAGGTTTCAATGTTGGCACGTGTAGGAAGTTGGCTCTGTATGCACTATTTCAAAGTAAGGAATAGTATGCACAGAGTCCAAGGGTTCCCCTTAGAGGTAAGATAGTGGCAAAAAGAGATAATACTAATGCTCTATTTTGTGGTAGTGTGGTCGAGCAGTAGGCTTATCCAAGGAGTAGTGTTAAGCATTTGTTGTACATACACATAGACAATAAATGAGGTACACACACTCAGAGACAAATCCAGCCAATAGGTTTTTATATAGAAAAATATCTTTTCTTAGTTTATTTTAAGAACCACAGGTTCAAATTCTACATGTAATATCTCATTCGAAAGGTATTGCAGGTAAGTACTTTAGGAACTTCAAATCATCAAAATTGCATGTATACTTTTCAAGTTATTCACAAATAGCTGTTTTAAAAGTGGACACAGTGCAATTTTCACAGTTCCTAGGGGAGGTAAGTATTTGTTAGGTTAACCAGGTAAGTAAGACACTTACAGGGCTTAGTTCTTGGTCCAAGGTAGCCCACCGTTGGGGGTTCAGAGCAACCCCAAAGTCACCACACCAGCAGCTCAGGGCCGGTCAGGTGCAGAGTTCAAAGTGGTGCCCAAAACACATAGGCTAGAATGGAGAGAAGGGGGTGCCCCGGTTCCGGTCTGCTTGCAGGTAAGTACCCGCGTCTTCGGAGGGCAGACCAGGGGGGTTTTGTAGGGCACCGGGGGGGACACAAGCCCACACAGAAATTTCACCCTCAGCAGCGCGGGGGCGGCCGGGTGCAGTGTAAAAACAAGCGTCGGGTTCGCAATGTTAGTCTATGAGAGATCTCGGGATCTCTTCAGCGCTGCAGGCAGGCAAGGGGGGGGTTCCTCGGGGAAACCTCCACTTGGGCAAGGGAGAGGGACTCCTGGGGGTCACTTCTCCAGTGAAAGTCCGGTCCTTCAGGTCCTGGGGGCTGCGGGTGCAGGGTCTCTCCCAGGTGTCGGGACTTAGGATTCAAAGAGTCGCGGTCAGGGGAAGCCTCGGGATTCCCTCTGCAGGCGGCGCTGTGGGGGCTCAGGGGGGACAGGTTTTTGTACTCACAGTCTTAGAGTAGTCCTGGGGTCCCTCCTGAGGTGTTGGATCGCCACCAGCCGAGTCGGGGTCGCCGGGTGCAGTGTTGCAAGTCTCACGCTTCTTGCGGGGAGCTTGCAGGGTTCTTTAAAGCTGCTGGAAACAAAGTTGCAGCTTTTCTTGGAGCAGGTCCGCTGTCCTCGGGAGTTTCTTGTCTTTTCGAAGCAGGGGCAGTCCTCAGAGGATGTCGAGGTCGCTGGTCCCTTTGGAAGGCGTCGCTGGAGCAGGATCTTTGGAAGGCAGGAGACAGGCCGGTGAGTTTCTGGAGCCAAGGCAGTTGTCGTCTTCTGGTCTTCCTCTGCAGGGGTTTTTCAGCTAGGCAGTCCTTCTTCTTGTAGTTGCAGGAATCTAATTTTCTAGGGTTCAGGGTAGCCCTTAAATACTAAATTTAAGGGCGTGTTTAGGTCTGGGGGGTTAGTAGCCAATGGCTACTAGCCCTGAGGGTGGGTACTCCCTCTTTGTGCCTCCTCCCAAGGGGAGGGGGTCACAATCCTAACCCTATTGGGGGAATCCTCCATCTGCAAGATGGAGGATTTCTAAAAGTTAGAGTCACTTCAGCTCAGGACACCTTAGGGGCTGTCCTGACTGGCCAGTGACTCCTCCTTGTTGCTTTCTTTGTTCCCTCCAGCCTTGCCGCCAAAAGTGGGGGCCGTGGCCGGAGGGGGCGGGCAACTCCACTAAGCTGGAGTGCCCTGCTGGGCTGTGACAAAGGGGTGAGCCTTTGAGGCTCACCGCCAGGTGTCACAGCTCCTGCCTGGGGGAGGTGTTAGCATCTCCACCCAGTGCAGGCTTTGTTACTGGCCTCAGAGTGACAAAGGCACTCTCCCCATGGGGCCAGCAACATGTCTCTGGTGTGGCAGGCTGCTGGAACTAGTCAGCCTACACAGACAGTCGGTTAAGTTTCAGGGGCACCTCCAAGGTGCCCTCGGTGGTGTATTTTACAATAAAATGTACACTGGCATCAGTGTGCATTTATTGTGCTGAGAAGTTTGATACCAAACTTCCCAGTTTTCAGTGTAGCCATTATGGTGCTGTGGAGTTCGTGTAAAACAGACTCCCAGACCATATACTCTTATGGCTACCCTGCACTTACAATGTCTAAGGTTTTGCTTAGACACTGTAGGGGCACAGTGCTCATGCACTGGTACCCTCACCTATGGTATAGTGCACCCTGCCTTAGGGCTGTAAGGCCTGCTAGAGGGGTGTCTTACCTATACTGCATAGGCAGTGAGAGGCTGGCATGGCACCCTGAGGGGAGTGCCATGTCGACTTACTTATTTTGTTCTCACCAGCACACACAGGCTTGTAAGCAGTGTGTCTGTGCTGAGTGAGGGGTCTCTAGGGTGGCATAATACATGCTACAGCCCTTAGAGACCTTCCCTGGCATCAGGGCCCTTGGTACCAGAGGTACCAGTTACAAGGGACTTATCTGGATGCCAGGGTGTGCCAATTGTGGAAACAATGGTACATTTTAGGTGAAAGAACACTGGTGCTGGGGCCTGGTTAGCAGGGTCCCAGCACACTTCTCAGTCAAGTCAGCATCAGTATCAGGCAAAAAGTGGGGGGTAACTGCAACAGAGAGCCATTTCTTTACACAAGCCCCCCCCAGCCCACAGGCCAGGAGACTCAGCCAACGCTGGAAGAGTCTTCCTAGTCTGTCAGGCGAGGAAGAGTAGAGGAAATGGCTGGTTTGTTACAGGGCCTACTCTGCCTTACATCCTCCTGTTCAGGTCATTCCCTCTGGGGAACTGACCCACTTCCACAGTGATAGGACCTAGTCTGAACTGCCTCTTGTCTGTGCTTTTTATGTCTTCACCCATTCTCTCTATTTTGAGGTCAGAGGTATCCACCTCTGCTAATCTTATCTTAGCCAGGGTCACCCCTAGCTTACCCAAAGAGGTTACCCAGAGCTGGAGTAACCCCACCATGACCAACAGGGTCAGGGGGCCTAACTTGTTATTTGGCATGGGGTCAGACCACCAGGCCAAGGATAGTGCAGCCATAAAGGCTAACACCCAGCAGAGGCCACTGACAGCTGTCAGTGCCCAGAACCACACCTTTAGCTCTTCACCTACAAGGGAAGGGGCTAAGTTACAGGCTTCTTTGGGTTCAGGGTGCCTGTCTGCTGTATTAGAGTGGGGGGTCACCACATCTTGTAGTAAACACCCTTCTTCCACTCTTTCTTCTGTTAGCTGAGGAGCCACCCACTCAGGCTTAACAGTTGCCTGACTAGCCAGGACTTCTTGTGGGTCAGGTTGGACTTTATCAGAGCCATTTTTGGAGTTCTCCCCTACTGGAGCAGAATCTCCTTGGCTTGCTGGAACCTTGGCTAAAGGTTGTCCACCTTTCCTACTCTGTTTCCTTTTCTTTTTCTTCTGGGGCCTACTTGCATTTACTGCAGAGGCAGGACTTCCAGAATCCTTGGGAGAGGACTGGCACTGGACCAGTCCCTCTCTTGGGCTCTGACTAACCTCTGGGTAGTCATTTCCAAGGAGACAATCAAGGGGGAGGTCTGTACTGACTACTACCCTTCTCCAGCTAAGAGTGCCACCCACTTCTATGGGTACTAAAGCCACAGGCCTCTTAGTGACCCTGTCTAGGCTAACTCTTACCCTGGCAGTCTCACCTGGGATGTACTGGTTTGAGAGCACCAGCCTGTCATGCACAATAGTGTGACTGGCACAAGTGTCTCTCAGGGCAGTGGTTGGGATTCCATTCACCAGTAGGTGGTAGAAGTGTCTACTTCCCTCTGGAATCTCCAACTCACCTGTTGGGCCCTGTTTCCAGTGGAAGGCTATGAAGACCTCCTCATCTGAGGAGTCATCTCCCATGGCTACACTGGTTACCCCTGGAATCTTGTTCTGGGGTTTGTTTTTGGGACAAGAAGTGTCCTTGGTGTGGTGCCCAGACTGTTTACAGTTGTGGCACCATGCCTTAGTGGCATCCCAGTTCTTACCCTGGTACCCACCTTTGTTTTGGGTTGTGTCTTGGGGCCCACCCACCTGTTCTGGTTTTTGGGGGCCTACAGAGGACTCTTTTTCTTTGTTTCTAGTGTCACCCACTTTCTCCTGGGGAGTTTTTGTAACCCCTTTCTTTTGGTCACCCCCAGTGGAAGTTTTGGTTACCCTAGTCTTGACCCAGTGGTCTGCCTTCTTTCCCAATTCTTGGGGAGAAATTGGACCTAGGTCTACCAGATACTGATGCAACTTTTCATTGAAGCAGTTACTTAAAATGTGTTCTTTCATAAACAAATTATAAAGCCCAACATAGTCACACACTTCATTTCCAGTTAACCAACCATCTAGTGTTTTTACTGAGTAGTCTACAAAGTCAACCCAGGTCTGGCTCGAGGATTTTTGAGCCCCCCTGAATCTAATTCTATACTCCTCAGTGGAGAATCCAAAGCCCTCAATCAGGGTACCCTTCATGAGGTCATAAGATTCTGCATCTTTTCCAGAGAGTGTGAGGAGTCTATCCCTACACTTTCCAGTGAACATTTCCCAAAGGAGAGCACCCCAGTGAGATCTGTTTACTTTTCTGGTTACACAAGCCCTCTCAAAAGCTGTGAACCATTTGGTGATGTCATCACCATCTTCATATTTTGTTACAATCCCTTTGGGGATTTTTAGGATGTCAGGAGAATCTCTGACCCTATTTAAGTTGCTGCCACCATCGATGGGACCTAGGCCCATCTCTTTTCTTTCCCTTTCTATGGCTAGGAGCTGCTTTTCCAAAGCCAATCTTTTGACCATCCTGGCTAACAGGGGGTCATCTTCACTGAGAGCATCCTCAGTGATTTCAGAAATGTGGGACCCTCCTGTGAGAGACTCACCATTTCTGACTAACACAGTTGGAGACAGGACTTGAGGGGTCCTGTTCTCCCTATTTAGGACTGGAGGAGGGACATTGGCCTCCAAGTCACTAATTTCTTCCTCTGTGATGTCATCATCAGAGGGGTTGGCTTTTTCAAACTCTGCCAACAGCTCCTGGAGCTGAATTTTGGTAGGTCTGGAGCCAATGGTTATTTTTTTGATATTACAGAGAGACCTTAGCTCCCTCATCTTAAGATGGAGGTAAGGTGTGGTGTCGAGTTCCACCACATTCATCTCTGTATCAGACATTATTTTGCTAAAAGTTGGAAGACTTTTTAAAGAATCTAACACTGTTTCTAGAATCTAATTTCAAACTTTTAACAAACTTTTAAACTCTAAAAGACAATGCTAAACAGGGACTTAACACACAAGGCCCTAGCAGGACTTTTAAGAATTTAGAAAAATTTCAAATTGCAAAAATGAATTTCTAATGACAATTTTGGAATTTGTCGTGTGATCAGGTATTGGCTGAGTAGTCCAGCAAATGCAAAGTCTTGTACCCCACCGCTGATCCACCAATGTAGGAAGTTGGCTCTGTATGCACTATTTCAAAGTAAGGAATAGTATGCACAGAGTCCAAGGGTTCCCCTTAGAGGTAAGATAGTGGCAAAAAGAGATAATACTAATGCTCTATTTTGTGGTAGTGTGGTCGAGCAGTAGGCTTATCCAAGGAGTAGTGTTAAGCATTTGTTGTACATACACATAGACAATAAATGAGGTACACACACTCAGAGACAAATCCAGCCAATAGGTTTTTATATAGAAAAATATCTTTTCTTAGTTTATTTTAAGAACCACAGGTTCAAATTCTACATGTAATATCTCATTCGAAAGGTATTGCAGGTAAGTACTTTAGGAACTTCAAATCATCAAAATTGCATGTATACTTTTCAAGTTATTCACAAATAGCTGTTTTAAAAGTGGACACAGTGCAATTTTCACAGTTCCTAGGGGAGGTAAGTATTTGTTAGGTTAACCAGGTAAGTAAGACACTTACAGGGCTTAGTTCTTGGTCCAAGGTAGCCCACCGTTGGGGGTTCAGAGCAACCCCAAAGTCACCACACCAGCAGCTCAGGGCCGGTCAGGTGCAGAGTTCAAAGTGGTGCCCAAAACACATAGGCTAGAATGGAGAGAAGGGGGTGCCCCGGTTCCGGTCTGCTTGCAGGTAAGTACCCGCGTCTTCGGAGGGCAGACCAGGGGGGTTTTGTAGGGCACCGGGGGGGACACAAGCCCACACAGAAATTTCACCCTCAGCAGCGCGGGGGCGGCCGGGTGCAGTGTAAAAACAAGCGTCGGGTTCGCAATGTTAGTCTATGAGAGATCTCGGGATCTCTTCAGCGCTGCAGGCAGGCAAGGGGGGGGTTCCTCGGGGAAACCTCCACTTGGGCAAGGGAGAGGGACTCCTGGGGGTCACTTCTCCAGTGAAAGTCCGGTCCTTCAGGTCCTGGGGGCTGCGGGTGCAGGGTCTCTCCCAGGTGTCGGGACTTAGGATTCAAAGAGTCGCGGTCAGGGGAAGCCTCGGGATTCCCTCTGCAGGCGGCGCTGTGGGGGCTCAGGGGGGACAGGTTTTTGTACTCACAGTCTTAGAGTAGTCCTGGGGTCCCTCCTGAGGTGTTGGATCGCCACCAGCCGAGTCGGGGTCGCCGGGTGCAGTGTTGCAAGTCTCACGCTTCTTGCGGGGAGCTTGCAGGGTTCTTTAAAGCTGCTGGAAACAAAGTTGCAGCTTTTCTTGGAGCAGGTCCGCTGTCCTCGGGAGTTTCTTGTCTTTTCGAAGCAGGGGCAGTCCTCAGAGGATGTCGAGGTCGCTGGTCCCTTTGGAAGGCGTCGCTGGAGCAGGATCTTTGGAAGGCAGGAGACAGGCCGGTGAGTTTCTGGAGCCAAGGCAGTTGTCGTCTTCTGGTCTTCCTCTGCAGGGGTTTTTCAGCTAGGCAGTCCTTCTTCTTGTAGTTGCAGGAATCTAATTTTCTAGGGTTCAGGGTAGCCCTTAAATACTAAATTTAAGGGCGTGTTTAGGTCTGGGGGGTTAGTAGCCAATGGCTACTAGCCCTGAGGGTGGGTACACCCTCTTTGTGCCTCCTCCCAAGGGGAGGGGGTCACAATCCTAACCCTATTGGGGGAATCCTCCATCTGCAAGATGGAGGATTTCTAAAAGTTAGAGTCACTTCAGCTCAGGACACCTTAGGGGCTGTCCTGACTGGCCAGTGACTCCTCCTTGTTGCTTTCTTTGTTCCCTCCAGCCTTGCCGCCAAAAGTGGGGGCCGTGGCCGGAGGGGGCGGGCAACTCCACTAAGCTGGAGTGCCCTGCTGGGCTGTGACAAAGGGGTGAGCCTTTGAGGCTCACCGCCAGGTGTCACAGCTCCTGCCTGGGGGAGGTGTTAGCATCTCCACCCAGTGCAGGCTTTGTTACTGGCCTCAGAGTGACAAAGGCACTCTCCCCATGGGGCCAGCAACATGTCTCTGGTGTGGCAGGCTGCTGGAACTAGTCAGCCTACACAGACAGTCGGTTAAGTTTCAGGGGGCACCTCTAAGGTGCCCTCGGTGGTGTATTTTACAATAAAATGTACACTGGCATCAGTGTGCATTTATTGTGCTGAGAAGTTTGATACCAAACTTCCCAGTTTTCAGTGTAGCCATTATGGTGCTGTGGAGTTCGTGTAAAACAGACTCCCAGACCATATACTCTTATGGCTACCCTGCACTTACAATGTCTAAGGTTTTGCTTAGACACTGTAGGGGCACAGTGCTCATGCACTGGTACCCTCACCTATGGTATAGTGCACCCTGCCTTAGGGCTGTAAGGCCTGCTAGAGGGGTGTCTTACCTATACTGCATAGGCAGTGAGAGGCTGGCATGGCACCCTGAGGGGAGTGCCATGTCGACTTACTTATTTTGTTCTCACCAGCACACACAGGCTTGTAAGCAGTGTGTCTGTGCTGAGTGAGGGGTCTCTAGGGTGGCATAATACATGCTACAGCCCTTAGAGACCTTCCCTGGCATCAGGGCCCTTGGTACCAGAGGTACCAGTTACAAGGGACTTATCTGGATGCCAGGGTGTGCCAATTGTGGAAACAATGGTACATTTTAGGTGAAAGAACACTGGTGCTGGGGCCTGGTTAGCAGGGTCCCAGCACACTTCTCAGTCAAGTCAGCATCAGTATCAGGCAAAAAGTGGGGGGTAACTGCAACAGGGAGCCATTTCTTTACAGCACGTCTGGGTACATTCTCTGAATACGTGGTATTCGTGGTGAGAAAGGCATATCAGAGCCGCTCGGCCTTTGAGATATTCTCAAGTTTGGTGTTACATTACCCTGTATTGGTTCTGGAGGGGCAGTACTAATACTTGAGCCTTTTTCGCTTTCCACGTACGGTGGTGGGCGATCATTCAGCAATTGTATAATGAACTCCTCATCATCTGACTCGTCTCCCCTTTTCGAATTTCTATTGCCCTCTCCCTCTCTGGACTGACTCCTGTTTGTCTTACAGGTGGCTTTCCTTCCTTCCGTCTCCGCTTCATCAGTAATCGCTGGAAACAATTTAATTCCCTGCAATACGTCTGATCTCCAAACCTTTTGTGTGCTGTCCCATCTAGCATCCGCTAGTGTCTTTTCTACTTTCCTTATTCTTGTCTCAAATTTCTTTTGTTGTTGGTTTCTAGCTATTAACTCCCAAATCACTAATGCCTCAAACTGTGCTGGCCTTGGAGGTACTTTCATGTCGTATAGCGCAAATCTCAGATTTTCTAAAACCCTTAGGTTAAATGACCCATGGATAGGGAACGCTACACTTCCATGTTTTTCTGTTAATTTGCACCATTGCTTTAGCCATAGACATGGCGCTACACCCTTTTCTTCAATTACGATGTAAGCTGGTGTACCCTCAGGCGGTGTTTCTTCTCCTACATTTGCTTTAATATAAACATCTCCCCTCATGGCACTCTTAAATGCTTTGAAAAATTTCATCTTTCCGTCTTTTGTTTTTCTAAAATATGTAATCAATAAGTGACTTTAATTCCCGGAATACTCTTCGCTTGCCTTTCCCCTTCCAATTGCGCTTCACGGACTGCGTCCAATCCGTGCGCGACTCTTCTCACCAACCGACCTATCCCAGCGCGGCTCCTAGTGACGTCACACTCACACACTGCGGCTGACAAAGTCCCGCGGCTTGTCCTCTTTTCATTTGGCTTCACTCATAAACTGATTTCTGCAATATAACGCAAGCACTTCCAAAAGAATAAAACAGATCTGTCGGTTTACTACAGGAAAGGTAATACAATCGCTTCAGAAACCTTAG